>NC_141694.1:289903124-290503124 GCF_964263255.1 Lissotriton vulgaris | reverse complement strand
CTGGGGGTCGGGGAGGGTCATGCTTGGGGTAGTGTTTTAGGGTTTAAGGTAGTGTTGTGGTGTTTGTGTAGTGTAGTCGTTTAGGCTTAAGGGTAGTGTTGATACATTATAGATATGCTTTATACATTTAGGATAATGCAGGCCTGCCAAGTATCACGTATCAGCCGTGACTCTAACACATTTTCCTGTGGTGTTCCGCATCACCACACTGAAATGCATTGTCACGCATCTTAATGCTACAGTACTGACTCTCTGCTGCCTGTGCCTAGTGCTGAGTAACTGGTCACACCAGGCTGCTAGCGCACGCCTCACACCTGAGGTGTTCTGCTACTCGGCAGACTTTGCAGCCCGGGCGCTGCCACCAGTACACTGCTGTTACAATGTCTCTTAATAGCCTGCTGGAAAATTCCAGGGGGCGCGGCTGAGTCTCATACTGACGACTACAGCCATGCCTGACGTCACCCGGCCGAGGTGCGCAAGACCGTTACAGCCAACTGCTAATGTGAGGCGTGTGCGTGACCTCTACAGACCACCGACGTACTACAGAAAACTTCAGACTACGGTGAACCTGTTATCTTTTTACCAATCGGTGAGTGTAGCACACTCGTAACTCTCTGAAAGAGACAGGGCTGACGCTGACCCTGTGACACACTCCTATAGGCGGGAGGGCCTACCGCTCGCTGCACAGTTTAAGTGATTTTTGGGAGCGTGCCGCCCGGCGTAAATTGGTAACTCATGACCGGTCCGGACCAAGCTGCCGCTGCGTAGAGTTGGGGTTGTGCCTGCGACCTCAGCAGGCTGCCTGGCTGCCCTGCACTGCGGCCATGAATCAATGCCGCGAGAGTCACCAGGGGGTCCTGCACTGTGGCGCTTCTCGGACCACCGGACGGGAAACAGCCTTAATAACAACGTTTTAAAACGACTGACCTGAACAACGAATCCTAAACAACAACGACATCCTTAACCACGACTTACTTGAACAACGACTTTTTAAAACAACGGAAATCAAAACTTGTGATTGGTCAGTAGATGGCACTATTGTATTTACAAGCACAGCTAGACATTTATACTTAACACGGCTGGGGGCTGCATCAAAACCCACTCGCTCCCTACATTTTCACCTTTGTTTTGTTCCGGAGCGTTGAATGAGTCTGGCAGTTGCTCAGCAGGGAGGCTGATTGTTATCTAATATGCCTTTATATTCTTTAAAGAATACAGCATGCCTTGGTACATTTGAAGTGCTTGCACTGAAAGGGAACAGCTTAATAACGTTGGTATCCTAAGACTGATGGAAATATAGGGGCATTTTACTTTTGCATTGCTTTTGTTTAGAGCTATACTTTGACACGTGGTTCGTTGATTGATGTCATAGCTAGGGGGATTCAGCTGAGAGTGCTTACGCTAATAAGCAAAGCATTTTCAATGTCATTGCAATGCGGCCGATGCTACTGCTGAAATGAAAATCTGAAAACCTAACTTGCAGATCTGAAAAGCTAGACTGGCACTGCACATCGTGAAGCACATGCACAATGGGGCAGATTTATGACGGACTTGCGCCTGTTTACGTCGCCGTTGCGTGACCCAACGGAGCGGAAACGTGGCGCATCCCTGCAACCTATTTACAACGTTGTAAAGCCCTGGGCCACATGAAACCTGCGTCAGGTTTCATGTGGGCGTTCTGTCGCAGGGTGGGCGTTCCCTCGTAGGAAAGCCCCGTAAAACTGACGCAGTGAAATCTACAAGATTTCACTGAGTCAGTTTTACGAGGCTGCTGCAACAAATCCCTACGCCTGCTTGAAGCAGGCGTAAGGAGTAACGCACCACGTTATGTATGGGTGGGCTCTGTACATTGCAGGAGTTGCGTCGCACTTGCGACGCTACTCCAGCAATGCGCCGCCCGTACACCACAAGATGCGTCATGCATCTGCCCTTCCTTGCACCATGGTACGCCGCATTGTAAATGCGGGCAATCTGTGGTGCCGCAAGGAGGGAATTGCGTGACGCATCAGTTCTGGCGCATCCCTGCTGATTTGCACAGATGCGCCAGAACTCATAAATCTGCCCCAATGTTTTTAAGGCAGCTTGAAGGATTTGTGTTAGTCTCTTGTTAAGTGCTTATGCAGATAAGCACAGCCTTAACACTCCCTACTTGATTGTGCTCACTGATGGGCACAGCTTGAGCCTGCGTATTTTAAATAACAAAGTGGTGTAAACGGATATGAGAAAATTGAATATTTTTCCTGCTTCAGGATCTCGTAGTTAATAATGTAGTGGTTAAGGAATGCTCGTGGTTTAGCCTTCGTGCTTAATGAAGTAGTTGTTAAGGCAGTAACAGACTGTCACACACTGTTCCCCCGAACTGCCTACGAGTTTCGTTCAATATGCAGCTGTAAGTATAACGATGATCATGCCTATAATCAGTGTGGTATGCGGAGACTCTGTCCCGCTTGTTTACCCCTCACCAAAATGGAAGATCTTCAAATAGTGTGATTCCAGTGGTTACAGCGGTATTCATTTACTATTCATTTACTGTTAAAATGTAGTATTCATTTAGTAAGCATGAAGGCTAAGTAGTATGCCCACAAGCCGAAATATGCTAATGAGGGAATACTAGTTCTACTCAACTACCCTTCAAATTCATAGCGAATACTTCAATTGATTGCTAAAAGAAGACTAGTAGTATTCTATAAGAATAGTATTTGAAGCTTAGTAGTATTCTGTTAGGGTTTATTTGCAGCTCTTGTGCTATTTCAAGAGCGAAATGAAGGGTAGTCTCATTGATTGTGACCACTATTTGAAGACTAGTGGTATTCTTTGTGAGCACTATTTGAAGACTAGTGGTATTCTTTGTGAGCACTATTTGAAGACTAGTGGTATTCTTTGTGACCACTATTTGAAGACTAGTGGTATTCTTTGTGACCACTGTTTGAAGACTAGTGGTATTCTTTGTGACCGCTATTTGAAGACTAGTGGTATTCTTTGTGAGCAGTATCTGAATACTAACGGCAATGATTGTGAGGGAAGCGCCGGGAGGAGGGGGGGGTTCACGCGGCAGCCGGCACTCCTCCTCACCTGTGTCGTCAGTGCTGGCTGCGTCTCTCCCGGGTGTGGCCTGCCTGTCCTGCGCTGTACTCCGGGCTGCAGACAGTCCAGACACAAGAGCAGTTGGGTTACGGTGACTGCTGCAGCCCTGGACCCTGTCAGCCCTGCCTTCGATGACACTAGCTCAGGATGTGGACGACGGCGCTGCACCTCCGAGTACGGTGTGTGCCAAAAGAGGCAAATGAAAAGTTTAAAAAATAAAAAAATGATTACATTCACCAAGCAAACTTGTCACTCAATATATACTTTTATGTAGCACAGCCACAGTATTTGTTGTAATTAGCAAGTATCACTGACTTCCAAATAGAATTATTGTCAGTGAGGAGCTATTTTACGATATTTGGAGCCTTCTACTATCCTCTAAAGCCATGTAGTGCCGTTTAGAGCTACCCTTTTCCTAAAACCAACGGTATAGACTTAAGCAAAATGCAGACTTATAGGATTTAGATTAACAGAGCATTTTCATCATTTAAATAAAAAAAAATGCAGCCCATGATTTTCTCAATCTGCTAGTTTTACAAATTGGTTATAACTGGGGGTTAGGTTTTGCTCTGCATCAAATGAAAATATAATCCAGCAAACATCATGTCATAACCAAATCAATTATTTTTAGGGGTGTTCTGCATTACAGAGTTTTCCTCTGAAATATTGTGAAGATTTTTTCAAAATTTCCCAAATTTCGTGCAGTTCACAAAAGTTCATAAGATTTCAAAGATCGGGAGTTACTTCATAGGTTTATATTGGCATGAGTGCTCCATGTGAAATGTGTTAAATTTGGGCTTTTAATGTTGGACAATAGTGGCCATCCAAGCACACTTTATCAGTTGCCCACTCTGTGCCACTGTACAATGGGCAGGCAGAAAACAAGCATTTGCAATGCAATAGGTCTCGTATTAGGAAAGTGTGAGCTATTGGTATTGTAAATGACAATTTTCTTTAATATGTGTTGGCTTTGAAAATATATAAATTAATAGCAGTGATGTCCCAGAGTTTTGTGGTGGTGCCCCAGAGTGATGTGGTGGTGCCCCAGAGTGATGTGGTGGTGCCCCAGAGTAAAGTGGTGGCGCCCCAGAGTAAAGTGGTGGCGTCCCAGTGGTGGTGCCCCAGAGTAAAGTGGTGGCGCCCCAGAGTAAAGTGGTGGCGTCCCAGAGTAAAGTGGTGGCGTCCCAGAGTAAAGTGGTGGCGTCCCAGAGTAAAGTGGTGGCGTCCCAGAGTAAAGTGGTGGTGTCCCATAGTAAAGTGGGGGTGTCCCATAGTAAAGTGGTGGTGTCCCATAGTAAGGTGGTGGTGTCCCATAGTAAGGTGGTGGTGTCCCATAGTAAGGTGGTGGTGTCCCATAGTAAAGTGGGTGTCCCATAGTAAAGTGGTGGTTTCCCATAGAACGTTCAGCACAGAAGGGGAAATATCCCAGCGTGCGAGCGTTCTAATGGCCATGACGAGCTCAGCTTGTCATGAGCACCAGAGCACTGTAGCTCCTGACGAGCTCAGCTCGTCATGAGCATGCAAGGGGTTAAACACCTTCTGATACTTAATCTGCACATTCCCATGTGCTTTTATGTAATACAAGTTTGCTGCCTGCTTTAGAGGCGCCCCTAAAATGGCCAGCCTTTGCCCACACTGGGCCAGTAATCAATCAAGAGAGCACCAGCAAAACCAACAGCTAGTATGACTGTCAGAAGAGACCCACCTGTTTTAAATTACCCCAAAGATACAAAGAAGCACAGCCGCCATAAAGCCGGTTGCATTTGCCAACAAGTGCTTGAAATAATGCGTGCACGTACCTGCGGTATTGCTGTCAAGTTTTTAAGATTACTGATGTGCGACATTTCAATTGCGATTACAATCGTAGAGCACACTGAGGCACCAAAGGCATGTATTAGGCACAAGTGGTCTCGGAAGTGTAAGAAAGTGCACATAACATTCCCAACTTTCAAGGTTGTACAAGGCTTTAAAAATATCCCAGCCTTACACGTTCTATTTTTTCAGAGCTCGAAAAAGCAAAAATCATTGAGCAAGGCATTTTTCAGAAAAGTAAGGGAAGATGTAGAGCTACCTCTTGTAAGTCTATCGCTTCAGTGAATCAGGTAAAATATCAGAAATGTTCACAATGCACAGGCCTTGATCTATGTATGCTGTAAGGTATGTTTCTATGGTGACTAGGCGGCCGCCCATTATTTCTAGACTGGAGGCCTATATTATACTCTCAACTTTGATAATGGTTACGGCTTGCGCACCGTCACGTTACTGCAATAAATCACAATGTTTTAATCTTGATTTATTGCAGGCACGTGACGGTGCGCAAGACGCAACCACCCATAGCTGTCAAGGTTTCAGATTGCTATGTGTGACATTTTCATAATTTCAGTGAAATTATGAGAGACATTCAACAACTATGAGTGACACTTCCTCTCGAGAAATATCAAGCAATGAAGACGAGGGAAACATACAATTATCAGAAATGACACCCATTAGAGCAATGAGAAACTTAAGAAGATCTTAAAACATACCTGCAACATAAAGCACCAGAAATGGATTGGAACTAACCTTGTGCCCCTGTAATCGGATTGGTCAGTGGGCAAGGACACTAGGCATCGGGCAAAGCTCAGGAGAGTGAGGCTAAGGAGCACATAGGTTGCAGCTAGCCAGGGCGCTCATTACTGCTCTCAAGCCTGCTAATATTGGACGAATGCTTAATCAACAGCGGAGTTACCAAGAGAGGAGATAATTCAATTTAGTTGTATGACTTAGGCCATTGCAGAAGAGCACTCCACTTGCTATCAGCTGTACGTATATAATTATATCCTGGGCTGGCTTGTTTGTTTGTTGATGCCCCCAATGACAACCTCAGCTACAGACTCCCTCACTACCACGCTTTAACAGTGCCCCTCAAGTCTCTATAGCCACTCTTTTGCTGAGATGCATTTAATTAGGTTTATAGCGTCACTCACACACGTGTAGGGTGACAGAGCACTCTACATCACACACATTACACAGAGACAATCAATCAAAATGTGAAAATCGGTGTATAGGAATGTCACATAGGCTAGAGGATAGAGGACTACAAGGGGTAAGAGTCACACATCATCCATACTGATAGACACTATAGTTTAAGAGTGCTTGGTCTAGAGAGGCACAAACACAGAATTTAAAACGTAACATCAGGTTTAGGGGTTTCTCTTTAATAATAAGAACCGATTATTTTCTTTACCAAAATGAACCCCTTATGCAACATTCTAATAATGAAAGACTGGGGGGGGGTCATAGCACTCTATATCTTGCAGTTTGCATGCAGCTCTTTTATGACAGTTAATAGCTCACTGGGATTTTAACTTAAACACTCACTGAAAGTAAACAAAATGATGTCTCGAACAAACCACTAACTTATTTACATGATATGCTCTCCCTGATCTGCATTCCTGATCTGCATCTCCCTGATCTTTGCAGCTGGCATATTAACTCTTTGCTCTACTTAATATTCAATATCATGACATTTTCTTTGTTGTACGAACATTTATGGAGGACAGAAACAGATGCTTGTAAAACTAAAATACCTGCACACAACGTGAACACTACTTGCAGTCATTAATAACGTATTTGCTCCTACTTGATTGTAATCAGTTTACATTGACAAAGGGCTGCCATCCACAGTGAACTTCTAGAGCTTGACTCGAGCTGTGTAAACAATCAGAGTCAGAGTCTCGGGAATAAATATTTAGATATGGCTGTGAAGACGACCATAGGGAATCTTCCTCAGGCCAACAGACCGAAAAGGGAAACAGTGCCCGAGGAAAAAGCTTGCATTTGAAAACAAAGCTTTACCGGCAGGCAGCTGAAAGAAACCGCCGGTGCAGTCAGGATAGGTGCCACATCCTCGCACTGGACTCTAGAGCAATCATCACGGTCCCAATCTCCACTCATCAGAACGGTCGGAACCGGGGCCAATTTGAACTTTGATTTTCATTCCTGGCCGGCCGCCCGCCCCACGATGCATCCCTGCGGGCGTCAGAACAGGGCAGGAAAGAATGCCAGAGGCTATTAAAAAATTAAATGATGGCCTGCGCCCACGCGGTCCCTCTCGGTCATCTCTGGCATCAGTGAGGCCTCGCCTCGCTCACGAGACGCGCACTTTCAATTGCGCGCCACCGTGACCCTAAGAGTGAAAAACCCAGAGACATCGGCGCGGAATTGTAAGATATTTTGTCACGTCTGGGACGTGGATGGGTCCGTAGTTGAAGCTCATATTTCGAGCCAGTCTTCAATGTGTTAAGGGGGGCCCCGTGGTCCTCGTGGCCCCCCGCGCCGCGGGGGCCTTTGTTACGCCCCTGGCACGCAAACTAGCCAGCCACCCTTTAGCTCTTAATACAAACTCCCCACGCTACGGCAGAGCGGGATCATTGATTTAAATTTACCGCCACGGCCGGACGGTGCTATCACGTAGCCCAGGCTGCCAACGCCTCAAACTTTGAACTGCGGTCGTATTAGGACTAGGAGCCAGTACGCAACCACTGTACGTCATCGCGTCAGCGCTCCGCAAGTAGACAGGGAAAAAATACTACCCACAAAACGGGAGGCCACAAGCAATCCAGCAAAGTATCCAAACGTGCAAAAAGTGGCAATGACTGGGGAAAGAATGAAATATGAAAAGTAAAGAAATCACATTTAAAAAAAAGGTGAATGTGAAAAAAATAAGAAATAATCCAAGTAAACAAGCATTGAAAATGCATAAGGTCTCGCCCTCCTTTAGGTTAAGGCAATTCTGTTTGTAATTAGGTGGCTTTTTAGCTTTGCTGTTATTAGTGTCTTTCAAACTTTCATGTACATATCAAGCATATGTTAGCATATATGTATATGAATATATATATGTCTGCATGCATTTACATTTGTATTTATATTGATATGCAGATTATATATATGTTCATATATGTATGTATGTATATATACCTATATATATATATATATATATATATATATATATATATATATATATATATATATATATATATATATATATATAGATTTATATCCAAAAATATGCAGTTCCCAAAATTCGGAAGAGCCAGGGGAGACCAAGATAATTGCAACAGACTTTTATTCTTGAATCACAGCCTGCCAGCCGAGTCTCTTAAGACAGGTAAAAACACACCATGGTATAGCCAAACGCGTTTCGAGTAAGTCTCTTCGTCAGTGGATAGTTCGGAGTGCGAGGGGAAAGCATGTTTTGCAGCACCTCTTGATTTTAAACATCTTTCCGCCCCAGGAGGCGTGGCCTCACGGTATCCTGGGAGACGTAGTTCGTGCTTTGTTTCACCACAGTGGGTACGTTGTCCCCCAGTCAAAATATCCATAAATAACAGGTACCCCATCATAAGGTCTCAGCCCCGCTTTGTTGCTGCCATTCCTGCTGTGAGAAGACACCGTACTGCTTATGTGCGTGCTCACTCTCCTCCGCTCGTTAGCAGCATCATCTGACGCCGCCGCGGACCCGCTCACCCAGCAGTCGGCTCTTTCCAACGACCTGGGCAGGCCGTTAACATATCCAAAAATATGCAGTTCCCAAAATTCGGAAGAGCCAGGGGAGGTCCGCGGCGGCGTCAAATGATGCTGCCAACGAGTGGAGGCAGAACGGTGTCTTCTCACAGCAGGAATGGCAGCAACAAAGGGGACGAGCATCTAGTTATCCTGTCCATTTGATGATGCAAAGCGGTATTGATAACGTTTTCGGCACACAGAAGCATAAAAACCGCTGTTTGCCGGTAAGCACAAAACCTCCGCCATGGCATGTAATAATATTTCACAAATGGCTGTGTTTGCGTGCATTTTAAGAATAACTTGCATTTAAGCACTTATTTATTATGGTCTACATTGTGCAACTACGAGTCTGTCTTCGTATACACTCTTTCTGTAGTTCTGTCACATGACTGTTTGGGTGGTGCACGGTAGTTAAATGGCAACTGCTAATATTTAAAAAACTCGGTGAACAAGCCTGCTGGTCAGGCGAAATGCGTCCGAAGGGCTGACTATGAAATAAATAATATATATATATATATATATATATATATATATATATATTATATATATATATATATATATATATATATATATATATATATATATATATATATATATATATATATATGTATATATATATATATATATATATATATATATCATCCAGCTCCTGAGTGTACCAAAAACTCCCGAGGCACTCGCGGGCGGGTGTCGTTGCGGGTCGGTACCAACGCGTTAAGTATAGCGGCTCCAATCGTCCCTCTCTTCAGAAACGATAACGCACTCGCGGGGGTTATGTTTTACAACAGTTCTTTATTCGGCTTTCCAGACTTGTCTGAAAGCCGAATAAAGAACTGTTGTAAAACATAACCCCCGCGAGTGCGTTATCGTTTCTGAAGAGAGGGACGATTGGAGCCGCTATATATATATGGACTCATGAAAGAATAAACGCTACTTGTTTTTTGCACATACCCTGGGCTCGTGTCTGCTTCCTTGGTGCTGGCTGGGAATTCGTCGTTGCACCCGACCCTTGCAAGCAGCTTTTTGGATATATATATATATATATATATATAAAAGGTAATGCTGCGTGGTGGTCCGTGACTCCTGTGGTCAGAACCGATTCAAGCAGAGACCTGTTCATATATATTTATATATATATATATATTAATAAACCTGGTTTCTACAGATGCACCTCGTGCCGTGCCTGCACGTTTGCAGTCAACAGCACCCATTATACATCTGCATTTAGCAATCGTGCCATACCGATCAGGGAACATCTGACATGTCGCAGTGATTTTGTTGTGTATAAATTGACCTGCACGTGTTCATTGTCATATATAGGGAGCACGAAGTTGCAAGCACACCAACGGATCTTGCAACACATTCGGGCCATAGTTAATTCGGACATGAATTACCCGGTTGCGCGCCATTTTAAAGCAGTGCACCACAAGAAACTAAAAGATCTTACTTATACCTTGTTGTGTTCTGTGGCTAATCCTGGCAGAGGTGGGGATCGAGAAAGACTTCTCCGTCAAAGAGAGGCTTATTTCATCATTCTGCTCGATACCAGATCCCCCAATGGGTTGAATGCTTTTGATGAATTACACCATTACCTATGAATCTGGTAGCTTTTCCATTGCATATATATATTTTTTGTCATTTTTGAAAAATATGTGTTTCTTTGGTTCTTTCAGATACTTAAAAGATGAAATTACAGCTGGGTCTTATACACCTATGATATCTGAAATGTTTTTGGTAGCTTCCATAAATTGATGCCTCTGCTGCTAGTTTGATTCCATGTATATAACATCTAAATTCTTTTTTGGTCTAATCACTTGTTTTTTGTATATATTGGCAATCTGTGATGTCCTCTGTATTATGTTGTGGGCCATTCTTTTATAATAGAAAACCTTACAAGTGCACTTGCAATTGATCATGATGTTTCATTATAATATGAATTTGTTTTTTCTTAGTATAAATTACTATATTTGGCTGTTTATGAGCACTATGCTCTAATTGTTTCTCAATATTCTATAATTTTGGATATTGATTGTGGACTTCTTATCACATGAATTTGATTGCCAGTTCACGTTGTTATTTGACCCTTGCAACCTGTTTCTGTAGGTGCTTGGGCTTTTATCTCTGATTTAACTCACCGCCTACTCCTGACGCGTCATGTGACCAAGCCCCGTCCGCGGGGCGAAACGCGTCATGGAGGGCACTTGCTCTGCACTATTTGCTGCTGCTGATTAAATGCACTGCTACAACTGAAAACTTTGTTGTGTTGGCTCATCTGTTTTAACTCGAGGGATCGCTTTGGAGGTCTGCGCCCGCTTTAACTGCGTCCAGAGCAGTTGGGAGTTTGCTGTTTATATATATATATATATCTCGCTCAAGGTTTCCACCTCCACTCCGATAGATCCACGCACTCCGGGGATAATTCTCCAAATTAGATTTTATTCAGTTCGCAACAGACGCGTTTCGGTGCTCCGCCTTCCTCAATGTTACTAGCATGTTTACTAGCAGGAGGAGAGAGCGTGAATATATATATATGTGTATATATATATATTTATATATATATATAGGTGTGTGTGTGTGCATATGTGTGCGGGTAGAAAGGTAGAGGTAGAGAGGACGAGAGTACAGGGGTAGAGAGTAGAGAGGAGTAGAGAGTAGAGAGTGAGTAGTAGAGTAGTAGAGAGTGAGTAGTAGAGAGTAAGTAGTAGAGTAGTAGAGATTGAGTAGTATAGAGTAGTAGAGTGAGAAGTAGAGAGTAGTAGAGAGTGAGTAGTAGTGAGTAATAGAGTAGTAGTGAGTGAGTAGTAGAGAGTGAGTAATAGAGAGTGAGTAACAGAGAGTGAGTAATAGAGAGTAGTAGAGTGAGTAGGAGAGAGTAGAGAGTGATTAGTAGAGAGTGAGTAGTAGAGAGTGAGTAGTAGAGGGTGAGTAGAGAGTAGTAGAGAGTAAGCAGTAGAGAGTAGTAGAGTGAGAAGTAGAGAGTAGTAGAGAGTGAGTAGTAGTGAGTAGTAGAGAGTGAGTAGTAGAGAGTGAGTGGTAGAGAGTGAGTAGAGTAGTAGTAAGTGAGTAGTAGAGAGTGAGTTACAGAGAGTGAGTAATAGAGAGTAGTAGAGTGAGTAGGGGAGAGTAGAGAGTGAGTAGTAGAGAGAGTAGTAGAGAGTGAGTAGTAGTGAGTAGTAGAGAATGAGTATTAGAGAGTGAGTAGAGAGTGAGTAGTAGAGAGCAGTAGAGTGAGAAGTAGAGAGTAGTAGAGAGTGAGTAGTAGTGAGTAGTAGAGAGTGAGTAGTAGAGAGTGAGTAGTAGAGGGTGAGTAGAGAGTAGTAGAGAGTGAGTAGTAGAGAGTGAGTAGTAGTGAGTAGTAGAGTAGTAGAGAGTGAGTAGTAGAGAGTAGAAGAGAGTGAGTAATAGAGAGTGAGTAATAGAGAGTGAGTAATAGAGAGTAGTAGAGTGAGTAGTAGAGAGTGAGTAATAGAGAGTGAGTAGAAAGTAGTTGAGTGAGTAGTAGAGAGTAGTAGAGTGATAACTAGAGTGTAGTAGAGAGTGATAGAGAGTGAGTAGTAGAGAGTGAGTAGTAGAGGGTAGTAGAAATTGATTATTAGAGAGTAGTAGAGTGAGAAGTAGAGAGTAGTACTAGTACCAGCACGACCCTTCCCCGACCCCTAGTCCGGTCCCTACACTCAAACACTACCCTGCATGACCCCCCAGCACTACCCTAAACCCTAAAACACTACAATACACTACAGTACACAAACACCACAACACTACCCTGAACCCTAAAGCACTACCCCCAGCACGACCCTCCTCCGACCCCCAGTCCCGCCCGTACACTTAAACACTACCCTGCACGACCCCCCAGCACTACCCTAAAACCTAAAACACTACTTTACACTACACGAACACCACACACTAAAGCCTAAAACGCTATCCCCAGCACAACCCTCCTCCAACCCCCAGTCCGGTCCCTACAATCAATCACTACCCTGCACGGTCCACCAAAACTACCCTAAACCCTAAAATACTACCCTACACTACACAAACACCACAATAGTATAATAAATAAGGCATAACAATTGTACAATAAATAAGGCACAGATCTACCATTCAGCATGCAGCTTGAATAGAATGTTAATAGTAGTCTGGGTAAAGTCCAGTAGTATTCAAATTGTTTGTATTCACTAAATGTTCTGCATTGTAAATGAAGACTATGTGATTACAAATAAGTATGTGCTTAGTATTCTGTTAGTATTCAAGAAGTACCACTAACATATCAGTAGTCTTCATGCACTAGCCTTCCCAAAAAGAATACTACTGAATACTAAAAATGGCATAAAGTAGTCTTCGAATGCTATAAAAAGACAGGTTAACCACTAAATGTAGTATTCGACTTCGGTAAGGGACTTTACAGTAGGGAGAATGCAGCCCTTCGCCGAGTGTCTGTTGTCCATTGCACAGAAGCTCCCTGTGTAATCGGCTCCCTCATTCCCTCTGCTTATGCTCCCTGTGTCCAATCTTGTCATGTCACCCTTTCACTGTTTGCACTTTAGAGCACAAGAGTGCCAAAATATGCACCAGCGTGGAGCGGTGGCTGTCACCATCCACAAGAAGAAATTTGCATAAGGAGCGACCTGCAGTGGTAGCTGACAGAGGATGGCCACAGCTATTGGCTTATACAAGTTTAATCCAAGTTTAAACAGGATGGGTTGACTAATAATACCTTAAATACGAATGGTGCACTTAGGAGAGCAGAGCCGGACTTTTTAAACCCTGCATTCCTTTTAATAACACCATTGCAAAGTAAGCATTGCTACGAGTGCCTCCGAAGCCATCGTACATCTAATGTAATCTAATTCTATCAGCTTCATTTATTTCTTGCGCTCTGCAAGGCACAGTTCCTGTCAGAAACAATTGTTAGAGTTCTAGTCTAGGTGTCGCCTCAACATCCTGTGATTCTGGGCAAATCATTTAATCTTGCTGGGCCTAAAAAAAGTGGCATCTTTAATGTAGCTGATGGTGCTCATGCAAACAGTGTGCGCTATATAAAACAAAAAAAACTGAATTTCAGGTAATATGACCCTTTAAATCAACAAATCAGCAAACGGCAAGTGAACAAAAAAGATTCAGTCCTACCAAGTTTTGTTTTCTTCCTGGTCCATGTGTGATGTGGTGCTCAAGTCTTATTTTTCTCTTTAAATTCTGGGACTTGTAGAGTCTTGCTTTTTTTACACACATGGGCCCACAAGTGTTGGGCACATTTGTATACATGTATCATTAGATTTGGTTTATGATAAATCAATTTTTGTTAAATTGTCAATTTGATAAGACTCTTGATGTTCCCCACACCCAAGTCTCTGGTCATTTGCTATGATGAAGACTGTGCTTTCCATGCACTTGAATATGGTTCTATTCTATTATAATTCTATTTCTATTTTGGTCATTTCTTTTAATTTAATTTTTATTTACATTTGTTGCATTTTGGACTGGTTGTATTTTATTTTATTTCATTTATTACATATTGTGCATAGTTTCCTTGTCTTTCTTCCGGTACACATTGAATTACCGCATTTTACATTATGTTAATTCCTGCCTTTGGCATGCGTGTAGCGTAGTATGATTTCTAACACCATGAACGGAGCGATCACGTGACACTCTCCGGAGTTTACTTTCAACGTCCGAATGTTGAGTTGTGCACTGCTGCGGCTCATTTTGTCACAGCATTCAGGGCTTGACGGAATCCAGAACTCAGAAACAGATCTAGAAATACCAGTAAACGCAGTTCAGACCCTTCTTAGTTCTAGCTGTACGCTGCAGGATTAAATATAACCTATTTAGCCGCATTCGACGGACTTTTCTCCCCACAGAATACCACAGTGCTTTTTCCCGTCTTAACTGACCACGGTCGGCTTGTTTGGAAAAAAGGTTTTTGGAGTGATGATGCCGGATTTGCAGCACGGGTAAGGCCCTGTCTTGCAATTCCTCTTTTTAGCAATGAAGGGCACATGGTGGAAGGGTTTCATATTGTAGGGCAGTGGGAAGTCTCCCATTTGCTTTGTTTTACCTAATAGCACACAGCAACTCTTCGAAGGCAAATCGTTCCCTTCAATATTTCCACGCCTATGCAACTAAAGAGTTCCGAGGTATTATTGTAATCTGCTTTTATCCCACAGTGATTTTCAGACAACAGCTTGCTGGTTGGTGGCTCTCTGACACAGTTTCAGGATGTTTATCCTGCATTGTGAAATGTGTATCAAAATGTTCTCCAGATCAGGCTCTAGTCACGGTACTACTTGAGATAAATGTGTGACAATATAGAAGTATATAAACAGGGAAAATACTCACTTTTAAGACCTCCTTAACTGACAGAGGGATGGAGACAGAGGCAGAGGGCGACAGACAGAGGGAGAAGGGCAACAGAGGGAGGGAGACAGACGGAGGGAGAGAGGGAGACAGAGGGAGGAAGTCTGGGGTAGACAGAGGGAGGGAGAGGGAGACAGAGATAGACAGAGGGAGAGGTATATAGAAGGACAGAGGGAGGGAGACAGACAGAGGGAGACAGACAGAGAGAGGGAAACAGAGAGAGGGAGGCAGAGAGAAGGAGACAGACAGAGAGATGGAGACAGAGAGATGGAGACAGATGGAGGGAGGCTGGCAGAGGGAGACACAGGGAGTGAGGGGGAGACAGAGGGAGGGAGACAGAGGGACAGAAACAGAGGGAGACAGAGAGAGGGACGGAAACAGAGGGAGACAGAGAGGGAGACAGAGAGTAGGAGACAGAGGGAGACAGAGAGTGGGAGACAGAGGGAGACAGAGAGCGGGAGACAGACATACAGAGGGAGACAGACAGACAGAGGGAGACAGAGGGAGAAGGGCGACAGAGGGAGAGAGAGGGAGGTAGACACACAGGGAGAGGGAGAGAGAGGGAGACAGAGAGAAGGAAACAGACAGAGAGAGAGGGAGGGTGACAGACAGAGGGCGAGAGAGAGAGGGAGATAGACAAAGGGAGTGAGAGGGAGAGAGACGGACAGAGGGAGAGAGAGGGAGGAAGACAAGGAGACAGAGGGAGGTAGACAGACAGAGGAAGGGAGACAGACAGAGAGAGGGAGACAGACATCGAGAGGGAGAAAGTCAGAGAGAGGGAGACAGTCAGAGAGAGGGAGACAGACAGAGAGGGGGAGACAGACAGAGAGAGGGAGACAGAGAGAGGGAGACAGACAGCGGGAGGGAGACAGAGGGACAGAAACAGAGGGCGACAGAGAGAGGGACAGAAACAGAGGGAGACAGAGTGGGAGACAGAGGGAGACAGACAGAGGGAGGCAGACAGACAGAGGGAGAAAGACAGAGGGAGGAGGGCGACAGAGGGGGCGAGACAGATAGAGGGAGACAGAGAGAGGTAGACAGAGGGACGGAGTCAGTGGGATACAGAGGGAAGGAGACAGCGGGACAGGAACAGAGGGAGACAGAGAGAGGGACAGAAACATAGGGAGACAGAGAGGAAGACAGAGAGTGGAGACAGAGGGAGACAGAAAGCAGGAGACAGACATACAGAGGGAGACAGACAGACAGAGGGCAACAGAGGGAGAGAGAGAGAGAGGGAGGTAGACAGACAGGGAGAAGGAGGGAGACAGGCAGAGGGAGAGAGAGGGAGGGAGACAGACACAGGGAGAGAGAGAGAGTGAAAGAGGGAGACAGACAAAGGCAGAGAGACACACAGTGAGAGAGAGAGGGAGGGAGATAGTGAGGGAGACAGAGGGAGGGAGACAGACAGAGAGAGGGAAAAAGACAGGAAGAGGGACACAGACAGAGAGCGGGAGGGAGACAGAGAGAGGGTGACGGACAGAGAGAGAGGGAGGGAGACAGACAGAGAGAGAGAGAGAGAGAGAGAGAGGGAGACAGGGAGACAGACAGAGGGAGGGAGACAGACAGAGAGAGGGAGGGAGACAGACATCGAGAGGGAGGCAGACAGAGAGAGGGAGACAGACAGAGAGGGGGAGACAGACAGCGGGAGGGAGACAGAGGGACAGAAAGAGAGAGGGACAGAAACAGAGGGCGGCAGAGAGAGGGACAGAAACAGAGGAATACAGAGTGGGAGACAAAGGGAGACAGACAGAGGGAGACAGACAGAGAGAGGATGGCAACAGAGGGGCGAGACCGATAGAGGGAGACAGAGGGAGATAGACAGACAGTGGGAGGAAGACAGACAGAGGGAGAGAGAGAGACAGAGGGAGGGAGAGAGAGAGAGGGAGGGAGACAGAGAGAGGGAGACAGGGAGAGAGGGAGACAGAGAGTGAGACAGAGGGAGACAGGGAGAGGGAGAGAGAGAGAGGTAGAGAGAGAGATGGAGAGAGGGAGAGAGAGGGAGGGAGAGAGAGAGGGGGAGAGAGGGATTTTATATATTGAACTAGTTAATCCTTTGAAGTGTTAAAAGGATACTTTCTAAAAGCAAAATCCTGTGTGTACTCCACAAGAACCCCCACCACTGAGGAGGGCCCTAAGAAGCCCTGTGCAAGCAATCAAATCCATCACATTACTATAAATTAATCAGATTGAATGTGACTAGTGTTCAATTAACATTCACTTTAAATTCTGCTAGTCTTACTTGAGTCTTCACAATCATTGCCATTAGTATTCAGATATTGATCACAAAGAATACCACTAGTCTTCAAACAGTGGTCACAATCAAGGAGACTAGCCTTCATTTTGCTCTTGAAATAGCACAAGAGCTGCAAATAAACCCTGTCAGAATACTACTAAGCTTCAAATACTATTCTTCTTGAATACTACTAGTCTTCTTTTAGCAGTCAATGGAAGTGTTCATCATTTATTTGAAGGGAAGTTGAGTAGAACTAGTATTCCTCATTTGCATATTATAGCTTGTGGGCATATTACTTAGTCTTCATGCATACTAAATTAATACTACATTTTAATAGTAAATTAATACCACTGTAAACACTGAAATCACACTAAATGAAGAGCTTCCATTTTAGTGAGGGTTGGTCTCCAATTACTTACTTGGGATTTCCAGTGTGGCACAAAATCATTGTATGGTACTGCACAAGTCTTATTCCTCACTGCTGAACACCATTGCAAGAAATCAGGTTACAGGCTGAGGGGGTTGAATCACTACTCAAGCAGCAACCCCAATCCTTGTCAGGGTGAAGTTACATGCAAACCCAAAAATAACCTGTGCTATACCCTCTGATAGCTTGGCACAAAAGCTGTCAAGCAAGTTATGTTATGTTAGCCAGATTTATAGAGCGCACAGATGCCCCAGCAAAGAGGCGTCCTGGCGCTAACAGAACAGAAAACCGGACAAAAGCGAAGTAAAGCATTTATGCGCTCTTCAAACAGTAATGAAGTGAAACACATCACAAGGAAATATCCACACTAATTTAAGAAAATAAGGTAAAATGTAAGACATAATTTAAGACAAAAATCCAATCCATAGAACAAGAAATATGCAATTTCAAAGATTTAAGGGCAAATAGTCGCAAAAAGCACACCGTTTTAACTGTGCTTATCTGGTTGGGTTGGACTGGGACAAACTCACAAGTGCAAGCTGACCCCGATGGAGCACAGCGTGGCCCCAGGGACTCAGTTAGGCCTGTTGTACAAAGGTACCCTAAGTCATGGTTGAGGAACGATGTAGAGTCCTGTTTCGAAAATGTGTCGCACACTGGCACCTTCAGTCCCTCTTCTAAGGGTCCCGGGTTGGGGTAGATCCACTTGGGAGGGTAATACTTAGAGCTGACAGAGTCCAGGTGCTGGGTTGAAGATGGAGGAAGCTTGTTTTGCCCCTGAGGCTTCTGGTCTGGAGGCTAGTCCACTAGAACTTGCATTCACTCTGGTGGTCTAGGGTTCAAGATGCAATTCCAGTCCTTCTCAATCAGGAACTAAGGCAGAAGGGCAGCACAGCAGGGAAGCAAAGAGGCAGTCCTTCTTATAGCACAGCAGCACAACAGTCCTTCTTCTGAGTCTTCCACAGGTCCACTGAAGAGTTGCTGTCGGAGGTCCAATATCTATACCTGGTGGCAACTTTTAAGTAGAAGAAGTTTCTAGAGAATTCCATGCCCCAGAGCTGTTTGGATTTTCCTGACTCTCTGCCCTGGCTCCTGATTGTCTGGGGTAACAATAACTAGTGTCATGTCAAACTTCTTTGTGAGATGGCTTGGGCAGGCCCTTTGTGATTTAAAAGTGTGGGAGATGGCAGCTCTTCCTCCTCATTAACTCAGAGTGGCCCAACCTGGCAGCACCTAGTTTCTCTTTGTCTTTCTAAAGTGATATTTTCATAATTGTGACTACAAATCTGACTTTTCCATTAAACAGGGCTGTTAATTGCAATTCCTTAGACACCAAAGTCGACTTGCCTACCTGCTCCCAATTGCAAGTTATTAATTATTAAATCTAATAATGTAGCCCAATGTTATACTATTGGCGAGCTAGACCATACCCAGCTTTTTGAATACAGTGCACCCTGCCGTCTGGGGTGTTCAGGGCCTAACTGAGGGGCGACATATATATTGATAAGGCTTATTTTGCCAGGATGAAATGGAAGTTTAAACTGCACACAAAAGCTGCAATGACAGGCCTGAGACATGTTTGCAGGGCTACATACTTGAGAGGAGCAATAAGTGCTGCAGGCCCACTACTAGCTTTTAATTTACAGGCCCTGGGTACATGTAGTACCACTTTGATTGGGACTTACAAGTAAATTAAATATGCCATTGGGTGTAGGCCAATTCTACCATATTTAAAGGAGAGCGCACGAGCACTTAGCACTGGTTAGTCCTAAAGCCAGCAAAACCTAGGTCAACAAAAATAGAAGGGCTGAGGGCAAAACTTTTGGGGAAGACCATCCTAAGGTGTAAAGTTCTAACACATTTGCACTCTAATTTTCATCACAGGACAGCTAGAGTTTTCCATAGTGAAAATAGCTTTTGAGTCCATGTCACTGTAGGGACTTGCTCACCTAAAATCTCTGAATGTTACACTTTTAAATACTAGGCACAGTACTTTGTGAGTTCCAAGCCCTACTTAAGGGAGACTTATTCATATTTGAAAGGGCGTTTTTTTCCCCTTGAAAAGGTTTATTTCACAGTTTGCACTGCAAGTTTAAACTGCAGTAGGCAAGCTACATTGGAAGGCCTGAAGCCTTGTTATCCTTGTAATACTAGCGGATTGCCGGAAAAGGTTCTGCAGTCTACACTTGACATTTAACTTTCCAGTCCATGATTGTAGTTTCTGCAGCATACACTATGGCCTTTCAGGAGAGTTAAATATGCCAATCAGGAATTATCAATTTTTTAAACATATTTTAGGCGGCAAAGCACATACACTGGGAACTGAATGACAGATCCCCAGTGTACAGAGTCTAAAAGATCATGTAAAATGGCGCATTTTCTTACACATCAAATGAATAAACAAATTATGAAATATGTTATTTATTACACAAGCAAATAATATACAAAAATCTAAATTTTAAACGGGAGTTTGAAGCTTTTTTAAATTTTCCTTTATTTCCTACATATGGTGGACTCTAACATATTGCTTTCCTTTTTTGCTTTAAATTCATGACATCTTTTGGTCTGTGCATTGCAGTGCTTCAATTGGGGCATAACTGGCATAATTCTCTCTAGTGTAATTACTCGTAATAAGGCATAATTGTCTGAAAAGACTAATCCAGCATTTAGTGCTATTTTCTTAGAGCCAAATGTGCCCTTTCATCCAAAGAGGTCAGAGAATGCATTTTGCACTACGAAAACCGCACTAAATGCTACAGGACACAAACAGCAGTTTCCATCAGCTGCTAACTCTCAGTTCATTGTTCCTGTGCGGTAGGATTTTTCCCCAAGATTACTCTTAATTTTTCCAACTGGCATGATTATATAATTATGGTAATTTCGCATAACAAGAGTAAAGCGTAATTACCAAAATTACTCTGATTACTCTGGCATAATTAATTTTCCACACCTAATTGAGACCACCAGTCCTCCTTACTAGCTTCCGCTTGGTCTAGTTGCCCTATTCCCACAGATCAAGCTAAGGATTCCACCTATATTTTCAACCTCCTATTTCAAATTCCTTCACATTTACAGACTATTTGAAAAGTCATAATTTTACATGTTTCTTTTTTGCATAGAGGCAATATTAATCAGCTAATACTTTTTTACTTTTCTAAACCCTCAAGGATCACCTGAGTGGGTGTTGAACAACTTCAAAGGTTCGCAGAACTCAGGTTATAAACCAGTGATTTACTGATACAGTATCTGAGATTTGGCAGGGAAAGTGTACTGAAAGTATGTGTTTATCACCAAGATGAGAGCTTACCGTGAAGATCAGATCCAGTCATAATGGGAACAGATCGAAAGTAGAGTGGCTGACAATGAAGTAGCTACAGTCGCATGACTCAGCGAAATCATCATATTACACTTCAAATATTTGCAACTTATCATGGCTTAAAAATGTCTGAAAGGTTTATTCAAAAGCAAAATGGTAGAGGGGCATATTACCAAGCAATAGCGATAATTGTCGCTATTGCTTGGTTAGCGAGAAAAAATTATCGCCGAGCTGTGGCGTTTTTTATTGCAGATAAACCTTGGTATTACCAAGGTTTATCGCAAATGCGATAAAAATCGGCAATAATGCATGAATATCACTGAAAAATCAGCGATATTCAGGCATTACCGAGCTATTGGATAACATGGCTAAGAACTGCTCCTGGGCAGGTGTTAGCTTTTGGAGATATTCGCGCTTAGTGCGAATATCTCCAAAAGTTGGTAAAAGGAGATAGCGATGTTTGACACTGTTTCCAGTCGCTGACATCTTGGCACGCCCACTTTGCATGTCATTAGTGATACATTTTTCTGACATGCAAAGCGGGGCCCAAGATGATCGCTATCTCCTACTAGCTGTCGCTAACTGGTGTTAACGACAGCTAGGTAATAGGGAGATCATTTTATCCCCGCTTTCTTGGCTTTTAAAGCCAAAAAAGCTGAGATAAATCCCTTGATAATATGCCCCAGTGTCTTTATAAATGATCTGTGTGCACGTTATGTTCATGTAAGACGTCCTTTGTTGGCTGACTGTGAAATGAAAAAGAGTTTTATCTTGCTGAGCATTAGTTTTCTGGGCAATGAATACAATTAGCACTCCATTGCCCTCAGAAATATAGGTGAAAAAGTGTAAAAAGGTTATATTGGGAAGTGCTACAGTGAGTGGAAATTAATTTGTCAGCAACACTACAACAGACAATTGGATGAAGAGGGCAGACTGATAGCCCCTGTATGTAAGTTAGTTAATTCGCATATGCACATTTATGTTAAAGTCATAAGGTCTTGGCAAATGCCAGACCTAAACATGGGAAGACAGCTAAATCTATACACTGCTATGTTCCCTTTGACAAATACAAATTGTTTCTAATTTAGGGGGGTGTGGATATAACATATAGATGACCAACCATAGTCCTGGGGATCACAAGATGAGCACTTCAACACTGTATTCACCTCACAGGTCGTTGAGAATGAAAAGGAGATCAGTCAATTGGGTCTGAAGAAATATGAGGCTGGGTTCTACTGTCTATGAATAGGTGAACAAGACTTTTTAAATTCTCCCTAGTTTCTGTTGGTTATGTTTTTCCTTTCTCTGAATTTAAGTTCTTTACCTCTTAGTCTCTACCATGGAGTAAAGATGTTCGATGTGGACGGCCTCAGCCGGGCTGAGCTGCAGAAGCATCTACAAAGAGAGGGGGCTGCATGCAGGAATGAAGACCACAAAACTGGACATTCTTTTAGCCCTCCTTGCCTATGAGGAGGTCACAAGAATGCAATCCCACCCTGAGGAATCTGAGGATGAGGCTCTTAATGATGAGAATCCTGATTAGGGGGAACTTGATTTGAGAGGGGAAGACGTCCTGGCTGTGGAAATGCGCAGGAGAATCCAGAGGAAAGCGATCACTTGCGTACTGAGTGAAAACCCAATGTGAAGACAGGAAACAGTGTGTCTTCAGAGGAGCTGGAGAGCAGGAAGTCAGTAAGGGAGGTCAAGCTGCAATTGGCCAATGTGAGGCTAGAGCAGTGCTTAATTTGTGCCCTGCTTTCCGATGCTTAGCAACGGCACTTACTTTTCATGACTGGTTCTATACATGTCTGCACGACTGCACGTCATATGTGACAAGATGTTAGCTAGCTCACTGACTTGGCGCAGAGTGTTATTCTAACTGCTCGGTCTCCCTAGTCCTGATGAGTGCTTCGGTTGAGTCACTGAGTGTGAATGTGAGCCGGAGACTGCATTGAGCAAAGATTACTGCATAGATCATATATGTGATGGCGTCATGGCAGCCCTTAGTTCTGTGTTGCCGGTGGTGGGCGGGAGTCAGGCACTTATTAGGCTGGGATGGATTTGGTTGTGCATGGTGCACGCAGATTTTATTCTGATTGCCACGTCCTGGTAAATCCGCACCCCACGAGTCATCAGCCCGACAACATTGAGGGCAGGCAGCGCAGCACTAGCAGCACCAGGCGGCCTATCAGTTAATAAAGCCTGTGCCCCACGGCCTCTGCCGACCACTGGTGTAACTCTAAACAGTACTAAGCACTAAGCAGTGACTCATGATGCCATACCATGCACATTGCCAACCAACACACGCTACTTTTTTTTTTTAGTATAGTGTCATGTTGGCTACCGCGGTAGCTCTGGCTCCATACACAAGATTCGATGACGCACTGTGCCTACCCCGGCCCTGGGTACACATTAATACAGAGCAGAGCCCTTTCCATCCTGGGTCTTTGCACAAAGAGACCATTGATGGGTGATAGGCAGGGTGGAGGGAGCGGGGGGGCTGAAGAGCAGTGTTTAACAATTAGGTGCCCAGAGCCTACTGGCCTGCAAACCTGGGATCTTCAAACAGGACTGGCATGTAGATTGCAGAAGAGTCAGTCACAAGTCGGGTGCCAGCCTCGCCTGTGACTTACTCTGCTCCATCCCTGCTGGCCATAGCGCCTGAGTGCCAGGGAGACTGCTGACAGGTGCTATGTGAAAACGGCAGGTTGTGGGCAGAGGCCAACCAAGTGTGTCATAGAAGGGATGCCAACCTGCAGGATGTCTTTCAAAGTTCTGTGGGAAAAATTCATATTAATGTGTCTTAAAAAGAGAAACATAATGAGGACAGTGCATCAAACTGTTCTTACCACAATTATTTTCAACATTTCTGGATGTTTAGAAAACAAGATGAATGATATCTTAAACTAAATCGGGTCTCTGTGTCCTCATCACCCACATCTGTCTGCACCTTGGGTTTGTGAAGTCAAGGTATGTGCCTCCCTTAAACACTGCCCCTTCCACACACACATCTCTCAGCAGCATCTCTGTTGATTGTCATGGAAGCACCTCTCTCCTCGCCCCCTCCCAGTGCTGGAATACAGGCATGAGGCAGCCAGAGATTGGTTCCAGCATTCAGTCTGAATCTTTGTGTGTGGGTCCAGATGTTGTGTGGTGGCACTTGGACCATTATTGAATGGGGGGCAGTGGTTAATGCCTAATTTGGCCAGTGGTTTCCGGTGCTCATTACTGGCAGTTAACTATCAACACTGGCACTTGTAACAATCCTCCACAAGGAGGCACTGTCCAGCTAATTTGAGATGACCACTACAACAGTTAATTATTAATTCAATATACATTCAAAATGACTGATACCTGCTCCCCGAATCATTCTTATAGATTTGGGGGCCTAGAATAGTTTGTACTGTGACATTTGTGGGAGTGTGATGGTTAGGAGGTGTGTTGTTACTGTCAATGGCAGCACTAGCAGGGGCAATGGGTGGTGCCAGCTGCAGTGGCCTCCTGACGACAGCCCACTTATCTTATTACAAATTAAGCACTGGAATAGAGGCAGAGAAAAGAAGGCTGAGAGGGCCTTGACAGAAACCTGGAAGAGCTGGAGCTCAAAGCTAAGCAAGACTCAGAGTCGAGCAGCAATGATGGCAGCATACTTTTAGTGTCTGAGGGTCACAAGAAGGTCTGCATCCCATAAGATCTTATGCCCAACTAAGTGGTGAGAGATTATATTGACAAATGGCTTGACGCACATGAAGTAACTTTGAGCATATTGGGGGTAGCCTGTGAAAACAAATGCCTAAAGTGGGGTGGTCACACTTCTTACACTAACAGTGGATGACCAGACAAGGTATAACCGCATTGGAAGCCAAACTGGTCGCCAAATCTGGGCTGACCCCTGAGACGTACTGTAAGAGTGTTGAGGAACACCCACAAACTTCCAAACCAGTCTCAGGTGGATTTTTCGAATTATTACAGCAAGGCACTGTAAGTCTGGGTGGGGGGCAGCAAAGTTAGTAATAATGATGGGCTGTACAACCTAATTTAGAGGCAGCACATGCTCAACATTTCTTATACAAATCTTCACTAGCACCTGCTGAATAGCCAGCTCACTGATCACAGGAATCTTGCTGAGAAGGCAGACTTCTGGGTCAGAACCAGAGTATCCACAAAGGCCCAAAAGGATGGTCATGGTTTGCACCAGAAGAAGGGTGGAAGATAAAAGCAAGAAGGAATTATTAAAAGGTCCCCAAAATAATGTACAGGGAAAAGGGCTCCATTCCCAATTTGGTCACCAATAGAAAGATTTTGTAGACAAAAATACTGGTAAGTTTGTTAGGGCTGTGAGTGCTACCAATATGGGGATGTCAAGGCACAGTGCCCCAGTGGTGGGCAGTACCAGGGGTTGGCCAGTGTAGTGCTTGAGGAGGAGATGTTCCAGACATCCAGGTTACCTTAATGTCCCTGTGTAATGGAGAGATGGTATCTAAGGCCAACAGGCCTGCCAATACTTCGAGTATAAAAGGGGGTGGTGATGGACAGAGCATCTGAATCAATTAAACACTCACACCCAGTCAAAAGATCTGTATAGGAAGTAGGTCACCATCAATGGGAAGATGGTTGTGTCATGTGGTCACACTTAGGACCTTTTTACATGCTCATGTTTTTAAGTTGACGTCTTTTCTTAAACATGCCGACACTTGATACACATTTGCTTAAGTACATGTGCAGGATAATATTCTCTGAAATGGCTTAGCTCACATTTCCACTTCATAGGCATATTATTAAATACCATTATGTACAGGGCTTAGTTCACTTTGAAAAATGTTGTTCTTTGTTATTGTCCACTTGATGAGTGAGCTATCAAGAAGGAATCAACAATAATGGTCCGACTCAGGCTTCGGCATGGCAACACTTATGATGTTTATTATATAAACAACATCACACCCTTGTTGAGGAAGAGGAGCATTTTGCTGGCACTGTGAGGTAGCCAATTTCAGAATTCTAGCCAAGGGATGAAGCTCATCTGCCCACAAAGACGGGCTCTCTGGTGACACTAACCCACAGATAACAGGGGTTTTAGATCACCCTGCAGGGACTCTGGCAGATTCATTCTCCCTAGGCACACTATGTTAGGAAGCACTAGGTGGCAGTACATAATAAAACAGTACTTGTTACAGCACACTGGTTGTATTATTTCTATTTATCACTATTCTTGTAATTCTGATAATGTTATTCTGTTTCCTTCTATTGGTTATTGCAGCACATGTATTTTACTGAGGGATCACAATGCTTCAATAAATATTAAAATGCCATGCTGTGTATTTCCTGTGTATTTCTTTGGGTATGCACAAGTAACCAAAAAGGTTCTAGATCTGTTACCAAAATTTCCTTGGGGAGTCAGGGTTGGTGTCTTCTGAGGTTGCACATTCTACCTGTTAACAGCAGTTAGGGGTACAGATGGTGCACTGTGAGCTAGCAAGACTAAGGCCAACATATCCTGATGGTGTGCTCAGAATAAGTCTTGCACAGTTTTGACATTTATGTTGTCCAACAAACGCACAGTATTACTGAGAAAGTATAAGCCATATGACAGTGGCAGTTCTGAGAGACACAGGAGTAAGTATGACTACTGTCAGGTGTCATCAGTTGTCATCAGAGCAGGTGATACCGGATACATTTCACTAGGTTGTAGTACCAGAGAACTGTGAGAGCCACTAACCAGTGGCTCTGGTTCCATTCGATTGTGGGGGTTCCCTTAAGGTAGCTGTGAACCATGCCATGCATGTGGATTGTTTGCTAGGAAATTACACTGCCTAGAAGGAAATGTTGGGGTTGCCTTAGTGCGTCTGCTCGACCCCTTGGTCCATGGCTGCCCAGGAGGAGAGTCGAGAGAGCCTAGAGCCTGGAAGAGTGGCCCAGGTAGCTGCAAAGAAGGAAGGCGTGGGAAACCAGCTTCTGAAGCTACTGCGGTAGTGGTGGATGGGGTACCAAAACCCTACATCGGAGCCACTGAGCGACACATCGCCTCTCCAAAGTTAGCATCAGGAACGCTCTATGACCCGTCCCCGGTGCAGGACTTTACATTACTGAACACAGCCCTCCGGGATCTGCTGTTGTGCAATGCATACTTGACACAGGCCTTCACATCTCAAGCACATCGTCTACGGAATCCCCAACAACAATGCAGGACTCTCAGCTTCTTTGGAACCAGCAGGTAGGCAGAGCATTTAGGTGTGTGACTTTGCATCGCAATCCCCTCATTGACGGCGTCCTCAAGAATGGTGCAAGGCCTCGCATCCCACCTTCGCTGCTCCTAGAAACTGCCACTGTGTGACACATCCTCGATGTGGGACTCTGCATTCCTCCACAATCAGGATGTCCTTCAGCAAGTCTAATTGGGTCCCTGTAGCTGGTATGCGCTCTATCTCAGCACCCTTGACCTTGTGACAAGCTTGAGAAATGATTCAACTACTATCTTGAATGTTAATTAAAGATTCTACTTAATGGTGAAAATAGTTCTTAATACATTCTTAATAGAAGAGACCTTTAGAAAGTTAACTTGTCTCTGCCTGACGTTCCTGGACGCTAATGTGCCTTATCATGCCAGCCGTTGCCCGGACCAATGCTTGACCTTAAGGAGGGAAGAAAGGTGGCCCTAGAAGAGGAAAATGACTTAGTTATTTTGGGCAGGATGGGTTTGGTGTGAGGTATGTGACACCTGTCACCCTGGAGGAACAGCTAGGAGGGTTCAAGACTCTAATTAGCTGTAATGGGGCAAGAGTGAGGCCTATTCATTCATAGTTTACTATAAGGGAAGTCTGGAAGGGAGAAGTTCTTTATTGTCAGGACACAGTGTAATCAGCAAGGCAACATCCCAGTAGGAGAGAGAGCTGGTTCCAGAACCAGTTTGGTGCAGCTTCAGAGGGAACTGCTCTTTCCCAAGACACATCCCTGAGTGGACAGTTGGTTTCCTACATAATTTGAAGGAGTCTGATATCTTGGACATGCCTTAGAATAGTTCACTCTGGGTAACCTTGCAGTAAGGCACAGTGGATGTGCTGCAAATGTGAGCAGAGTTGTCCCTTTTGATTAAGGGAGTGTCCAAGAGTCACCCTCACCCTCACTCTCTGGCTACTGAACTGTATAAAAATTGACCTATCAAACAGCACCTAAGAACACTTCCTGGACCTGTGGAACAATAGAAGAAAGACTACACTTGTTATTTTAGATCAGTGTGGAGACCAAAAGTGCTGGAAGGCTCCCACTTGTACCCAGGACAAAGAAGTTGATTCCAAGGATCTGTTGACTGACCTCCAAAGTGGCTACAGGAACATCAAAAGAAGCAAGAGGCCTTTTTCTGAAATCATAGCTATGTTTAGCAGAACTTCCTCTAGAATCCTTGAAAATGTGGAGTAAAAAAATGTAGATTCCAATGACCTCTGCATTACTGAGACCAACCACCTAAGTCATTCCTACTAGGGCACAATCTTTGTGAGCAAGAAAAAGAAGTACGTCGCACTCAGAGCTTTTTGGTGCCTGAAAATCCAGGTCAGCCAACCTGCGTGGCTAAGGTATCCAACTTCAGTGAGGCTTCCCTAGATACAGAATGCTGCCTTGCCCTACGTCTGACTTCCATTTCAGATACTAAGTCCAAAAGTATCAACTTGAACTGGACACAAGTGGAAAAAGAATCTAGTTGACAAGGCAAAATCCCTGCATGTGAAATTTGATTTCTGCCGCTCTGAAGTTTTCCCACCAAAACGAATGGTTTAAAAGGGACCTCATCCAGTATCTGTCCGACTGTGCATGGATTTCCTCAGAAACAACCTCCCTACCTTGCTTACTGAAGGCCCAAGGTTAACTCTTTGACTGGGATGAAATAGTTTTATGTATTTAACTCACAATCCATCAAGATTGCTCCAAAATTGCATCAAGGCCCCGGCAACCCATGATAATGGAAATCTTATTGGCGATTTACTTTCTCAAGGCTCTTTTTCTCCTAAATACTAAAAAAAAAAAATCCCTGATTTTCTTTATTGAATTATTTTGGTGTCATAGTCATTAAAGTATACTCTAGGGGTTCACTTCACCAAGGTAAAGTTAGACGAAAGTATAACTTTGTGACTTTCGGTATTTACAAAGGGCATTTACTACACGTAATTTACGAATAGTAAATGCCCTTTGTGAATACCGAAACTCGTGAAGTTATACTTTCGTCTAACTTTACCTTTGTGAATCAGATCCAATCTTTATGAATTGTAGTGGGATATTTACTTTATTGTTTTTTGACTTTTAACTGTTTTGGTACTTCTAAATGCTTTACCTAGTCTAACTAAATAAAACTTGTCTGCTTGTACCAAGCTACCAGGGATTGAGCTAAGGTTTAAAATATGGACACCTTTCCCGGGATTTAACAGGTTTGTGGGTTTATTATTTGTGATGGACAACTATACACCCCAATTTATAAATCCATTCTTACTGTTTATACATGTTTCTTTGTTTTTGGGCATTTGTTCAAATCGCAGATATTGCTTAGGCCCTGGTCCCCAACCTCCAATAGGGATTACATTGATTTCCATGGAAGTCAAAAGGTTAAGAAAAAGAAAAGGAAAAACACCATGCTGCACAACTCTAAAAGGCACAACATTATTGATATTTTTTTAGCACAGTAAACTTCCTCAAGACATATCAAATGTTGGTATTTGTATTGTAAACATGCCATATCTCTTCTAGCAGTATTGCTGAGTTTATTACTTTGCCACTATTTTCATTTCTCCAATTATAAGCAAATGTAAAAAACCTCAGAAGTTATTGAAATGGCGTGCAAATGCCAGATATTGCGAATAGTAATTTCCAAGTATTTGACCTGAGGCCTCCTCCCTTTCTGTAATGCTGGGTGTGACCTAATTTCATATTTCACTAACGTTTGGCCTTGTGTTTGATTCTGTTGATCTTGCGTATTGCACGCTTTTGCATGCATTCCATTGCCATTCTTCCTTCATTGTTTTGTTGCATTCAACTGTATAATTTCCAACATATTTGGTAGAAGAAGTAGAGTGTGAAGCACAATTTTCCAGATAATGCTATGAATATGTCCTGCATGTGCATGGCACTAACATTCAAAAGTTAATTTCTAACTATAGACAGGTTGATGTTGTGAGGAGATGTGCTGACTTTGTTAATACTGATGCAGGGATCAATGCTTACAGGATTGAGAGGCAGAGGACTGGTGAACACCAGGACTCTGGGGCTGTATTTGCTGCCAATGGATAAAAAAAAGGCCGAAGGCCGATGGGAAATCTGGAGCGGAACCTGTTGAAGTGGGTGGGGGCTCCTGGGACTCTAAATCTGCCCTCACAGCCTGGTCCAGAGGTCTAGGGGACTGAGGTAACACCTCCCAGGCATGCAAGTTCACCTCTTTTTCCCTGCCCATGCCATGCACCATCCCCCCTTCCAATCATTATGGGGGCAACAGTTTATGGTGGATAAAGGCTGCAGTTTATTTCAAAACATGGATCATACATTTTGCAACTTACTGGTTGATCATTCGAGACCCATGTTGTGTGCTACATCTCACGCCTATCCGTCAAAACATTTCCCAATGGCTTTATCTCCATTTCTGGCTGACAGCACTGACCCTTCATGATAGACCCTTTTGCACGTGTCTTAGGATTCTGCGGGTTCTAGGCTTACCTTGCTACCGACCTTGTGGGCGGGTGTCAGACCCGGCCTGGGATGAAAGTGCCGTTCCGCTTCCTTGGGCCATTGCTGAGAACTCGCCTGCTCCCCATGTCCCTGCCTTGTGGATTCCCATGGACAATGTCTGAGCAGCTCATCTATTCTGACTGTCCTTGTGTGCTGTCACCTGCTCCCCCATGTCACTGCTTTGAGGAATCCCAAAAACACTGTTTGGGCAGCTCTTCTACCCAGGTTACTCTTTACTCTGGCTCTCTTTCTGTGCTGCTTCCGCCTCGTCCTTTTCTACTGTCATTATGTTTATGATAACCGTATTCTTTTGGTGTGGGTGGATGGGCTCCAAAGCAATGAGGGAATGATCTGCTGTGGCCAAGACCTCTCTTTGACCTCCTTGGCCTCCACGCCCTCCTTCCTCTATTGGGCGGTTTGTGATTTCAAAAGGTGCCCCCAATTGCTGTGGATCTTTTTTCATAGGCTTTCCCCCACTGGGCTTCTGGTGTTTTTGCCACTGGTAGGGGTTTCCTGCAAGGCCCTATCTGTTCTGGCTTAGCCTGCCTGGCCCGTATCGCAAGAGAGTTTAGTCAGGCCTGGCCTAGTGTCGGAGTGGTGCTCAGTGGGCCATCTCCTTCTTTCCTCTGTAATTGGAGTGGCTGGTCGGCAGGCCTCTAAGTCTCCGTTTTTAATGTTGAGGGCACTTTGCCAGTAGATGCTATATGGGGCCATCACTTGTAGAGAACTCAGTATAAACATGTAAGGATAGCTCCAGCCGCCATCTTGAGTAGCTGGCACTCTAGTCTTCTATGAGCAGGGGGTATAATAACAGGGGCACTGCATAGCCTTCACAGTATTGCTGCCAATGTAATTTTGATAATTGAGAGATCCACACTATCTTTTCGATCTGTTTAAGAATCTGCTTCTCGCTCGCTAAGAATATTTGTTTATTGCTCTATTTGCACAAATGTGTGTTGCTGCTATTTTGACTGTTCCTTTGGGGTGATCAAACTTTTTATCTTTAGGTGGTTTAAAAAAATATTTTTTATTCTTTGAAGGAAATTGTTTTTAATGTTGAGGGCACTATGTCAGTAGTTGCAATCTGGGGTCATCATTTGTAGAGAACTCAGTAAGAATACAAAAGGATAGCTCCACCGGCCATCTTGGGAAGTTGGTGGTCTAACTTTCTATGTGCAGGGACTATAAAGACGGGGGTGCTGCGCAGTAGAGGCAAAAAAGAAGCATTTCCCGTTATTAATCTGCAATAATTAGCATGTTCCTTGCAGTGGAAAAAAAATCACACAGAAATGGAGAGACCTGATGACCAATTGTAGGCCACAAAGTGGGGTAGAGAAGTACCTGAGTACAACTGCACAATTACAAAAAAATGCATCGGGGGATAGAATTTGAGAGCACATAGCCATAATTTAGTACACCGAGGCAGCCACCACTGTCCCAAGTTATTGGATTTTAATAAAATCACAAGTTTCATAAAGAGTAAAAACATAAAAGAGAATACACATAAAAAGCACCACTGTGCGCAAGACCTAAAGACAGAAAGCATGAAAGTGGATGAACATGTTAGTCATTGAGGAAAAAATTGTGCTATAAAACCAACATTTGCATATAAATACATATTAGTTACCTTGAAAATAAGAATTACAAGTTCACAAATATAAAAAAAAGCAATATAGAATTTAAGTCATCAGGCTTGTAGTTGGTTATTGCGCTTTTTGGAACACATGGGTTTGGAGGCAACGCCGAGTCACTGCAGTAGATGTGTGAATCGTGTGTGGTTGGGGCCGAACATATGGCTGGATGGACTCAGGGTCTGGCTGCATGCCAGGCCCAGTTCCACCTTAAAATCATGCCGTACAGCTAAATGGCAATGGATGTTTGGGCAGTTAAATGCAGTGCCCGCCTGCCAGTCTGGCCCTGCGTCCAACCTCCGCAGAGCATGGCTGAGGTATGGTATGCATGAAAGGGGCTGGGTGCACAACTAATATTGAACTAAGAATGTATTTTAAAAAAGACCTCAAGAATTTACTGGAAAATCATTTTTTAACCCCTTCGCTGCTGATGACGAGCTCAGCTCATCATCAGCCACGGTGGTCGTGTGCGGATGGCGAGCTGAGCTCGTCATTTAATGCTGCTTTTATAAAAAAGCCGCACAGCGGAAAAATAACCGCTGCAGCGATGCGGTTAAAAGCTAAAGCTCAGATTATGGAATCATTGTAAGATCCAATATTTGAAAGAAATCTTAGAAACATTGTGAAAAGATACAATTACTTCATGGTTCCACAACACAACCTAAAAATGTCTACAATGCACGAGTTGTGGTCTCCTACCATAACTAGTGCACTTGACATGAAAACCAAAGGAAAAAATACTGCGTCCAGAGTGATTGCAACAATGACATCACTGGTAAGGTGATCGGTAGTGTCACCTGTAATGTTATAAATGTGGAGGCAACGGTCATAAAATGCATGAGGGTAAGTAGGGTCAGTTACATATTGAGATCAAGTTAAGGTTTTCTTATTAGTGTTAAAGCTATGGGATGTGTTGTGGATCAGAAACGAGGCTATGATCAGTGAGTTTAAGGTCTTGCCATGCCCTGCTTTGACTATTAGTAGGCAATAGACCTATTGCATTCAATGTATACATGGACTGTGCTTTGGGTCTGCCCCTTGCTTAATATTTTAATGGCCTTCTTGTCTATCTCAGTTTTCTACTCCTGATTTGATGGCATTCCTTTCTATTCGTGTGTGTGTCCGAACCAACGAGTACTGCAGGCTCGTCATGTTTTGATTGCATTTGTTGTATCCTTCCACTGCTGATGCCAGGACCTTTCACAGCAGTGCATGAGAAGCTTTTTTATCTTTTCACTCTCTCCTTGGTGCCCCCTTTCATTGCCACTCACTCTCTTTATATGACATGTGGCATTCCCAGTCACTAACTGCTTCACACGCACTGCCCAATGCTACTATTGTGAATTTCAAGATTAATTTCTAAGTTAGTTATTTCTTTTAGGTTTGACCTATATTGGTGCTTTTCGTTTTGTCCTTTTAAAATGTATTTCTTTTTACCTAGCTCTTGCTTTTCATATGTCGCTAACATCTGATTAAGTAGGTCTCCTACTAGCAGTGTATGTGTTCTCCTTCCTTTTTTATTTTTTATTTTGCAAGTTCCTGAAAAGTAATGAAAAGTCATGATTTTATGATCGTGACAAATACATTAACGGATAAAAGTGGCCAACATGCCTTTTTAAGCCCAGCTATGTTCTTTTCTGCTCCTCCTATCATTTTCTAAACATTGTGACTTCTGCAAAATTTCTACGTTTGACTTAATGACTTTTGAATAGATTGTAGTGATGTAGTGCACTAAACACCATTTTAATTATTTAAAAATAGACTTTCCTTTGGGGCATGGTTTTGGCGCCACGCAATATGGCCGCGGAGTGAGGTTTCTCTGCCGACCCGGACCTTCTGTCAACTCTTGCCGGCGTTTCTACGACATCTCCAGTGGGGAAATTGCCAGTATCCTGTACCGGAATGTAAGCAGCATCTGGTGCGCTATTTCCGACCTTCTTTTTTGTCAGGATGTAAGGTTTTGGCTCCCTGTGTGCTCCGAGGATTGGAAGCGCCCGCCATTTTGTCCTTTAATGACGGGCCTCCGTTAAACTATTGCCTGTGACTTCAAGACACCTTCTGATATGCGGTAACAGCCTTGTTTCAATGCTGAGTGAGACACTTTTGCTGCAGTGTTTTTTGCCATCGCGCCTCTAACTTTTGCCGACTATGGGCTTAGTAACTGGTTGTGGCCTCCATTTTGTGACTTCCTTCACAACGTGAATGTTAACTCTTCATAAGGCGCATTTTACAGGTAATTCGTTTTTTGGAATGCAAACATTTCCACAGATTTTTCGCCCAGTTATAGCCCTGATGTGTGACTTGGCGCTTCCATGTGAGCTCTTTCATATTTTTCTATACAAGAGCACGATACTTCGTGGAATAAAAGTTTGCTGAATGACCCTTGTGGCTTTATCTACGTTTTGCAGTTGGAATATGTCACCTACTACTGATACATAGATGTTTTTCAGCTGCCACGATCACTGGTTTATTATCTTGTACTTTACTTCTCATATGGCGCATTTACAGGTGCTTGGTTTATGGAATGCACCGCATTTTTTCAGATTTTTCACCCAGTTATACCCCTGGTGTGTGTACTTGGCAACTCCATATGAGCCCTATCATATTTTTCCATACAGAGCAAGATGCTTCATGGGACACTTGTTTGCTAAATGGCCCCTGTGGGGTTTTTTTCTTTTCTTTTTCCCTACGGTTTGTAGTGGAAATATACCGCGTACTACTGCTACCTAGGTGTTTTGGAACTGCCATGGTCACCTGTATCACAGCTTATACTTTCCAAGTCATCTCATCACTTCGGATCCAATATGGCCATATTTACCTTCTTATCATTTACCTCATTACTACATATGGAAGATGTATTTCTTGTTGGCTTCTCTCACTACGGATTTGACGAGGTATTCATGATAAGACATTCTATTTGTATGACTTCCTGACTTTTCTTGGTGCTTATATACATCTTGTATGATCTCATGTGCTGAATGGACTCATTTGTTACGTACTGTCTGATGTGCTGTGCCCTATATTCATCCTACTATTGCGCAACTTACAGTGCTTTTAATTATATGGGCAAGCTGCACCAAACAAGGTTTGTCTTTGTCTCTTTGTCTCTACTTCTGTGGATCAAATGGCTAATCAGGCACCACATTGTGCCTCTTCATGGCAGACGTCATCAAATAAATCCTCTTCTCCCAGCTTCTTCTTCTTCTAAACGTTTGAAGCAGGATCCTCCGTCACCTGACAAACCGTCCTCTCCAATTTCTATGGAGTTGCTTCTGGAGGAGATTCACGCTTTGCGCCCTTTTGTTGAGGATACTAGCAGAGACATGTAACTGTTGAAGGATAAATGGTTGTCTATGGATGCTAGAATTTCTTCTGTAGAGCAACAAGTTTCAGAGGTTCAATCCAACTCTCATCGCATCTCTTCCTTGGAAAAATCGGTTTGTGCCCTACACCAACATACTGAAGATTTGGAAAATAGGAACAGACGTAATAATCTTTGTATTTATGGTCTTCCACAGTCTTTGGAATGAGATGATCCTGTCACATTTGTCACCTCCTTCAGTCCCAAATTGTTAGATTATGCCTTCTACCACTTCTCTCAGAATCCAGAGAGCTCATGTTCTTCTGATTCACCGAAGACAAGAGGTGTCATTATTCTTTTTCTGAAATTTACAGATCTCCTCTCAGTCCTTTCTGCGGCCAGGTCTAAGCATCAAACCTCTTGGATGGGTCAGAGAGTCTTCCTTTCCCAAGATGTCTCTAACGCCACAGCATCCAAGAGAAAGGAGTTTCTGAGTCTTTGTCCACATCTTCGTTCTATGGGTGCTAGATATGGCTTGTTTCATCCCTGTATATTCTAGGTCACCCATCAAAATAGAACTTGCACTTTTCAGGATCCTGGAGAACTTAAGAACGTTATTCATCTTCAGTCTGGGGGAGCAATGGATATGTCCACCTCTTCAAATGGCTGATCATCTCATCCTTTATGATTGCCTATGCTGGATTTTCTACTTGTAGAAGTTTTGTTGCTGTTCTTTCTTCAGTTTCTCTTTTTACCTGTGTTTAGATACACTTTCATGGGGGGCGTGGCTAAGCGCCCGAGACGGATGGACGCATCGGGGTGAGGCTCCGATCTCACCGGGGACTCCTGGCGGTTCTAGCCCTTACCTGACAACATGCTGCACCGCAAACGATAGCGGAACACTCCAGGCATTCAATACATGCCTCGCTGCTCTCCGGCTCCTCGTCCTTGACCGGCAACTCCAATTCTGCTCCGGTCGCGGCTCTGACACCGCCGCGGCCGCCATTTTGATGCCTCTGCCGGCGCCTCACTGAAGAACGCGCTCACCGCGCATTTCGCCTGTTGCAGCGGGCGTACTCTAACCAAACAGCCCAAAAATTGCAGGAAATGACGGCGCTTCGCTAATACTCTGAAAGGTGACTTTATTTTTCTTATGGAACTGTTTTTTCCGTATTTATCAGACTCTTAGCTCTTTCCTCAGGTTTGGCGGCCATTTTGCGCTATCTAATAACTTTATTGTTCAGTCACCTTTGACATTCACTTGGTTTTGCCCAGGCTGCGCAAATCTCTTTTTCATTTTTTCCTTTGGCATATCCTGGACTTCTCTCCATCTCCTCCTATAACTGACTTTGTTCATCGCTCCTCACTCCTGTGGGGTATATCTACTCTATTCGCTCCTGAGGATCCCTCTTCACTGTCGTTCCTATGGCGGAGGGCCCTGGCAAAACCCCTAAACGCAACTTTGTTAAAAACTCAAAGTTATTTACTGCACTGGCTCAATTAGAAACCTCTACGGGCTCCTCCAGCTGCGAATCTTCTCTCACTATAGACGCCCCCCTCCAGCCAGGAACGAGAACCACTACTACTAAGAGGTTGAAACAAAATCCTCCGTCTCCCCCAAAGTCACCGTCTGCTGTTTCCATGGAGCTTCTCCTTGAGGAAATACGAGCATTACGCCCCTTTATGGAGGAGACCAATTCAAAACTTCAAATTCTGACTGATAACTGGTCGTTAATGGACACCAGAGTCTCTGCTGTGGAAAAAACGGTGTCAACCCTCCAGGAAGCCGCTACCAAGTCGACGCATATGGATATGAGACTCACTACCCTCCAGAGGCAGGTGGAAGACCTTGAAAACAGGAATAGGCGCAATAATCTGCGTCTCTACGGCCTGAAGGAAGGTTGCGAGGGGACTGACGCCATCGCCTTCTTCAAGTCCTTCTTACCCAAGCTCCTGCATCTTCCTGAAGACACCTCTCTTAACATACAGCGCGCACACCGGCTGGGTAGAGCTCCTTCCACTATCTCTCCTGAGACAAAACCAAGAGGCGTCATAATGTACTTTCTTGAGTATACAGACCTGCTGAAGGTTCTTTTCGCAGCTAAAGCAATACCTCATTTGAAATGGTCGGATTCCACTTTGTTTATAGCCCAGGATTATGCCAAAGCTACTGCCTCTCGCCGCAAAGCATTTCTTGACATGAGAGCGGAACTGCGATCCATTGGAGCCAAATATGGACTTTTCCACCCTTGTCTATTCAAAGTCACCTACAACAACAAGACTATGACTTTTGAAGACCCTCTCCAACTTCGCAGTTTCCTCAATTCCTGCGGTCCGGCTGATATGGAATTTTCTGGGCCTTCTTCCTCATATCCACCGTGACTTTGTTGCTAGTATATCCTGACTTTCCTGGAATTGATGATATTTTGTTGCTCTTATAATGCTATGTTCTTTTTTCCACAGGTTCCTCAGTTATTGTGGGTCCTTATTGGTCCCAGCTTGTTCTGGTTCATCTTTATTCTCCTCCTGTTCAACCCCACGCTTTTTCCTGTTATTTACTCGTTTGCTTGTTCTAATATCCCTGATTTTCTGTCTCCCGCAGATCGTCTCAGTATGTTCCGTCATGTTCCTCCGGTGGATCGTCCCGTGACCCCGTCAGCTTGTCCTCCGTTGGTTGGCCTTTCCCCCCTCCCCACGTCTCCATTACATCCCTTCTTTCTCCTGCCCTTTGAAAACCATCCCCTCATCATTTTTTGTAAGTATTGCCCCTTGTTTTCTTTCTCCATTGTTGACATGTTTCCTGCACCTTCGTTAGTTTTTGTTTTCATCATCTCCTTGATCTTCCTAGTTCTTCAGAGCTCTATTTTCTCTCGACTGTTCTTGCTTTGCTTTCCTCTTCTTTGTGTATCCTGCCTTCTCATTTTTCTTCAGACACCATTTTTATCACTTTCTTGCTCCTGCTTCGGTCACTTCTACATGTTTTCTTTAACTTCTATTTTACCTCCTCCTTTCCTGACTATTTTCTCTCTTCAACAATATCCTATTACTTTTCCAATAAAATTCTCTGCTCTTCTTATCGCATTTTTCTATCTCATGCTCTCTTCTTTCAACACCTCTTTACCTGTTTTCTTCTTTCCCTTTTCCCACTTTCATTCCTTCTTTCATTTTTTCCTTTACGGATTTTTTGAGGCTTACCTTCCTTTTTGCTCTGCACTATCCCCTTTCATATCTTCTTAATGTCAGTTCGTATTGTCTCTTGGAACGTTAAAGGTTTACATTCACCCATTAAGAGGCAAAAGATACTTTCTCATTTAGCCAAATTCAATGTTGACATTGCCTTTTTACAGGAAACCCATTTAACTGATAGTGAGGCTGCTAAACTCCAAAGAGGTTGGGTGGGTACGGTTTTTTTCGGCCCCTGGTGATGGCAAAAGAAATGGTGTTGTTTTGTTAATTCGCAAATCTTTTACTCATTCAGTGCTACATTCTGATTCCGACCCTGAGGGCAGATGGTTATATGTCAAACTTTCCTCCAAAGGTGTCCCTTTTTCTTTGCTTAATGTATATGCCCCTGCAGGGGGAGATCCTATTTTTTGGAAAGCGTTTGCTGCCCGTATCACTGATTGCATAGATGATAATTTCATTTTAGCAGGTGATTGCAACCTACCACTGGACCCCTTTTTGGATAGACGCTCCAAATCTTCATTTGTTCCTAATAAATCTCATAAACTTTTTGCCCATGCCATCTCCCAGCACAAACTAATTGATGCATGGCGACTTTGTCACCCAACCGACAAAGAATTTACATTCTACTCCCCGGCTCATCACTCCCAGTCCCGTATTGATTATGTATTTCTCTCCCACCATCTCTCTCAATCCCTTACCCAAGCAGAGATTGGTCCTATTGTTTTTTCTGATCATGCTCCTGTCCTGGTCAACATTGATTTTTTACCCAAATCTAGCGGTCCTAAAAGATGGCGCTTCAACAACACCCTCCTCACCGATCCCAAATTCACCACCTCTTTTATTGAATTCACCAATGAATTTTTTGCTATTAATGAGACCCCATCCTTGCCTGCCCACATTATCTGGGATGCTTTCAAAGCAGCTGCTAGAGATTTTATCCTCAGACATGTTGCGGCAAAACGTAAAATTGCTCGTCAACGCACTAAAGATCTCCTATCTCAGATTAAACTCCTAGAGCACTCCTACTATACCTCTCATACTCAGGAGACTCTAACAGCTCTCATCACTGCAAAAATGAATTATAATAAACAATCCACTGATGATGCTTCCCTGTATCTCCTGAAATCCAGCTCGAAATTCTATGGTGGGAAAAATAAAGCGGGGAAAATTCTCGCCAATTATTTGAAAGTCAAACAAAATAAGTTGAATGTGGAGTCTGTTTTTGATACCAATTTAGTACTGCAACATAAAGATGCTGACATCCTAGAGGTATTTTCTAACTTTTACTCTACACTTTATTCTTCTGGCACTCAACCCTCTGATCACTCTATTTCTACTTTCTTAACCAGTATACACCCTCCTCCCACCTTTCCTGTTGATTTGACCTCCCTTGAGACCCCCCTTACCATTCCCGAACTCCGCATTGCACTTCATTCACTTAAAAAGGATAAGGCTCCCGGTCCAGATGGCTTCACCGTCGAATTTTACCAACACTTTGCAAACCTTCTTCTACCCAAATTATCTCACCTTCTTGACTCCTTCAAAACCAGTGATGCCTCCTCAGGCACCTTTTCAGATGCTTACATCTGTATCATACCGAAGGAGGGCAAGGATCATCAACATTGCAAGAACTATAGACCGATTTCCCTTGTCAACATTGACTATAAAATATATGCTAAATCTTTAGCCATTAGACTTGATCCTTTTCTCCCAGATCTCCTTGGTCCTGAACAATCGGGTTTTGTTAAAGATCGCTTTATTTCTGACAATACCAGACTCCTTTTTAATGTCCTATCTAAATCCCCACGCTTCAATGGTTCCTTAGCTGCTATTGCCCTAGACGCCGAGAAGGCATTTGATAGGGTTGAATGGTCATTTCTTTTTTCTGTGTTAAAATGGTTTGGATTTGGCCCTAACTTCATTTCCCTAATATCCCTCCTTTATGCGAACCCTAGAGCAGCGGTATGCGTTAATGGCCTCATTTCTTCATTTTTCCGTCTCAATAGAGGCGTCCGACAAGGCTGTCCTCTTTCCCCATTTCTTTTTAATCTCGCTTTGGAACCTTTCTTATCCAGGATACGTCAAAATCCGAACATTCACGGCTTCCCTCTTGCTCAATCGCAAGTTAAACTAGCTGCCTATGCGGACGACATTTTACTTTTCCTTTCGGATCCATCTGTCTCTATCCCCGCTTTCCTCGCTGAAGTCCACACTTACTCCCACCTATCTGGTTATAAGCTCAATAGTGATAAGTGCGAAATCTTGCCTCTCACCAAATTCACTTTTAAACCCGATTTTGCTGCATCCACTTTCACTTGGAGTCCAGCTCATATCAAATATCTCGGTTTATACATCACTCCTTCCGTCCCAGATACTATTTCATTGTGCCTTACTAAATGCTCTCAAAAATTGTCTGACCTTACTTCTAGATGGCACCCCCTATACTTATCTTGGTGGGGTCGTCTTGACACTATTAAGATGATGCTGTCCCCAATTGTCCTTTACACCATTTCTAACTTACCGATTTCCATTCCTGCCAAGTTTTTCACTAAAATAAATTCCATACTCTCTGTATTTCTATGGTCTGGTAAAACACTGCATATGTCCTTATCGCGTCTCCGTCTCCCCAAATCGGAGGGTGGGGTTAACTTTCCAAATTTTCCTGCTTACCATAAAGCTTTCCTTTTGAAACAGGCAGCCGTTTGGCTTACAGATCCTACGGACCCCCTTCCTTTATGGGCTGAACTTGAACGCCTTTCTCTTTCTCCTTTTACTTTTGCTGAATACTTATCCTTCTCGCGCAAGCCCCAATTCCTATCCAGTCCAATTCATAAACATACCGCGAAAATACTCTTAGCCCTCACTCCATCACCTCCGTCTTCAACTACAGAACTTCTCGCCACCACGATTTGGTATAATAGTAGCATTCTTATTAAATTGAAACCCTTTTACTGGAAAACCTGGCGGCAGCGTGGTCTAATCTGGGTCTCCCAACTTTTCACTGGATCTACCTTCACCCCCTTTCCAACTCTTCGTCAACTCTTCTCTCTCCCTGCCTCTTTTGTTCATAAATACACCCTACTCAAAAATGCAGTTATGTCTGCTTATGACTCTCTTTCTACCTCTAATTCGACAATGCCCTCTACCGATCCCGTCTCTTCTCTACACACTCAGCTACGCTCTAACCCATCAGCTTCCTCCATTTACCATTCCTTTTACGATCCTCCGTTACCTCGGCCTAAATCCAAAGTTGAGGAGCAATGGGAATCTGATCTCGATGTCTCGTGGCCCACGTCCCTGTGGGACAAAATATGGACCAAACTCCGCAAATCTTCCAGGGCAGCCTCCCTCACGCAAACCCTTTTTTTCATCTACAATCGCCTTCTTTACACACCATCTCTCCTCCACAAACGCTTTCCCCTGACCTCAGACCTTTGCTGGTCTTGCTCTAACCCCAAGGCCACACTCTTTCACATGCTTTTCACATGTCCTTCTACGCATGCTTTCTGGACTAAAGTCTGGAATCAAATCAACTCTATCTTCCATACCTCCATCCCCTTTTCTATCACTGACATCTTCCTTGGCTCACTTTCCTCTTCTTGGATTGACGCTGATGCAAATGTTCATATTGTTGATTTATTATTGGCTGTTGCGTTCCAGCAAATTACTGTTAATTGGAAAGACTCCAAGGGCATTACTTTTAAAGCTTGGTGGTTTAATGTATGTTATAACCACAGACTAGATACTACATTTGTTTATCCCACTTCCCTGGCTCCGAAAAGGCATGCATTATGGCTCCCCATTACCCTCTACCTAGATGCATGTGCCAAGCGCTCCTTTCATTTATCCCCATTTCAACAAGAAGTTTCGAAACCCCCTTGAATAACCTTTTGTTCCTTCTTATTTATTATTGATTCTTTATCTGCATATTTGTGCATTGCCTTCAATGTTATGTAGTTTTAATGATTGTACTTTTTAAAGTTTTAGCCTCATTGTTATCTCCCTTTCTTTTTTCTCTCCCCTACCCTCCCTTTCTTTTCTTTATCCCTCCCCTCATTTTATTTCATCACGACTTTTATAATGTTCTCAGTTAATATTCATGCTATTCTTGTTGTTTTCTCTCTGTATACTATGTTGCCATTATTCAATTATCTTAATAAATTTTTCTTTGAACTCAAAACATTAGATACACTTTCATATTATTACTATTCCCATGAATATTTCCACATGCTTGTTCTACATTTTATTTTATACCACTTCTATTGTTATTGTTATTGTTATCATATTTTTAGATTATACCTTCCGTTCATTCATGCACTTTATTACATCCCTTTCCCGTTGCTATTTCGTCCTCTAGTCTCATGTTTGTTCACTGACTATCTTATAGTGTACATCCATATTGTCCGTTTCTGATTGTCATTTACCATTTTATTTCTCTCATAGATTCATGAAGTCCTCCCTTTGTCACACGTGTCTCCTTCGCAGAATTATAGGTCCCTGGTGTGTTTCCTTGAGTCTACGTCGGTCAATTGATCAATTTTTCCAATTTGTTCTTTGTCGTGGTGTGGTTGGATCTCCTCCTTCTGCAAGGTCCATCTTGTAGAGTGTCGCCACTTCCCCATCTCCCCGCGTTTATCTTTTTCAGGTACATTGTTTTCAGTCATCCCTTAAATATGTACTTTCTTTTCTTCTGTTCTTTTTTCTACCTTTCCTTTCTCTTCCCCTTTTTTCCTTGTTCGTATGTTCCTTTTTCTAACCCCTTGCTGTTTCCTCTCTTCGGCTTTAAGATGTTTTCATACTCTAGTGTAATTCTTAATGTTCTTTTGTTTTTCTTGTTTGCACTTTCAGAGTTATTTCATGGAATGTGTTTTGTACTTTTCAGTTCATTATACCTATTTCGCCTGCATTTTTTCCCTTCGGTGTTATGTTGTTTATTTATCTTTTTGCAACTTTTGATGTTATCATATTTATCTTGTTTGCAAATTTACAATTATTTCATGGAACGTAAAAGGTTTTGTTAACCCCATTAAGCGGCAGAGAGTACTTTTTTCACTTATCCTCCTATACCCCTGATATTCCTCTTTTATAGGAGACTCACCTTAATGACCTGGAATCCCTTAAGTTAAAAAGAAATTGGGTAAGTACAGTTTTATTTTCTCCTTCTCCCAATAAGAAGAATGGAGTTGCTATTTTAATTCATAAAAAGTTAAAATATGAAGTATTATTAGAGGAAAACGATTCGGAAGGAAGATGGATTTTAGTTAAGTTGTTGATTAACTCTGTTTCCATAACTGTTTTTAATAATTATGGTCCCACTCAGCCTGATTGTTTGTTTTGGCCCTTAATTGCAAGCAAATGTCTACAACACAAAGATGATTTTTTTCTTTTAGGAGGAGATTGTACTCAAATTATTGATCCATTTCTTGATCGCAAATCCAATGTTCGCTTTATTCCCCACAAACCTCATAAGCAATTCTTAAACACTATCCTTCAAACATATCTTTCTGATTCTTGGAGACTCATGCATCCAGACACTCTAGACTATTCCTTTTTCTCACACCTTCATGCTTCTTCTTCTAGATTTTGAGTGAGAGACTGAGATATTTTCTCAGTTTCTCACTCAGAATCTCTTATCTTCCTCTATTGAGCCCATTGGTATTTCAGATAATGCTCCCATTATAACGGATTTTGGTCTACTTCCTCCTCGCCCCAAGTCCTCTCGCTGGCGCTTTAATTCTACTCTTCCTACTGATCCTAATTTTTCTTCTTCATTTCGTACTTTTACTAATGATTTCTTCCAAACTAACTCTACTCCTGACATTCCCCCTCATACCCTCTGGGATTCTTTTAAAGCTACTGCAAGGGGATTTATTATTGATTTTGTCTCTAGTAAAAAGAAACAGTTTCTCCAAAAGCGTAAGTCCTCTCTCGCATATCTTAAAAAATTAGAACATCAATTCTATACTTCTTCTGATAAATGTATGTCCCCAGAACTTTTGCCTGCAAAGATTTCCTTTAACAAATTCACTACGGATAATGCCTCCTCAATTCTTCTTCGTAGCAGCGCGCGTTATTACGGAGGTCGTAACAAATCTGGTAAGCGTATAGCTAACTATCTCAAATCTCGTAAGGAACGTACATCCATTGAATCTATTTTTTCCTCTGATAATGTTCTTCTTCATACGACTGAACAATTCCAACTTTTCTATCAACAGCTTTATACTCCAGAATCCCCCTCTACTTCTTCTATGCTTCATTCTTACTTTGCGAAATTACCTAAACCTTCTTCATCGCATCTTAATTTTTCATCCCTTGACCTTGATCTTTCTCTTCATGAACTTTCTAAGGCCCTGTCTTCTCTTTCTAAAGATGGCTTTCCGGTGGAGTTTTATTTACATTTTTCTGACCTTTTATTACCTAAACTTGTATCACTTTTTCAATTGTTTTCTTCCTTTGGTGCAGCTGCAGGTACCTTTCAAGATACCACCATCTGTCTCATTCCGAAAGAAGGTCGTGATCTTAAATTTTGTAGAAATTATCATCCCATTTCCTTAGTTAATGTTGATTATAAACTTGTTGCCAAGTTACTTGCTTTGCATTTGGATTCCTTTATGCCCCACCTTATTGGTAAAGAACAATGTGGTTTTATTAAAGGGAGGCTTACTTCTGATAATTCTCGCCTTTTTCTGAACGTTCTAACAAAAGCCTCCTCTTTCTCAATACCTTTAGCTGCTATCTCTGTCGATGCTGAGAAAGCATTCGACAGAGTGGACTGGTCCTATTTATTTGCTTCACTTAACTGGAATGGTTTTGGTTCCAAATTTATTTCTCTTATTTCTTTATTATACTCTTCCCCCAAAGCTTCTGTTCTTGTAAATGGCCAACTCTCTTCCTCTTTTACTCTTCAAAGAGGAGTTCGCCAAGGTTGCCCTCTCTCTCCACTTCTTTTGGAAAGGGGCGACCACTCGGTCCCCCCGAACGTATGGATGAGTGCCTCGATCCCCCCGGGAAGCCATTTTTGGGCGGGAGGCGCGTCTCGGCTGGTATGCCCGAAGCGGCGTAGCCGGGGCGCGCCTTTTCCCGCCCTAGAGTGGGCTGGCCTAGACACCGACGCAGCCAGCCACGCCCTCGGGGCAGGCAGGGGCGGGTTCTCGCCCGCCCTGAAGACGGATAAAAGAAGGCGCAAGACCAGAAGACGTCCTCTTGTTCTTGTGCTCCGAAGCTGCACCTCCTCGCTACACGTGAGCTCGGGACGGAACGAAGAGCCAATTTTGAGCGTTTTGATCTTTTTCTTTGTCTTCTAGATACTTCGTCGGAGAGATGCCCAAGAAAGGCGAGAAAAGAATGACGACTGAGCAGATGGTTCGGGCACTCTTCAAGGATATGTCCGACATAAAGAAACGGTTGGCGGAGCGAGATGCGGAGGAGGGTTCGGGCCCTTCGCCGGCTGGAGGGAGACCTAAGAGGCCGAGAAAGGTTCCAGCCGGTGGGGACGTCCCGGTTCCCCCTGCCCCTCTCGAGGCGCCGACCCCAGTGCCGATGGAGGGGAATCCAATCCCCGTTGTCGTCACCCCGACATCCAAGGAAGACATGCCCCCCGAGCTGGCAGCACAGCTAGCAGCATGGTTGGGGGATAGTGGTGATGGCGCCACGGCTGCCGAGGCACAGGCGCTGATAAAAGGGCTTCGTGAGAAGAAAGAGGCAGCTAGAGTGGCTGCACCGTTGGCGGGGGTAGACAAGCCGCAAACGACAGAAGCTGCGTCCGGTTCAGGTAAGCGGCCATTGCCGATTGCACGGGACGAGTCAGCACCCTCTCGTAGAGAGAGATTGGGACAACATGTGCCTTTAGCTATAAAGGAAAAGATCTGGGCAGGGGAATACGTGAATATTTTTTCCTTGCTTGTTGATCATTATGATGTGGAGCATGTTAAAAGTCAGAAAGACCTAATGCATCCGAGTGTTTGGCGCGCAAAAATGGCCGCCTTTAAGGTAAATGAGAACATTGGCAACTGGGGCAATGCGTGGGGTATTTTTACATCGATTTTGGGGGAACGTAGGCCCGAGTTGCTTCCTGAGTTTCCCGTTTACCAATCACGAATTATGGGTTACTCGACAGCGTATCAAGGTAACCATTGGTTTTGTTATGATAATCTGTTCAGGAAAGAAAAGGAACATAACAAGAGTTTGACTTGGGATTGTTACGATTCTTTAACATGGGATAAAATGAAAGAATCGGGAATGTTAAGAATGCCATTGGTCGGGAGCAATATTGTTGATCACTCCCGCCAAAATGTGGGGTCGCCCTTTCGACCAAGTTCGAGCACCGACGACCAGTCGAGGCCCGCGGGCAATACAGGGAGAAAGGGTTTCTGTTATAACTTCAACAAAGGGAAATGTACCCGACCTCCGGGATCGTGTAAATTTAAACATGAATGTAGTACGTGTGGATCATCCCATCCTGAGTCATTGTGTAGAGCCAGAACGGGTGAGAATGGGGGTAAGGGAGGCGCCAAACAGGTCTAATTTAGTCCGAGGGGCGCCTTTACCCACTCCGATTGATACCTTGGCAATGATCCCCTGGCTCAGTGATTACCCGGATCGTACTTCTGCCGGGGTGCTGCGGAACGGTTTTACACATGGTTTCCGCATCCCGGTGGGGGACTTTCAGGGTGTAGGGATTTGCAAGAATCAACTTTCCGTCTTACAACATTCATCTGTGGTGCAGGAAAAGATTCAGAAAGAGGTTAGCCGGGGACGGGTCGTCGGCCCGTTTAGTGTACCCCCGGTACCGAATTTTGTTTGTTCTCCGTTAGGGGTGGTCCCCAAAAAGGACCCAGGTGAGTTTCGGTTGATCCATAATCTATCGGCTCCACACGGCCTTTCGGTGAACGACGCAATCGATCCAGAAGTCTGTTCGGTGCGATACGCATCGTTTGATGAGGCAGTAGCCATCTTGAATCGCCTGGGGCCCGGGACGTTGATGGCGAAATCAGATATCGAGTCAGCGTTCCGGTTGCTCCCGGTACACCCAGACGATCAGCGTCTTTTGGGATTCGGGTTCCAGGGATCATTTTACATGGATAGGTGTATGCCAATGGGATGCTCTATATCATGTGCTTATTTTGAGCAATTCAGTACTTTCCTGCAATGGGTGTTCACTAAAAAGACGGGTTTTCGAAATGTAATGCACTACCTTGATGACTTTTTGTTCCTTGGTCCCGCCGGAAAACCCGAATGTGCCCAGGCCTTAGATGAATTCTGTGTGTTGATGGGTCATTTCGGCGTGCCGTTGGCACCGGGAAAAACTATGGGTCCCACGACTTGCCTCGAGTTTTTGGGGATCGAGTTGGACTCAAGGGAAGGGTGTTTCCGTTTACCAGCTAGCAAAGTGTTGAAATTCAGGACAGCCCTCCGAGTATGTTTAGATACACCTAAGGTTACATTGCATCAGTTGCAACAATTAGTGGGGAAGTTGAACTTTGCCTTGAGAGTAATCCCAATGGCTCGCCCCTTTTCCCGCTCCATTGCCCAAGCGATGGTTGGCCTGAAGGAGGGACATCATCGCACGAGGTTATCGGCTGAGGTCCGCCAGGACATGCGGATATGGTTAGCATTCTTGGCGGACTTCAATGGCCGGGTCGTCTGGAACAAGCCAGCCGTGTCCTCTGAAGAGCTTGGGCTATGGACAGATTCAGCAGGAAGCACAGGTTTTGGCGCCATCTTCGGCACAAACTGGTCTGCTCAAAGATGGCCCCTATGGTGGCACGAGAAGGGGCTAACGAGTAATATTGCTTTCCTTGAATTATTTCCCATTCTCGTGGCCCTGAGAACCTGGCCAGAAGGTTTCAGAGATCATTCTGTCGTTTTTTGGTCCGACAATATGACAGTGGTAGAATGCATCAATAGTCAGTCAGCCCATTGTAAGTTGATTTTGAGGCTGCTCAAAGAAATTGTCCTACTATGTATGCAACTGAACGTGGTATTCAGAGCAAAACATGTCCCAGGGGTTATGAATCGGGCTGCTGACGCACTGTCTCGTTTTCACATGCAGGCTTTCTCGGGTTTCCTTCCTTCAGCGGACCCGGAGCCGGCACCCTTCCCCGAAGCTCTCTGGTCTCTCGGTGCCCCGAACTTCGTCACCTCGTGGGAGAGAGTCTAGCACCCAGGACAAGGAAGGCATATGAAGGGGCGTTCCAGGCCTATTTAGCCTTTTTGGGGGCAGAGAGAGGGGGTCTTTGGGGTCAGGAAGAGTGGGTAGTACTCTTTCTTATGTCTTTACACAGGGCCGGGAAATCGGTGGCTACGGCCCAAAGGCATCGTGCCGCCATTTCCTTTGTTGCCAGGGCCCATGGCATCCTGGACCCAACAGCGTCTTTCACAGTGCAGAAAGCGCTGCGTGGGTGGCAACGCCTAGAGGGTCGCAGAGTAGACGTAAGACGACCGATAGGTCTAGACAGGTTGTCCCTGTTACTGACTACACTCCCGAACACATGCTCGTCCCCATTTGAGGCCTGTTTGTTCCGGACTGCATTTACGCTGGCGTTCCACGGGGCTATGAGAGTTAGTGAGCTGGTTGCAAGGAACAAACAGGATGTGACGGGGGGCTTGTGCAGGGAACATGTTCAGATCAGGGGGGATGCGATGATTGTCTCCTTTCTCAGGTCTAAGACTGACCAAGACGGGCGAGGGGACTGCACGATCATTCGCAGGAACCCCGAGTCATCCATGTGTCCGGTACAGTGCCTAGAGGATTACCTAGCACAGAGAGGGGCATCATGGGGGGGGACATTGTTGAGGCATGCAGACGCCACCCCGCTGACGAGGTTTCAGTTTCAACGGGTGCTTGCAATGGCCATTGCCGCAGCGGGCTTGGACCCGGGCGAATTTGGGACCCACTCCTTTCGTATAGGGGCTGCCACTGAAGCTACAGCCAGGGGTCTTAATGTAGAACAAGTGAAACGTGTGGGGCGCTGGTCCTCCAATTGTTATAAGAGGTACGTGCGATTGCACATGTTGTGAAGCTGTAATCATGTACTCACGCCTCTTGTCTTTTGTTTGTTTCCAGTTTCGCAAGCCTACGCGGCAGGGCAGACTGAGCAGTCGACCCAACACCGGGCCAGCGGTCACACGTCACCGGCTGTGAGGAAGGAGGTGTGGGTCGTGGGCCACTCATACGTGAGACGGGCCGCAGACGTATTCAAAGCAGGTGACATGATTCACGTACCTGGGGAATACGGGTACAGAGTGTCCTTCTACGGAAGGGGCGGTCTCTGTATTGACCATTTTCAAGAATTTTTTGAGGGCCTGTTAGAGCGGATGAGGTCACCGCCGTCCATAGTCATAGTACATTTGGGGGGCAATGATTTGGTCACCACCGGTAGACGACTTCTCCTGGAGGCTATGCTTTCCACGGTAAGTTGGTTAGCGAGGAGAGTTCCGGGGTGCCTAATTGCGTGGTCTCATATAATCCCACGAAAAGTGTGGCGGGGGGCTATCTCGATCCCTGCTTTGAATCATTCTGTTAAAAAATTGAATAACAAAGTGAGTAGGTTGTTCCGTTCCAAGACATTGCATTCGATCTCGCATAATTGTATTAATGATGACAGTATGTATCTGGGGGATGGTGTGCATTTGTCGAGGGCGGGGAATGAGTTACTCATAGGAGACTTCCTAGCTTGGTTAAAATCTTTAAAACATGACCTTTAGGTAGGAGTTTTGTGGGGGGTCCGGATAGCCGGTCAACTATCCGGACCTGTGGCGGTAAGGTCATGATCGGTGAGCACTATTTTGTAGATCCCTATGAGTGGGCGTCACCCAACACGGATGGGAGCGCTCGGGAGAGGTGGCCATTGGCCCCTCAGTGGGAAGGCGGTCCCGTCTAAGGGCGGGTCGCCGGAAGTAAAGGAAAGGCGGTCAAGGCCCCTTCCTTTGTAGGAGGGGTTACAGCCCCCTCCTGGGGAATTTCCCGGGGCCAGTGTCATCTGCGACGGCAGATGCGGTAAGTTGTGTGGGGTGGGGTGAGGTCATCGATACCTTCTAGATACCACACACAAGTGTTCGAACGACCTTTAAATGGCGTCGAGTCTTAAGTGCCCCCGTCAAGTCAAGGGAAATTGTTAGTAGTTGCACTTGAGGTAAGCCTCTGTGCAGTCGCCCCTCCTAAGTGGGAGGGGTTAGTCTGGTTAGGGATCTTGACACCGGTTATGACCTTGCCGTTGGCCCTTAAACGTTAGGATGTACAATTTCAGTGTTCTTAGAGAATGTTTTGTAGGATGCTAGTTCGGCTAGGAGAACCTGTGTATTAGAGATTATGTTAAGGTTAGCCAAACATCGTAATGTGATAATGAAATTGTACATAACATGAAACGTTTAATGTTTTAATTTTGTTTTAATAAATACGGCCGGGATGGTCACTCCATCCCACATCCAAAAACTTTAAGAACTGTCTCCGGTTTCCCTCCTTTTGGGGATTGTGTTGAGAGGGGGTGGCGGGTATCTCAGCCATATGGAAAGGGGCGACCACTCGGTCCCCCCGAACGTATGGATGAGTGCCTCGATCCCCCCGGGAAGCCATTTTTGGGCGGGAGGCGCGTCTCGGCTGGTATGCCCGAAGCGGCGTAGCCGGGGCGCGCCTTTTCCCGCCCTAGAGTGGGCTGGCCTAGACACCGACGCAGCCAGCCACGCCCTCGGGGCAGGCAGGGGCGGGTTCTCGCCCGCCCTGAAGACGGATAAAAGAAGGCGCAAGACCAGAAGACGTCCTCTTGTTCTTGTGCTCCGAAGCTGCACCTCCTCGCTACACGTGAGCTCGGGACGGAACGAAGAGCCAATTTTGACCCACCCACCAGCCCCTGAGGACAGCAAAGTTGTTGTGCAATAAAGTGAATTTATAAGTTCGTTTTTTCCATTTCGTTTACAGGCTGTGACAGTATCAGTTTGTGGTTATTCGTAATAAAGTATGGTGAATATCGTCTAGGTTGTTACGATTAAAATGATTTGATGTGTTGCATTTCTAGCATGTTCTTTCGGTCGTAGCGACCAATGTTTTCATAGGCGAAGAATTGTCGTATTTATTTTTTGGTAGGCGGTAAGGTCATGATCGGTGAGCACTATTTTGTAGATCCCTATGAGTGGGCGTCACCCAACACGGATGGGAGCGCTCGGGAGAGGTGGCCATTGGCCCCTCAGTGGGAAGGCGGTCCCGTCTAAGGGCGGGTCGCCGGAAGTAAAGGAAAGGCGGTCAAGGCCCCTTCCTTTGTAGGAGGGGTTACAGCCCCCTCCTGGGGAATTTCCCGGGGCCAGTGTCATCTGCGACGGCAGATGCGGTAAGTTGTGTGGGGTGGGGTGAGGTCATCGATACCTTCTAGATACCACACACAAGTGTTCGAACGACCTTTAAATGGCGTCGAGTCTTAAGTGCCCCCGTCAAGTCAAGGGAAATTGTTAGTAGTTGCACTTGAGGTAAGCCTCTGTGCAGTCGCCCCTCCTAAGTGGGAGGGGTTAGTCTGGTTAGGGATCTTGACACCGGTTATGACCTTGCCGTTGGCCCTTAAACGTTAGGATGTACAATTTCAGTGTTCTTAGAGAATGTTTTGTAGGATGCTAGTTCGGCTAGGAGAACCTGTGTATTAGAGATTATGTTAAGGTTAGCCAAACATCGTAATGTGATAATGAAATTGTACATAACATGAAACGTTTAATGTTTTAATTTTGTTTTAATAAATACGGCCGGGATGGTCACTCCATCCCACATCCAAAAACTTTAAGAACTGTCTCCGGTTTCCCTCCTTTTGGGGATTGTGTTGAGAGGGGGTGGCGGGTATCTCAGCCATATTGTGCTGGCCCTGAGCCTTTTTATCCTCCATTCGTCAGAATGCTTCCATTTCCGGCTTTCCCTTCGGTAATCATCAATTAAAACTTTCTGCATATGCTAATGATATCCTTTTTTTTATCTCAAATCCGGAGTCATCTATTCATTCTTTATTATATGAATTTGAAGCGTTTTCTCTTGTATCTGGTTATAAGATCAATTCAGATAAAACAGAAATTCTCCCTTTGACTACATTTTGTCTCCCTCATTTCTTTTCGTCAACGGGGTTTGCCTGGAATAACACTAAGATTAAATATCTTGGGAGCTGGTTCTCTAATTATATCTCTTCCTCTGTTAGATTAAAAAAGTCTGCTGTTCTTTCTCGAATTGATCAGTTATTCTCTTCTTGGAATCCTCTCTTTCTTTCTTGGTGAGGTCGACTCGATTCCATTAAGATGATGATTGCTCCTATTCTTATTTATACTCTTTCTATGCTACCTGTGCATATCCCTGCTCTGTATTTCAAACTTCTTGATTCCTCTATTTCAAAATGTCTTTGGAAAAATAAAAAAATCTAGAAATTCTCTTCTATCGCTTCGCAAACCTAAAGCAAAAGGTGGTGTAAATTTCCCAGACTTTTGCCTATATCACAAATCCTTTTTTCTCCGCCAAGCCTCACGTTGGCTCTCATTGGAATCTTCCCACCTCTCTCCTCTTTGGCTCTCTATTGAACATTCCTTTTTATCACCCTTTTCTTTTGAGGAATTCATACGTTTTTCCTCTAAATCCCCTTATGGCTCACTTCCCTTGTTTAAACATACTTCCTCTCTTCTTAAACCTTTATTTTCTCCCTCACTTATGTCACGCGAATCCTTTCTGCATTTACCTATCTGGTATAATTCACTTGTTCTTGTAAATATTAGACCTATTTGTTGGACCTCTTGGAGACTTAAGGGTAAAATATGGATCCGTCAGCTTTTTTATTGTGTAATGCCTTATTCTTTCCCGCATTTTCAACTTCAATTTCACTGTCCTCGCTCCTTTCTTCTTATCGAAATCATTCTTGATCGTTACTATTCTCTCCCTTCATCAACTTCCATTACATCCCCTTCTCATCTTTTAACACTTCTCTCTACTCTTCCTAAAGCTTTTCTTATTTACAAATTCTTATCTTCTCCTAATCCGGAACTTCTCAAATCCAAAGTGGAACTTTCCCGGGAAATTGATATGGGATGCACTTGGCTTATTTCCCTCTGGGATAAACTCTGGTCCAAATCCTTGAAGATTTCTCGTTCTGCATCTCTCACTCAATCTCTCTTTTTTCTTTATCACCGACTTTATCTTTCTCCTCTTTCCCTTTCTCGTTTCTCCTCTTCCTTTGACTCTGCCTGTTGGACTTGTAAATCACCTAAATCTGATCTGTTACATATGTTCTTTTTCTGTCCTATGCTTTCTACTTTTTGGAAACAAGTTTGTTCCTGTATCTCCCACGTTTTCTCACTTTCCATTCCATACTCACCCCCTCTTCTTTTTCTTGGTAGCCTCTCTGACACACTAACTTTACCCTTACACTCTCAAGGCCTCTTTGATCTTATGCTTGAACTCGCATTTCAGCATATATCTTCTAATTGGAAATCTCTTACACATATTTCCATGCAACATTGGTGGAATTCTTTATGTCATTTTCATAGATTGGATGTCTCCTTCACTTCATTCTGTAAACCTCCTCGTAATGTGGACCTCTATTGGTTGCCTCTTACTGCATACCTAGATTATTTAGCTCAGAAGAAACCGTTCCCTAGCAATTCCGAAAATTTTAAACCCCCTGGAATGATTTTATTCTTTCCTTTATGTATATTTCCATACTGCTTTACTGCTATTTTTACTGCAATTGTGTTGCATATACTAAATAATTTTTGATGATTGCTTGTACTGTTTTTACCCTTGCTGTTATTTTTCATAACAATGTGTTTGGTTTTTCTCTATTTTATTTTATTTTATTTTCTCCTCCCCTTCCTTCCCCTCTGTGTTTCTCCCCTTCAAAACTCCATAAAATGCTTTTAGTTCTCTAGCTTGTCATTAGGATTGTTATAATTCTTACTTGAGTTGTATATTTTATATTCTCCTTCCCGATGGCAATTGTTGCCATTCTATTATAAATAAGGCTTTTCAAACATAAAAAATAGTCTTTCCTGCTGTCATTGTGTTTTACAATCAGGTGTTGTATGTCGACATGTCTAACTAATGTTTCTGATGTCCCTGTTAAAATTACAACTTGCTACAAATTGAGTTGAGCCAGAACCAACACATGTGCCTGATTTAACTTTAGGAGCTGTGCACGAGTTACCATGACAATATTTGATGAGTAAAATATGCAACAAACATCATCTAAAAAATATGATAAAGTCACTTCAAAATTAAAACAAGTATTCACAATGCCTATCAGTTTGGCTTTAAAAGAGTGTGGTTTGGTAATGTGAAGCATTACAAGTAAATAGCATTGGGCTGGACATTTATTTCTGTAGAAGCAACGGACAGTAGAATAATACTTGTGTACTTTAAAAGGCCAAGTTACAGTTGCACTGCCAAGCCAGACCTAAAAATCCATGTAGATTCATTACTGCCCTCCACCCAATCCTGCTGCTGTCACAGAAAAACAACATAAATTACTTAGTTATTTAAGACTCTTTAATAGCATTACAATGTCATGTGTGTGCCTATGAAAGTTAAAGCTGAGGCAGCTATATAAATAAAGAAAATGATCACAGCTCCATGTAAGGCAAGCGCATTTCTACCTAATCAAAACATGTACCCCTGGCTCACAACATGAGGGCGCAGCCAGAGCCCCTATCCTGGGGATTCTGGCATAATTGCCTTGCAATAGGTGCGCTATCAAACCAGACCATACGAAGCTTATTTCTTTAACATGCAAAATCATTTTTTTCGTTGGCACTTCATAATAATGTTTCTGCATTGAGATGCAATTATTAAAAGTAATAGTTTTAAAACATGAGCTTAGAAATATTCATGTAATGTAATGTAATGTAAAATGTAATGTAAAAATTACTTATAAAGCGCGGCATTCACCGGACGGTTTCTTGGCGCTATTCACTTTATTCAACAAGAGGCAGGAAGCGGGGGAAGAGGAAATTATGAATAAGTGCCATGGAAGAGGTGGGTTTTTAGGAGAGATCTAAAATGAAGGTGAGAGGAGGAGAGTCTCAGTTCCAGTGGCAGTGAGTTCCAGAATGAGGGTGCCAGAAAGGAGAATCTGAGACCTCCGTGTTTTTTGCGCTTGAAGCGGGGAGTTTGAAGGAGCGCAAAATGAGAGGAACGGAGGTTCCTGGAGGGGGTATAAGGGTGCAGGAGGGAAGAAATAAAGGAAGGGCCGGTGCCGGCTAGAGATTTATGAGTCAGGCAGCCAAGTTTGAACTTGCAGCGCTCCGAAACAGGGAGCCAGTGGAGGGCCTTGAGAAGGGGACGGACGTGTTGATGTTTTGGTTGGTGGTAGATAAGGCGAGCTGCCTGATTCTGAATCAGCTGCAATCTGCTGATTAGGTATTGTGGGATGCCAACATACAGGGCATTGGCGTAGTCGATCCGAGAGATGACTAACGCCAGCAGTGCCAAGGTGAGGGCTTCAGTGGTCAGGAAGTGGGCGATGTTCCGGATCTTCCGGAGCTGAAAAAAACAAGAGGACACAGTGGCACTGACCTGGTGCTTCATAGAGAGGTCTTGGGAGATATAAATCCCGAGGCTTTTCACTTTGTCCGCAGGTTGGGGGGGGGGCGGAGGGAAAGGGGCCAGAAGGTGGAGTTCCAGGGGTTGGATGAGCCTCCGACAAGAACGAGCTCCCTCTTGTCGGGATTGAGTTTGAGATGGTGAGTGCTCATCCAGTTACTGATATGGCAGAGGGTGGATTGGAAATCTTGAGCCGCTTCGTCCGAGGAGTCGAGATTGAAAACGAGCTGTATGTCGTCTGCATAATTAAATGCAGTCACATTCCTACCGTGGAGGGAGCGGATCAAGGGGGTGAGGTAAAGGTTAAAAAGAAGGGGTGACAGGGATGAACCCTGCGGCACACCGCAGGTGACTCTCGTCCGGTTTGCTGTGAACTGGGAAAGACGGACCGATTGATGGCGGTCCGCAAGGAAGGAACAAACCCAGTTAAGGGCCGTCCCGCTGATGCCTGCCTCTTTGACACGGTCGACTAAGATGGTGTGATTGACCGTGTCAAAGGCCGCTGACAGATCTAAGAGCACCAGGGCTTGGCTGATGTTGGAGTCAGCGCCTCTGCGAAGTTCCTCCATAACAGAGAGGATAACCGCCTCTGTCGAGTGGGCAGGTCTAAACCCAGCTTGCTGGGAGTCTAGAAAATTGGAGTCCTCGATGAAGGAGCTGAGGACGCTGGTCACATGCGTTTCAAGTACCTTGCTCAGGTAAGGCAGAAGGGAAATGGGGCGGAAGTTGCCCAAGACCGAGGGGTCGGCGTTGGGTTTCTTTAATATGGGGGCCACTTCGGCGTTCTTGAACTGGCTGGGGACCACGCCGAGCAGGAGAGAGTTGTTCAAAAGGGCCAATGGAGGGCCGGGGCAGGTCGAAAAAGCGGTCCGGAGAATGGCCGGAGGGCAGCAGTCTGTGGGGGAACCAGATGAGACTTTGTGGAGTAGGGGGAAGAAGTCTACTTCGGGAATAGGGGGGAGCTGGGTCAGGGAGCAAGAATTGAGAAAAGGAGCGGCCTCTGGGAGGGACATTGCTGGGGCCCCGGAGGAGATACTGTTTTTGATTTTGCTGATTTTGTCTATGAAGAAATGGTTGAGGGAATCACAGAGTGCCTGAGAGGGGAGGGGTTTGATGGTCACCCTATCCGGGTGTGAAAGTTCCTCCACAATAGCAAAAATATCTTTAGATTTTTGCGCGGAGTTGAGAATTTTTGTGGAGAAGTGGGCAGATTTAGCAGCTGAGATTGCAAGTTTGTATTCTCCAGATAATTTTAGGAAGTGGGCTTTTTCTCGAGGGTCGTAATTTCGGCGCCAGCGACGCTCGGCTTGGCGAAGTCCAAGTTTTAGAGATTTGAGGCTGTCGGAAAACCAGCGATGTGCGTCGTGAGGGCGCTTGGTTCGAATAGATTTAAGGGGGGCGACTTTGTCGCTAGCAGATTCCAGCCAGTCGATGAGTGCGGCTTCCTGAAAGTCATTGGGACCTACGCCGGGCGGGGCCGAAGATGTTAGAGAGGAGAGAAAGAGGTCGAGGTCTGCTTTATTCCAGTTGCGGGCCAGGAGGCCAGGGCCTCGACTACGGGGGGGCGGTGGGGGGACCAGAAGAAGGAAAGAGATTAAGAAATGGTCCGACCAATGGCAAGGATGAATCGTGAGTGATATGATTTCAAGGTTGTAAGTCCAGACCTGATCTAGGGTGTGGCGTTTGGAATGAGTAGCAGTGTGGACATGTTGACGGCCATTGAGGCCGCTCAATAGATCAGTGAAAGCCAAAGAGTGGGGGCTTTCGTGTGGGTCAGTAGTTAAAATCTCCTAAGACCAGGAGTTTGGAGTTGTTGAGTGTGAGCTGGGATAGTAGATCGCAAAAGAGGCAAGGGAAGTTGGGCATGGGTTGAGGGGGGCGGTATACCAGGACACAGGTAAGAGGGGACACCGAGGATTCGAGTCTGATAGCCAGGCAGTCAGCCTGGGGGATGGTGAGTAGAGCGAGGGAAGAGAATCTGAAAGAGAGTTTGATAATAGCGGCTACGTCACCACCAGATTTGCCAGCTGGTCGGTTGGCTTGGAGAATGTAATACCCCGGAGGAATAGCTGCCAAGATGTCGGGGGAGGAGTCCTCGTTCAGCCAGGTCTCAGTTAGGAACAAGATGTCGGGGCGGTCTGAGTCCAGAAGGTGGTATATGTCGTGTTGGTGACTGACAAGAGGTATGCAACTGCTAGTTCCATGTTGACAGGGGCCTGAGCAGGCCGGGTTATAGAGGGTGGGAAGGAGTCAGTGTGTTCAGGGGTGATGGAGGATGAAAGGACCCTGAGCTCTGGGAAAACACTACGGGCCTTCCTCACCCTGACAACAATGCCACTGCTGAACTCCGAGGCAATTCAGTTGTCATGTGTACCCTATATGTGGCCTAGATTCTTATTATAGACGGAGAAACATTATGGTATGTTAATTCAAACACAATAGTTTTTTGTACAATGCTTTTCATAAACTCACACATTTAAAGGCACTCACATATGTGATAATGAAGAAATGGAGGTTCCTAGAAATGTGTTCAAGCGGGGAAGCTAGGATTGCACCTACATTTTCTGGTTTTGCATTGTACCATTCAGCCACTAGATGAGTCTCCTATCTCATCTGTTTAACTTCAAACATCACTTTTTATTGCCGTATAAAGTCAGAATATGGGAGTATGCAAAAGCCACATGAAATCTTAGCATGTGTTGGGCTCTAGGATCCAAGCAGACCTTGAGATGAGCGGAGCCAGCCATCTGGCTCAAGGTTTCAATGACTCTCCCATCTCTAAAACTTAGGGGCTCATTATGATGGTGGAAGGCCCACCACCGACAGCCATTCAGTGGCGGGCCTTCCGCCATCATATTGCTGTTTTCCCCACCCTATCAAGATGGCAGGGGGAATCATTGGGTATCCATGGCGGACGTAAAGACGGCCGTAGGGATTAGGATATCCCTTTCATCCATTAGTTTTGCGGTGGCCAAACTAGCAAAACGAATAGCGGAAATGGATTTGGGGCTCCTAGCAGGCCCCCTTGATCCCTGGGACTGGGTCAGGGGCACTGGGGGGAACCTATGCTGCCCCCTACATATCCCAGCACCATGTGGCAGGCACAGTGCCTGCCACGTAGTGCAGGGATATGCAAGTGCCTTTAATTTTGTATTGTGGCAGGGCTGCTGAACGCATCCCCCCACAATGCGAAATATAGGTGATGCGACCGCCATGGTGAGGATCGTATTGTAATTTGGAGTGTGGGGTGGCCGCCTCATGGGCGGCCGATCCCAAATCTGACATGATAGCGGACGGACGGAAGTCCGTCCACCTTCGTAATGAGCCCCTAGCTTTGGAATGTCAGAGTGATCTATGAACATGTGGGTATGATGCGCAGGCATGGTTCTTATTGGGCCCCTGTTTTTCACTCACTGCTCATCATTGTGCTGCCTGCAGGGCAGAAAGTGGGTGGGATTTCTGCCAAGTATCATTTGCTGCTGTAATTACTTTGAACTGAGCTGTTAGAGATGCTGCTCGCACTTGCACTCAATGTTGTTTATCTATACAATACTTTTAAAGGTTTTGAAGCAGAGAGAGTACATTTTCAACCATTTTGGCAGTTACCAGGTAAAAGGATTTTTTCTTAGTGTGCTGTTCATAACATGATCTTACTTACAAGCCCTACGTGGTACAAAATGAGGGCTGATGTGTGGATGCAACACTGGTGTGCCAAACCAATCTGAGTCTATCCCGGTCTGGACTGCACCAATATATGACCAAGAAACACCAATTGTGGTGCCCAAAGAAGGTAACATTCTGCTGCCATATTCTTCATAGTACCAATTTCCCCTCTGCCTGTAGTATCGTCAAGAGTGCTTAGCGCACTTTTATTTATCGCCATCTATCGCTGAGTGTTATTGCCGAGATAGCGCGTTATTAGCAACGCCTATCACCAGAGTGATAATATTTCCAGCGATGGCGGCGTTGTGAGGGAAATATCGCTGGAAATCCAGACATACAACCACAGAGATGGCGTAAACCTTGTAAATAGGCGAAGGTGCCCTCAGCCGCACAATTCACCTGCCATAGGACAAAGAGGGTTACAGTATTTTACCAGTCGTTCCTTTTTGGAGAAAAGCACGGTTAGCGCGATTTTTAAAATTGCTTACCGTGTGTTGCGTCGCATTATAAATATTGTGATGTACTCATGGCAATAATTTACATGTAATTCAGTGACGATACGCCCATTGATGCCCACTTTGCATCTCATTAGAGATGCAAAGTGAGGCATCGGGAAAAAGGCTACTAACATGCGCTAATGCATGTTAGCACTGCCTGGTAAATAGGGCAAACAAATTATCCCCGCTTTTTGGGCTTTTAAAGCCAAAAAAGCAGAGATGAGGCCCTTGATGATATGACCTCAAAATTTTGATAGCAAAACTTAGGGAGGCAAGTTTCAGTTGTTTATCCTTAATTGTCACTGTAGCTAGGCACAAAACGGAGATTTTTGATTTTTATTGCCTATTATAATCCAGGTGCCGTGTTGCTCACAGAAATCTGGCTTAATAAGAATTGTGCTAGACTTTAAATAAAAATGTACATGAATGATGGAAGAGTTTGTAATTCCTGACCTTGAAGGTATCATTTTCTCCATCAGACTCACTAATAACTTAGAACTTTCTGGAGTACTTTATTATTCCCTTTGGCCTGAGAAGAATTCTTTAACAGCCTTCCCTGAGGCAATTGCACCCTTTGTACTCAGGTTTTCTATCTTCAGTGTAATCTGTGATCTTAACCTTCACTCTACAAAACGAGAATTGCATTTCTATTCAAAATTGTATAAAAGACCTTGAAGCTCTTCAATTCACACAATTGATTTAAGGGCCCATGCTCTCAGGAGGGCACACTCTTGAAGTAGTCTTTTATAATCTGGCCATGGTGAAATCTGATACCTCCCCCCCTTCCTATGACCTGGACAAACCACTATATGATCCCCATACAACTTAATCATGCACCTCGGCTAATTTCTACCACACTGCGAATTGCCAGACGCTGGCATAAGTTAGATGAGGAAGCATTTTGAGGTCTTCTTAATGCATCAAAACCCTTGCTAAGTACAGATATTGAGTTGTGTAATGCGAATGCCTGGATCCCGCTAGCATTAGACATTTTAATTCTGACCGCTACTTATAAACCTAAGACTAAAACCTTAGTCTGCTGGTTCGATAAGTATCTTCCAGGGCTAATTAAAGGTTGTAAAGCTTAGGAGCATGCACGGGGCAAACCCTATGATATTATTGCAAAAAAGAACGATCAACCTGCGATTAAAAATTATCATAAAACTATTGGAAATGCATGCATTGTTCATAAAGCTCCCTTAATGCAGAGTGCCAATAAATCAACTACTGTTAAATTTTTAACTAATGTCCCCTCTAGACACCTACTACTTTCGCATCTGACGATAGATGTAACACATTGGCTGACTACCTTTTGTTTTCAAATGGCCGATATTTACTCATTCTATCCAGAGGAAGAGGCTAGGATTGATCTCTGTTTTTCCATAAGTCAGGGGCATACCATTGGTTCCTGTTTTTAATCTATTGAGCGTGGAGACTTTTGAAGGTCTTTTCAACACAATTAAATATGGTTTGCCGACAGACCCGGCCTTGCCTAGAATTATTAAAAATGCTGGGCTAAATCTCTTCCCCTATCTTCGTAGTTCTTAATAGTTCTCCTCAATCTCTCTATTATGACAGTTGTGGTACGGTCCATCTGGAAGGATGCTGTTGCAGTTCCATTTCTAAAGAACCTATTGCTCGATCACACGAAGCTTGAGAAATATCATCCCGTCTCTCTTCTTCCTCTGCTAGCTAATGTTTGGAGACTGACACCATTTATACCTTTCAGAGTTGGGTTTCCGGCCCCTACACAGCATGGATTTGGCCTTGCTTCGCGTGAGGGAAGAGTTGAGGTGCATCAAATAAAATGGAAGCTCTGAGTCACTCATACAGGTAAATTTAAGTGCAGCATTTGATACCGTTTACCATAGTGTGTTCAAAAAAGGCTAAGACATTGGTGGAATGTGACACAGCCTTGACATGGTTTACCTCATTCATGAAGGAGCACTTATTTCAAGTGACCCCCACTGTGTTTCTCTCCACAAAACATGAGTTAGCCAATAGTGTGCCTCAAGGGTCTTCTTTGAGCCCTAATCTCTTCAACATATATGTTTTTCAACTGGTGAACATTTTAGAATTCTTCTTCTCCATTCTGGGAAGACAGTTATTCAAGCCCTCATTACAACATGTCTCGATTTTGGCTAAATCGAATATTTAGGCAGCACCCAGGCATCTATTAAGAAACCACAATTAATACAAAATATTATACAGCATTCTGAGATGGCTCTCTACTATTCTTTCTACTGTGAGCTTCTCTTACAACCAGAAGTGGCCAGGTCACAGTATCCTATCAAAGACATCATGTTTGTCATTGTAGAATATTCTAATACTGGGATATGACTTCTAAATGCACAGAAGACAACTGCTAAGATTCTTGATCAGAATTGGCCACAGTGCTTTTCCATCAAATATATATAAATGCCCTTCAAAGTTACTAGCTCCTTTTTCAGAATATGTAGAAGGGTAGCAGCTCCTAACATAGCAGCATCAAGTTTATTTACACATATCCATGCACATATACATCCATGTAACGTGGTGTAGTGGCATAATTTGTGGAATTTCTTTTAACAAGCATTAAGTGGAATTACAGAAATTACCCTACTCATGCTGGCATACTTAAAATTTCTGCAAAAGCAAAGGGGATGATGGACGGAGTGTTGAACATTGCAAGCATTCACCCCCAGTCAACTGATCTGGGTTTAATCCATCATCATTCTTTAGCTCACTTCGCCACCCCAGTTCAGACATGGCCATATGCAAATCAGTCTGAACTCTGCCTCATGGGAACAGTCCAGCCCGAACTACCAAGCTATGTCTTCCCTGGACCGGAAACAAGCATCCTGGGACTGGTTTCTGGCTAATCAGCCATCATCAGCCAGGCTAGCTTGAATCTAGTGGCTAAGTGAGCAAGGGACCCACGTCTGGGCATACCCTGCCAATTTAGGGCAAACAAAGCAAAACCAAAGGGGATGATGGACGGAGTGTTGAACATTGCAAGCACCCACTCCCAGTCAACTGATCTGGGTTTAATCCATCATCATTCTTTAGCTCACTCAGCCACCCCAGTTCAGAAATGGCCATATGCAAATCCGTCTGACCCTGTGCCTAATGGGAACAGTCCAACCCGAACTACCTTTGGGTTTTTTCTATCTCTCTCTCTCTCTCTCTCTCTCTCTCTCTCTCTCTCTCTATTTATCTATCTACCAAATCATACAAATCAAACCATAGTAACACAGAACGCGATGTGGATATTCACTATCTGACCTATAAGAAAATGATCCCTCTGTGGTGCAAGTACGTATTAAGGCCTTACTAAGGATGGATGTACTAGCACTTGCGTTCCAGCTGGACACTTCAACAACATCAAAAGTGCAGTTTAAATGAAGCTTTAAATCAAAATATACCAATATTCTTTTGTCTATCAGAGTAATTACTCGAAGGGAAGATGGACTCATAAGACATTCCTCTAAGTAGTTTTTCTAAGCACTCTTCCACTTTTTTGTTTTCATGCCCTAGAAACCGATTACAAAATTAATTTTATGTGCTTCGATCTTTAATAGCGGTCACGTATGCAATGGATAGCTGTTCCATTTGGCATTTCTTTAAAAATGTTGCTACTTGTTCAGAAACCAGTAGATCATCTGCTTCCTTGTTTATCTAACATAAGCTCGAGAAACAGTAAAATGTGTAAAGGAAATATTCTCTATTTATTGATGAAACCAACTCATATTTCAGAAAAGAAATGTACAACTGAATATTGCCAGTTGCTTCTTGATTTTCTTAATTACATTGAATAAATTGCTTATTTAAAGTATCATGTGGTTTCTTAATATCGTGAGTTTGGAGCATTTTAATGTGTTTGTAAATTAATCGTGCTGTGGATTAGTTTTAAGATTTTCCTTAACCAAATAAATTAGATTTGAAATTTAAATTAGAATTGCTGATTTGGCGGCCCTGTAGCGACCAGCATCTGCATGACTTTTGTGTGGCTCTAATTAGTTTGGTGCTCAGATATTAAAAATGTGTTTTTGGACATTCAGAGCAGTATATCATGTTGTGCTCTCCACAGACATGAACTGCAGCTTTGTAAAATTTCTGAAGGCAGTTGAAAAGAAGATGCCAAAAAACCTAATCCATAACTGCCCCAGTTCAATTGATTTGACATCACTTTGCTGACTGTTTTATCGACTTCATGAGCTCATGAGGACATTGAGCAATACCTTACAAATATTAAGTCCAAATACAAGCACATCTGTCACAAGGAAATGTGAACATTTAAAATGTTGAGTCTTTTAAAACTGTAGTTTTATCTTTTCTGTTCTTAATTCATTTTTATATTGCAATGGTTTTAAGTAACTATGCTAAATAAAGATTACTACTACTACTACTTACTACTTCCACAGACAGTTTTGACAGTTTCTCTGGACATGAGGTAGCTAGGGCGCATGTCCGCCTTAATTTGAATATCTCACTGAACTTAATTCCAATTAAGCAGGATTAATGCTATTCAGAACTGAGGGCAGATTTGCTCAATTTTAGCTCAATGCAGATCAGCAACTGCCCTGGGTTGCACCAGGCAAGAAAGCAGTGCAAATCCATATTTACAAAAAACGGCATGGCATGCTTCTTCTTCTCTCTTCTCTAGAGCTGCTGCACAAACATGCTGCCTTGCTCCATCCACAGCCTTTGCACGAGGGTGCAAATTGTGTGTGCAACGTCTAGCATTGTTTTTTTAACTGGAGGTATACCTTTACAATGCAAAATCGATACATAAATTTTATAACATTACCCACATTGGATGTGGAAAGGGGCGGCTACTCGGTCCCCCCCGAACGTATGGTTGGGTGCCCCGATCCTCCCGGGAAACCATTTTGGGCGGGGGGTGTGTCTCGGCTGGTATGCCCGAAGCGGCGTAGCCGGGGCACACCTTTTTCCCACCCAAGAGGGGTTTTCCTAGACACCTACACCGATGACCATGCCCAGTAGGCGTACCGGAGGAGGGTACACGCCCTCCCGAAGAAGAATAAATAGAGCGGGAATCCGAAGAAGAGTCCTCTTGTTCCTGTGCTCTGAAGGCTGCACCCACTCGTTGCTCGTGAGCCCTAGATGGAACAAGCGGCAATTTTGAGTTCATGTAGATCCAAAAATAACGGGGGGGAGGAAAGGGAGGCTCCAAGCAGTAGTGAGGCTGATCGTTGTGACCAATTGCCTACACCCGTTGATCTCATGGCTATGACTCCTTGGTTGAACAAATACCCTGATCATGTCTCCGCTGGGGTGTTGAGGAAGGGATTCTTATACGGCTTCCACATCCCGGCGGGGTATTTTCGAGGGGAACCTTTTTGTAAAAACCAGCTATCAACGCAGCAGAATCCAAGTGTGGTAGAGAGAAAACTTGCAAAAGAAGTGAGTCTAGGGTGAGTGGCAGGGCCTTTTCAGCGCCCGCCAGTGGCGGATTTCATCTGTTCCCCATTAGGGGTGGTCCCGAAGAAGGAACTCGGGGAGTTTAGGCTGATCCATAACCTGTCTGCTCCAAGGGGTTTCTCGGTGAACGATGCTATTGACCCGGATGTTTGTTTGGTGCGGTACGCGTCATTCGATGATGCCGTCGCCATGTTAAATCGCCTGGGCCCCGGGGCGCTGATGGCAAAATCAGATATCGAATCAGCGTTCCGGTTGCTCCTGGTACACCCACAGGATCAGTGTTTGCTAGGTTTTGCTTTCCAAGGGAGTTATTACATGGATAAATGCATGCCGATGGGTTGCTCCATTTCTTGTGCCTATTTTGAAAGATTCAGCTGTTTTTTAGAGTGGGCATTCACCGAGGCCACAGGGCATAGGCATGTCATGCATTATCTAGATGACTTTCTGTTCTTGGGAGCAGCCGGCGACACGAAATGTGCGCAGGCGCTACAGGACTTTTGCATCCTCATGAGGGAGTTTGGAGTCCCATTGGCACCAGGTAAAACGGTTGGACCATCTACTTCACTGGAGTTTCTGGGAATTGAGCTCGATTCTGTGGAGGGGTGTTTCCGTTTGCCGGTAAGAAAGGTGGCTAAATTTAGGGCTTCCCTGGAACTTTGCCTTGGTAAGGAGAAAGTGACCCTGCACCAGTTACAGCAAACAGTGGGTCAGCTTAACTTTGCCTTGAGAGTTATACCAATGGCCCGCCCCTTCTCACGCTCTATTGCACAAGCTATGGTTGGTCTCAAAGAAGGACACCACCGTACGAGACTGTCTGCAGAGGTTCGCCAGGATATGCGCATTTGGTTGGCATTTCTGGCGGACTTCAACGGTCGAGTAGTGTGGAGCAAGCCGCCAGCGTCTTCAGACGAGCTGGGTTTATGGACTGACTCGGCGGGGGGCGTGGGATTTGGCGCCATTTTTGGTAACCAATAGTCGGCGCAAACATGGCTGGCGTGGTGGCACTCCAGCGGACTCACAAGTAACATTGGGTTCCTGGAGCTGTTCCCTATTTTTGTCGCTCTGATGGCATGGCCAGACGATTTCAGAGACCGCTCAGTCGTATTTTGGTCTGATAATATGACTGTTGTCGAATGTATTAACCGACAGGCAGCACGCTGCAAATGGATCTTGAGATTGTTGAAAGAAATTGTGCTGCTTTGCATGAGACTGAATGTACAGTTCAGGGCGAAACATGTGCCGGGTGTACGGAATCATGCGGCTGATGCACTCTCTCGTTCACATATGCAGGCGTTCAGGGGTTATCTACCTACAGCGGACCTAGCGGCGGCACCATTCCCCGAAGCACTCTGGCTAATCGGTGCCCCGGATTACAAGACCTCATGGCAGCGAGCTTAGCCCCCAGGACGAGGAAGGCATACGAAGGGGCATTTCGTTCCTATTGTGCTTTTTTGGGTCCGACAGGGAATCAGAACTGGGGTCAGGAGGAATCCTTCCTAGGGTTCCTGGTAGCACTGCACAGAGAAGGCCGATCAGCGGCAACAGCCAATAGGCACAGGGCGGCCATTTCATTCATGGCGCAGGTACATGGCATCAAGGACCCAACAGGTTCCTTTTTGGCGAAAAAAGCCCTTTGCGGCTGGCAGCGCCTCGAGGGTCGCAAGCAAGATGAGAGGCGCCCGATTGGCTTAGAAAGGTTGGCCCTACTCATAGCGAAACTAGTCGAGACATGCTCCTCCCAATTCGAAGCAGTTCTGTTCCGGGCAGCTTTCGCATTAGCGTCCATGGGGCTATGCGGGTGAGCGAACTGGTCAGATGTGGAGGGAGGCTTATGCAGGGATCACATCCTAATTAGGGGTGATTCGATGGTAGTCACGATAGCGAGGTCCAAGACTGACCAGGGAGCTACGGGAAACAGTGTTGTTGTGCAGCGCGTGCGGGGGTCCCCCACGTGCCCGATAATGTGTATAGAGGAATACTTGGCACTGAGGGTGGATACATGGGGGGGGAGTTTGCTGAGGCACAACGATGGCACCCCACTGACGAGGTTTCAGTTCCAGAGGGTGCTAGCACTGACAATCGCTGCCGCGGGCATGGACCCGTGTGATTTTGGGACCCACTCCTTTAGGATAGGGGCTGCTACTGAGGTTACAGCCAGGGGTCAGGGTGCAGAGGAAGTGAAACAATTGGGACGATGGTCCTCGAATTGCTTCAAAAGGTATGTGCGATTGCACATGTTGTGAAGTCAGTTGACATGCACTCACGCTTCATGTCTTTTGTTTGAATTACAGTTTCGCGAGCATGTCATGCGGGGCGGAATTTGCAGTCGACCCAGTACCTGGAGACCAGCGGTCATGGATCACCATCTGAGGAGAGAGTGGTGTGGGTCGTGGGCCACTCATACGTGAGGCGGGCCGGGGACGTATTCAAAGCAGGTGACGCGACTCGCGCAGCTGGGGAATACGGGTGCAGAGTGGCCTTCCACAGAAGGGGCGGGCTCTGTATTGACCAATTCGAATCTTTTGTTGAGGTCTCTTAGGGCGGCAGAGGTCACCGCCATCTGTAGTCATAGTACACCTGGGGGGCAATGACTTGGTGACTCTGGGTAGACGAGTATTGTTCGAGCAAGTTTTGTCTGCCGTTAGCTGGTTGGCAAAAAGAATCCCGGGGTGCACGATTGCCTGGTCCCACATGATTCCCAGGAAAGTATGGCGGGGGGGCCTTTCGGTGTCAGCACTGAACCATTCGGTGAAGAAGGTTAACAATAAAATTGGTAGATTGTTTCGCTCTACACAGTTGAATAGTATTCCTCATGGGTGTATTCAGGGTGATCACATGTATCTAAATGATGGGGTTCACCTGACCCGGGAGGGGAATGTTTTACTCATAGGAGACTTCATAGCATGGCTAAGGGGTTTGAGGAAGCATGACCTTTAGGAGGAGTCTGGGGGGGGGGCGGATAGCCGGTCAACTATCCGGCCTGTGGCGGTAAGGTCATGATCGGTGAGCAGTAATTTCAAGGTCCCTAGAGTGGGGCGCCACCCAATATGGATGGGAGCGCCCGGGGGGAGGCGGCCATTGGCCCCTCCCACTGGGAGGCGGAACCCACTAAGGATGGGTCGCCTAAGGGGAGACGGCCATAGGCCCCTTCCAGGGGAGGAGGCGGCTATATGCCCCTCCTACGAATTTCCCGGGGCCCGGATATCCGCGACGGCGGATAGAGAGTGTGGGGATGGGGGGGGAGTCCACGCTGTCCTTCCTACAGATACCTCACACGGGAGCTCGGACGACCTTTAAGATGGCGTCGAGCGGAAAGGGGGGCCCCCAACAAGACAAGGGAAATTACAGTTGGCAATGAGGGTACAGTCCTCTGCGCATGCGCCATTCAGACCGTGAGGGCGACAGTTTTGGCAGTAGGGATCTGACACCGGTTAAGACCTTGCCGTTGGCCCTTAATGCTAGGATGTACAATTTTAATTTAGAATGTATGCATTTGCAGGATGTTAGACTCGGCTAGGAAACCTTTGTATTAGAGATTTGTTAAGGTTAGCCAAAGAACATGTCTTCATCGAAATGTAATAAATATAAAATTGTACATGATTATGAAACTTTTATTTAATGTTTTAATTTTGTTTCATATTTTAATAAATACGGCCGGGAGGGTGACTCCCTCCCGCCTTCCAAAAGTTCAGAACTGCGTCCAACTTCCCATCCTTGGGGATTGTGTTGGGAGGGGGTGACGGGCATCCCGGCCATATGGAAAGGGGCAACCACTCGGTCCCCCCCGAACGTATGGTTGGGTGCCCCGATCCTCCCGGGAAACCATTTTGGGCGGGGGGCGTGTCTCGGCTGGTATGCCCGAAGCGGCGTAGCCGGGGCGCGCCTTTTTCCCGCCCAAGAGGGGTTGTCCTAGACACCTACACCGATGACCACGCCCAGTAGGCGTACCGGAGGAGGGTACACGCCCTCCCGAAGAAGAATAAATAGAGCGGGAATCCGAAGAAGCGTCCTCTTGTTCCTGTGCTCTGAAGGCTGCACCCACTCATTGCTCGTGAGCCCTCGACGGAACAAGCGGCAATTTTGACCCACCCACCAGCCCCTTATGGCAATGTTTGGTTTAAATAAAGTTTTGCTGAGATAGGCCTTTTTTCCTTTGTAGAGAAAGTAAAGGAATGTTTTAAGATAAGGATGTGACTTCTGCCTGTAAGATAATGTTTTCTTTGTAGGAGAGAGCAGTTGATGAAACATCAAGGCTATGTCAGAATTTTTTCCTTCCTTAGTAGGTAAACAACTGTCGTATTTATTTTTTGGTCGGGCGGTAAGGTCATGATCGGTGAGCAGTAATTTCAAGGTCCCTAGAGTGGGGGGCCACCCAATATGGATGGGAGCGCCTGGGGGGAGGCGGCCATTGGCCCCTCCCACTGGGAGGCGGAACCCACTAAGGATGGGTCGCCTAAGGGGAGACGGCCATAGGCCCCTTCCAGAGGAAGGGGAAGCTATATGCCCCTCCTACGAATTTCCCGGGGTCCGGATATCCGCGACGGCGGATAGAGAGTGTGGGGATGGGGGGAGTCCACGCTGTCCTTCCTACAGATACCTCACACGGGAGCTCGGACGACCTTTAAGATGGCGTCAAGCGGAAAGGGGGGCCCCCAACAAGACAAGGGAAATTACAGTTGGCAATGAGGGTACAGTCCTCTGCGCATGCGCCATTCACACCGTGAGGGCGACAGTTTTGGTAGTAGGGATCTGACACTGGTTAAGACCTTGCCGTTGGCCCTTAATGCTAGGATGTACAATTTTAATTTAGAATGTATGCATTTGCAGGATGTTAGACTCGACTAGGAAACCTTTGTATTAGAGATTTGTTAAGGTTAGCCAAAGAACATGTCTTCATCGAAATGTAATAAATATAAAATTGTACATGATTATGAAACTTTTATTTAATGTTTTAATTTTGTTTCATATTTTACTGACTCCCTCCCGCCTTCCAAAAGTTCAGAACTGCGTCCGACTTCCCATCCTTGGGGATTGTGTTGGGAGGGGGTGACGGGCATCCCGGCCATATGTGATGTACAGTGCAACACACAAGCAATCTCAGAAATGTTGATGAAATAAAGTTTTCTTCAACTTTCCAGTTGCTTCTAGGAGGTGTAATTTCTTGACATAAAGCCAAGTCTGACAACCTTTAAAGATCAGGCTTTGCATAAAAAACAATGGGTGTTTGCGCTGTAATGCCCATGTAACACCAATGCCACGCCCCCTTGATTCAAAATGGTGTAAAGAGCAACTTTCCAGTGCACAATAGCTTTTTCGCTGGAAAGTAAATCCTCTCTCTAGTCTTTTTGCCATTTTACTCCACTTTGCATGACTTATGGCAGTCAAAAGTTTGTAAATATGCTCCTTATTAATTACTGGTTGCCAGCATAGTCTGCAATATAGCATGTTATTGAAGTGTTGTTTTTAAAAAATATATATATTTTTAATGAGACCTTTTTTGAATTTCCAACAGCACAAGAGGAGAAAACCAAGACACATATAAATACAGCAAAAAAATCGACATTTCAGATTATATAGAAAGATCAGATACCCTCGAGCAGTATATAGCAGCTTGTAGTACAGCAGCTGATACTTGTTCTTCAAAAAGGTAGACCAATTCACCCCGTTAATCCAAAAACTATGCATGATGCAGACAGAAACTTAAGAACACTATAATTTACCAAATGCCAGTTAGTTATTTTTCTAATTCCACAATGCCTTATTAGCCAGATGGAAACAAAGATACAATTTACAGAACAAACTATCAAGTGGTAAAAAGAGGTACTCGTTAACTGTCATAGTTCCACTCTAATTTTGGCGAATCCTGTTATAAATAAGCATACTTTTAGATTCCTTAAAAAGCTAAGGGAGATAACGACGCACCAGTTCATAGAACAATTTAAGATATCCTCAATTATTAAATTGCATCTTATAAAGTACAGTAACCCACGGCTGTTCTTAAGAAAGTTTGGCCACTTGAGCATTCTCCTGGTCCTGTGATTCCTTGTTCCTACTTTAAAAAAAGAGAGCAATTTACAGTACACACAATAAAGTGCAAATGTGCAGATTTCATCGTCAGCTATTATTAAGCCCAACTTTGATGAATCCCGGCTAAAAGTAAAAACACCTTATGAAAATGCGATACAAGCAGTTCCAAGGGGGCGAGATAAACCAGACCTAAAGCTTACCAGGCTGTCTCATATTAAATTACTAGGCATCCCTATGTGGCCACTGGCCCAGCTATCCAATTTGTGAGAGGCACCCAGACCCATTTCCCCTTCTTACTGGACTTCTTCCCTTTGTGTGAGTCATAAATCACCAGTAAGCACACCAAACATCAATGAAGAGAAAGTGGAGTATGATAAAGCCAAGCCGATGCAATGCATAGCTGAAATGCGGCCATGGCTATGTACACGGATAGTTGAGCAGGCCAGGGAACTGCAAAATGTGCTGGGGAGTTAGATGTTAATTTCAAGTTTTGTGTCAAGAAATTTAGTAATCTCCTATCTGTGTGGTTCTAGTGTGGTACATATACCAAACATATGTATCAAATCAACCCTAAGCATTGACAGTGTGGGCAGTTAGCACCCACCAACCCCCATTACACAATTCTACCAGGCGTGTAGTAATCATAGATGGTTATATAATGTTGTGCCTGTAAATTTGCTGAGAGAAGAACATATTGGGCTAACGCGAGAGATTCCAAAAACACCAACTTAGAAGTCCAGTTTTGCTTGACATTTGCCAGATTGCCTCCCAAGATCATCTTGCGAGAGGGAGTTTAATTTACCATATATTCAACCTATTTTACAGTGTGACTCTATAATAAATGCACCAACTCTGTTCTTATGAAAACTCTTGAGCTCTGCCATTCCTACCTAGAAAACTGTTGGAAGTTTTTAAATTGCTAATGGTTAATCCTCACGCCTCAATTTTGTTTTAAATACTTTTTTTGAATAATTTGAGGAAAATCTTCTAGTTTTTATTGTCGCCTATACTAAATTTTTTATGTGACAGTCTTTTGTTTTAACGAATATCTTAAAAGTTTTCTTTTTTATTTGGTTGTGCGCTGCTAGCGAAATTGTTATGGTTTTTTTAACTAAACAATAAAGTTCAAATTTCAATTTTACCTAGAAAATACCGGATTTTCTAAGTATTTAAAAAGTCCCTTTGGGTGAGCTTTAAAGTCGCCCTCAGTTCCTCTAAAAAAATTATTTTCTCAGGAGAGAAGAAATACCCTACCCTCTAGCCCTTCCATCTGAGCACATGGGCATCCCCAAAAATCTCAAGAATATGTTTTTTTTTGCAGTTGAGATAAAAACTTAAATTACCCTAATCCCAATGTCTTTCAGAGTGCTGTCCGAATCTTATAAACTCCCTAAAGGGTCTTAAAACAGACCTTTATGAAGTAACTGGGCTCTCTTTGCCAAAGAGAAGACCTCATTGCTTCCTCCCCCAATAACAGATCAAACACTGGGGTACTTTCTCCACTTACTGAGCAAACTCCATCCTCATCCCTAATTAGACGAGCCATATATTGAAGACAGCCACCCAATAATAAAGTTTGGGACAGCCCAGCCCCCCCTCTCTAAGGGTGTCATGAATTTGAGAAGCTTTCCGGCATTAGAGTAAGCCCAAATTAAACTAGTTGCCATATCATCATTTAATTTAAACCAGAGACTCCGAAACACAAGTGGGTGGCCCAAAAAAAATATAGCATCTAAGGCCGAAATATCATTTTAATAATGTTAATCCTGCCCATTATAGAGAGATGCAAACTGTTAATCCTTCTAAACCCCTTTTTTGCCCTTCTAATAACTGGGGCTACATTATTTTCAACTGTTTGATCCACTTCTACTGCAAAACTGACACCCGGGTAAACCACCGCCTTCGTTCTCACTTGGGTTTTATCTCAGTTTAAAGAGTACCCAGAGAACCTTCCAAAAATGCAAGCCTCCCATTCAATCTCTTTTAATCCTGTTCCCCGGTTAGGAGTAACTCTGGCTCCATCGTCAGCATATGCAAGAGTTTTTATGTCCCAAACATCATACTGCATAGGTATTATTGCATGGTTGCTATCAAGCTTCGGGATTAAAGTGTTAATGTTGATATATAGAGCAAAAAGCAAAGAGGAGCAGGGGCATTCTTGCCTCATACCCATTTGAACCTGAATGTATCCAGATTGACTGCATTGGGCCTACGGTCTAATGTTATTACTGCATCTATATAACCAGCCAGTATTCCAAACCAGCACATGGCTACCCAGAAATACCTGCAGGAGACCCTATTGAATTTTTTTTCTGCATCTAATAAATTCAAAGCCATAGGGTCCCCAAAGACTGCAGAGGTATCAAAGGGAGTGATAACCCCACAGGTGTGGGCATGCTGCTCCTCGCTGGTATGAAGCCATGTTTCAAGAAATATGTAATGTTACAATGCATATCATTACAATGTATACCATTACAATGCAATTTTTACAACGAGACTACCATTACAATGCATGTTTTTACAACAAAAGTCACTACAACCCATAATAATTGAGTGCTATATTAATCACGTTTTCAACGCATGTATTCACAACGCAAACTTTTACAACGCATCCCAGTAATTTTTTTAACCTATCCACTGGGACAGGATGCAAGGGAAATAGGGTTTTGGGTGGGGGATTATATTAATACACTTGTATTAATTTTAATACTCGATTATTCTTATCAATATTCATAAATTAATGTCCTTTTTAACAAAAAAATCTGTATAATAATTGTAATACTCCAGTATTAATTGTAACACCTGTGTAACATTTTCAAATTAATTAATGATAACAAACCCAAAAAAACCATACCTGCCATTAATGTATACACGCAAAACATTTCTACCAAAAAATAATAGAGTCAGTGGCAGAATCAGCCTCTAAGTAAGACTCATGAAAGCTAACAAAACAAGTGTCCTTCCACTATTTCCATTACACCTGACTAACCACCATCTACAAAAAAGGTCTACCATTCCGAAACGGAACACATGAAACATTTTTTCACACAGTACGTTAAAACTATACATTCTGTCAGCCTCTATATTGTGTGCAAAAATTGTTTTTAAACATATTTTATTTTTAATTTTAGTTTACCCCACCAACATGTGTAAATACAGCAACCCACCATTTTGTTCTCAATGGTGTACTGACTTCCATGGTGACCACATGTAGCTGCAGCTTGAGACGAGAAGTAACATGAACCAATTCAGACACTGCCATCTATTGACCAAAGTAGGTGTACGAATTAACCAAAAAAACGTAGTAATGCATCAAAATTAATGTTACACTTAAAATAAGCCTATTTTTTTTAATTATTTACAGATTGTGAAAAACAGCCACAGTCAGAAAATAAATTTTCACCTTGTCAAGTAAGTAGTATCAAAATTACAGATAAGTTTAAATTTAAACTCCAAAAAAGACACTAATATTTTTTGTACTCCTTCAACCGAATTTTGACAAAAAGATATCATAATTGATTCCCATAAAGATATCCATTAGGAAATAAAGATGAAAGTATAATAAAAATTAAAATGTATACAATGCAAAATACATTTTTAGTATAACATTGTTTTTAAATTGCAATATAGAGTCTGGTGCCAGCCACAGGGATAGTGCTCTAATGTGATTTAGCTTAAAATAAAAGATTTATAACACCACACAGAGTTTTGCCACAAGGAAACTTCTGGTCAGTAAATGAGAGGAAAATTACTAAACACCAAAAAGTGATTCTCACATGGAAAGTGATGGTCAGTTGGGGGCAGAGCGGTGAGGCAGAATTACTATTCTAAATTGACAGGCTGCTGGACTCATGGAAAGTGATGGTCACTGTTAAGGTGCAAAGTTAATAAAATACCTTTGCAGGGTGCCAAACTCTGTGAAGGTGCTTGGATAGTGGTGATAGGTAAAAAACAATTCTAAATGCACAAGATGCTTGCCCCAGGAAAGGTGATACTTTGTGACAGACGCCCAAAAACCTAATTTCCCCATACAAAATAAACTTACCACTTTTTGCTTTATTAAATGCAGAATAAAAATGTTAAAACAGACAATCATATTTTTATTTTCACAGCTTGAATCAACATCTTTTGAAAAAAAACACTTGTTCTGCAATTAGAAGGACTCTCACAGGTAAAGAAGATCAAAAACATTCAGTATCAATCCAAATGTTCCCCAAAACAAATCAGTTGCAAAGCCAAAAAGCAAAGTAAACATCCACTAATAAATATCCATGTCTCCTTTTAGATTTACCACAGGAAAACTACTTGCCACTGGCATGAGGTAAAATAACTATTAAAACTTGAACAGGTGTCTGCTGCGGGGAAAAGGCTGGACAGTGGAGGGGGCAAAATTACTAACCCTGGGTGGAGCTGCTCTATGCGGAGGTCCATGGAGCTGAGGACCAACTCCGCTCCGCCGCCCGCCTCCACCACCCCAAGTAAGAATTAAATGAATATATAATATAAGTAAAACAATAAACACTTACGTTACCTTCGGCGACCCGAGGTTGCCGGCCTCCTCTTCCTCGGCATTTCATGGTGATCTGCGCATGCGCGCGCACCCCGCATTCACATTTCTCAAACGGCATGTGCATTCACGGGCAAAAGTGCATGCGCATATCACCGTGAAATGTCGAGGAAGATGAGGACGGCAGCCTGGGTACGCCGCAGGCAAGGTAAGTGTTTATTATTTTACTTATATTGTTTATTTATTTAATTCTTACTTGGGGGATTGGAGGCGGGGCTGGTCAACTCCGCTCAGCTAAGGAGTGTGCAGAGATGTGCCTACTCTGCTTTCTTCGCCGAACGCGGAGTAGACAAATTCACTTGTAGACAATGGGCGGAGCGGAGTTCTCTTCCCACGCTTAAAAATTACTATTCTAACTCCAACAGGTGCTTGCTCCACAGAAAATCCTGGTCAGTGGTGTGGTGCAAAAATACCATTCAAACTCCAACAAGTGTTTGCCTCAGGGGAAAGTGCTGGTCAGTGGTGGGGGACAAAAATACTATTCTAACTCCAACAGGTGTTTACCTCAGGGAAAGTGTTGGTCAGTGGTGGGGGAGGGCAAAAATACTGGTCTAACTCCAACAAGTGTTTACCTCAGCGAAATCGCTGTTCAGTGGTGGGCGGGCAAAATACTATTCTAACTCCAGCAAGTGTTTGCCTTAGGGAAAGTGCTGGTAAGTGGCGAGGGACAAAAATACTATTCTAACTCCCAGAGGTGTTTGCCTGATGGAAAGTGCTGGACAGTGGTGATGGACAAAGTTACCATTCAAACACATAAGGAAGCACACATCAGGGAGGATGCCAGTCAGTAGCATGCAGCAAATTTACAAATCTTACCAAGTTAACTGTACATGTTGCTTCTTGCCTTCTTAAATGCAACATAAAAATGTTAAAAAATCCAATAATATTTATTTTCGATTACACAGTTTGAATCAACATCATCCTAAATCCGAAAAATTCAAACCCAAACCCATTCACTAAAAAATCAAAGATCAATTCCATATACTGGTTCAACAATCAGAAGGCATTGTAACAGGTAAATTGGATCAAAAACATAATACGGCAAATAAAAAATAACGAACAATATTTTTTGACAGAAACAAAAATATCAAGGAAACATCAACCTTTAAAATTCCACTTTTCCTTCTAGAGCTACCCAACATCAGCCAAGAGAGACAAAACTAAAACAGCAAATACTCAAGCAAAAGAAAGAACTAGTGAACAAAGAATCCTTAGAAAGGTGAGGCATATCACCTCAAGAAAAACACAAACCCTATTTATGTTTTTCCAGGAATCAACAAAAAAATATACTGGTGGCAAAAAGAAAATTAAATGAAGCACAAAACAAGATATTCTATTCAAAAGTCTCTCTCATCCAATGTTCACATAACCATTTTTTTTTGCAGATTGCAAACGTTCTCTTATTACCAGCATAACATTCTAAAACATGTATTCATAAATAAACATTATCAAATCTATAAAAGTAACCATATTTTCTGAAAAGGAAATATGGTTAAAACTCAAACACATTTTTTCTCCCCTCTTTTTCAGAAATAGAAAAAACGGCATCAAGAAGAGTGCAATCAGCAAGAGAGAATAGAGTTCTTAAACATGCTGGTAACCTTTATTGTAAGGACAGACTAACTGATCCCAGGAGTAATTGGAGGTGTGTGCAATATTCCTCACCCCATTGCACAGGCAGAGCGGTTTCTCTGGGGGACACTTTTGAAAGAACCACAGAGCCTAACCACTCTGCCTCTGCAAAGGAGAATGAGGTTAGAGAAAATATACATTAAATGAAAGAGCTGGCATCCATCTCCAATGAACCCTGTGTTGCAGTTTTGAGGCAGGTGTCACAACACATACCTATCCATGTAGCAAGTTCTATGCCTACAATCCCAAATGTAAGATGAACTATACAGCGAAAAAAACAGGCAAGTAACCCACAATGTGTAACACCCAAAACATACTCTGATGTTAACATTCCTCCTGAATTAACTGTAACTGTTACTATTGAAAGCTTGCCATTGCACATTAACAAAAATTTGTGAAAAAAGATTACTAATATTTAGCACATCCCAGAACCTTTTTACGTTGGAGAGTAGTGATATTGGATGATGGATGGGACATTTAAATCCACACCTCATCCATTCACCTAAACATATACTACACATGCCGGCATTAACAACCCTGTAGTTTCCTTTGTGTACAGTTTACTCCCTGATAAGCAATCCTCAGCATACACTGAATTATTAACAATGGTAACATCTAAAACACAAAACAAACGTCCTAGAAAAGTGATCATTGACTTCAAATTATCAATGATTAACACCATTACTAAAACCCATCCGGAACCCCAAATTCAAGGATGTATTTTTCACTTTTCTTAGGCATATTGGCGAAAAATTCAAAAAACATCCTTAGTTGAGGATTAAAAATCAGACAGTAAACTACAATTTGAATAAAAAAACCTAACTGCATTGTGCTTTGTTCCACCTGACTGTGTAGATGAATACTACACATCAACTACTGAATCTGACTATTATACTGCAAATAAAGAAAAATTGCGCACCCTACGTAGGGGCTCATTACGATGGCAGAACATCAGCCTGGCGTTGGCAACCGCTTCGCCATCATAACGTGAAAAGCCCTCCACCACATCATGAAGGCGGTGGGTACTGCGGCAGATGGAAAGTCCGTCCGCTGCTTTTCCGCCAGTAGCAATTGTTACGATTGTCTGCTCGGTGGAGCAGGACCTCTAAAATTGTGGCGTTGCCTAGTAGGCACCGTCCGCCATATTAGGATGTCTGTGGAAGCCAGACATTCTGTGGCAGTTGAACCGCCAAAAGGCTGGCGGGAATTACTTCCTGAGCCCGTTGCGAGCCCCCCTTGTGTTGGGGGGAGGTGTGGGTGCACTGGGGGGGGGTATTTCACTACACCAGGTGGCAGGCACAGTGTACAACCTGCCACATAGTGCAGTGAATTGCACGACATGCTCTTTTCCGTATCACAGCGGTGCTGCTGCCAGCACCGTCCGCCGCAATGTTAACTGTGCGGAATCGCGAGCCCATCATAATTGGATGAGCGGGACCACCGCACGCTTGGTCGTCGGACCCAATCTTGCGCTATGGTGGTGGCCGACCGCCATCGTAATGATACCCTAAATTACTTCAGAGACACTTGGATTGGCCATCTAAGCAGGTCAGGTTGCATGAGGAACCCAACGTGTCCTGTCAAATGGAACTGTTACATGGCCTGCTTAAAGGTTGGAGCAAAGACTAATACTGCCACAGAGGGATGGCACAACTCCTTCAACAAATCAATCCGAAAGTCTCACCCAAACTTTTATCATTTCGTGAAAATTTTGAATAAGGAGCAAACTTGAGAATAGCGTAACATTGGTTGGTAGTCTGAACCCACTAATTTCTAAAAGAACAAAAGAAATGTCTGAGAGACTATTTGGACAGATCCAATAATTTTCGTTGATGGTGGTTTCAGACTACCTAGACAACATTGCACATATCACACTTGCCTAAATTGCGTTTTTTTATTATATACATATTGGATTTTTTACTAAAACATTTTTTTACAAACAAGTGAAAAAACAGGTTCCTTCCTTCAAGATGTCTTGTTTCTTGGACTCTAGATATAAGTGTGCTGTATGAGAAATGGCAAATCCTGGTTTCTGAATATATGCTGTTTACCATAAAAAAAACCTTCCTGACAGGTTGTCAACAATTGCCTTTATGTATCTAAACTGTACTGCAGTGAAACTTGAATGTGGTTGATGATTTGACCTGCTCCATTGTACTATCTGCCACCATTCCTGAATGCATGCCTCTGGGTTCTCCATGGTGCAAGCACGCTATGTAGTCATACCCTTTAATGGACAGAGATCATTCAGCACTCACTTTGAAAGACTGGAGCAGAGTACTGTCATAGCTTATTAAATGGGACTGATCTTGGCTGTGTTGCTGGTATATCAGCAATACTAAAAATGTGGTATATAAAATGGAGCAGACTTTTGTAGAGGGTCACTTCCATAATATTTGCACAGTTCAAGGTAGAAACATCAAATTGTTTCTAGTTCTCAGCATCCTGGTGTGGGCAGAGTTGTTTCTTCAAAAGATGAAGAGAGCATACGTCTGACTGCATTCACTTCATTATATGAAATTGTGATGCTTCTTTCTTTTCTTGAGGCAATCCCTAACAATTTCCTTCCTACCCTCGTGCCACTACACTTCACTTAAAAATCCAAAGTCATGCAAAGTCACCAGCTCCCCATATATCCAAACTGTATCTCCATAATCCACATTCCAATCGAAAGCCTTTGCATAACTATAAAAAAAAATCACAGATTGACATAGCAATTTTGATCTGCAACAAATAAATTTGGGATCCCTGAAAGAACGCATCCCCCAAACAAAATCCCGAAAAAGGTTCAAAGTTTGACAAAAAAACGCAACAACAAATCGACCGTTGCAATCCTCTTTCCTTGGATTTCTTCTGCATGGTGGGTTAACTCTCCCACCCCCCCAAAAAACATGTAATGCTTCAAAATCTACAATAAAGCATAATAAAAACATTCACAAAAGTACTCCAAATTATCCAAAGGGTCTGTTCCGGCTAACCATGCCATCTGTCTGTTCCAAAATGCACATGCTCGAAGATCCAATAGAGCGTCTCTTTTTTAAAGTTAAGGTTTGTGACACATTCCACAAAGTTTAAAAAAAATATTGTTTCTTTTACACTTAGGTTTAAAAGAAATAGGTCTACCTCTCTTCTAAGAATTCTTATTTTTTGTTACTAACAGTGTAAAAAACTAAACAAGAACCCAGAGGTAAGCATACAATGGTGACATGCATAGGAATAAAGGTGTTGTTAAAGACGTTAAAACACATTACTTACATCTATCTAAATACCTACCTCAACTCTCCTTACAATAAATGTGGCCAGCCACAATACATTTTCACTTACCTGAATGCAGCTCTTTCTTGCATCCGATCTTGCCGGCGATGCTCCACCGACTGTAGAAAGAATCTCCCAACCGCGTACGTCACCGCTAATAGAAAAAAGGACAATTTTAACCATTGAACCAATAGAAAATCATGGGAAAAAATGTTAAAATAATGTTTAAAATGTTTTATTGTGCGTGATTGTCATACTTTATATTTTTTATATGTAATATATACATTTACCTGTGTCTGACTGTTATTTAAAAAAATCTATTTAGCTTCTTTATATTTTTTCAAATAAAGATCAAATATTTCAAAACTATTTTAATTCTCTAATTTATTTCTTTACTATTAGAAATGTAATAAATTGTCAAAAAAATTGTTTATATTTTTTTTAACAAAATTGGTCTGTACTTTCAAACTAAATATTAATATTTTTAAATATTTTTGACTCGGAGACCATATACTTTTTATTTTAATTTTAAAATAACAACTATGCCTCACCCTTAACTGTTTTTAATGTATTTAAAAAAAATGTAACAATCAAGATTAAATGTAAACAAACCTCTTGATCAAATTACATAATTAAACTTTATTTTAGTATCATAATTTAAAATAGTGCTTATAATTTAAAAATCATTATAATTTAATACAAGGGATTTTATTAAGTATCCTGGTATTACTACACTTCCTGAGTCAAAACCTCTATTTGACAACCATCCCAAGACATAAAATGTGTCCTAGCCTTTAAAAATGTTTAATATGGGGGCATGGCCAACTGTAGTGGGAAATGGCCGCACATTAGCTTCGCTCTGTAGTGCCACTTCCAATAAATCCGTGCAACTTAGACTTGCCCCGGCCAAACTACATTGTCAAGGTGCTCGTATGATCCTGATGTCGAGAGCAACCACTGTGCCCAAAATCTCTGTGCTTGAAGACATCTGGGAGGCTGAGTGGCGGTGGCTGCGCTGCGGTCGAAATACAGATGCCGTGCGTGCTGGGCCTCTAATTGGCAGCTCACCTCTACTCTACGCCGTGGCTGCAGTTGGGGCCTGTTAACTGCGTGGGTGCCAAAGAGCTACGGGGCACCCGATGCTACTGGTGTGACTGGTGAGTGTGTTGTCCCTCTGCAGACTTGCTTGACTCACTGGGTGAGGTCCCCTCCCCTGCTGCATCGGTGATACGCCGGGTCGCGTTCACCAGGGTGAAAACCGACCGGCCATTGCGAGGGATTTTTCTCGCAAGCAGGCAGCGACGAGTAGCTTTAGCGAGCCCAGCCCTCTGCAGCGTCATATCATCACCACTCCGCCATCATGGCAGGCAAACGCAGCAATTGTATGTCCCTCCAGGCCAAATTCGATAAATTTTCATGGAAGATCCAGGTTGAGATATATGACAGCCTAGGCGCCAGCGAGAAGCAACTAGAGCCCACACTACAAGATGTTCTTGCGGCCATAAAAACAGTGCACACCGCCCTGGAGGGCTGAATCAACACCTTTGCTTCGGAGGTCTCCCTCATCAGGGCAGACATGAAGAAAATGGTGGATCGAATCCATGAAGTCAAACTCACCCCCAAAGCCCTTTCCAAAGACTTTGATCTCCTTAAACGCCAAGTGGCTGAAATGCACGCTACCCAAGAAGCCATGACACTACAACTCAATGACTATGAAGGCCGCATGCAGCGCAATAATAACCACATTTTGGGGGTGCCCTAGCGTGCGGAGGGGCCTGCAGCAGACCTCTTTGTTGAAGAGTTAATTCTCAAGCAATTTCAACCAAAGGGGTTCTCTCACTATTTCTCTGTTGAACACGCACATCGAGTCCCAGGAGGCAAGCCCAAACCAGGTGCACAGCCCCAACCTCTTTTAGCTCTAGTCTTTAACTAGTGTGACAGAGACCCTATTCTCCCATTGGTGCAGATCCCCCCACCACTAACTATTGATGATAGCGGGATCACCCTTTTCCCATACTTCACCCTGTGGGCTCAGAAACAACGTAGCAGTTTCCTAGAAGTCAAGCAGGCACTGCGCGACCAATATATCAACTACTGCATGTTGTTCACTGCCAAACTTAGGGTGGAGTTGGAGGGGAAGGTATGTTTTTTTGCTCGGCCTGAGGATGCTTGAGACTGGCTTGATGGCTGGAGAACAGTTGATAAACGTCATCATAAACCAGCCAGCCACTACGGCAACAATGGGCGGTCGAGCCCACGCACAGGGTCTCCCCCGAGCAGTGGCACAATGTCCCAGGATCCCACGGGATGAGGCCTAGTTGCTCTGCATGGATGGTGCCTGTCACTGGCTGTTAGCCTTGTCTGCGATTACTCTTGTTGCACTCAGGCTGTTCATCTTTTTACTTATTCACCCTCTGTGTTCCACCAAGATACTGAACCATGTACCTGAGTCTGGTCTAACTGTTCACCTTCCATTGGGGATATTTGTTCTCTGATACTTATGTACTGTCTACTTTAACTGGTCCTATTGCTATTTGCCGGGCCGACTGCTGGGGGCGGGGGTTTGTCTTTAATTGTATTATTGCCTTAGGGAGTGGGGTTTGGTTGTGTTCCTAACATTGTTGAGGTTGGGCGATAGGCACTCTGCAAGTTGGGGGTGGCGGGAGGGTCAAAACCCGTCATGCAGGGAGGCAGGGAGGGGGGAGGGACTGGGGAGTTGGGTTTTAGGGGGGATTAGTTTGATTTGTTCAATTCTCTTTGTTGTTTTTGCAATGGCACACTTTCTGAACTGTTCATGAGGTAACACGGGTCGCCTAGGGCTTTAGCAGTCTGCAAGGCAGTACACACGGATACCATGGCCTGATGATCTGTTGCGTCACCCGCATGCAGTTAGTCTGTCCACACCAAAATGAGATCTCTCCGCATCCTAACTTGGAAAGTGAAGTGGGGGGTGTGTCTTCACTATCTCAAACGGCATGCTCCTGATACTGCACTACTTCAGGAGACACACCACCAGGGTGACAGCTGCAAGGCACATGACTGCTGGGGTTACAGACTGGCAGCACACTCCGGGTTCACATCCAGTTCCAGAGGGGTGGGCATTCTTATTCACAAACAATGCCCCTTTATCCCGAACAAGGTATGGACAGATGACTTGGGCAGATACACGGCTTTAGCGGGTCCATGGAAAGGGATTCACCACAATATTGCCTCCGTATATGTCCCTCCTACTCGTAAGGCAGCCACTCTCTTATACTTAGGTAAGCTACTACTGGGACTTCCACCTGGCTCGCAGGTGATGGGAGGGGATTTTAACCTAGCAGTGGATGGTAACATAGACCGACGACCCCCTTGACCGGATGGCCCTGGCACATCCGCTCTAATGTCAAATGGATTTCCTCGAGGCACTCGGCCTTGTGGATCTATGGCGTCATTTCAATCCCCTACCACAAGGCTTCACCTTTCACTCCGGAGCACATGGTAGCCAGTCTCGCATTGACCACCTCTTCACACACACAGCCGGACTTCCCTACTTTAGAGAAGCTTCCCTTATGGCCTGTGAAATTTCTGACCACTCCCCTCTACACACAGCTTTCAATACCCCAAGAGCACTCCTGCCTCCCCCTCTCTATTAACCTGTGGAGTTTGAAGGTCCCGCAGATCCGGACCACTGTTCTGAAAGGGGTCAGTCACTTCTTGGCAGAAAACACACACTCAGTTCAATCCAGTGCCATACGATGGGGTGCATTCTGAGCAGTGATCAAGGGGCAGGCACTGTCCGTTACGGTTGGACATAGGAAGGAAGATAGGGCCAGACTGTCTGCCCTAGAACAGGACCTGGAAGGTGAGGTAAGGATTGATGACAGTGAGTACTCCATTTATGCCCTGAACTTGAAGCATTTAGATTACCGACAAATAGCCGAGGAAACGGTCAGGGCTAAATACATGGCGATGGCACATAGGGTGTATGAACTGGGCGACGCCACCGGCAAAATGCTGGCATGGCTGGAAAAGCGAGACACAGCACAGAGCTGGGTGCCCCTTATAGAGATGAATGATGGAGGATTAGTGTCAGATCCTCAACAGATCGCAGAAACCTTTGCTTCTCATTTCACAGAGATATATTCCTCCACCAGTCAAACCACCTTTCAAGACTCCTGTGATCTTCTGGCCACAATGTCGATCGAGGTGCTCTCTCCAGTAGATCGAGACTCACTCGAAGGGGATCTCACTGAGGAGGGGCTTGTAACTGTCATTAATGACATCAAATCCGGTGAGGCGATGGGCTCCAATGGGCTCCCACTAGAACTTTTCAAGCTTGCCTCCTCCAAGATAGCTCCTACCTTGCTTGCTGTGTACACCAAAAGCTTTCTGTTGGGCTCCTTACCCCAAGATTTGATGCATACCTCTATTGTAGTCATACTCAAACCCGGAAAACCGGCCATGAGATGTGAGTCCTACTGACCCATCTCATTATTAATGGCCGAGAACATAATATAGAATGGCCTTACCTATTTGCACTGCTCGAGCGACTGGGGTTTGGGCCCCATTTTATTCGATGGGTTAGTTTGTTATACACGAACATTAGTCATTAGTCATCAAACTTCCAGGAGCTTTAGCCTGGGCAGAGGTACTCGTCAGGGCTGCCCTCTATCAACCTCTATCACTTCTATCACCTCTTATTTTTGCCTTGGCACTGGAACCATTGGTGATGTGGATCAGATGTGACCCTGAGATCAAAGGCTTAAAGTGGACAGAGGCCCATGAAGACAAAATCTTCCTCTACGCGGATGATGTTCTGCTATATGTAGCAGCCCCCAGGCACTCGAAATGTCGCATTCTACATATATTCGCCATCTTCCATGCCCATTCAAGCTACACCATCAACTGGATGAAATCAGTCTTGTTTATGTTACATGGCTGCCCAGGGACACCTCTAGTCCGGTTGCCAGCAAAAGCTTCTGCTATCTTGGCATCCATATCATCCTCTACAAGAAGCTGTTCTATGGAGCAAACCTTCTGCCTCCTTTGTCCCAATTTCACAAAGATGTCATTCACTGGCAGGAGTTGCCCCTTACACTGTTCGGCAGAGCAGCACTGTTTAAGATACTAGCCCTCCCTTGCTTCCTTTATGCATTTCACAACACCCCACATACAGTTCCAGAGTCCTATTTTACTAGCATAGAGAGCAAAGTCAGGAATATCTTATGAAACGGCAAAGGTCCACCCATAGCCACACACAAACTCACTAGGAGGTGGTACGATGGAGGAATCGCATAACCAAGAAAACAGGCTGGCACAATATAATTACGCGCCATACCCCTCAAGGGGTCGCTGAATGGTTGGGTATGCTAAGTAGATACCCAGGGTCGAACAAATGGGACCTTATTGGCCTCTCTCTGCTGGATGACCTGTGGACGCGGGGGGTATGGTCTTCATCGCAACTTTGCAAAAAGAATATCATCTTGCTGATGCCGAACCTTACCGATATCTGCAGATTCCGCATGCACTCACTTCGGTGGTCCCCAAAGGTGACTCCTTACCGGAGGCCTACGCACTGGAGGACCGACTTCTGACTGACCCCATGCCCCATAGGGCTATATCACTCACTTACCACAAGCTCATGAATAATCAGCCTGATTGTATAAGCATTTTTCTTCAATAAAAAGAGAATTTAAAAAAAATGTTTAATATACTGAATAACAAAAACTTCAAACTATACATTAACTCTTTTAATAATTATAACTGTATTGTTTAATAAATTGATACTTGGGTATTATTACAAATGCTCGAGTATTAATCCACTACTCCACTCAAAACCCCTAATTCCTTAACATCCTGTGCTAAAGAAATAGGATAAAAGAAGAATAACAATAAAACCCTTTATTTATAAATCATACAATTAAAATAAAATAGATTTGAAATACATTAAATGTTTCAACAAATATAACTGGAGATTTTATAAAGTAAGTACTTGGGTATTTAAAAATAATACCCAAGTATTAATTCACTATCACACTCAAAGCCCTATTTCCCTAACATCCTGTGCCAGAAAAAATGAGTAAAATACTCTATATATTTTTTCCTAAAAATGTTATAAATACCCACGTATTAATACACTATCACACTCTTAACCCCTTTGACCCTGACACCAAGTGGCATTGAAAAAAACTCTTTAAAAAATCATAAAATTAACATAAAAATGATTTTTAATACATCAACTGTTTTAAAAAATGTAACTGAACAAATTATAAAATTAATGCTTCGGTACTATAAAAAATGCCACAGTATTAATAAACTACCCCACCCAAAACCCCTATTTCCCTATCATCCCGTGCCAGGATTTTTTTTTAAATACTTTATATATTTTTTTCTAATAACGTTTTAAATAAAATTAAAAATTCTACAATCCTTTAAAGTTAAAAAGTACAACATAAACATTTATAAACAAATAAAGATGTAATAGTTACCAAAAAACTTACCTTATACATTGTAAAAGCAAGTGTTGTAAAGGTCATTTTGTTATAATAGCATGCATTGTAAAAGCATGCATAGTAATGGTTTTTTGATGTAATTGCATTCAATGTGAACGCATGAGTTGTAATGCATGCGTTGTAACAGATGCTTCCCGTTGCCAAGGGGAGACAACTTTACCTATATGCAGTTCAGACGAGTGTCCAATACTTTAGAACATATTTTGTTACTACTATTCATCAAAGTTATCAGCCAATATGAGCCAGGCACTTGTGGAGGTTTGTATTATTTTGGAAACACAACTATACTCGCGGTTCACCACGAATCTCGGACAGGGAGTCCCTTCTAAATCTGTAAAGATCAACCTGACAAGATTACCCCCAACCGAGAGGAGAACAACCAGTAATATTTGATGGGGATCTTATCCATACCAATGGCTTTCCCAGGGGCAGACTTTTTATAGCAGTATGTATTTTCTCCCCTGAAAGGGGTGTATCTAGTGATTCTCTATCTTGTTCATTAAAACTCCTGTGTGGGATTGACTCTAAGGGGATTATTAGGATTGCGGGTGGACTTTAGTCGGCCCGCCACCCTAGCGGTGATGCGACCGGCCATCATATGTGCGGCGGTCCCACACCGTTAATTAGGATGTGACCTCCACCCTTGTGGTCGCATTCAGCATTTTAGACATTGCTATACTGTCTAAAATACTTAGATATTGTGATGTTGCTTTATGTAACTATAGATAAGTCCCAGTGAAGGCTCCTTTCATTCCTCTGACCCTCCAACAAGAATCTTATCACATGAAATCCTGTGCCTATTGTGCTCATCAGACTAGACCTGCTGGGTTGCTAAGTAGTCCCATTTCAAAGTATGGGCAACATGAAGATTGTTTTCCACTACAATTGCCCATTTTGATTCTTTTTTTGTGCTTTTTCTTTGTATTTGCTCACCTTGCTGTCACAAATAGTTCATTTGGTGCGCTACTCGAAATAACCCCTGAGGCCTAAGAATTCAAGTCACCTTCTCAGTCACTAATACTACTGTGAGTGAGAGAAACATATCCTTGTGTCTGGAGAGCCCACCACAACTCCTGAGTCACCAGAGCGTATTTCTGGAGGGCAAATACCTTGATCCGGAGGAAGAAGCATTGCAGCACCAGGGGGTGTTAAACTCTGCACACTATTTGGTATCTCCTTAATTAGTTCAGACTCTGGGGGGAGATGTGAATTAACAACAGACAACAAAGCTGTATCACACTGGTTTGATCCCCCAATGCATTTCTCCTACCCACAATATGCTCCACACTGACCTGCATAGCGTCCATTGTCTCCAGCTCTGGAAGACTGTCTAAGCCCTCTTGCGCTGATCAACAGATTTTTTCACCACACAGTCAGGGGATTGAAGTGGGTCTAAGGCATCCAGTGAAGCCAAACTCGAGGTCGGCCTGGGAGTGCTTCCTTGAACCATGTGCTCTCATATGCTGATTCAGCTCTGTGACAGTTGGACAAGAGCTTTCCACTACAGAAGAAAATAAGTCTGTGATTAAGGGTTGAGGTTGACCGGACAAGCCAAGCTGCCTTCGCTGAGAGTCTCCCAGGCTAGTCACTTTTTTAGCACACTGCCCTCCAGTATCCTCCCTCCGTCAGGATTTCTAGTTCAGGCTTGTCCAGCTATGCATTGCGAGAGTCCAGCAACAGTGTCTGTTTCAGAGGCATACTTCCTTCCTGAAGGCACTGTCCCAGAATACCACCAAGAGATTCAACCACCCAGTGTGCCATCCGGAAGACAACTGCAATTATCATGAGGTGGACCCCTGCTTCAGTTCCCCCATTGCTCCAGCGCGCTGCTCGCGTGCTCCAACAGGGAAATCTCTGCGGGCATATAATCAAGGGCAGTATCGCCGCTTTAGCAGCACTTTTTGCCGCTAAAGTGGCGATATTCTTATCGCCCTAATAACAAGGCGGCTCTAACATGCATCAGCACAAGTTAACAGCCGATTTTGAAACACTACGCATCTTAGCGATATACATCGCTAATGAGATGTAAAGGAGGTGTTCCTTACAATTACTCCATAAAAAAACGTTGCAAACACAACTTTGCTGTATTATCAACACTGCCCCGGACCCGCGTAGCGATGAGAAAAGGCACTCTAAGCCCCCATTAACGCATGATCCTAACACCTGGATAAAACCTGATTTAACATTATTGCCTATGGGAGGTAGATTGTATGGTTAAGTATACACTCCCCTATTACCAAGCTTTTCATTAGTGCTGTGAAATCATTGCTGGATTTCACACTCTAATAAGGATTATTGCAGTATATTGCTGGATTGTACTTCGCCTGTTAGCAAAGCGTTGCTAATACGCCGCTAACACAGCAATGTAATTCAGTGTTAGATGCCAATAATTTAAAAAAAGCTAATCGTGTTTTGGCGATATTTATCGCAGTTTGTAGATAATATGCTCCTGCATGACTTATAGCCCGGCCACTTTCTCTGTTCTCACCATTCATCCAATGTTATAACAAAGAAACAGCTAGAGCTGAGAGGAAGCGACTCACAGGACGGGGTACCTGGTCGCCATGTTGCCGTCTCAAAAATCAAGTGTTGCTTTTTCTGATGTAGAATTACCAGCTAGGATTATTTTGAGCCTCCTATGATCCCAGGAAATAAAAAAAAGTGACTACATGACACAGACAGAACAACAGGTACTTCTGCTTTACCACACAATTTTCAACCTCTTTGTTGTATAATGTGCATCATCTTAAGTCCAAAGAACATTATGAAACCATTGGTGTACCGTTTTGATTGTACATCGTAAACTAATTGCAAAGAACATTCTTCAGGATGATTAGAAATGGACCACTCTTTTTAGAACTGAATTTCCTGTCTTATTAAATTGGAGAAAAAAAAACAGATTCAAAAAACTTGTCAAAGGCATGTACGTTACAGAACAAAATGTGACTAAGTAGAAGGTATTGTGGAAGGAGCAGCTAATTAACTAATTAGCTTTGGAATTTTAAATGAATAAAATCAGATGGGTTAATGTGCTAAATACTAGCATATTCAACTCCCAATTATCTTTATATGTTAGAAAAAAGGGTCAACAGAAATATTGTTGATTTTAAATTTAACAAGCAGTGGAATCGGAACTTCTCATCATGAAGTAAGTAAACTCACTTTGAGCAATAAAACTTGGGCTCAGCAAGGTTCAACTTCACCTACGTGTGAAATGTTCCAGGTAGTAACTTTACCCTTGTAAATGCTGGTGTAGGAAATTTCGCTATGGGGTAGAAATAGGTAAGTTTGCATCTAGGAGGTGTGGCTACAGATTTATAAATGAGTAATTTTCACATGTGAATTCACCTTTGTAAATAGCCCTCCTAGATTAAAATAATGTACATTTAGGAGAAAAAGAAATCTGGAAGATTATGAGACCAGAGCAAGGAATGCCAAATACACCCACGTAACTGGAAATGTTGATGTACAAGAGGAGTTAACTACGTAGCCATACAAGCCACTTTCAGTTTCAGTTCCTATTAAAATAAACTGCAAACATTATATACCAACAAACAAGAGACGGAGTTATACAAAATTAAAACATTCACAAGCTGGGCTAACTCCCATGCTCTGTGTAATAATTATCGGAGTCTGAGGCAAGTATGCCAGTCATTCAAGAATGAAAAGGAGGAAAGATAACAATCTAATCTAAGGTTGGATCCTGCTAAAAATATTAAACGAGACATGGATACGCAGTGCTTAATTTGTAGAAAAAAGAAGTGCTGGGACCAAACATTTTCTCAGAGGCCTGATGACAGTTTTGCCAAATGTTGGAGTTGCTGAATACCAAAGATGTCTACTCTTGGCTCCACCTTGTCTCTTTCAGACACCACAGTACACTATTAGGCCATTTACCTCACTTTTGCTGGTTCTTTTTATTCTATCCTTTTTACCTTAGTCACTGTTTCCTGCCTTTCTTTTTCTCGTCATCTTCTTTTCTGTCTTTCTCTGTCTTGTTCTGGGTCGAAGCTTTATGAATAGAAATAAGTCTTGGCCATTAAAAATTAGTACCTGTGGGACACACCTACAAACAAATTAAGCATTGTTGAAATATATCCAACTTAATCTGCGTGACAGAAACTTGGCATTAGGGTAAGCAAGATTGTGATCTCAGGGTAGCAGAGGAGAAAAAGCTTGTGGATAATTTGAATGTGAAAATAATATATCGGCAGGTCGTGATTTATCCTTAGCTTGTCTTGCAAATTTTCTTTCCCACAAACAATGATAAAAATCACTAGCACTCCACTTGCCAATGACATTTGACAGACTCATTGGATTGATTTTCCAAATTATCAGGAAAATATGGGGTTTTGGGGGGCGTTAGGTGGCGTGCGACCAAGATGGCCACACACCAGTGAGGCTTGTGCCTTCCGGGCACTAAAATATACATTTTCCTCATCCTTTATCGCCAGTTTTATGCCTGAGTTTCAAAGATCGTCTCCAGTATACCCAGTGGACTACTGGAGGCTCCTTTTTTGGTCTGAATCGCCCCGTGAGAAGCTGAACAAGCACGGCAACTGAGGCCGCTGCAGCGGCTGTGGGACGCCGTGGACATGGTGCCGGCGTACAATCGGCACTGAGCCTGCAGCTGTCATGTAGGTCGCCCTGAAGAGAATGCCGCCGGCTCTCCTCATGTTGGCAGGAGGGGCGCGCATATCCTAAAGGCACTAAGGCAACATCACAGCATCGACTGCGACAGTGAGGAGGTTGGTGAAGAGGCCAAGGTGGGAGCATTTGGGGTGAAGGGTCAAGCCCGTTCCCAGGGTCGACGCGCCTTATGGGAGGCGAGCCGCCATTAAGTGGGTCTAGCATCTCCCTTGGCCGTGCATGGAGTGAGCCTTCAGGAGAGAGGATTGAGAGCCATGAACCCCTGGGCTGCACTAACAAAGCAGATTGGATACCCAATACCTTCTGGCCTGGTAGATGGAGCGGGCCCTGCTAAATTGCTGACCACGTGACAGGGGTAGAACAAAGCGTCGGTGCCCTGCTTCCCCCCTTGATACAATATTTTTACTCTGTCCAAATATGTGTCCCACTCAGGCAAAAGTTAAGAACACTGGCCTTCAGGACACGCAGGAGCCCTGACCGCCATTTATGCTGGTACAATGCAGCTGCATGAACTACACGTGGAGGCTTCATCATCTTGAAGCGTGTACCAAACAATAGCCCCTGTCTCTTCATAACGGAGATCATCTCCTGGTGACCAGAACTGAACAGTAGGCAACACAAATAAAACGTTCCCTGGGGGGGTGATACTGGACTTTCCTCCTGATCCTCTGTCTCATCAGATCCTCCCACTGTTCATATAGTACAATGGCGCAATTTCCCTTCCTGGTCAACATGGGCAGAACGGATGGGAAGCCAACCAAGATCCCATTCAAAGTGAGAAAAACATCCCGGACCCAAATTGACGTCAACCTAGAGTCTGAGTCCCCTGACAGTCAAGATGAGGACGGGACAGCAATATTACTAACTATGAAAAACAGCCTCACCTCAATTAACACAAAATGGAAACCATAAACTCTCGTATGGAGGCTATTTTACAAAAAATAGAAAACATGATCACAGGATTACGGAAGCGGAAAACAGAATCTCTGTTCTGGAAGATGGAGCCTCAAGCAGTAAAGAGCAGATATACCATAATGTGTAAAGATATCACAGATGGATCGCTTGTGTAAAGCCATTGCTGCTTAAAATGAAGACTAAGAGGCGCGTTCTTGGAAGAACAATGTACACGTGCTCGTCTTTTCAGATACACTTAACACTGGTTGCATGGAAGACTTTATTGTGGAACTGAACCAAGACTATTCGGAAAAGACACATATTCCCAGCACCTCGTCATTGAGAGGGCACATAGGTCCCTGAGTGTGATACCCCCTCCCGGGGCACCACCACGCCTGGTAATAGTTAAATTCCTCAACTACTGCAATGTGGACACGCTGTTACACCTAGCACGAGAGAAGAAAGTAGTGGAATACAAGAACACCTCCCTTGCATTCTATCCTGACTTTACCCAAAATGTGCAAGAACCGAGAAGAAAATTCACTACTGTGAAAAAGAAGCTGCAAACATTAAGGATCCTCTACTCCATGTTATATTCCGAGCGACTCCGGGTCATGCATCAGGGAAAGCAGTATGTTCTTCACAACCTTCAACAGGTCGATGACTTTCTAAAGAGGATCCAATGACCAGTATCCATGGCCACCTAATCTTGATCTCGATCCAGATCCACGTCTTGATTATCAAAACTGGACTAACTATGGTATATTATTCTATGAATATGATCAGAATAGGGATAGATGACTTAGCCTGAGTTACTATCGCTTGTAACTGTGTGTAACGATAAAGGTCATATGAGCCAGATGAATATGTAGGTATATGACCCAGAAAGAAAGGTTGCATTTCTTTAAACTAAAGTTTGGTAGTATTTTTGACTGGTGAAGATCCCTGATGATAGCCTTCAGACCAATGGAGATGAAAGGCTACCATAGCCCGGACACTCAACCCTCTTCCCCCCAGCACTTGGTCATCCAATGCTGGACTACAGACTGGTGAGGCATCAAGAGGTGGCGGTGACACGTTGGTCGCCTAGCTTTACCCCCACAGGTGATCCCCTGTCTATCTCTATATAAGTTGTAATCCTATAAGTATGGATGTCTCTCAATATGTTGTATGTGACGATGTGTTTATTAGCAGAAGTTTATTACGGTGGGAATGTATGCCTGACAAGTTGGGGATGTCGGAGTGGTTGGTGGGAGGGGGGAGTTACCCAACATAGTGTCAACTACTCATAGACAAACGTCATATTCTGATACATGTCCACTGCTCAGTTACTCAAGTCATGATGACTAGCCCGGTGGTCACCAGTTGCTTGAACACTTACGGATCTCTTGATGCAGACTAAACTTCATTGCATAACATGGAATGTCCAAGGGTTAAATAACCCGCACAAAAAGCAACAGGTGTTATGGTACCTAGATAGGCACCATGTACAGATCGCTATACTGCAAGAAACTCATCTAGACCCTACTACTGACCCCAGCTTTGCGGCTAAATGGACATCACATCGGTGTGTCTCATCCTGCTCCATATACTCCAGGGGTGTAGCCATTCTTATTAAATGGCATACATCATTTGTATTAGGCTGCACACTCCTAGACCCCCAAGGTCGTATTGTCTAATGTGGGGACGTCTGGCATCACAGGAAGTAACCATCGCAAATTGCTATGGCCACAACATAGACAACCCCCTTCTCTTCCCCACTCTATGGGGTAAGATACTTTCTGTGGGCTCCACGTATCTACTCCGGGGAGGAGACTTTAACACAACAATGTCCCCTGCACTGGATAGGTCCCACTCATCTACGCAACATTAAACCGCCATGCAAAAGCACTTAGTAGGGATAATAACGGACAACTATCTCCTAGATGCAAGGCGATACTTACATCCCCTTGCCAGAGAGGGCACACATTACTCTGTGGTGCTCTCTTCATGGTACAGGCTGGACTATTGGTTTGTGTCAGCAAGCATGGGAGACTGGGTGGACACTGTGACGCATTTGGCAAAGACATACACATGCATAGCTAAAGGAGGGGGTACAAAAGGGGGTGGTGATGGACGGAGCATCTGAATCAATCAAGCACTCACACCCAGTCAAAAGATCTGGGTTTAATCCATCACCGTTCTTTAGCCCACTCTACCACCCCAGTTCAGACATGGCTATATGCAAATCAGTCTGACCCTGTGCCTCATGGGAACAGTCCAGCGAACATCAGCGAACATAAAAGTACTATCCGCTGTCACAAACAGTCTACTTGTCTAACTAACCATTTTCTGGCGATGAAGCATCGAGCGGAGGACCTGAGATGGGTGATCTTAGAACATCCATACATTCCACCTCACATTAGTGATAAGTCTAAGTTCCTATTCGTCAAAGAGCAAAAATGGATTTTTAAGCTCCGTAGTGGCAGCACAGGATTGAACGATTCGATTCAGTGGATATCAATCTGAATATTTGTCATCTGTTTCAAGCTCCTTTTCTGGCTCAAAACTCCTTTTTGAAGGTGATATGATCTTCCTATGCTGTCATCCTGTGTTGATCATTACATTAGATTGAGTGTATGTAGTGTTCCATCGCAGTTTCCCTAATGTTCACGTTTGACTAGGGACTCTTTTCTACTGTTTACCATCTGCTTACATTGGGGCAAGGTTTGCATTGTCTGTTTGTACTGATATATCTAGATCAGTTCATAAATATCGGATAGATGCAGGATCTCCCTATATCACATTATCTATTACCAGTTTAATAAATTCTTCACAGTTAGTGTGTTTGTCTGACCAAATATATTCACACCCCGCCCCCCTTTTTGGTCCCACAAAACACTTGAGTTTAACATGTGTCGGATTTCGTTTAATTGATTTTCATACTATCGTTAATTTTTACGGCAAGTTTACTAGCTGATACCAGTCAATACACACTTTCCCCTTCACTTTAATTGCAGAGGCATCTAGTATTTGGGCAGTCAGTGTGTTTGTTTGACCAAAAATATTAAGATCAATTGAGTCTAACATGCGTTGGATTTTCCCCTGATTTGATTTTCATGGCAATCTTACAAGCCGATGCCAGTGAACACATACCCCCCTCCTTTTTCTTAATCGCAGCGGTATGTATTACCTGGATCCCGAATTAGGTTTATTTTGCTAAGCGTCTGCGCAAGAGACTAGCGGCTTTCCCCTCATGCGCATGCGCGAATGAATAGCGCATGCTTTTTGCCATTACCCAACAAAAACGCATGTCTCCGGTACGAGTCTCTACTCGGAGGCGGTTGCAGACATGCGCAATTCAGACAAGCGCTTTTGCAATCATCGAATTAACACGCATTTTGGCGGGTAATTGTCAGGGTAACAATCTAATTAACAAATCGGCCACAGTATATAAGGGAGGAGCCTGGTCCCAGTCGGTACCTCCACTTCCTCTTGGATGTCAGAGAGAGGTACCGACGGACAGGTAAGGTGACCTCCTATTTAGATACTGGGTACTTTCAGAATAGCCCTCAGACAAATTTGCAACCAATTGGGCTATTAATACTTTGAATCTTGTGTGTTTGTCCTTAGCCAAATCCTGTGGGGTTGTTATGGTTCGTGTGGGCTCTGTTTACATTTTGAAAGTTAGATAAAGGATGCTACAGCTAAGAGCATGGGACATTTAATTTTAGATTTTATGTCCTATTTCCTTTTGCACCTCAGAGCGGGGCCTCATATTCTGAGCGGTTGCCGGGTGAGGTGAGGTCATCTCCCACGCAATGCGCGGTGAGTATTTACAGTTAGGCTAATTTTATTTATTTTTTCCTTTCTGTGAATGAGTAAGTTTACTCTTGAAACAAGCAGAGTAGAATTTACTTTTGCTAGTGTGTTGACTGTACAGTCTCTTGTAAATATATGGCTTCACATGTGAATATGTATTTTTCTTGTGCTTTTTTCAACTGGATTAAGATAGAATACACATCTTCCTTGTGAACATTGGGGCTCCGAGTTCCTGGTAGATATAAGTATTCCTATATAATTTTAGCACTTAATTTCATTCACATTTATGCACTTTCACCTTATCATGTTGCAGTAGCTTACCATCTAAGTCCTGACGAAAGCCGGATAATAATTTCCAATTTGGCTGAAACATGTTGACCGTCTTGCACAGCGTCATAGTGTAGTTATAAATTCAGACTACCAGGCGTGCTTTTAACCTTGGCACTCAGATGATCCTTATTAAAATGCTTTTTTGTCTGAGTCGTCAATCTTAAGTTTTCCCCACAGCACTGCACTTCACACCCTGAGCACTACCCTTTGAGTAACAGTCTGGCTAGAGTTTCTACTCCACATCCATATCCGCACCATTAATTGATGGCTTGGGCGGTTGGTTGGATGGACTAACAACATCCCATATGATGAGACTCCGCCAGATGGGTGGTCTGATGGGAATATCTCAGCCAGCTGTAACTCTCTTACTATTTGCGTGAGCCCTGTTTTTTCAGTTACTAGTACAGCAGCATACACTAGACCGGTCATTTCTATATTTTGTAGAATGTCTTATGTAGGGAAATGAGATGATAGGTCGTTAAATATATTCCCTTTGACCCTTTTCCAATTTAGTCTTTTTGTCACAAAGCAACTCCAACAGCTTATGTTTATTGGTAAATTGGTGCATAGTATTAAGTAGTGTGTGTGTGTGTTTAATAAATGTACTCTTACTTTTATAAAGCAAAGTACAGAATGGACAATCAATTATTGAGTGCTATTTCTATGCACCTGTAATGGCGAGTACTAGCCCACAGTGTGTAGCTTGCTTACCCTAACTAGAGTGGTGGTTTCTGCCTCGCCTGAGTGCATACCTCAGCCAATCAGGAATCCCATTTCTAAAGGTGATTTAATAAGCAACGCAAAGCTACCTTACATGGCGGGACATGGTTTAATAAAGCCAAAATAATGCTAAGCAGCACATACCGCCGCCTTGCGTTAGCTAGCAGCAGGTGGGTGTTTGGATGCTGCCTCATGGATTCTGCTGTATTCCCAGATTTACAAAGAATTGTAAAGCTGGAAATATGCTCAAGTAGCACCTCACCTAGTGGAAATGTACGGGGATGCTCACGATAAACAACTACTCCTTCCCACATTGAGAGAAGCCATGTTAATTGCCCTGTTGAAACCGAACAAAGATCCAGAATACTGCGACTCCTATAGGCCGATGTTTTGCACCTCAGAGCGGGGCCTCATATTCTGAGCGGTTGCCGGGTGAGGTGAGGTCATCTCCCACGCAATGCGCGGTGAGTATTTACAGTTAGGCTAATTTTATTTATTTTTTCCTTTCTGTGAATGAGTAAGTTTACTCTTGAAACAAGCAGAGTAGAATTTACTTTTGCTAGTGTGTTGACTGTACAGTCTCTTGTAAATATATGGCTTCACATGTGAATATGTATTTTTCTTGTGCTTTTTTCAACTGGATTAAGATAGAATACACATCTTCCTTGTGAACATTGGGGCTCCGAGTTCCTGGTAGATATAAGTATTCCTATATAATTTTAGCACTTAATTTCATTCACATTTATGCACTTTCACCTTATCATGTTGCAGTAGCTTACCATCTAAGTCCTGACGAAAGCCGGATAATAATTTCCAATTTGGCTGAAACATGTTGACCGTCTTGCACAGCGCCATAGTGTAGTTATAAATTCAGACTACCAGGCGTGCTTTTAACCTTGGCACTCAGATGATCCTTATTAAAATACTTTTTTGTCTGAGTCGTCAATCTTAAGTTTTCCCCACAGCACTGCACTTCACACCCTGAGCACTACCCTTTGAGTAACAGTCTGGCTAGAGTTTCTACTCCACATCCATATCCGCACCATTAATTGATGGCTTGGGCGGTTGGTTGGATGGACTAACAACATCCTATATGATGAGACTCCGCCAGATGGGTGGTCTGATGGGAATATCTCAGCCAGCTGTAACTCTCTTACTATTTGCGTGAGCCCTGTTTTTTCAGTTACTAGTACAGCAGCATACACTAGACCGGTCATTTCTATATTTTGTAGAATGTCTTATGTAGGGAAATGAGATGATAGGTCGTTAAATATATTCCCTTTGACCCTTTTCCAATTTAGTCTTTTTGTCACAAAGCAACTCCAACAGCTTATGTTTATTGGTAAATTGGTGCATAGTATTAAGTAGTGTGTGTGTGTGTTTAATAAATGTACTCTTACTTTTATAAAGCAAAGTACAGAATGGACAATCAATTATTGAGTGCTATTTCTATGCACCTGTAATGGCGAGTACTAGCCCACAGTGTGTAGCTTGCTTACCCTAACTAGAGTGGTGGTTTCTGCCTCGCCTGAGTGCATACCTCAGCCAATCAGGAATCCCATTTCTAAAGGTGATTTAATAAGCAACGCAAAGCTACCTTACATGGCGGGACATGGTTTAATAAAGCCAAAATAATGCTAAGCAGCACATACCGCCGCCTTGCGTTAGCTAGCAGCAGGTGGGTGTTTGGATGCTGCCTCATGGATTCTGCTGTATTCCCAGATTTACAAAGAATTGTAAAGCTGGAAATATGCTCAATTAGCACCTCACCTAGTGGAAATGTACGGGGATGCTCACGATAAACAACTACTCCTTCCCACATTGAGAGAAGCCATGTTAATTGCCCTGTTGAAACCAAACAAAGATCCAGAATACTGCGACTCCTATAGGCCGATGTTTTGCACCTCAGAGCGGGGCCTCATATTCTGAGCGGTTGCCGGGTGAGGTGAGGTCATCTCCCACGCAATGCGCGGTGAGTATTTACAGTTAGGCTAATTTTATTTATTTTTTCCTTTCTGTGAATGAGTAAGTTTACTCTTGAAACAAGCAGAGTAGAATTTACTTTTGCTAGTGTGTTGACTGTACAGTCTCTTGTAAATATATGGCTTCACATGTGAATATGTATTTTTCTTGTGCTTTTTTCAACTGGATTAAGATAGAATACACATCTTCCTTGTGAACATTGGGGCTCCGAGTTCCTGGTAGATATAAGTATTCCTATATAATTTTAGCACTTAATTTCATTCACATTTATGCACTTTCACCTTATCATGTTGCAGTAGCTTACCATCTAAGTCCTGACGAAAGCCGGATAATAATTTCCAATTTGGCTGAAACATGTTGACCGTCTTGCACAGCGCCATAGTGTAGTTATAAATTCAGACTACCAGGCGTGCTTTTAACCTTGGCACTCAGATGATCCTTATTAAAATACTTTTTTGTCTGAGTCGTCAATCTTAAGTTTTCCCCACAGCACTGCACTTCACACCCTGAGCACTACCCTTTGAGTAACAGTCTGGCTAGAGTTTCTACTCCACATCCATATCCGCACCATTAATTGATGGCTTGGGCAGTTGGTTGGATGGACTAACAACATCCCATATGATGAGACTCCGCCAGATGGGTGGTCTGATGGGAATATCTCAGCCAGCTGTAACTCTCTTACTATTTGCGTGAGCCCTGTTTTTTCAGTTACTAGTACAGCAGCATACACTAGACCGGTCATTTCTATATTTTGTAGAATGTCTTATGTAGGGAAATGAGATGATAGGTCATTAAATATATTCCCTTTGACCCTTTTCCAATTTAGTCTTTTTGTCACAAAGCAACTCCAACAGCTTATGTTTATTGGTAAATTGGTGCATAGTATTAAGTAGTGTGTGTGTGTGTTTAATAAATGTACTCTTACTTTTATAAAGCAAAGTACAGAATGGACAATCAATTATTGAGTGCTATTTCTATGCACCTGTAATGGCGAGTACTAGCCCACAGTGTGTAGCTTGCTTACCCTAACTAGAGTGGTGGTTTCTGCCTCGCCTGAGTGCATACCTCAGCCAATCAGGAATCCCATTTCTAAAGGTGATTTAATAAGCAACGCAAAGCTACCTTACATGGCGGGACATGGTTTAATAAAGCCAAAATAATGCTAAGCAGCACATACCGCCGCCTTGCGTTAGCTAGCAGCAGGTGGGTGTTTGGATGCTGCCTCATGGATTCTGCTGTATTCCCAGATTTACAAAGAATTGTAAAGCTGGAAATATGCTCAATTAGCACCTCACCTAGTGGAAATGTACGGGGATGCTCACGATAAACAACTACTCCTTCCCACATTGAGAGAAGCCATGTTAATTGCCCTGTTGAAACCAAACAAAGATCCAGAATACTGCGACTCCTATAGGCCGATGTTCCTTATGAATGCAGATACGAAGATTATTGCCAAATTGCTTGCTACATGCCTACAATTGTTGATGAGCAATCTAATCCTCCCGGATCAATCGGGGTTCATTCCATCGCGATCGACGGCCCACAAGTGGAGTGGTGTGGCTCACTGGTTAGAGGCGGCAGACCCGGAAGCAGAGAACAGCCCGGGACCAGGGTTCAATTCCCGACCCGGCAGGGTCGTGGACCAGGGTCAGCGGACTCGATAATTCTCACCTCGGTGCCAACTCTAACCAGGGATCACACTCGGCAACTCTGGGCATTAGCTTGCCTCATCTCTACAACGGCCCCCCCACATTCGCCAGGGATGCCTGGTTTCACCTTAGAGATATCCAGTAGGGACCATCTCACAGGGATAGCCAGGACGGGTTCTCCAGCAGTCTACAGCGCTACAACGCCTCAGGGCAGCAGTGCGCTTTACAAGACACATACATTTACATTTACATTTACAATACTGGACCTCTGTTCGCCCTATCACATTATTTAATCCCTAATACCAAAGCTGCTGCAGTTTTATTAGATGTGGCTAAAGCATTTGATTCCATAGAATGGTCGTATTTTCACACAGTTTTTTCAACAAATGGGTTTCCCTCCTATTTTTATGCAGTGGGTGAAAATTCTGTACACAGCCCCAAAGGCGCTTATTAAACTTAACAAATATATATCGGACACTATACAGATTACCAGAGGGACACAACAAGGCTGTCCTCTGTCTCCTTTATTATTTGCAATTGCGCTGTAGCCACTAGCGTGCAAAATAAAACAGGGACATCATTATTCAGTGCTACAATTCCCACAGAGGCCATTGCATATCTCGTTATATGCAGACGGCATGTTGTTATATGTCCGTGATCCCATGCAACGTTTCAACCCTCTGCTGAGGGAATATATAAAATTTGGGCAACAAACAGGACTTAAAATAAACTGGTCCAAATCCCAAATCATACTGTTGTATACTGCGGGCATGTGATACCACATGCCCGCAAGCCATAGACTATCCATTAGAATGGCAATCAGAACCAGTTAGTTATTTGGGAGTCTGGTTCCACCGGGACCCGGAAATAGTCATCTGCACCAATTATGGTAGAGCAGTCAGTGCGATAGAAGATACAATTAAGAGGTGGAACAGTTTGCCATTATCGTTAGCTGATCGATTGGCCATTGTGAAAATGGTAATCTTACTTAAATGTCTGTATTTGTTTAACAACATTCCAATTAAACCACCAACTGCAGTGTTTCGCAGGATTTCTACAATGGTGCTAAACCTGATATGGGCAGGTAAGCAAGCCCGGATTGAAATGCGGGCGCTTACGATGCCCTATTAACAAGGGGGTTCAGGGTTACAGATTTCATTCTTTATTGCTTATGCTCACAAGCGCAGTACGCACACTTTTGGTATCATAAGATTCCTTATCTCACACATGTTGCAATCGAAGAGGGAGATGCGCATCCCACACCTCTAACGGCTATCATAACACACCAGCGACCCCCATTGCATAATCGAGATATCAACACAATCGATGCAACAAATAACGCCTGGCACACAATGGGATGGAAGGCGCATAAGCTACCACTGTATGCTCCAGCACTGCCACTACACCATCACCCAGAACTATCAGATACTCAGGAAGACGTAGGTAAGGGTTTACTTAAGCAAGTTGGCATAGATACTATGGCTGACCTCCATCATGATGGCCGGTTTAGGTCCCTTGACGATCTCTCCTTCATAAGCAACCAGACATTGCTCTTCAAATTCACATAGCATAGGCTGCAAGGGGCGATAAAGAAATGATACCCATCATATCCCGAGGAACCCCAACAAAATGTCCTTACTGCAGCTATTGCTCACTACTACCACAGCGAAACATATGGTATCCAGACTGTATGTTAAATTACAAGAGGATTTAGCGGGTAGCACGCAGAAAGCTCAAAAGAAAGGGAATGCTAGTTTAGACACTCCGCTAACAGTACAGGAATGGACTATAACCTGTACACTTACAGGACTACTGCCGTCTAATGGGAACTTACATATCTTACACTATAAATATCTTCATCAATCTTACTATACCCCTGCGAGGTTGCATAGATACAGCCTACGTGCAGACTCAAAATGCCAACGATGTCATGCTGAGGGGGCGGATTTTATGCACCTCACATGGTATTGTCTAACGGTAGCGGAATACTGGGTAAAGGTGATTGAAATGTTGAGTACCATGGTGGATGTTCCCATTGAATGCAATGTCCGCACATGCTTGCTGCGCCTGGTGCCTGATGTACGTGCCACCAAACATACATTTTGTGTAGTTGCACTTCTCCTGGCTAAACATAGAATTTCAATTGGCTGGAATGGCAGAAGGGCCCCAAAAATTAAACAGTGGTTTCTGGACCTAACGTACTGCAAAGATACCCTGCTAACTTATGAGGAGGAATTGCCTGCGGGCTCAAGACCCAGGGATTACTGGAAGTATTTAATTGAATATTTTAAAATGTATCAAATTGACTAAACGCATGTAATGGTTATATCACGGTGTACGTTTATTAGAAGTATACTCTACTACTACAAACTGGATAATGGTTGTTCTTGTGCAACAGTCTGTATGTTTATTCACTGTTGACATTTTATGTCTTGAAATAGGCCAATAAAAACAGCAACAAAAAAAACTGGAAATATGCCAAAATGTTACGGCTCCTAGTCAAAGGCGTAACGAGGAAAAATATCTGTATTTCCCCTTGTTACTTCCTTTTTCCATGTGATGCATTCCACATAACACATATAAAAAGGAAAATGCCTTTAAAGATTGTTTTTAGCACAAAAACAATCCTATCTGTAACACAGACATCGTGCAAGGGCACCCGGATTGGTGCTAGGCAGTAAATAGTGCATGGGCATAGGGAGGCAACAGAAATCCTCTATATCCTTATAAATATGGAGCATTTCTGATATCTTCCTTTCATCAAATGCAGCAAGTTGCCTTGCTGGGCTGCATTGTGTGACTTTTAGAAACGTTGTGCCCTAGTCAGGAAAACCATAAAAGGCTGTGAGTCTTTTAAATGCTGATGTAATTTGTAAACCAGGCTCCATCTCTCTTTTGGCTCAGTTCATTCAGTGTAAAGTCACATAAATGAAAACAGAAATCAAAAACACCACTGACCACAACGCCCACACCCTTCACCATGGTGCAATGGTGCCTGTGTTGATGCTTGGCTGTCACAAGTGTGCCAGCTGAAGGAGAAAGCAGAATTGCATCATATCTTAATAAATATGGCAATTTTTTTCTCTTTTCCTTTCAGAGAACGCAAGCTCAGCATGTTGCCTCGCTGTGTTGCATTGCGTTCAAGATTAGTAAACCAGGGCTCAAATGTCTAGCTTAGGTTACACTACTTGAAGTACAAAGGACCTTTTTCAAAACATTCAGTAGACGGTATTACAAGCTTTATGTGCCATTCAAATTATCATCTGTACAAATGCATTTACAATAACCATATTGGTCGGTTTCAATGAATTTGTACATGAAAAGAGGTTAGTCTCAAAAACCTTTTCCAGTTTGAAAATGTGAAAAACCTTTGTAAAACCATACCTGGAGTGTAAACTTTCTGCTTCATATTTCTGGGTCTCATTTAACTCTACAGAGGACCAACAGGGACATAAATAACACGGCTGCTTGGCTCATTTTGTTTCTGTATGAAGTAGCATTTACATATAGATGTCCTGCTGTATGATTCAAGCCTTTAATGATGCATCGTTCCTAACCACCAGACGTTTAGCGTTATAGCCCATTAAACAGTGTTCCTAAGACATACTTATGAATATACATGAAGCCGTGTCACGATATGTGCTGGGGGCTGAATGGTGATCTTTTTAAACAGTATTATATCTTAATGTAGGGCACTGCTGAATATGTAAGATGAATATGGTGGATATGTTCTTAGAACATAATCTTGTGGTTTACAGAATATACATTAGCAATTGGTTACACTGAAATAGATACACAGTTCAGTCCCCTATCATATGCAAGTATATCATATACAAATTAAAAGATGAACAAGGCTTGGCCAATAAGAGGAGCAGGTGATAACCTTGGTTGGACAGTTAGTACATGTAGCATGCATTACTGTTTATCCCTCCTCTTGAACTTTCCATTGCTTATTCTTACACCAGGGCCACCTGGCTGCACCACACCTCATTGTGCTTGAATGGGTGCTGGTGTTCAGACCTCAGCTGTTTTGGGCTGCAGAGAGCTACAGTCTACAGCTCTTTGTTCCCCAAGCATTAAGAGTTGCCTGAGCCTGGGGATAATACTTGTTGTCCATTTCAGAAGAGATCTGGCCTGACAGTCCCATCTGTACTATCCCTTGTGGGGAGGGGGTAAGATGATTTGCTTATGGCTGGTCCCTATCTGTGATGGCTAAAATAAGCTTAAAATTGTGGACTGAAACACAGACTACAGCGATTACAAATAGCTGAGATTACTTCAAACATTCCAGCCATCATTTTATCTTCCTGTCCAAATGTTGTTAGAGTTGAAACCATGTCGTTTGATGGACTCTCACATGCTTTTCACAATATTCCAGGATCAGAGGGCATGTGGTGTTGTTTCCAAGTCCAAGGAAAATATCACAGTCACTAGGAGCAGCTACTATTTTGCTTGGGCGGGGAATGGGGGACATAACATATAGAATACTGTGTCCTCCATTGGCATTTTGATAACACATATTTTAGCACTCTAAATTATTTGCTACTTCTACTTTAATGTTGGCCCTGACATTATAGTAGGTGTGAGAATGTACCACTTTTGGTATAGTCCCTCCCATATTTATTTGCTGACCGGCTTTGCTGGTTTTTGAGCTCTACACCCTGGGGCACTGCAGTCTAGGCCCCAGTGTATGTGCGCAGACCCTTAAGACATGGTAAAATTGACTAACTGCTAAGTGACCTACTTAACATTCCAGTATGGCCATAGTATATGGTTTAGGAACTGAAGCACTTGTTGTGCCATTCACTAGGCTGATGGAGGAAACATAGTTTCATGCCTACCTGTGTATCTTGACTTCTACATCTTTTAAACCTACAAGCAACCCCGTCAGAATTAAACTTATTAGCACAAAAGAAATCTACTTTTAAATAAGAAATAAGCCATACCTAGGGTACATACTATCTAAAAATGGTACATACAAGAATTTAGTTCAAGCATGTACCCACAGCGACTAACCCTCAAAAGCTATTTTCGCAGTGTAGGGCCGCTACTGTGAAAAACTAAAAATTAGAATACAGTCATAACTATGCAATCTCCGGATTGTGACAAATTACTGGAATAATTCAAACAATATTTTTAGTTTTACTAAAACTGCTATTCACTGGTAAAGTTGGATATAAAAAAAGATATATTTTATTGTTTTAATTAGTGAAATAAATAGTACATGTCAGTTGACCAGATACTACTAGACCACATATATTCATTTTCCTAATCGTTCATTACATCATGATTCAGCATAGTGATAGCAAAGATATGTAACATCTTGCAGTCCTCTGAAGCATCTGATACAATGCCTTCTGCCATTGTTTCATGCAGCATGGATATTATGCACACACTTTCATTCCACATCTATATAGTTCACTTATAGTAGCAACAGTCTTAAATGTCCCTACAGATCTCCAAGGTATACTACTCTTTATGTTCACAGAAGACACTTTCTATTCCTACTCAACATGCAATAGTTCTCTCACGGTGTCCCTATTTGTTTATTTTTATCTGAAAGGTTTTATATAGCGCTGGCTAGACCCGGAGGTATCAGAGTGCTTTACATGAGAATCAGACCATAGTTGCAGGTTACATCGTTACAAAGGTTATAGAGTTATTAGAGCACAGCTACATAGTTACATGTTCGGTCGAGACAAACACTAAGGGCATATGCGTAATGGAAAAAGTAGGCAAGGGGAGCGATTCAGGGGGGAGGGGGTAGGAGCAGGGGAAGTAGACAGCGAATGAAGGAGGGAAAGAGGAGGGGGAGGGTGAGAGACACAACATGAAAGAAGAAGGAGGAGGGTGACGGGGGCACAAACCGGTAGACGAGTAAAAGCTGCGTCCAAAGCCCAGTAAGCTGTGATCCCAGGGGAAGTAAATGTAAATGTAAATGTAGTACACTTGTAAAGCACACAGCTGCCCCCGCAACTGGGCGACCCAGTGCGGTATAACGCTGTCATTTGAGATGTCATCAGTGATGTCACTGACCATGTCATGAATGATGTAATATGTGACATCATCAGCAGTGGATCGCGGGTGCGCGAAATATAATTAGTACAACTAACTATATAGGAGCAATTTCAATGGTTTTGTATGAGTGAAATGTCCAGCTAACTATAACACCCCTAAAACATATCGTTTTTTGAGTGAATTTCAAAGGTTTTTTGAATGCTAATTCCTAACTATATAAGGCCTGAAACCTATGTTTTTTTCTGTGAATTTCAATGGTTTTTTAAATGCTAATTCCTAACTATATCAGGCATGAAACCTATGGTTTTTTCCTTGAATTTCGAAGGTTTTTTAAATGACAATTTTTAAATGTATTAATTGTTTTTTTTTTTTATACTGATTTACTACATTTTTGCAGGCAGGTGTTCAGAGGGCACGCCCCCTTTTTACAACACTCTGCAGTGCAGCTCCATGGCGCTTACTGGAGATACCTGTTGGACTAGTTCCCTCTAGGGCACCTCTGGATTGAACAGGAATTAGTTCCCCAACTTAAACTGTGCAAACGTGCCCTGTAGAGTGTTCTAAATTGGGGGAGTGAGACCGTTGAATTTTTTTTTTAATTTTCCACTACTTTTATTGAGATTTTGAATGTCCCGGTTATTGACAGCACCAGTAATGCAGAAGTTTCTGTTGGAGGAGATGACATGAGGGATTTTTTTGATCAGTCTCTGGACGGAGAATTTCTCGAATGTTTGGAGACCATAGAGTTCCAGGGATGATTTGCAGACTTTTGATGAGGAGATTCCTGATGATGTGATTGATGAGGAAATTCCTGATGATGACATGTTACTAGTTCTTTTAAATTATGTAAATTCAAAAGAATAAATTTATATTTAGAAATTAAAAATTGTTGAAGACATTAGTCATTTTTATTTGTAATTTATGAGGTAGTAGCAAAGTGATTGTGGTATAAAGTGAGACTTATAGTATAGAGTGCAACATTTTTGTGTTACATAGTAAGTTTACTCATAGTTACGTCCCTTCTCCCACGATATATTCTCCAATGTGTATTTGACATTTCTTCTTCATCTCCTGCCTCCTTTCTCTCACTGTCTGTCTCTGATGCACCCTATCGCCGCCATTTTGTGTAGTTTCAGAAGAGAGTGAAATGTAATAGTTGAGAACGTGAAAGGGCTTCTTAGGGGGTCTCTGAAGGATCTGTTTCTGCTTTCCTGAGAGACTATGGTATGGGTTCCATATACCACAATAACTTGTGTTACAACATGCAAGATGCAAGATATCTACAGAGGAGACGGTGTACATTTCTCAGATGAGGGAAACAGAGTCTTTCTCTTGAATTTTAGACTCTGCATCGGTACCTACTTGTAGGTACTTAAATCACCCACATAACACAACAGCTCTTTTTAGAGCTACCCTACCTCTCCAAATTCTTATTTTACACTATTTTCTTTCACTGTTTTTCCCTGTGGTACGCTCAGGGTACGCGTACCTGGAAGCGTACATGGGAACGCACCCAGCGCTTACCCCGCAATTTAAAAAAAAAATAATTCGTTTTTCTGCCCTTCAGGGTCCTTTTAGGCCCCCCTCAGAAAACCTAGAGGTCAGTCTACCCTGCCCCCTTTTAATCATTTCCCCCTTTTTTTTCACCTCTTGTGTCTCGATTCTACCGAGACACAACATGGCGGACTCTCTGGACTGTTTGGAATGTTGACAGACACCCACGAGCCAATCAGCTTTCCGCTCCCGCACTTCCGTGGCGTGCCGCGTGCGCTTACCGGTACGCGTACCCTGAGCGCTCGAAGCACGCATATAGATATATACATTTTTGGGAAGTTAATTTTCGTAAAAACCACTGGAGCAATTTTCACCAAATATAGAAAAGGCACTTCTGCGTACCAGTCCCTACAATTTTGCAAAGTTTGGTGTAATTCCATTCAGCGGTTCGGGCTGTAGCCGTGTCTGACTGTCCTATGGAAATTAACATGGAGAAAACACGTTTTGGGACCCCCCTTTTTTCTCGGCCCACGCACGACAAATTCCCCTGAAACTTCCAGGGAAGGAGCGGATCGGAGCTGGCCTAAATTTTTGAAAATTACACGCAAATTCCTCAACCGGCGCAAAGTTATTCCCAATAGAATGTTGCGGATTTCCCATGGAAACTAGGTCCTAACTATATATACCTACTGGCGACTGCCAGTAGGTATATATATATATATATAGATATAGATATATGTATATATATATATATATATATATATATATATATATATATATATATATATATATATATATATATATATATATATGTATGTGTATATATATATATATATATATATCTATATATATATATATATATATATATATATATACATATATATACATATATATATATATATATATATATATACTCACTGAAAAAACCATAGGTTTCACACCAGTTATAGTTAGGAATTAGCATTTAAAAAACCTATTAAATTCACTGAAAAAACCATAGGTTTCACACCAGTTGTAGTTAGCTGGAGATGTTACTGACATAAAACCATTGAAATTCCCACGTTATAGTTAGTTGGACTCACTATAACTTGCGCGCCTCCAATGCACTGCGGATGACGTCACATATTACATCACTCATGACATGGTCAGTGACATCACTCATTACATCATCATCATTTCATAGGTTTTTTAAATGCTAATTCCTAACTATATATAAGGCCCCAAACCTGTTTTTTTCAGTGAATTTAAAAATGTTGTTAATAGCAAATGTCTATAGCTATGAAATGTATTTTCAAAAATGAATGAATCCTATATTATATTTGTATTTAAAACAATTTTTTTAATGTATATATATATATTTTTTGGCCCTGGAGCGCTCCCGGGGCGCGCCCCGGTGAGCGCCCCGGAAAGCGTAGATGTTTTAAGTGCCCCAGGGCGCGCTCCGGAGAGCGTCCCATTAGCGCTATTTCCGCGAACGAAAACAACATTGTGACGTATCGCGTAGCCGCGTCCACGTGATACGCACAGCGTAAGCGCACCCGGAAGCACTCGAGCGAATACGATCGCGCAACGTAAACATCCGTCATGTGACCTGAAAATAACACTTTTAATTGGTGCAGAACAGTTTTGGTTTCATAATGATGAAATCCCTAATCTTGTGACCTGAATATAACACTTCTCATTGGTTCAGGAATTTTTTTTTTCCAAATGATGAAAGACCCCACCTTTTTTCCTTTGACTGGGGAAGACCTGTTTTGAAATCTTTGAGGTATATTTTGTACTTTGAAATGGCTACAGTTGCAGAATCAGCTGGAGCATCTCCACCACCACCACCACCAAGAGGACCACCACAACATCACATTGGTGGTCAAGAAGAAGAGGAGGAGGAGCCTAGCCTGCAACCATGATGGCCGCCTAACTCCTCGGCTCCGCCGACCCACTAGTTCTCTTTCCGAAACGCCGCTGATCCTGACAGCTATCCTGGTAACGCGTCGGCGTTTCGGAACCGGGTGGCGATCCTGATTCCGACGGTTTACTCCCCGTTGTATTTCTTGGAACAGAACCGGCGATACGTCCCTACTTTCGCTTCAGTGCTGCACGAAGGCGACCAGGTCTTTGTTTCCGGAGACGGCTGCCCAGATCGCAACAACAGCGGACACTTGCAGTGGGAGGGGCCGGCAGCTAATGAGTTACTGTCGCATTTATTTTCTGCTACAGTGTGCCGCCCGGCCCTGCGCACCTCTACGCTCGCTTCATTTCATCGCTGCCAGCGCTACATTGTATCCCCTATCTTCTTTGTGGCCGGCTCTGGGAGCCACATTGTTCTTTAGCGCTACGGTGGGTGCCATCTTTAACCGAGCACTCGGCACTTGGAACTGCCGACCCTGGGGGACTGATCGAGGTGCTCATCACGGCGAATGCTGCATGGTAACCGCGTCTCGGTTGGCAGGAACGGATTTGCGGTTGAGACCCCCGAGGTGGCTGTGTTTTGTGGACCGGCTACTGGCGCTCCATTTTCGCGATGGGCATCGGCAGACTTTCTCGAAGACGGCAATATGGCGGCGCCCTCCGGGTGCATGAAACTGCTGTGTCCCCTTCTCTTGAGGCGCCCCTTGAGATTGCTGCTATTCTGGGCGCCCTGAGTGATCTGCAAGTTTCCTTGCGTGCAAATGCCCAGGACCTGGAGGGCAGACTGGATAATGCACTGCCCACGGAGCCCCTGCTTGGTCGGGCTGCTCACCATGTTCTGTTCGCCTTGCCACACCCGGTGCTCGAAGGTGGTTACCAGTCTACCCAGATATAAGTGGAGGCACTGGAGGCACGAGATATAGCGACCACCACGCTACCCATTCAGGATGTGCAGAGGTGTGGGAATCTTGGTCCTCTCCGACGGCTGGAGGTTTCTTCTTGGACGCCACGCCTTGTGCCTACTTCGTGGGCCCCCGGTGAGTCCCCCTGTTCCATCATGGGATTGCTGCTACGGTTTCTGTCGGTCGACTTTCCAGGACTGCTGCTGTGTTTTCCCCTTTTTTGGATAGCCTTTGACCGTTTGGCCTTGAGTTGGACAGACCTCTGTAGATGGTGTTCAGCTCTGCTGTGGTCTTTACATTTGCGGCTCCCGTCTGAGATGGCTGCTATTCAACTGGACCTCATTGACTGGCTGGATCGACAGGGACAAGGCTGAGGATGTTTTCTTTTTCCTTATCGCGTTCTGTGGTGGACATTGCTGGTGATTGAAATGGACAGCTGGGGGAGGTAAACGTTGGTACGGTGTCGGGTTGGGGTCCGGGGAGGGGTGGCCGAGGGTGAAAACGTTGATTGTTTTGTTCATTTTCATCTGGCCCTCCTCCGGTCTTATGTGATTCCTTTTTCCTTCTTTCTTCTTCTGTATTTCGGGTACTCTTTCTGGGCGACAGACACACTGCTAGGGGGGGTAGGCCGTAGCCTCTGCATGCGTGTAGGGTTGGGGGAGGTGGGGGTGGGTTTTATTTTGTCCGTTTCAGTTTCTATGGGCCTTAATTTTTTCTTCTTCTTCTTTTATTCTTTTCTTCTTCTTTTTCCTTGGGTCATTAGGTGGATCGATGTGATGGGGGTAGTGGCTGCCGTATACCATGATGTTTGCCTGTTATCTCTCCTGTACTATTCTTAGCGGCCGCTTGATTAGCTGATATTGTTTGCTGACTTTTCTTGCTGAACGTTGCCCACTTATGTCCTAGATGGTTTGTTTTGCCTCTGATCCTCCCTCGTTTCTACTATTTTGGACATACTTTCAAAAAAAAAAAAAAAAAACTTTAAAATTAAACCTTCATTTCTCCTACTTCTCGGTGGCGCAAATACTTCCAGTGTAACTCAGATTGATCTTGCCTTGTTTTGATATGCTACCGGGTCGCCCAATAGCTTGCTACTGTGCTTTCAATGATGCCGAGGCCGGCCGGATGGTTGTAGGCCCGTATTTGTTTGACTAATTTGTGCAATAAAGGTTTTCAAAAATTTTTGAAAAAAAAAAGAAGAAGAGGAGGAGGAAGAGGAGGAGGGGACAAGGAGGAGGTGGCTGGAAGAACACAATACCCCATACCAACCCAAGCCACACATTGTATGGGAGTTTTTTTCCATCCCTGAGGGAAAAAAGAAAGTGAATGCGGCAAAGGTGACTTGCCTTATCTGTGACACGGAACTCTCAAGGGGTAACCCAAATAAAAAATATTCATTTGGGAACAATACCATGATAAGGCACATGTAGCGCAAGCACCCTAACAACTATGCTGCCTCAGAAATGAGAGAACTGGCCAGCAACCTTCCCCAATCTACACCCGGCACCTCCAAACGAAAACAACCCACTCCATCGGGACCAGAGACAAGAGAGACAATCCCTTGCATTCAACCGCGATTTGGAGAATTTAGGGTCACCTGTATTTTTTGTGGTAAGACCATCTCCTATGATGAGCAGAGCCTAAAGCTCATCCTCCTTGCTGGTGACAACCACAATTGCCCCCAAAAAAACTAATTTTTTCCTGATTTTTTTTTTGCTCCTGTTGAGCCATTTTCAATTCCCTGTTTTTTTGTTTCTCCCCATAAAAATAACCAAAAAAAATACAAAATAGTTCATAAAAGCCAAACAAAGTACAAAATGTTCAAAAAAGATTAAAAAAAAAATAAAACAACAAAAAGAAGAAAAAAAACAGTTCTTTTTAGAACTACCTCCAATTTCTAAAAAAAGGCTACATTTTTTTAAAACTCTATCACTCATTTTCCCCCATGGCATGCTCCCCGGTCCGCTCCCCGGTGCATGTACCGGGCGCTCCCCCCGCGCAAATCAAAAACTAAATTTTTTTTTCACCCGCGGGGCCCTTTTATAGCCCCCACATCAAACCTAGGGGGTCAAGGGGGGTCTACTCTGCACCCTTATGGTCATTTCCCCCTTTGTTTTTCCCACCTCTTGTGTCTCGATCCTACAGAGACACAAGATGGCGGCCGCTCTGGAATGTTTCGAATGTTTACAGACACCCGAGAGCCAATCAGCTTTCCGTGTGCACCTCGCGTGGCGCGCCCAGAGCGCTCCCCGGAGCGCATACCGGGGCGCTGCCATAGATATATATATTTTTTTGAACCTAAATTACTCAAAAACCACTGAAGCACATATCTTGAGACATAGCAAAGGCACATCGGACTACCAGTCCCTACACTTTTGCCAAGTTTGGTGTAAATCCATTCAGCCGTTCGGGCTAAAAGTGAGGTCGACCACCCTATGGAAATTAACATGGGGAAAACACGTTTTGGGACCCCCCTTTTATCTTGGCCCCCGCTTGACAAATCCCCCCCAAACTAGGAAGGACCAGAGCTCCGCGAGGCAAATTTGAGGAAATTTTCAGGCAGATTCGTCAACCGGCGCCAAAGTTATTCACAATAGAATTTTGAGATTTTGCATTGAAAAAGATCCTAACTATAACTACCTACTGGCGACCGCCAGTAGGTAATATATATATATATATATATATACATATCCAACCACATGAGTCGCTGTAGAACCCTGCCGCTTTTCAAAGGCGGGCCTCGAACGGGATAGCGAATCCCAGAAACATACAACCAATACTTCTCCGGTAAGGAAAAAGGAATCCGGGCCACTTTGAAGTGCAAAGCGTGTTTATTTAGATGGCTTTCTCGACGCGTTTCGCAGTAACTACTGCTTTTTCACGAGACCGAACCAACCAGGAAGTGCAGGTTAAATACAATCACATGGTACAGTCACATGGTATTACAATCATACTCATGGAAAACAGACTACCAATCAATTCTCGGGCTGTGTCCAATGTAAACACTCGTTGTGCAAAAGAATGAACATAATAAAGTAATCATCAAAAATAAAGTGCACAATGCAGTTCAAAGGTTTCTCATACAACCCCTTTTAAACGAGACAGTATTCTAGAGGTAAATTCAGTATTTGAATACCTGATGGTCTCTTAGCGCCCCTAAGTACGGTCGCTACGTAAAGTGCAGCCCAAGTGGGCGTAATGAAATTCATGCGTGGTGATTGCAAGAGGAGGTGGTTTTTATTTTCATGCAATTGGCACGAGGCAGCCGTGAATTAGTTCATTCATACTGTCCAATACGGGATTGCGCCCAAGTGGGCAAAATTAGTCTCTTATGCAATATCACAGTAAAGTCCATTCATACATTTCATGCTCATCCGAGGTTTAAATTCTGGACAGATTCCCAGGCAATTCTGTAAACAAAGTGAGACAAATGCGGTGAGTGAAAGTACTTGAAGTGACAAATTAAAACACAGAAATGGTTAAAAAACGGCAGACATATACACAAGCAAGTGACGCATGTTAACCTAAATGTACATTCAATTCCTCATGTAGATTATGGCCATTGGGTTGGGTTGTCCTATACTTAATGATCAGTCTGGATTCCAGCCTTCTCATCTCTTTGATACGGTCTCCCCCTCGTTCTCTTACAGGGACTGTTTCAAGGACACAGAACGAAAGTAAATTGGCATTACTTTTGTGGTGTGTAGCGAAATGCCTAGCAATGGGATATTGCTTGTCCCCATTGGTTATGGCTCGCATGTGTTCAAGCACTCTTTTCTTTGCTTGATGTTTAGAACTGCCGATGTAATGCAGCTGACAGGGGCATTTCAGTGCATATATCACATGGTCAGTTAAACATGTTACATGTTTGGTAATTTTGAACCTGTTGGTGTCTTTAGACAGTTGAATTTCCTTTATGTTTTTACTGTTGCGACAGGCTTTACACCTGCCGCAAACGTAAAAACCTTGTACTGGATTTCTCTGTTTGATCGTCTTGGGTAGCAGAGTCGAACAGAGAAGATCTTTCAGGGATTTAGGTCTTCTGAATGTAAGTTGGGGATGCTCAGCAATTCCTGGAGCTAAATCCTTATCAAGTTTTAAAATGCTCCAGTATTTGCTTAGAGCTTTCCTCACCATCTTGGAATTACAGTTGTAGTCAGTGATAAATCTACTGACTGTATCCCTGTTAGACTGGCTCTCAGAGGTATTCGGGTTGAGGATGCCAGTTCTGTCTCTCTCTTTGACTGAGGCCAGAGCCCTGGATATGCATTTGTGGCCATATCCCCGTTCTCTAAACCTTTTACTCATGATGATGACCTCATTGTTGAAGTCTTGTTCATCAGAGCAGTTTCTTTTCGCCCTGAGGAATTCCCCTACTGGGATGGAGTTGATGAGGTTGGTGGGGTGACAGCTATCAGCGTGTAACAGGCTGTTTCCAGCCGTGGTTTTACGAAATAGGGTCGTGGTAAGGGTATTGTTCCTATTCTCCACCCTGACGTCAAGGAATTCAATAGTGGTTGGGTCAGTGCTGCAGGTGAAACTAAGATTGAACTCATTGGAGTTCAAAGCCTTGACGAAATCAATCGCCTCCTGCTGGCTGCCCTTCCACACGACGAAAATATCGTCTATGTAACGCAGCCAGCAGGCGACTTTGGTGAGGAACGCTGGGGACTGATATACCACCATTTCTTCCCAAAGTCCCAGGTACAGACAGGCAAAGCTCGGCGCAAAACAAGTCCCCATCGCCGTGCCAAGCAGCTGATGGTAGACTGTTTCATTGAATAAAAAGAAGTTTTTGGTCAGGCAAGTAGGTGCCATGTCGAGAATCATCTCGGTGTGAAGGAGATATGAAATGGACCGAGCCTTGAGGAAATGTCTGCATGCCTCAATCCCTTGGTGGTGGGGTATACAGGTGTAAAGGCTATTTACATCTAGTGTCATAAACAACCATTCGGGGTGCCAGGGCATGTTATTGATTTTTTGCAGGAAATGGCCAGAGTCTCTGAGATAGGATGGTAAGTTCAGCACTAGAGGTTGGAGGAAGGAGTCCACATATCTAGAGGTGTTCTCCCAACAACTACCCCTGGAAGATACGATCGGTCTGCCAGGGGGATTGGATATGTTTTTGTGGACTTTAGGTAGGAGGTACAGGGCGGGCAGTTTGGGGTGTCTATTGAGGATAAAGTTAAATTCCTCTTTACTGATGAGCTTTTTTTCTTTCCAGTCATTGAGCTGTTCAGTATATTTAGCAACACAGGTCGTGTATATTGCCCTGTTGCTTTTTTCATATTTTGTACAATCACTTAGCTGGGACAAACCCTCATTAACATACATATCACGGGGTAACACCACCATGTTGCCCCCTTTGTCGGACTTCTTGATGACGATAGATTTGTCATCACTCAGCGATTTAATAGCCTCAAATTGCAATTTTGATAAGTTTTGCCTGACATAGTTGTTAGACCTAGATAATTTATCAAACTCTTTGACCATGGCTTTTTCAAAGATATCTATGGACTCATTGGTGATTTGTGGCATAAACATGGATTTAGGTCTAAAGCCAGTTTTAGCATGCAAACCAACATTAACATCATCGGGAATCACATTAAATAATGGATTTTCGAGCATGTCCAAGTCCCCTCCCAGTTCATGTAGCAGATGTAGCGTTTCCACATCATGGCCTGTGATACTGGTGGGTACTTGTGCAGTCTCGCGAGCTTCAGAGGAAAGTTTTGTAGCGTGCCACTTCTTAAGGCGCAACTTACGTGTGAAGTAAAAGAGGTCAATGCGACTTTGGGTATAGTCAAAGGAAGATGTGGGGCAGAAAGATAATCCTAGGGAAAGTACCTCTTTCTCAGCCGTGTTCAGCTCCCGGGTGGACAGGTTGTTGATGGTGTTGGACTCCATTATTTTCCTCTTCTCTGGCCCCTTGTCCTGGATCCCACCGGGCTCGATATGTTGCTGTTGTTCATATTTAGATTGGTTCTTCCGGCGCCTTTCCCGCCTTGACCTCGTCCTTTTCCTCCTCCGGATGGCTTGTTTTGCCCAGTGAGTCTTCCCTGGGCCACCATGTTGAACTCCATTAAAATTTTCTCTTTTGGGCTCATAAGCTCAGGATTGCGTGTTGGTAAAGTGCTCGCCCCAATTGAAGTTGTAGCTGGTTCCCTTGTATCTCCATGATCTTTGTTTGTTATGGCAATTGTTATGTTATGTTATGTTAAAATATGTTTATATAGCGCTCGGCTACTCTAAAAGAGTGTCCCGGCGCTTTCCACATGAAGCTACAGTGTATAACAACATAACAAGAAAAAAAAACAAAAGCCCAGGGGAGAACAAAGAAGAAAATCCACCTAAACAGAAAGGTTAAAAAGCCAAGTCTTCAAATTCCTTCTGAATTGAAGCAGGGTGGGAGTGCTGCGAAGTTCCAGTGGAAGCGAGTTCCACAGCTGGGAGGCCTTGAGGCTAAAGGAGCGCCCCCCAATCCGGGCCTTCCTCACGCGAGGAACCACCGCCGTGAAAAGGGATTCCGAGCGCAGTGAGCGAGCAGGGCGATAGAAAGCCAATCTCTTCTGAAGATATCCTGCGCCTGAGCCAAACAGAGCTTTATGCACCAGCGTCAAATATTTGAACATAATCCGTTTACGGATCGGGAGCCAATGCAGCGTCCGCAGAAGGCCAGATGCCCGTGCGCGTCTATGCAGACCAAAGATTGCGCGCGCTGCAGAGTTCTGTGTCACCTGCAGACGCTGGACCAAGTACTCAGGAAGGCCCAGGAAAAGAGCATTGGCATAGTCTAGCCTGGATCCGATAAGCGCCTGCACCGTAATCCTTCTATGCTCCGCAGAAAGAAGTGGAAGAAACTTGCGGAGCATTTTCAGAATGCCGAAACAGGTGCCAACCAGGCCAAGAACATGCGATCTGAGAGAAAGCTTGTTGTCAAGCTTAACGCCTAGATTTTTGGCCACCAGGGATGATTGTGCCGGCGGACACATGGCGGCCGGCCACCACTGCCGCCACTCGGGATCGGTGACACAGCCGAAGAATAATACCTCCGATTTACTGGAGTTAGCCTTTAGACTGTTCCGCTGGAACCAGCCAAAGACCATATCCAGACAGTCCCGAATTCTCTCCCCATCAAATGGCTGGTCTTTAGCGCATGTGAAAAGGAGTTGCGTGTCATCGGCATAGGACACGATCTGGGCTCCGTAAGCCTCCACCGCTGCCGCCAAGGGGGACATAAAGATGTTAAACAATGTCGGGCTCAACACAGATCCCTGTGGAACCCCAACTCCCAATGGCGGCATCTCGGCGGAGCTCTGGGAAACCCAGACCGTCTGGCGGCGGCCCTCCAGAAAAGATGAAAACCATCTGAACACCGCCCCCCTTAGGCCGATGTCATGAAGCCTTCGTTGGGAGCAGAGGAAGGTGTACACTCCTGTGTAGTTTTAGATCGCAAGTGATCGTATCTTTTTGCAAAAGTCCACACTTGGCCGCGCTCATAGTCATTGCGGTCACGTATGAATTTACTTTCTTTTTTGTCACGAATTTCTTTTTCCAGTTTTTCAAGTTTGATTTCAAATTTTGCCATTTCACTCTCAAAATCACTCTCGTTTTCGTAGAGGCTTTTTAGCTGGTTTGTAATGGCCTCTATCTCTGAAGCCAACTTTTCGCAGTGTTTGTTCGCGTATTTCACCAAAATTTTGAGCATTCTCAGAGAGCATTCGTGACTATTCCTCGCCCATTCTTCCACCATATCCGGGTCCGGGTCTGCAAGGGTGGGCGTAGTATAAATTCTCAGCCCCCTCGGTACTCTATCTACTTCGATATACTTTTGTAATGTGGTTGCTTCCCACCACTTGCTTTGTTCTGCCACCAATAGTTTCCATAAAGTGTTCCATAGGTTCTGTTTGTTTGGGCCAATACCTCTCTGATTTACGTTCTCAGCGGTATCTCTGGAGGTTGATGAATCCAGATCGGTGAACATGCGGCTTGCTGCTTCATTCCGCCGCTGGTTCCTACCAGAAGCCATTGTAGGTACAGTTCAGGTGTATGCGGGAAATGTGACCTTCCGCCCGTTTTGCATTCGAGACACACTCGCGTCCAGGTATGCGCAATGTGTGTCTAGCCTTAAGCCCCTTCGGAACAGCGCTGTGATAACGTAGCTCGCGATCATATGTTTCTTAAACAAACATCAGCCGTGCGTTGGTGCACCAGAGCCACAGGAACTCACCAATATCACTGGCGAGTGTCGCTAGGTATGCGTTTCTGCAGTTCACCTCCGTTGCTGATTAGGGAAAGAAGATCCCGAAGTGATTCTCCGTTGTTTGCTTGGTCGCTCAGCGTTTGACACAATGTAGCCGTGTCAGAGTTCAGGAAAGGGGCGGGCGGGGTTCCTTTTCAAACAAATCCAACCACATGAGTCGCTGTAGAACCCTGCCGCTTTTCAAAGGCGGGCCTCGAACGGGATAGCGAATCCCAGAAACATACAACCAATACTTCTCCGGTAAGGAAAAAGGAATCCGGGCCACTTTGAAGTGCAAAGCGTGTTTATTTAGATGGCTTTCTCGACGCGTTTCGCAGTAACTACTGCTTTTTCACGAGACCGAACCAACCAGGAAGTGCAGGTTAAATACAATCACATGGTACAGTCACATGGTATTACAATCATACTCATGGAAAACAGACTACCAATCAATTCTCGGGCTGTGTCCAATGTAAACACTCGTTGTGCAAAAGAATGAACATAATAAAGTAATCATCAAAAATAAAGTGCACAATGCAGTTCAAAGGTTTCTCATACAACCCCTTTTAAACGAGACAGTATTCTAGAGGTAAATTCAGTATTTGAATACCTGATGGTCTCTTAGCGCCCCTAAGTACGGTCGCTACGTAAAGTGCAGCCCAAGTGGGCGTGATGAAATTCATGCGTGGTGATTGCAAGAGGAGGTGGTTTTTATTTTCATGCAATTGGCACGAGGCAGCCGTGAATTAGTTCATTCATACTGTCATGCGCCGTCTATACTGGATCTCTGATGCAGACACTAACCTCAGGCCGGCGCAGGCCGAAACATACACATGAGCCCTGTATGGTCAGGAAGCGGATGCTCCATACATGGTCATACAATCAGTGGCAGGTAACACCCCTAATTAACACACCCTTACATGCACCAATCAGGATGAAAAGGTATAAATACTCAGAACCACATCCTAACTCCACATCAGCGGAGCAGCGTGCGGGGTAAGACGGTGACCAAGGAGTCCTGTGCTTGTGAGTATGATACAGAACATACGACCTAAGATAATCGTCCACAAACGTAAGTGTGACAGACTGAACGATTACAGCTACATTATTATCCACCACAGATAGCCATTGAAGCAACACCCCGGCGTCCTGACTATGCTCATGAAGCCTACAAGAAAGCTTCACAAGTAGGAATACCTCTTACAGTACACCCTAGTACTATATGTGTTAAATGTTGTATGTGTTGTGAGTCCGTTTTTACAAAGCTTATAAAATAAGCATATGGTATGGTTCCTGGTGACTGCACCTGTTTGAACTACCCGCTACATGGGTAACCATTAGTTGTGATTTTTTGTCTTTCTACAGGTCATTGTGCTTGTAGCAGACCGCTGTAGGCACACTTAGCCTAATATTAAATTTAATATTTCACTTTTCTGTAAATACACATTTTTTAACAAGACGTGAGTAGGGAGGGGAGGTTGTGCCCCCGTCCTGAGGAAGGAGCTTGTCTCCGAAACATGTCGACAACAACGCACACCAGAGGTCTTGTTCATTATACAACTTAGACCTCAATCTGCACTTCTTTTAACAGTACCAGCCAGAGTCCAGAATAAATTTTTTCTTTCACACTCTAGTGCCAGGTACTTTGTAATAATTTGTCTCACTACACACCCCCCACTCACTCTTTATATACCCCACACACTGGACACCACACATAGTCAACACTGCAAGTGCTCCCGCGTAGTCGTAGGTCGCAGCACGCCGCATCCCGGTAGAGGGGTGCGAAGACCCCGATGATGAAGCATGACACCAAGGGGCCTTTTGGTGTGTGAGGGGTATTTTTCAAAACTCTGAGTGCTTCAATCACTTTTGATCACTCTTGTCCCTCTCCCCTGTTGGATTCACTTTGTTTATGTAACTATTCCTGTGGAGCATGAATCCAACGACCAGCTCTACCTCCCTCATTTGATTTTTATATAGTCTAGGCAGCGTGCAGCTGCGGGAGTACAACCCCTGACTCTCTTCACAACACATAAACACATAAACTAGGTAAACTGTAAGCCACAGCGGTCAACTGAATATGGAGGACGAACATGGCCTTACCTTTGGCGAGGAGGAAATCGATAGAATCCTGGCAGATCCAAATCCCTTTGAGGGACTCAGTAACCCCGAAACTGGACCGAGTATGAACGACTGGAATGAATTGGTAAAACTAAGACGTAACCAGATCAAAGCAGCCCTACATGGTCTGTTAATGACGGGGTATCTGAGGAACAAAATGGGCCCCCCTGGTTTGATTGTAAAAAACGAACCTTTCATCTTCCAGACAGACATGCAGTTCAAGAAGGAGTGGTCATTGATCTCATGGCACTGCACCAGGGACTGGTTGGTCCTAATTATAAAAACGGCAACCAGAATTACCCAAGAACTGAAGATCGAAATTGATAAGATTGAAGTCAAACTAAAAACATATATATCAACCGAGGATTTAAAAGCCAGATTAGACGAACTTAATCAACAAATGACGGAATTTGAATTTAGCCTGAAACAAAGCAAACTCAACAAATTGAGTAAAGATAAAGATAAATTCACCCCAGAAGGAGCATACCCTTACACTAGGGCTGACTATGTAGCCACGAACAGAAGCAATGATACTGATAGTGATGGGTCAGACACCAGCTCCAACAGCTCAAATTCCAGTGGGGGAAAAGGAAACCGTCAGAATAGAGGTGGTTGGAGGCAGAGAAGGCAACAGTTCCCAAGACAACGAGGGTGGAGAGGATACCAACCCCAATATCCACAGTACATGGGACAAGCACCTTTCCAACCATTTCAGTTTAACCACCCACCAAATGTCCAAGGATATCCACAATGGAATCCAGACTTCAATGGGGGTTTCTTCGGTCCACAGCCTTTTTTAGGGTCCCGCCCTGGGAACCGTGGAAAGAACCGGAAAGGCAACAATGTAACTTGGGAAGACAAAGGCCAAGAGAACCCACAACAGACCAGGAGCATGACGGGCTCCCTACCCAATCAAGCTTCGACCAGCAACCAGAGAGGGACCTAGTGGTCAATCTGACTTCAAAGCCACTAACGACAATAGAACGACAGGTACTTAACAAAGGTTTGGGTTTCGTACCAACACAGAGACCGGACATCTTCAAGATAAACGTGGAGATACAAGAGTTTATACGGAAGTTAAAACTACAGGCTTTCTTCCACGACAAACCACCACAAGCCCCAACAACAGATACCGGTCTTAAACCTAAATCAACCTTCACACCTCCGGACTCAACACTTCCCCTCGAAGTATTAACGTTTGAGAAAGCCATTATGACAGAGGTTAACCAACTGAATAAGTCGACTACACGGGCTTTTCACAACACGACCAAGGAGGAACATATTGCCTTGAAAACCCTGTCCGAGGACAAAAGCCTGGTGATCAAACCGGCAGACAAAGGGGGAGCGATTGTGCTACAAACAACGGAGGACTATGACAATGAATGCCTGAGACTCCTATCAGACAGACGCAATTACATGGTCCTACATGAAGACCCAACTGAAAACCTCAGGACACGGATCGGAGGTATGATTGAGGAAGGCCTAACACACGACTGGCTAAGTAAGAAGGAAGGAGAATTCCTCGAGCAGAAAAAGCCACGCATCCCTTACTTTTATTGTATTCCAAAAATACATAAGAACCTAACCAAACCCCCAGGCAGACCGATAGTATCGGGAATTGGCTCTATACTAGAACCACTATCAAAATTCGCGGATGCCTTTTTACGCCCTCTAGTACAAGCCACAAATACTTACCTGAAGGACACAAAGGCGGTCCTACAACTGTTACAAGAGACAACCTTTGATCCACAAACACAACTTCTGATGTCCCTCGATGTGGAAAGCCTATATACCAGCCTTCCTCATGACGAAACATTGATTATCATAGAGGAAGTCCTTTTCTCGACACCTTGGAGATACCAAACACCACAAGGGTTGGTTATGGAATGCATTTCACTGGCCTTACAAAGAAACTTTTTTCAATACAAAACAACGCTGTACCAACAATGCCATGGGACTAGCATGGGAAGCACCTTTGCTCCGAGCCTAGCCGGTCTCTATGTGCACCATCTCGAGACCAACAAGATCCTCCATGATCAAAATCCATACAGGGCCAACATAAAATGCTGGAGGAGGTACATAGATGACATCCTAGTCATCTGGGAAGGTGATCCACAGTCAGCAGCGAGCTTTCTGGAATGGCTAAATAACCAAAACACTTTTCTAAAATTCACAAGCACAGTTTCCAACGAGACATTGGTCTTCCTGGATTTGAACATTTATGCGGAGTCAGGAGTGCTGAAGACGACCACTCACTTCAAACCTACTTCCCGGAATTGCCTGTTGAGATTTGACAGCTTTCACCCGAGACATCTCCGAGAAAATCTGCCATATGGACAGTTTTTACGCCTTAGGCGCAACTGCACAGATATTTCCGAATTCAGACAACAAGCAGACGATCTGAAAAAGAAACTCAAACAACGAGAATACCCCGAAAAAATCATCAACAAAGCGATGAAAAGGGCAAAAAACAATAACAGAGAGGCCTTACTCGAGGAGAGAACAAAAGAACCTACAGAGAATAAACGGCCAATCTGTGTGACAACATTTAACACCTTGTCAAATGATGGATCTAAGATTGTAAACAAACATTGGCGAATACTTACTTGTGGCGAATTGACCTTTGAGAAACCCATGTTCGCACATCGCAGGGGACGTAACCTTAGAGACATATTGGTACACACAAGACCAAAACCAACTACAACAGCCCTTCAACCTACGATTGGCATCCAGGGCCATTTCCCTTGCGGCAATTGCAGCAGCTGCCACCTGACTGAAAAAAGTATGAGACTTATTTTTCGGAATGGCACAACATGGGAACAAAGGAGATTCTCAAATTGCAACTCGAAAAACGTCATTTACATGATCAAATGCCCATGCAACCTGGAATATGTGGGAATGACCACGAGAGCCATAAAAACACGTATAAATGAACATAAAAGCAATGTGAGGTGCAAGAAGAGCACTACCAAAATGGCAACGCATTTTCTGACCCAACAACACTGTGTCAATGATTTGAAATGGACGGTCATAGAACAACTACCCTCAGAGACCGGCCTCTTCCAGAAGGAACAACGTTGGGTGTTCAGATTGGGGACCCATCTGAACGGACTTAATGATGTTGTACCCTGGAGTCAATTATCATCATAAAGGACCAACAGTTCTGATTAAAAACAAGGAGTGAATCATGGACACCACGCATGCGCGTGAAACACTCACTACCTTCAGGCATGTACACATGCAGTAACTCAACTGCACATGCGCCGTCTATACTGGATCTCTGATGCAGACACTAACCTCAGGCCGGCGCAGGCCGAAACATACACATGAGCCCTGTATGGTCAGGAAGCGGATGCTCCATACATGGTCATACAATCAGTGGCAGGTAACACCCCTAATTAACACACCCTTACATGCACCAATCAGGATGAAAAGGTATAAATACTCAGAACCACATCCTAACTCCACATCAGCGGAGCAGCGTGCGGGGTAAGACGGTGACCAAGGAGTCCTGTGCTTGTGAGTATGATACAGAACATACGACCTAAGATAATCGTCCACAAACGTAAGTGTGACAGACTGAACGATTACAGCTACATTATTATCCACCACAGATAGCCATTGAAGCAACACCCCGGCGTCCTGACTATGCTCATGAAGCCTACAAGAAAGCTTCACAAGTAGGAATACCTCTTACAGTACACCCTAGTATTATATGTGTTAAATGTTGTATGTGTTGTGAGTCCGTTTTTACAAAGCTTATAAAATAAGCATATGGTATGGTTCCTGGTGACTGCACCTGTTTGAACTACCCGCTACATGGGTAACCATTAGTTGTGATTTTTTGTCTTTCTACAGGTCATTGTGCTTGTAGCAGACCGCTGTAGGCACACTTAGCCTAATATTAAATTTAATATTTCACTTTTCTGTAAATACACATTTTTTAACAAGACGTGAGTAGGGAGGGGAGGTTGTGCCCCCGTCCTGAGGAAGGAGCTTGTCTCCGAAACATGTTGACAACAACGCACACCAGAGGTCTTGTTCATTATACAACTTAGACCTCAATCTGCACTTCTTTTAACAGTACCAGCCAGAGTCCAGAATAAATTTTTTCTTTCACACTCTAGTGCCAGGTACTTTTTAATAATTTGTCTCACTACACACCCCCCACTCACTCTTTATATACCCCACACACTGGACACCACACATAGTCAACACTGCAAGTGCTCCCGCGTAGTCGTAGGTCGCAGCACGCCGCATCCCGGTAGAGGGGTGCGAAGACCCCGATGATGAAGCATGACACCAAGGGGCCTTTTGGTGTGTGAGGGGTATTTTTCAAAACTCTGAGTGCTTCAATCACTTTTGATCACTCTTGTCCCTCTCCCCTGTTGGATTCACTTTGTTTATGTAACTATTCCTGTGGAGCATGAATCCAACGACCAGCTCTACCTCCCTCATTTGATTTTTGTATATATATATATATATATTCACTGAAAAAACCATAGGTTATAGACCATATATAGTTAGGAATTAGCATTTACAAAACCTTGAAAATTCACTGAAAAAACCATAGGTTATAGACCATATATAGTTAGGAATTAGCATTTACAAAACCTTGAAAATTCACTGAAAAACCATAGGTTATAGACCATATATAGTTAGGAATTCGCATTTACAAAACCTTGAAAATTCACAGAAAAAACCATAGGTTATAGACCATATATAGTTAGGAATTCGCATTTACAAAACCTTATTTTACTCACACAAAACCATTGAAATTCCATATATAGTTAGTTGCACTAAATATATATCGCGCACCCGCAATCCACTGCTGATGATGTCACATATTACATCATTCATGACATGGTCAGTGACATCACTGATGACATCACTGATGACATCTCAAATGACATCACTGATGACATCACTGATGACAACATCCAGTGAATGTATGTTTCTGTAAAGTTAAAATATGTCTTACATATTGAAGAATGAGTGGATGTATAAGTGTCTGGATGAAGGATTTAGTAGGTGCATGACTGACTGTATGAGTGAGTGATTAAATGTGTCTCACTGAGTGCATGGGTTAGTGACTAAACTGTCTTAATTTGTGCATCATTATGTCTGTTGTTCTGTAAACTGTTGCATGTGTTGATAAGTAGCTATATGAGTAACTATATGGGTTATTGATTGGTTGCCCAAGTATTTGTATGGGAGACTGAGTGTGTGTGTGGGTGGCTGGGAGGTGTATGACTCTGTGCATAGATGTGTGAGCAGTTGATTAACTAGATGTATGGTTTCAAAAGTGCATGTGGAAACAGCTGTATGGGCGGTTGACTGTGTGCATGAGTGTATTGGTGAGTGAATGGATATCTCAGTGCTACATGTCAAAGTAAGTACATATGTAAAACACAGTACATGTGAGAGTTGACATATATAAATAACTGTGCATAAGAGCCAGTGAATGTGTGAGTGGCTGTATGGATCATTGTGAACTTGTATCAGGGATTGTATAAGAGAGTAAATATGTGTTAGTATATGTTTGAATAAGTAAAGTTTGTATAACTGTATAGTTGAGGAAATGGAGGTGTGATTGATTCTTTGCATGACTGACTAGGTGTGTGAGTAACTCCATGGATGAGTGACAGTCTGTGAGTGTCTGTTTACACTGATTGTATCTAAGGTTATATTAGAGTCTGAAGAGGTTCATCGTAGTATCACATGAATGATATCATCAGTGATGTGATCAGTAATGTCAAATGAGATGTCATCAGTGATGTCATCAGTGATGTCATTTGAGATGTCATCAGTGATGTCATTTGAGATGTCATCAGTGATGTCATCAGTGATGTCACTGACCATGTCATGAATGATGTAATATGTGACATCATCAGCAGTGGATTGCGGGTGCGCGATATATAGTTAGTGCAACTAACTATATATGGAATTTCAATGGTTTTGTGTGAGTAAAATAAGGTTTTGTAAATGCGAATTCCTAACTATATATGGTCTATAACCTATGGTTTTTTCAGTGAATATATATATATATATATATATTACCTACTGGCAATAGCCAGTAGGTATATATAGTTAGGATTAATTCCCTATGGGATTTCTGAAAATTCTATGTCTAATAACTTTTGCGTTTGTGGACGGAATCGGCTGAAATTTTCAGGAAAATGGCACATTTTGTTTCTGAGCAGCCCCTGCAAATTTGGTGGGGTTTTGTCAAGGGGGGGCTGAGAAAAAAGGGGGGTCCCAAAACGCGTTTTTCCCATGTTAATTTCCATAGGGCGGTTGGACTCACTTTTAGCTCGAACGGCTGAATGGATTTGCACGAAACTTGGCAAAATTGTAGGGACTGTTAGCCCGATGTGCCTTTGCTAGGTCTCAATATATGTGCTCCAGTAGTTTTTGAGAAATTAACGTTCAAACCAAGATATATATCTGTAACAGCGCTCTGGGCAGCGATCCGGTCCGCTTACTTTTCGCTTATCGGAACTTTGCGCGCAGAAAGCTGATTGGCTCTCCGGTGTCTGTCAACATTCTAAACAGTCCGGAGCGGACGCCATCTTGTCTCTCGGTAGGATCGAGAGAGAAGAAGAGGTGGAAAACGAAAGGGGAATTTAATGAAAGGGGGCAAGGTATCCCCCTCTTGACCCCCTAGGAATGTTGTTGGGGTTATTAAAGGGTCCCGTGGGGAAAATAAAAAAAAATGATTTTTCACGGTAGAAGCGCGGCCGCGAACTGGTAGCGAAACGGGAATTCGCCATTTTGTGCTTCGTTAATTAAATTACTAGTTATAAGTGGGTGCGGGAGACGTATCCTAATCCCCTATGTTTCCTGAGGGTGGCTGAGGAGGCTGATATATGTTGATACATCTCTTCCAGCGGCTGTGCGTGAGCTTTTTTTTTTTTTTGCTGCGTGACAGTCCGGAGCGGCCGCCATCTTGTCTCTCGGTAGGATCGAGAGAGAAGAAGAGGTGAAAAACGAAGGGGGAATTTATTGAAAGGGGGCAAGGTATACCCCTCTTGACCCCCTAGGAATGTTGTTGGGGTTATTAAAGGGTCCCGTGGGGAAAATAAAAAAATATATATTTTTCACGGTAGAAGCGCTTCACGGGCCGCGAACTGGGCCGCAAACTGGTAGCGAAACGGGAATTCGCCATTTTGTGCTTCGTTTTAATTGTTTAGAGACAAAAATTATCGTCGCACATCGGCCACAATGCATGAATATCGCTGAAAAGTCAGCGATATTCATGCATTATCCAGCAAATGCTCTTAGCCATGTTATCCACCTTCCATTGGATAACATGGCTAAAAACCGCTCTGTGCGTGAGCTTTTTTTTTTTTTTTTTTTTTTTTTGCTGCGTGACGTTTGTTAACGTTCGATTCGATGGAAATCAGGAAGTGTTGACACCATTTTGTCACTGCGAGTAAATATTTTGTTATAAATGAATCCTTATTGATAAACATTGTCTGCGCCATCTTGCGTTTTTGTCCAATGCCACAATTTTGTCGTGCACGGCAGCCATTTTAGATGCCTTGACCAGGGCCACTCTCTGCACGCCGTTGATTCTCAGCATGGCTCCCCACCCTCGCACGCATCTCCCCCACGCAATGGTCACCCCCGCTCTCTCTCTCATGCATGGGCCATATACTTCCCCCATCTGCGCTGCTCTTCTCTGAGAATCACACCCTGTGCCCGCCCGACACCTCCCTTTCACCCTATTCACTACCGCACCATCTGACACTCCTCTTCCTCTGTGTCCGATTGTCCAGGCCGGACCTAGGCTATCACCTAGCCCTGCGGATGTAGTGTATGGCTCCAGCTGTAGAGTATCCAGACATGCCAACCCTCCCGATTCAGGTGTGAGACTACTGATTTCAGTGCTAGTCTTTCGTTTCCCGATTCCTGCAAGGAAAAACCCGGGGGCATATTTCCAACAAGTAGCGGTAATTTTTGTCTCTAACTTGTTTAGAGACAATAATTATCGCCGCACTTCGGCGAATTTTATCGCACATAAACCTTGCTATTAGCAAGGTTTATCGCAAATACGATAAAAAATGGCCGCAATGCATGAATATCGCTGAAAAGTCAGCGATATTCATGCATTAGTCAGCAAATGCTCTTAGCCATGTTATCCACTTCCCATTGAACAAGCGCATGGTCTTTTAAAGATTTGTGAAGTACTCGGGGCGGGGGGAGGGCACTGGCAGCAATTTGCAGGCCAGGCAGTGTTCAACTCGTGCATCACCCTTTCTCTGCCTGCTATTGCGCTCCATGCTTCGGAAAGGTAAGAAAAAGAACGTGCATTTGAGTTTGAAATGTCCGATCTTGTAGCAGTACACTTGCAAAGCCCACACATGACAATAACCCGATTCAAGGCCCCATTCACCCGATTTTTTAAAAAAATATAGTACTCCAAGACAGTTACATTTTAAAACTTTATTAATATTTAAATATAACGAACGCAACAAAAACTGTAAATATATTTAACCATTTTTTGAAATTAACCAGAACTATAACGATAACAACAACAACAACAATAATATAACTTTTATGCCTAAATTACGGAAACATTTAGCTAATCTGCTAAAGGGGGGAGTCGCCATTTCTTTACAATAATCAATAATGAAAAATCCACATCAATAGGGTTGCCCGTTTTGTCGATGCAGCAGTATAGTGCAATATACACAGCACCTGGGGTGTCAAGAGTGAACAGGTCTTTCTTTGTTCCTTAAGATGTTATCTCCGAGAATGCTGATGCATTGGTGTCTGTACACTTCTTTGTCAATTCTGTCAAGATGATAACTGCTTTATAAACAGACGATATCTTTGTTTCGTCATTAGTGTTAAGTGTGTCTGAAACTACAGTGCCCTTCTGTTTTTTTTTCTTCAGGCTCTACAGAGTTTTGTGTGTTGTTCTTTTGAGCGACAATTATTCCAGAGGTTTCAGGTTCACTTGTTTTGTTCTGCAGTGAGTTAACAGCTTTAGAGAGTTCATGTTTATTTGCTATGTCCTGCTGTTCGTGAACTGCTTCAGAGACGTCAGCCTCATTTGTTATGCTTCAGTAGATCCTGGACCTGCCCGGCCGCGCCCAATATGGCGCCGGTGTAAATGGGACTCGTATCTGCTTGTTCTGTACTGGTTGCCCAACCTTGATATCACGAGATACATATGCAGTTTTGAAGCACATGGCGGAGGCTTGTCTGCTGTAGTGGGGCGCCCCTTTATCGTTTCAGTCGCCATTCCGCCCGCTTTTGCTACACTGTGCCTCATCCGCCATTCAGCTGTTTACCGCCCGCTCTTACGGCTACAGCGTCTCGCTCACCATGTAGTTGAGTTGCTCCCACTCTTGCGGTGCAGCGGTAGGCGGCTTCCACAGGACTCTTAAAATGGCGGCCGGCTCTTCGGATTTGGGCCTGGTCCAGTAAAATGGCCCTGGGACACCTTGGAACTCGGACGCTTGTCTGCCAGGGCTTGGGTTCCATTCTCGAAAGCGTCCCCTCAGCCTTGAATATTGTACAAAAGTTTTGGGGGCCCTTGACTCCCGCAGGCTTCCGGTGGGGAGCGGCTGCCATGATTGCTTGCGGAATGGCCACGACGGAGCTACGAGATGGTGGTGCTCTCATGGTGACGCCAGCTTCAGTCTGAAACATCCAGAAACAAGGTGGGGCTTTCATCGTTTGGGGAAAAAAAATGTTTTAATCCAATGAAAAGTGTTAATTTTAGGTCACATGACCTAGTCTTACATAATTAGGAAAAGAAAAGTAAAATGAACCAATGAAAAGTTTTATTAACAAGTCACATGACCTGTTATGCTTACGTTACGCGCTGCGCGGCGCGCTCTGGATCGTGTCCGGGAAGCTGCGCCTTGCGCACCGGAGCACATCCGGGTGCGCTAACGCGTCGCGTCATATGACGCATTACGCGACAATGCAGGTGCAGAATATAGTCAAAATGTCTCCACCAACCATAGGGTTTGCCGTTATTTTGGGCGGTGTGGGTGGCGGAGTCGAGCTGTTTTGCAGCCCTCATGGTGTGGAGCTCAATTCATTTCACTATTTTCGTATTTCTCATGAAGGGTTATTCCTAATGTTTGTATTTTACCGAGGTTAAAAAGAGATCGAATTAGTGGTCTACTGATTTTGCTCGATTACTTTTATTTTTTTACACGATTTTTCACTATTTGCAAAGACTAAACAGAGTATTGCGACTTTGTGCTTGTTTGTAAATAGAGAATGATCCAAAGAGAACCAATTGTAAAACAGTAAATGCTTGGATAATAATCAATCAAATGGAGAGACAAGCAGGTACGACGGATTACAACAGGGGTAAAGGTCTGCGTTAACTACCGTTCACTATCTGCAAAGAGAGAGTACTACTAAAAGAAAAGAGGGGAGTGGGGGGGGGGGCAGCGTTCAAAGCACATCAGCGTGCATAAACACGAAAACGTTTTTACCTATCACGTACTTGACATTTGACAGCTTTTGATGTTTGCTATTAAAAAAACATTGAAATTCACAGAAAAAACCATAGGTTATACTCCATATATAGTTAGGAATTTGCATTTACGAAACCTTGAAAATTCAATGAAAAAACCATTGGTTTTAGGCCATATATAGTTAGGGATTTGCATTTAGAAAACCTTATTTTACTCGCATAAAACCATTGAAATTCCATATATAGTTATAAGCGCTAACTATATATCGCGCACCCGCAATCCACTGCTGATGATGTCACATATTACATCATTCATGACATGGTTAGTGACATCACTGATGACATCACTGATGACATCTCAAATGACATCACTGATGACATCACTGATTACAACATCCAGTGACTGTATGTTTCTGTAAAGTTAAAATATGTTTTACATATTGAAGAATGAGTGGATATATAAGTGTCTGGATGAAGGATTTACTAGGTGCATGACTGACTGACTGATTGAGTGAGTGATTAAATGTGTCTCACTGAGTGCATGGGTTAGTGACTAAACTGTTTTAATTTGTGCATCATTATATCTGTTGTTCTACAAAGTGCTGCATATGTTGATCAGTAGCTATATGAGTAACTGTATGGGTTATTGATTGGTTGTCCAAGTATTTGTATGGGAAACTGAGTGTGTGTGTATGGGTGGTTGGAAGGTGTGTGACTCTGTACATAGATGTGTGAGTAGTTGATTCACTATATGTATAGATTCAAAAGTGCATGTGCAAACAGCTGTATGGGCGGTTGACTGTGCATGAGTGTATTAGTGAGTGAATGGATATCTCAGTGCTACATGTCAAATTAAGTACATATGTAAAACACAGTACATGTGAGAGTTGACATCTATAAATAACTGTGCATAAGAGCCAGTGAATGTGTGAGTGGCTGTATGGATCATTGTGAACATGTATCAGAGATTGTATAAGAGAGTAAAGTAAATATGTGTCAGTATATGTTTGAATAAGTAAGGTGTGTATAACTGTATAGTTGAGAAAATGGAAGTGTGATTGATTTTTGGCATAACTGACTAGGTGTGTGAGTAACTCCATGGATGAGTGACAGTCTGTGACTGTCTGTTTACACTGATTGTATCTAAGGTTATATTAGAGTCTGAAGAGGTTCATGGTATTATCACATGAATGATATCATCAGTGATGTTATCAGTCATGTCAAATGAGATGTTTTCAGTGATGTCATCAGTGATGTCATTTGAGATGTCATCAGTGATGTCATCAGTGATGTCACTAACCATGTCATGAATGATGTAATATGTGACATCATCAGCAGTGGATTGCGGGTGCGCGATATATAGTTAGCGCTTATAACTATATATGGAATTTCAATGGTTTTATGCGAGTAAAATAAGGTTTTCTAAATGCAAATCCCTAACTATATATGGCCTAAAACCAATGGTTTTTTCATTGAATATATATATATATATATATATATATATATATATATATATATATATATATATATATATATATATATATATATATGTATGTATGTATGTATGTATGTATGTATGTATGTATGTATGTATGTATATATAAATATATATATATATATATATATATATATATATATATATATATATATATATATATATGCTTTTATGGATCAAGGATGCACCCAAATTTAGAACTGATTCTGATGAGGCTGTTTTATCTTTCATTGAAGTCTATGTTACATGTGGTATTCAAAAAACAGTAGAAGAAAATACCTGAAGACAACATGTTTTACGATTTCAAACTCATCAATGTGGCAGATACTGTCGATGGAAATACAAGTCAAAAGAAAAGTTTTATACAAAATGTTGTTTGGGATTTCCATGTCCAGTAATTTTTAAAAGGAGAGTCAACAGTTTCATGTCAGCAGTGAGGCATACTATAACTCAAAAATGCTGGAGCGAATGGGTGCCTATGCCAAAAGATGGCACAAAATCCAGAGAGGAGAAGCTGCTAGTCTCAACTTCTACCTATGGAAAGAGATAGAAAGAAAGAGCAACAGCGCGGCCGCAAAATATTTAAACCAATCAATAAACACCTTGTGCCTACAAGAAGCCTGGAAATGCAGCGGGTCCCATAACACCTTCAAACAGCTAGTTAACAAATCTGTTAGAGCTATCTCATTTATAGAGGACAAAGCAAGCCTAGCCAAACGTGCGCACGGCTGGATGGTCATTAAAAGCTACACAAGCAGCCTCAACCAAAGTTACCTAGGAGCTGGGTTTACCAGGAGCATTAAGGAGAAGTTCTTGCATCTACGGCTGGGCCTACTCCCATCTCAAAAACACCTTCCTCCATGGAAAAGGTCCAAAGCAACAACCAACTGCCGAATATGCGGGAGCGCAAAAGAAGACATTCAACATCTAATTTGCACCTGCAAAGGCTTGGACACAGAGCGCAGATTACACCTAAAAGTGCCCTTTAACAAGCTGGGCATAAGAACATGCCGGCAAGCGGTCATGGCTTGCTTCGATGGAAAAAACATCCAATTAGCATGCCATTTCGTAAAATTTCTAGAGAAAGCAGAAAAGAAACAGGAAAGCCAGATGGCAGACACCGGCTGCAGTAAAAATCAAGAAGCAAATTAAAGTTGCACATTACAACAAGGCTTAAAACCCAGGGGCAATGCCTTCTACACAGTCACCGCAGGAATAGAAGGGACCAATGCTACCGTGTAAGACTTTTCCTTCAAGCAACACAAGGGACTTACGGATTTTAACTCACGTTTTGTGGAAAAGCTGTATAAATTTCTGCAGCAATGACCATTAACATCACGAACCTATAGTCATTTTATACTTTTATAATTTTATTTTTTCCCATGTACTAATATTTGCAATGGTTTTAATTAACTGAGCAATAAAAGATTACTTACTTACTTACTTATAACTCAAAAATCTCCAAAAAATACCTACAATTTAAAAAGATGTGAACCTTCAAAGTATAGTAATGATTACAATCCAGTGATTTTGTCGATGTGGAATGCAAATATGGATATCCAGTATGTTGCAGATAATTCCATTGCTGCTGCTCGTTATGTTCTGTCATACATAACAACTATCTGAAAAGATGGAGTTGAAAGAAATGTGGGAAGACATTTCACAAGAGAATACTCTTAGTAACAAATTGTACAGCTTTAGTTTGAAGATGCTGTCCCATCGAGAGATTGGATCCTACGAATGTTCAGATCGGTTGACCTGTGCAAGTTAATATTCAAAGGCAAGAGGAATCATTTGGGTTAGTCTAGGTCTTGCTGCAACAATAAATTGAGTTTTGAAATCTGTACAAGAAATTGAATATTTAGCATTAAATGAACCAGAAAGCACAAATATTGTTAAAACAAACATGTTGGATAAGTACTATCCTAAAAGAAGTCCCTATCTTGAAATCTCTATGAAGTCCTGTAATTTTCCAGCTTTAAAAGAAATATTACATAGAACATAAATGAAAAAACATATGAAGTCATTGGCTGTGAGGAATGTTTAGTGAAACATACTAAAGGAAATCTCATTAATCACAGGAAACTCAGTTGCGAAACACCAGATAAAAGGGAATTTTACTATTTGGCACTTCTGCAACTGTTCAAGCCTTGGTGTACGGAAATGGAATTACTTTGAGATTTTCAGTGCTATGAAGATTCTTTTAATGTATTTAAAGATAGCATTGAATGTACAGTTTTTTCCAAATTATCTACAAATTTTGAATGAAGAAATTGAACAAGAAGAAAATATTGCAGCTGAGATTGCTAGAGAAAGTACTCAAGATAGGCAACGTTCTGCTCCACTGAGTCAAGATCCACCAGGAGCAGCAATAGCCATGAGTGAAGTAGAAACAGCAATGCATCAAGCTCAACAGGATATTATAGAGTTAGGAAACTTGGAAGAACAACTAAATATTGAAAAAACAGAAATATATCAGGAAGTTAAACAACAGATAGACCATGGTTTACTTTATAAAAATGAAAAATGCATCTGTACATCATTTAAACCGATTCAAATGAATATCAGTGGTCAAGTTGGTGCAGGAAAACGTTTCTTAATTAAAGTTTTGACCTGGTATCTACAGAAAACCACGGAATCACATTTATCTTGTGTTGTAACCACTCCAATTGGGTTAGCAGCACACAACATTAAAGGGATTACATTACATCGTTTACTGATGCTACCTGTCGAACATGAAAACTAGTTGGAAAATCACAAGCTATCTGGAGAAGCTTGTTATGAAGTTTCAAGAGTACTAAAGAGAATGAGACTTCTGATTCAAGATGAGGTGAGCGAGGTCTCAAACTTAATGCTTGCCTTTGTACATTTAAGAATGCAGCAAAGTTTAAAAACAGATTATATTGTTTTATTTGGAGGAAAACATGTGATTGTTTTCGGCAATGTACTACAACTAACTCCTGTAAAAGGGGAACCAGTTTTTTAAAACACTTGGGCATGAAGACATCAGGAAATCTTTGGGAAGTATTGGAAATGTCAACATATTTTGAATACAAAGATCTTATAAAAAATATGCAACAGGCAAGTGATGAAGATTATGGAAGCATTCGTCAATTGGTGTAGTGACAGAACATGGTAAAGAAGCTTTGCAAAGTTGGCTACTTACAAACTTGTTTCTAAATGAAAATGTTGCTCCAGAAATAATATACAAAAACATTGGAGAAAATAAATCTATAATTTGCCTAATGCCAACACTGCAAGAATGTTCTACTTTCAATCAAGAACTTTTGAAAACAGCAAATAATCAAAATGGAAGCCATTGATAAAATAAAACACGAAGGAATTGCTATTATTTTATCTGAAAAAAATAAAAACAAAATTGGATTCTTTGGAAAAATCTATATCTAAGACTGCTGGTTTAGAAAAGAATTTATATGTATGTAAAAATTGTCGGGTAATATTAAGGCGTAATTTGGATGTGGAAAAGTTATTGATTTTGCTAATTATGAAAATAGAGATGGAATTGAATTTTTGAAGATTACATTTGATCAGATAGAAGAGGTAAAACAGGTTGGAAGTTTTTTGCTTGTTAAAGACTTGTATGTTTGTAGAAAACAGTTTCCTCTTTTTGTAGCATATGCGGTGACCATTTATAAATCTCAAGGTTTAAGTGTAGACAGCGCTTTGGTAAACATTGGAAGTACCATGTTTAAAGAGGGCATGTCATATGTTGCATTGTCCCGAGTAAGAACTTTATCTGGATTGTATTTGATTGATTGTGATGAGAGAAAGATTAGTACAGATGCAAATTATGTAAGAGAGTTTAATCGGTTAAGAAGACTGTATGCTCCCAACTTAGGGGAATATCCTGTACATGAAATGTGTGTAGTATGTTGAAAATGAAGATATGAGAAACTCTGTAGAGAGGTGGGAAATAATAAAAAAAATCAAGAGAATGTTGAGGCTCCAAAGAAAAAGAAACTGAACACTGTTGATGATATTGTAGGATATCAGTTTGAAAATAGTTCAGGTTTAAAATTCTATCCTAATGTAGCTGTGGAAGTCCTATTTTTTCAGAAAATCTTCAGCAACAAATTATGGAGAATAGAGAAAAAATATTTTGTTCTTTGTTGCATTCTATTTTTGAAAACTTGACAACAGATAAAACTGAAATACAAAGTGCTTCTAGAATTCTGCATCTTCTGGATCTATGTTCTGGTTCTTCACAATTTACGCTTAATGTATAGCAAGCTGCTCAGGAATTTCTTATGTTTATGCTTGCAGTATTGGAGGGTTAAGGAATACAAATTGTTACAGATGGGATCATAAATGTGAAGATTGATCATTTTCTTCTACCACTGAAATAGAAACTGAAAGATTCACATATTTGACAATACCAGATTGCAAAACAGTATCTTTTAACAAATTAGTAAAATCAGCTAATCAAAATATGGAATGTATTCACTGCAAATCTGAAATGTTATCAACATTATTTATAGAAAGATTTGGACAATATGTCATTTTAATACTACAACGTTGTCTAGCAGATGGAAGAAAATTGGAAACTAAAATGAAAGATTTTGTGGCAAGTCTGTCAATTGCAGGAAGAACTTACAAAGCAGTAGCAATTATTGTCCTCGATGGAACTTCTACAACATCTGGACACTATACTGTCTATTTAAAGTGGAATAAAGGATGGACACATTGTAATGATACCCAGTTAGAATTCAAATGTCGGTTGCCCTATGAGTTACCAAATTCATATCTAATACTTTTTATGCCATAGTTCTAAAAACATCATTCAGCCTATTGGGAAAATGCCAACATGAATTCATGGGTTTCTTTTGGGTATTTTCAAAACAAACGATTTTCAAAACATCAGTCAGCCTATTGGGAATATGAATTAAGAAGTTTATTTGGGACATTCTCAATGCAAATGTTTTCGGAAACATCATTCAGCATATAGGGAAGATGTCAACAATTAATGTTTAAATTATCGTTTCTGTTCTTTGATATTGTATTTAGAAAATTATTTTTGAAAGAAGCAGTTCATATATTTGATCTTTATATTATATGCAATGCTATTGAGGGTGTTTAGTTTTGAAAATGTAAACAGATTGTTGAGTTTGTTGTAAATATTTTGAACACAGATTTTGTTTATTTACAATCTTATTGATTGTATTTTTTTGCCCGCTGTCACATGATAATCAACATTGAAATCACTGTGTATGGCAAAATTCAATCGAATCTGAAAACAGCAAAAAAGGCAAACTGAATGTTATGTAATTGTAAAATTAAGTTGTGTTCTTAAAACTATAAAAATATATGTAATAATATTTTGCCTTCTCTTTTACAGACACTAATTCTAAAGTTTGAAAATATTTTAAATTTAGATTATAATAAAAAACTGAAAAAATAGTTTCAATGATTTTCATATTTACTTCTAAAAAGGTAAGATTAAGTCACCCAAGCACTACCCATGCACTGCTACAATCACCTGTGCACTACACATGCAAAACTCTAATCCCCTAGTCACTACTCATTCACTCCTTCAGTTACCCAGGTAATACCCATACACTGCTCCAAACACCCTTTCACTACCCAGGCACTCCTCTAATCACCCACCCAGTACCATGTACTTATCCAATCACTCTGCGAATACCCAAGCACTTATAAATTAACCATGCACTATCCTTGCAGTACTCAAATTCAAATTTCAAAGCTTTATTCAGTACATTTTCCATGACCATAAAATCATGCTATAAAAGCAGAATATCCCAAATATCATTTGCATTCATCAACAATATACAAATACAGACTATATTAATTAAAACCAAAACATAATTCAATAAATAGTAATAAAATCTTATTGATTCACAATTAATATGTAGTATCTAAGGATCATTGGTTTTCATAATTTTCATATAATACATTCTCCAAGTACGAAAGGGTTTTTCTTTTCTTAATTGCCATTTGGACACATTTACAAGCAGCATTCATAATTCTCTTATTCTCCAAGCTACAAATGAAATTAAATGCTTGCTTGTAATGATAGTATACATTTGTTTTAAAAAGAGGTTTAAAATAAGCTTACAAATATCCCTATAAAAAGCACAAATTAAAATAAAGTGCAACGTTGATTGTGGGGATTTACCGTCACACGGGCAGTTTGGTAATACATAATACATTTTCCTTTTTGCGGGGAAAGCAACCAGATAATGTAAACTGCCTAATCTCAATCTAGTGAGATAAAACCTTAGCTGGACGTTTCTTATAGTAACAAGGTAGGGTTGTATACACATGTAGAAGGGACGTTCATAGTAGGATATAACATTAGTTTTTTTCGCTTTATCTGCCTCCCTCGCTAAATCTATAGCAATAGTAAGTCTTCTTTTCAGTTCTTTTTTACTGCATTCTACAATTAGCATTAGTTCTTTACAATCTAACTTGATATTACAACTTTCTAAAAGTGATTGTATAAATTCTAGCCAAGCTATTTTTCTCCTCTTATCTAGGGACAGGCAGTCTAGTAATATATTTTGTGTAAACCTAGCTTCTTCACATGACCACACCCCATGCCATAATGTTAAACCAGCTATTTTTATGAAGTCGCTAATATAGGGTACAACCAATTCTCTATGAGCTAAAGTATTAGACGTTGAGTTTGGGGCCGCTAGTAATCGTTTTAAAAACTTGTTCTCCTGTATTTGGAGGGTTACAGCACTAGCTCTCCCCCATAATGCTGCACCATAACAAGCAGTTGAGACTGCTTTTGATCTATATAAAGAGAGCATTTCCCTCATGGGTTTATTCCCTATTTTTTCAGAAAATCTAAAAATCCCTTCCATACTTCGAGAACATTTTTGCTTTGCTAAATTGAAATGTTGTCCCCAGGTCACATTTTCATTAAAAAGTAAACCCAAATAAATAAAACTTGTGGAAAGGGGCGACCACTCGGTCCCCCCGAATGTATGGCGGAGTACCACGATCCCCCCGGGAAGCCATCTTGGGCGGGAGGCGAGTCTCGGCTGGTATGCCCGAAGCGGCGTAGCCGGGGCGCGCCTTTTCCCGCCCTGGAGTGGGTTGGCCTAGACACTGACGCCGCTGGCCACGCCCTAGGGGCAGGCAGGGGCGGGTTTACGCCCGCCCTGAAGACGGATAAAAGGAGAAGCAAGATCCGAAGGCATCCTCTTGTTCCTGTGCTCTGAAGCTGCACCTCCTCGCTGCACGTGAGCTCGAGACGGAACGAAGAGCCAATTTTGAGCGTTGTAATCTTTCTTGTTTGTTTTCCAGATACTCTGTTGGAGAATGCCTAAGAAGGCGGGAAAGCGCATGACTACTGACCAGATGCTGCGCGTTCTTATGAAAGAGATGACTGAGTTAAAGAGGCGAATGGATGAAAACGAGGAAGGGGGGCCGAAACGTCCTTTGGCGGGAGCAGCCCCGGGAGGGAAAAACAAGAGGCCCAGGAGAGGGAGAGCTGTGGAAGACATCCCGGGCCCCAGTGCCCCGCTAGAGGCACCCACCCCCGTGCCGGAGGAAGGGAATCCGATTCCCGTTGTGGTAACCCCCGTGTCCGGGGACGATATGCCGCCCGAGCTGGCAGCACAATTAGCAGCGTGGTTGGGTAAAGATAGTGAGGGCGCCACGGCTGTCGACGCGCAGGTGCTGATGAAGCAACTGCGTGAGTCACGGGAAGCAGCAAAGGTATCCACGCCGGCTGCGGCAGTAGAGAAGCCACAGGGGACAGGTTCGGTCGCAGAGACACCGTCCGGTTCAGGTAAGCGGCCATTGCCGATTGCAAGGGATGAGTCAGCACCTTCTCGTAGGGAAAGGGTGGGTCAGCATGTTCCCTTGGCTATTAAGGAGAAGATATGGGCGGAGGAATATGTAAACATCTTCTCGTTGCTTACTGATCACTATGAGATGGAGCATGTTAAGGGCCAGAAGGATCTCATGCATCCGAGTGTTTGGCGCGCAAAAATGGCCGCCTTTAAGGTGAACGAAAACATTGGCAATTGGGGCAAAGCGTGGGGGGTTTTTACATCGATCTTGGGGGAACGAAGGCCCGATCTACTCCACGAATTGCCGATTTATCAGTCACGAATCATGGGGTACTCGGTATCACATGAGGCTAATCATTGGTTCTGCTATGATAATCTGTTTAGAAAGGCTAAAGAACATGATAAAAGCTTAACTTGGGATTGTTATGATTCTGTGTCTTGGGATAAAATGAAGGAGTCTGGTAGGTTGAAAGTGCCATTGGTGGGAAGTGACGTTGGCGAATCCTCCCGCCAGTATGCGGGGACGCCCTTTCGATCAGGTGCGGGTACCGACAATTACTCGAGGCCTGCCGGAAATACGGGAAAAAGGGGGGTTTGTTGGAACTTCAACAGGGGTAAATGTACCAGGCCCCAGGGATCGTGCAAATTTAGACACGAATGTAGTGGGTGTGGGCAATCATCCCATCCTGAGTCCACGTGCAGAGCCAAAACGGGTGATAATGGGGGGAGGGGAGGCGCCAAACAGGTCTAACATAGTCCGAGGGGCGCCTTTACCTACCCCGATTGATACCCTGGCGATGATCCCCTGGCTCAGTGAATACCCGGATCGTACTTCTGCTGGGGTGTTGCGGAACGGGTTTTCTTATGGTTTCCGCATCCCAGTGGGGGACTTTCAAGGTGTGGAGAAATGTAAAAATCAGCTATCGGTCTTACAGCATACGACCGTGGTACAGGATAAGATCCGGAAGGAGGTTGCTCGAGGTCGAGTCGCCGGTCCGTTTAGTGTACCGCCAGTTGCTAAAATTGTTTGTTCCCCTTTGGGGGTGGTCCCAAAGAAGGACCCGGGTGAGTTTCGGCTGATACATAATTTATCAGCCCCACGTGGTCTTTCCGTGAACGAAGCGATAGACCCGGAAGTGTGTTCGGTGCGGTACGCATTCTTCGATGAGGCCGTAGCCATTTTGAATCGCCTGGGGCCCGGGGCGCTGATGGCAAAATCTGATATCGAGTCAGCGTTCCGGTTGCTCCCGGTACATCCAGCCGATCAGCGGCTCCTAGGTTTCATGTTTCAGGGCCTTTATTACATGGATAGGTGTATGCCGATGGGGTGCTCTATATCTTGTGCCTATTTCGAAAAATTCAGTAGTTTTCTACAATGGGTCTTCACAAAGAAGACGGGTTTCCAACATGTGATGCATTACCTTGATGATTTTTTGTTCCTGGGGCCAGCTGGGGATCCGGAATGTGGGCAGGCTTTGGCTCAATTTTGTGTTTTAATGAATCAGTTTGGCGTGCCATTGGCACCAGGTAAGACTGTGGGGCCTTCCACTTGCCTCGAGTTTCTGGGGATCGAGTTAGACTCCGCAGAAGGTTGTTTTCGTTTACCAGCTGAAAAAGTGTCAAAGTTCAGGACATCCCTGCAAATATGTATAAATGGATCTAAGGTCAAGCTGCATCAGTTACAGCAGCTAGTTGGCCAGTTGAATTTTGCCCTGAGGGTTATACCAATGGCCCGCCCCTTTTCTCGTTCGATTGCTCAAGCCATGGTCGGCCTGAAGGAGGGCCATCATCGCACAAGGCTCTCGGCTGAGGTCCGCCAGGACATGCGCATTTGGTTGGCATTTCTGGCGGATTTCAACGGTTGAGTCGTCTGGAACAAACCAGCCGTGTCCTCTGAGGAGCTGGGGCTGTGGACGGATTCGGCAGGGAGCATAGGTTTTGGTGCCATCTTCGGCACAAGATGGTCTGCACAAAAGTGGCCGACATGGTGGCATGACAGTGGACTGACAAGTAACATTGCTTTCCTGGAACTTTTCCCCATTTTAGTGGCCCTGAGAACTTGGCCCGAAGGGTTCAAAGATCACTCTGTGGTATTCTGGTCTGACAATATGACCGTGGTCGAGTGTATCAATAGCCAGGCAGCACGATGCAAATGGATTTTGAGACTGCTCAAGGAAATTGTTTTACTGTGTATGCAATTGAATGTGTTATTCAAAGCAAGACATGTCCCAGGGGTAATGAACCAGGCAGCTGATGCACTGTCTCGTTTTCGTATGCAGGCTTTCTGGGGTTTTCTTCCCACAGCGGACCCGGAGCCGGCACCCTTTCCCGAAGCTCTCTGGTCTCTCGGTGCCCCGAACTTCGTAACCTCGTGGGAGAGAGTTTAGCACCCAGGACGAGGAAGGCATATGAAGGGGCGTTCCGGTCCTATTTAGCCTTTTTGGGGACTGATAGAGAGGAGCTTTGGGGCCAGGAGGAGTGGGTGGTAAATTTTCTGATGTCTTTACACCTGGTTGGGAAATCGGTGGCCACGGCTCAGAGGCATCGGGCCACCATTTCCTTTGTTGCTAGGGCTCATGGGATCCAGGACCCGACAGCGTCTTTCGTAGTACAGAAAGCGCTACGGGGGTGGCAACGCCTTGAGGGTCGCAGAGTAGACGAGAGGCGCCCGATAGGTTTGGATAGGCTGGCCCAGTTATTAGCCAGACTCCCTGCTACGTGTTCATCTCAATTTGAGACAGTGTTATTCCGAGCCGCTTTTACGCTGGCATTCCATGGGGCTATGCGGGTAAGCGAACTGGTGGCAAGGAATAAGCAGGATGTGACAGGAGGATTGTGCCACGAGCACGTCCAGATCAGAGGGAAGATGATGACGGTCTCATTTGTCAGGTCCAAGACCGATTAAAGTGGGATGGGTGACTGCGTAATCATACGCAGGATTCCCGGGTCCTCCATGTGCCCGGTAAGGTGTCTAGAGGATTATTTAGCACGAAGAGTGGCATCATGGGGGGGGACCTTGTTGAGACACGCTGACGCCACCCCACTGACGAAGTTTCAGTTCCAGCGGGTGCTTGCGATGTCGATTGCCGCTGCGGGCTTGAACCCGGGCGAGTTTGGGACCCATTCCTTTCGGATAGGGGCTGCTACAGAAGCTACAGCCAGGGGTTTGGATGTGGAACAAGTTAAACGGGTGGGGCGTTGGTCCTCCAATTGTTATAAAAGGTATGTGCGGTTGCACATGTTGTGAAGCTGTAACAATGTACTCACGCTTCTTGTTTTTGTTTGGTTTTCAGTTGCGCAAGCCTACGAGGCGGGGCGGACTTTGCAGTCGACCCAACACCGGGCCAGCGGTCAGACATCACCGGCTGTGAAAAAGGAGGTGTGGGTCGTGGGCCACTCATACGTGAGACGTGCCGCAGACGTATTCAAGGCAGGTGATATGATTCACGTAGCTGGGGAATACGGGTACAGGGTGTCCTTCTACGGAAGAGGCGGTCTCTGTATTGACCAGTTTCAATCATATTTTGAGGGTTTGCTAGGGCGGACGAGGTCACCGCCGTCTGTAGTCATAGTACATCTTGGGGGTCGTCTACCACTGGTAGACGACTTCTTCTTGAGGCGATGCTTTCCACTGTAAGTTGGTTAGCGAGGAGAGTTCCAGGGTGCACAATTGCTTGGTCCCATCTGATCCCTTGAAAAGTGTGGCGGGGGGCTATATCGGTTCCTGCTTTAAATCATTCTGTTAGGAAGCTTAATAACAAAGTGAGTAGGTTGTTCCGTTCCAGGACACTGCATTCTATTTCACATGGGTGTATTAATGATGACAGTATGTATTTGGGGGATGGAGTGCATTTGTCTCGGGTGGGGAATGAGTTACTCATAGGAGACTTCTTAGCATGGCTAAAAACGTTACACCATGACCTTTAGGTAGGAGTTTTGTGGGGGGTCCGGATAGCCGGTCAACTATCCGGCCTGTGGCGGTAAGGTCATGATCGGTGAGCACTAATTGGAAGATCCCTATGAGTGGGCGTCACCCAGCACGGATGGAAGCGCTCGGGGGAGGTGGCCATTGGCCCCTCAACTGGGAGGCGGTCCCTTCTAAGGATGGGTCGCCGAAAGAAGAGGAAAGGCGGTCAAGGCCCCTTCCTGGGTAGGAGGGGTTACAGCCCCCTCCTGGGGAATTTCCCGGGGCCAGGACGTCTGCGACGGCAGATGTGGTAAGTTGTGTGGGGTTTGGGGGGGGGGTCTACGCTACCTTCTAGATACCTCACACGAGTCCTCGTACGACCTCTAAGTGGCGTCGAGTTTTATTGGGGCCCCCGTCAAGTCAAGGGAAATTGGTAATTGCACTGGAGGTACGCCTCTGGGCCGCCCTTCACAAGTGAGGGCGATATTTCTGGGTTAGGGATCTTGACACCGGTTACGACCTTGCCGTTGGCCCTTAAACGTTAGGATGTACAATTTCAAAATTTCAAGTAAATGTTTTGTAGGATGTTAGTTCGGCTAGGAGAACCTTTGTATTAGAGAATCTGTTAAGGTTAGCCAAACATCGCAATGTGGTAATGAAATTGTACATAATATGAAACTGTTTATTTAATGTTTTAATTTTGTTTCATATTTTAATAAATACGGCCGGGAGGGTTACTCCCTCCCGTCTTCCAAAGACTTCAGAACTGTTTCCGGTTTCCCATCCTTGGGGATTGTGTTGAGAGGGGGTGGCGGGTATCTCAGCCATATGGAAAGGGGCGACCACTCGGTCCCCCCGAACGTATGGCGGAGTACCACGATCCCCCCGGGAAGCCATCTTGGGCGGGAGGCGAGTCTCGGCTGGTATGCCCGAAGCGGCGTAGCCGGGGCGCGCCTTTTCCCGCCCTGGAGTGGGTTGGCCTAGACACTGACGCGGCTGGCCACGCCCTAGGGGCAGGCAGGGGCGGGTTTACGCCCGCCCTGAAGACGGATAAAAGGAGAAGCAAGATCCGAAGGCATCCTCTTGTTCCTGTGCTCTGAAGCTGCACCTCCTCGCTGCACGTGAGCTCGAGACGGAACGAAGAGCCAATTTTGACCCACCCACCAGCCCCTGAGGACAGCAAGTGGTTTTTGAATAAAGTTGATGGATAACTCTGATTTTCGTTTACAGGTTGTGGTATTATAGTGATGATTTTGAGTATGTAATAAAGAATGTCGAGTTGTCTTACGTTTCGCAAATAAAGAAATTCTGCTTTAGTGTTCATTGGTAAGCATGCTTTTAATAAAGTGTAGTTGCTACTGTCTTGTTAGTTTAGTCATTTAGTTAGCATTGTCGTATTTATTTTGGTCGGGCGGTAAGGTCATGATCGGTGAGCACTAATTGGAAGATCCCTATGAGTGGGCGTCACCCAGCACGGATGGGAGCGCTCGGGGGAGGTGGCCATTGGCCCCTCAACGGGGAGGCGGTCCCTTCTAAGGATGGGTCGCCGAAAGAAGAGGAAAGGCGGTCAAGGCCCCTTCCTGGGTAGGAGGGGTTACAGCCCCCTCCTGGGGAATTTCCCGGGGCCAGGACGTCTGCGACGGCAGATGTGGTAAGTTGTGTGGGGTTTGGGGGGGGGGTCTACGCTACCTTCTAGATACCTCACACGAGTCCTCGTACGACCTCTAAGTGGCGTCGAGTTTTATTGGGGCCCCCGTCAAGTCAAGGGAAATTGGTAATTGCACTGGAGGTACGCCTCTGGGCCGCCCCTCACAAGTGAGGGCAATATTTCTGGGTTAGGGATCTTGACACCGGTTACGACCTTGCCGTTGGCCCTTAAACGTTAGGATGTACAATTTCAAAATTTCAAGTAAATGTTTTGTAGGATGTTAGTTCGGCTAGGAGAACCTTTGTATTAGAGAATCTGTTAAGGTTAGCCAAACATCGCAATGTGGTAATGAAATTGTACATAATATGAAACTGTTTATTTAATGTTTTAATTTTGTTTCATATTTTAATAAATACGGCCGGGAGGGTTACTCCCTCCCGTCTTCCAAAGACTTCAGAACTGTTTCCGGTTTCCCATCCTTGGGGATTGTGTTGAGAGGGGGTGGCGGGTATCTCAGCCATATAACCCTTTTGATCAAAACGCCTTCCACGTGGTGTTGTTTAATCTTTCTATTTTTCCTACCACAAGTCATAACAAAGGTTTTTGTTAGGTTTAATTTAAGATCCATCCCAGTCATAAAAAGTGCACATTTTTCAATCAGGTGTTGCAAACCGTTTGCCGTCCTTGAAATCTGGACGGCATCGTCTGCATAGAGCAGCACTGGTATTTTTCGAGAACCCACTTTTGGGACATCAGCATTAATACTTTGTAAACAACGATCAATGTTATTTATATACAATGAGAATAGTAGGGGTGCTAAAAGGCACCCCTGCTTAATACCTTGTGTTACCCTAAAATCTGGTGTGCACTCACCCTTCGGCCCAGAACGAACTCTGGATCGAAGAAAACTATAAATTTGGGATAGGTAAACAACAATATCTTTAGGGGCTCCTATCTCAACCAGCGTTCGCCACAATTTTTCATGATTAACCAGGTCGAAAGCACTGGTGAGATCTGCAAAGCAAAGATGTGAACTGACCCCTTTAGCTATAGTATATTTACCCACCAAAAGGTCCAGATTTAAACATTGTTTGATTGTTCCTATCCCTCTCCTGAAACCATATTGGGCCTCTGAAAGGATGTTATTTTCAGAGGCCTAGGATTCTAATCTACCCAATAAAACTCTCCCCATCACTTTTGAGGTTGAATCTAAGAGGGATATGGGCCGATAACATTTTGTGTTTCCTCTATCCCCTTTTTTAAAAATAGGGACTATGATACTTTCCACCAAAGATGTGGGCAGTTTTCCATCGAGGGTTGCATTAAAGAACTTCTGTAAGACAGGTAACCAAAAATCAATGTTACATTTAAAAACATCGGTAGGGACCCCATCGGGGCCAGCTGCTTTGCCACTTGCACTTTTATTTAGTGCTCCTGTTATTTCTTCTACAGTTATCCGAGGTATCCCTGCTGGCTCTACGGTTATTTTTCCGTAATTTGTAAGATATCGATCCCTCCAGGGTTAAAAATATTTCTAAAGTGGGTTATCCAGCCCTCAGCGGGTACTAGGGCATTTATTTTTACAGCAGTAGTATCCTTAAAAAAAGGGTAATTGATTATTTGCCAAAACAGAGTTGTATCCTGGGTTTCTGCCGCTGGAGCTAGTTTCCCCCACGCCTCTTTTTGGATCTCTTTCTTTCTGTCTTCCAGTGCTAAATTATATTTCATCCTTAGTTGTTTTATTCAAGCTACATTCCTAGGTTTGATTTTTTAAATTCTTTTTAGTTCCCCATTCAAACTCAAACATTCCTTGTTGAACCATCTAGGTTATTGATTGTATGATTTGGACTTCTGTTTTATTTTTAGGTCATTTGCTATTTCAGTAATAATATTAGAAAATGCCCCAATGATATCTGAGTTAGTTACTGTATCATCTAGGCAAATATCAATTTCGTGTTGTGTCTTCCCGATACTTTTTTCAAAAAGTAGAAAAGGATTTACTCCCGACCACTTAATGGAAACTCCATTAGAGCCAAAAGACTCAATTTTCTCCTCTGTTGCCTTTCCTAGATTTATCCTAGTGATATTTATCTCTATGGTCAAAACCAGGGGGTGATGGTCATTAATAAGGCATTCATAGATAGTCAGTAATAATAAAGTGGTCAATTGTTGATAAAGATCTAGAACCAATATAGGTATGGGGGGGGGGGGGGTGTTCATCTTCACTCTTTACATCCAAGATTGCCAAATCTTATTTGTGGACAACAGAGTTAATGGCTTCTCCATATGTATTGCGGGGGAAATATAAAATTGGATCTCCATGGTCATTCAAATATCCACATTGTTTTTCCACAACAACTCTACATTTATCTATATTGAAGTCACCAGCCCATACACACAGATAATCACCCCCCATCCCTGTCAGAAAATCATCAAGGTCTTTTTCTAGCGAATTAATCACCTTAAATCTAATATTATTGTAATAGTTTATGATAACAATGGACTGTCTCCCCTCAGTTTTAAGAGAAAATAAATTGATAACAATTTGAACTAGTATATGATTTTATTTTAATGAGAGAGGAAGATAGTGATATTGCGACTGCAAGAATACCCTTTGCATGACCCATCCTAGATGGTATGGTATCTGTACATATAATTTGGTAGCAGTCTATGAAAAAGGGTCTAATATGCCATGTTTTTTGTAACATAATTACACTATGGTTCTCTAGTTTTTTCAGCCATTCCTCATCATTTAATTTCGATCTAACCACTGCAACGTTCCATGACATTATACTTAAATATTTTTTGGCAAGATTTGCTTTCACTAGCCAATTGTTCGGTGCCCATTTCCCCCATTCCTTGTACTAAGGGCTGCCAATCATAGGGTACTATCCTTTGACTAGCATATTTTACAGGTAGCCCTCTTCATTTATCTGTATTGTCCTATTTTCCGGCACATTTTCGATATACATTACCCCCTTTTCATTTTCAATGGACTGCTGATCATAATGTATTTTCCCATCACAGACATTTTTTACAGATGGTCCAATCTCATTACACAAATTAACCTATTTTCAAGCATTGGGGCTTTCTGCTCATCCCTAGCTTTTATTCTATGTCAATCTAGATCGCTAAACTGACTTAATGGAAAACATCTATTTACTGAAGAGGTGATCCCCATTACTTCTGGCCTTCCCAGATTAATATTTTCAATATGATGTTGCTCATTCCTTGGATTATAAAAATATCCAAGTGGGAGAGCTATGATCTTGTCCCCCTGGTATATATTGGGTTCAACCCTACAATTGCCAAGCCAATTTAGCAAGCTACCCACCAGTTCCCTGCTGTGGAAGTGGACTACCACTCAATCCCCACAGCAGTCTTTTCTTGATTTCCCTACCCAGCTTACTCTTCTCAGCATTATGATATTTTTCTGTAATAGGTCAATATTAAAACTTGCCTTATTTGCGATCTAGTGAGCCACCTGATTTTTTAATGTGTCATATGATTCTTTCCTGTCCCCCCTTGTTTTAGGCACATTTTTCAAAATTATCACATAAGGGGTCGATTGAGGGCGTAAATATAAAACATCCAAAACATTCTTATTCAGAGAGCCTATTTCATTTATCGTCTCATGATTTTTTACATTATTTAGGGTCATTGGCTCGTTTTTATCCGAACTTGTATACGGACCTAAAGCGAGATCCTTTTGATGCATTGATCCTTGAGCTACGGGTCTTGGTCTCATTTTACCATCTTGGCCTTGTAACCCAGTTTGTACCCCTAGAGGGTCTTTCCGAGTTATAGGCAATGATTTTGTCACGGGGCTTTCCTCTAGAGCATTTTCGTATCCAAATTTTAAGACCATTTCTACAAGACACATAACATCCTTCTTTACTAGGTCTATTTCGGACATTTCTATTTCTGGATTTGGTAGAGCGCAACAGCTACCCCGGCAAAGGGGTGTCCCGGCGCTAAGAACAGACACACTAACCTGAGGTGGGGGGGAGGAGAAAACTAGGCGGCAGGGAAAAGGTGAGTCTTGATAGCTTTACGGAAAGCAGGGAGGGAGTCAATAGTACGGATGCTAAGGGGGAGATCGTTCCACAGTTTGGGGCCAAGGACCCCAAAGGAGCGGCCTCCGGCTCGGCAAAGTCGAAACCTGGGGATTGACAGGAGGAGTTGGTTGGCAGAGCGAAGAGCACGTCCAGGAACGTAGGGTTGGACAAGGCTTCGAAGAAGAGGGGGGCTTCCCAGTTTCACGATCTTAAAGATCATGACTAAGGCCTTGAATTGGATTCTGTGGTCCACAGGTAGCCAGTGGAGCTTGCGAATGGTGGCTCTGGCTGAGCACCTCCGTGGCAGGCCAACCAACGTTCTGGCCGCCGCATTTTGAATGCGTTGGAATCTGGCTGTTTCCGCTTTATTAGCTCCCAGCAGGAGAACGTTAGCGTAGTCCAGGCGTGATAGAATGGTGGCCTGGATTATGAGCTGGCGAGCCTTGGCATCGAAGAGCCCAAGTATGGGCCTAAGGTTCCTTAAGAGGCCTATGCAGGTAGCTGCCACCTTTTTAGTGTGGGACTGGAAACTAAGGTTGGCATCAACCCAGACTCCCAGATTTTTCACACAGTTTTTGGGGAGTGGGGTGTCGCCTAGGGATGACGGCCACCAGTGCTCGTTCCAAAGGCTGGTGTTGCGGCCCAGGAGGAGCACCTCGGTTTTACCGGCGTTGAGTTGGAGGTAGTTGTCCGTCATCCAGCGGGCCACAGCAGACATACCCTCTTTGAAGTTGGATGCCACGAGGGACGGGCTTTCCGAGAGGGTGACAACCAACTGGGTGTCGTCCGCATATGATACCAGCGTGAGCCCCCATTCTCTAGCCACGTCCGTGAGTGGCTGGACGTATAGGTTAAAGAGGGAGGGGCTCAGCGCTGAACCCTGGGGGACCCCCTGAGCGATGGGGTGAGGCTTAGAAAGGTAAGGAGGGGCTGATACCTTGAATGATCTATCCTTGAGAAAGGATCGGAACCATGCAAGTGCAGGGCCAGTCACATCGGCAGTCTCCAGACGATTTAGCAGGATGTTGTGGGATACCGTGTCAAAGGCCGCGCTGAGATCAAGGAGGATCAGCGCAGCACTATGACCGGCATCTAAAATCATCCGGAGACGCTCCGTGGTGGCTAGTAGGGCAGACTCCGTGCTATGGCCTGCACGGAAGCCATTCTGGGAAGGGTCCAGGATTCCGTGATTGTCCAGGTGTTTCGAAAGAGACTCATTTACATGGGTTTCGGCTATTTTGGACATCCATGGGAGAAGGGATATGGGCCGGAAGTTTTCTGGCTTGGTGGGGTCAAGGGTGGGTTTTTTAATTATCGGAGATACCCATGCTTGTTTCCAGGCGATGGGTACGAGTCCTGTGGAGAAGGAGAGGTTGAGGATGTTCAGCATGGGGGATGAAAAAAAATCCATTGAAGACATGAAATGGGAAGGGCTCATGGGATCCGCTGGAGAGCCAGACTTCACTTTCTTTCCTAGTTTGGTCAGGTCAGCCGCGGTGATGGCAGGGATTTGGGACAGAGGTAGGATGTTAGGGGTCGTGGTCAGGGGTACATCCTTGAGAGGAGCAGTCTGTGGAAAGGTTGCATAAATTTTCTGAATTTTTTCGATGAAATAGGTTGCAAGCTGTTCACATTGCTCTTGGGAGGAAATTTTAGGGGGGGGCGTCCTAGGGCTTTGAAGCTCTTTCACTAGTTTAAAAATGATTTTGGATGGATTCGCATTGGAATTAATTTTGTTGGAATAAAAAGAGGCACGGGAGGATCTAATAGCTTTATGATAGGATTTGAGCTTGGATAGGTACACCGCCTTGTCCTGGTTGTCATAACGTTGCCTCCAAATGCGCTCAGCCTTTTTGCACTCTTTGCGCATAGTCCTAAGGGTGTCGTTGAACCATGGGTTCGAGGGTGTATTGCGACCTTTCGACGCCCTGGCCGGGATGAGAGTGTCGAGGCCATTGCTGATCCAGTTGGTGAACGAAGAATAGATCGCATCTATATCCTGGTTAGCTTCGTGTTGGAATTCACCAAGGGTTACATGTAGGTCAGGTGGGGAAAGTTTGTGCCAAGGTCTTTTTAGACTCTGAAGGGATTCGGTTTTGCGTTGACGTTGGGGAGCCGGGACACTCATTTTAACTAGGTGGTGGTCCGTCCATCCCAGAGGGATGGGGGTTTCGGCTATTGCCTCTTGTAAGTTAGAAAAGATCGGATCTAAGGTGTGTCCAGCTATATGGGTAGAGGTGTGGACAAGGGAATTAAGTTGCAGAGCCGAGAGGTCGGCAAGAAGATTAATGATGGTATTATCACCCGTCGCATCAAAGTGTAAATTCAGGTCACCTAGGATGGTGAAGTTGGCGAACTTAGTGGTCAGCGTTGTCGCTGTTTCAAGAAGGGCGTTAATGAATTTAGTGGCCTGGCCTGGAGGGCGATAGATGTATAGGCCCGATAACATGAATTGGGGGGTCACACTAATTTTAAATTGGGCGCATTCACAGTCTTGAAGAGGTTCCTTAACAAAGGAACAGGTCAGTTGTTTTTTATAGATGATGGCAATGCCGCCACCGCGTGAATCACGATTGATGGTGACCAGATTAAACTCCTCTGGGAGTGAAAGATTGGGGATGGTAGTCAAGCTATCTTGGAGCCATGTTTCGCAAAGAAATAGTACGTCGGGGTTTTCTTCCTGAAGAAGCGTGTTCACCTCCGGGTGGTGTTTAACGAGGGATCTGCAATTGAGTTGGAATATCCTTAGTGGCGGTATTGTCGTGGTGGGGAGGTCACACCGTACCCTGGTAGGTGCGTTAGTGGAGAAGTGGCAGTGGGTGCATTGTAAATGCGTAAGGCCTAGGGTGCCAGTGGTGTTAGGGCATTTTTGGTAGGGGTTTAGAAGTAGAAGTTCCTTACCGTCATAGCATATGCGTTGACAAGGTCTGGGCGAGCCAGGGGGGGTGGCGAGAGGCGATGACTTGGCGAGGACGGGCGAAGACGGGCTTGCCTTAGGCGCGCCTTCGGCGCGCAAACGGCGCGCCCGCTGCGCCCGTCCGCTGCGCGTCCGATAAATGCACATCCTTAAGGAAGGTAGAGGGGGAGGATGGGCGTGGCCTGCAAGTGGGCGTGGCCTCAGTTCCTCGCCGGTAATGGCGGCAGAATTGAGTTTTCTGGCGGCCTCGTTGCAGCGAAAGGTTCGCTGTTTCAGCGTGCTTCTAACCCAGGAGGAGAAGCCTGAAGGGTGAGTGCGCAGGTTTAAAATACAATTATTCAATCAAACAGTGACACAAGAAATAAGTTTTAAAAGGTGCGTTTGTTGTCTCCCGGCTTCCGCCTCAGGAGTAGGTTGTTCTAATTGGGTTGCGCTGTCGGCAGCGTTTATATACTCGGGCGGGTGGGCGTGGCCTGCAAGTGGGCGTGGCCTCAGTTCCTCGCCGGTAATGGCGGCAGAATTGAGTTTTCTGGCGGCCTCGTTGCAGCGAAAGGTTCGCTGTTTCAGCGTGCTTCTAACCCAGGAGGAGAAGCCTGAAGGGTGAGTGCGCAGGTTTAAAATACAATTATTCAATCAAACAGTGACACAAGAAATACGTTTTAAAAGGTGCGTTTGTTGTCTCCCGGCTTCCGCCTCAGGAGTAGGTTGTTCTAATTGGGTTGCGCTGTCGGCAGCGTTTATATACTCGGGCGGGTGGGCGTGGCCTGCAAGTGGGCGTGGCCTCAGTTCCTCGCCGGTAATGGCGGCAGAATTGAGTTTTCTGGCGGCCTCGTTGCAGCGAAAGGTTCGCTGTTTCAGCGTGCTTCTAACCCAGGAGGAGAAGCCTGAAGGGTGAGTGCGCAGGTTTAAAATACAATTATTCAATCAAACAGTGACACAAGAAATAAGTTTTAAAAGGTGCGTTTGGGGACATCAATCTTCGTTCAATATTGTCCATTTTCCCATGTAGTTTTTTAAACAAATTTTCCAAATTCAAGGGTTTCATGGAACAGTCATTTTCCTTATTTACATTTGTATTATATTTTACCCCTTTATTGGCCTTTGGGTTAGATGTTACCTTTTTTTCTGATTTAGTATTAGTGTTTCTTTAACTTTGGGGAGATTTTGTTTCTGTTTTTTTGCAGGTGGGGAGTCCATTTCCAAAAGATTTAGTCAATTCCAATATTTCTAGGGATCCTGGGGATCCTGTCATTATACAGGGATTCTTAGCACTTCTCCTAATCTCTGTTATTTATTCGCAGATACTAGAGGATAAAGATTCTACCACAGAAATGTTTTCTTTTCCAATATCATCATTCTTCAAAGCAATAGATGATACGGCCACTAATGTTTTCGCTCCCTGACTATCCGATTTCTTCATTGACGCAGCATCTAAAGCATCCTTTGTTGCAGCAAGTTCTTCTTCGACTTGGGTTATTTCATTTGTAATTATCCCAACTGCACTTTTCAAGAAGTTAGGTATTGGTACATTTTGTTTTTTGCATGCCTTCCCACCACTAGGGGTCAATTTCCTCTTGCCCATGACCTACTTTCGGGTTTATAGAATTGTGGATTATCGTTGGCTTCTTACCACAAAAGCTGTTTTCCGAAAGAGCCAAGAGGAACGGCCCAGCCCTGCCTCGGTCTGTCGCGGATGGGAGCAGACGGGCCCGCCCTTGGCCTGGGCTTTGCCCAGGCGAGCCCACACGCGTCCCACATCCTTCTGGGGTTGTAGTGCCCCAGCAGTCGGCGGTCCGTGGGAGCAGCGAGATGGCTGGTGGGAGGGGAGAGCTTGTCCCGGTCTCCTCAGCAGGACAGAAACGAAAAGGGCAGCAGCAAGGAAAATCCAAAGGTAAAGAAGCGTGTCCCGCACCGTGGGGGCTCCCAGCTGGTTTTGATCATCCAGTCAATACCCATGTACTCATGCAATGACCCAGGCACTAACCATGCAGTGCTACAATCACCTGTACACTACCCATGCAGTCATCTAATTACCTAAACACTACTCATTCACTCCTTGAATTACCCAGGTAGTACCCATGCACTCCTACCATCACCCAGCCAGTACCATGTACTTACCCAGTGACTCCGCCAATATCCAATCACCTATAAGTTTACCATGCACCCTCCTTGCAGTACTCTAATCATCCAGTCAGTACCCATGTACTCATGCAATGACCCAGGCACTAACCATGCAGTGCTACAATCACCTGTACACTACCCATGCAGTCATCTAATTACCTAAACACTACTCATTCACTCCTTGAATTACCCAGGTAGTACCCATGCACTCCTACCATCACCCAGCCAGTACCATGTACTTACCCAGTGACTCCGCCAATATCCAATCACCTATAAGTTTACCATGCACCCTCCTTGCAGTACTCTAATCATCCAGTCAGTACCCATGTACTCATGCAATGACCCAGGCACTAACACATGCACTGCCACAATCCCCTGTGCACTACCCATGCAGTCCTCTAATCACCTAGACACTACTCATGCACACCTTCAATTACGCATGTAGTACTCATGCAGTCCAGCAATCACCCTCTCACTACCCATGCACTCCTCTAATCCCCCAGCCAGTACCATGTATTTATCCAATCACTCCACCAATGCCCAGGCACTTATATATTAACATACACTCTCCTTGCAGTACTCTAATCATCCAGTCAGTACCCATGTACTCATGCAATGACTTAGGCAGTAACCATGCACTGCTACAATCCCCTGTGCACTACCCATGCAATCCCTAATCACCTAGACACTACTCATTCATACCTTCAATTACCCATGTAGTACCCATGCATTCCCGCAATCACTCTGTCACTACCCATGCACTCCTCTAATCACCCAGCCAGTACCATGCACTTATCCAATCACTCTGCCAATACCCAAGCACTTATAAATTCAACATACACTCTCCTTGCAGTACTGTAGTCATCCAGTCAGTACCCATGTACTCATGCAATGACCCAGGCAGTAACCATGCACTGCTACAATAACCTGTGCTCTACCCATACAATCCTCTAATCACCTACACACTACTCATTCACACCTTTGATTACCCATGTAGTACCCATACAGTCCAGCGATCACCCTGTCACTAAGCATGCACTCCTCCAATCACCCAACCAGTACCATGTGCTTATCCAATCACCCAGCCAATACCCAAGCACTTATAAATTCACCATGAACTCTCCTTGCAGTATTCTAATCATCCAGTCAGTACCCATGTACTCATGCAATGACCCAGGCACTAACCATGCAGTGCTCCAATCACCTGTGTACTACCAATGCAGTCCTCTAATCACATAGAAAATACTCATTCACTCCTTCAATTACCCAGGTACTACCTATGCACTCCAGCAATAACGCTATCACTACTCATGCACTTCTCCAATTACCCAGCCAATACCATGTACTTATCCAATCACTCCGCCAATACCCAAGGACTTACAAATTCACCATGCACTCTCCTTGCAGTGCTCAAATCATCCAATCAGTACAGATGTACTCATGCAATGACCCAGGCACTAACCATGCAGTGCTACAATCACCTATGCACTACCCATGCAGTCCTCTAATCATGTAGACACTACTCATTGAATGAAATGAATGAAATGAAATAGCATTTGTAATGCGCAGCTATGCCCAATGGGTGTCAAGGCGCCTAAATAAAATAACTAGCTGTCAGCAGTCAGAAACAGAGCTTACTGGTATGCTTTAATAAAAAGCCAAGTTTTCAATGACTTCCTGAAGAGGTCAAGAGAGGGCAGTGACTTGATCTCCAGGGGGAGTGAATTCCACATCTGGGGTGCCAGAATGGAAAAAGCTTTGCTCCCCCATCTAGCCTTCTTGGCTCGTGGGATTACCAGTTGATTGAGCTCGCTAGAGCGTAGGCATCTGTTCGGGACATATCTAGTTAATAGGGATCCAAGGGCGTCATCCGAATCTGCACTTAAAGCCTTATATGTTAGACATAAAAGTTTAAACGTGATCCTTGAGGGTATAGGGAGCCAATGGAGATTCTTTCTCGCCAAGGTCATTGATGACAACCAAGGCAGGGCAAGGGCGAACCTCGCTGCCGCATTTTGTATGACCTGTAAGCGCTGCAGAAGGCCCTTGTTGGCCCCGGCGTACAGTGAATTACAGTAATCGAGCCTTGAACCAACAAGGTCGATCACCACCTGTTTCCGTGCCTGTGGGGAGAGATAATGAACAATCCTTTTCAGGGTCCTGATGACGCCCCAACAGGTAGCCACCGTTCTGTTGACCTGAAGCTCCATAGAGAGCTGGGTGTCAAAGATGACACCAAGGTTCCTGGCAGATTGTGTAGGTGTGGGGCAGGTGCCTAAAGAAGGAGGCCACCACTCACCTGACCACATGTCCTGATCTTTGCCAAAGACCAGGACCCTTGTCTTGTCCCCGTTCAACTTAAGGGAGTTGGAAATCATCCACTCTGCAACAAGTTGCATGCAGGCCCTAAAGTTTGACGCAGCTTCATTCACAGAGTGGGTCAGGGATACCATAATCTGCGTGTCGTCGGCATACGACACTACCTCCATCCCCTGAGCTCTTACTAGTCTTGCAAGGGGGGCCACGTAGATATTGAACAGGGTCGGTCAATACTCCGGGGTCTAAGGTGGTCTTTTTCAGCAGCGGCTTTACAATGGCTTTCTTCCAAAGTGATGGAAAAATGCCTTGTTCCAAGGCTCCATTCACCCCTTCAATTACCCAGGTACGACCCATGCACTCCAGCAATCAACCTATCACTACCCATGCACTCCTCCGATCACCAAGCCAATACCATGTACTTATCCAACCACTCTGCCAATACCCAAGCACTAACAAATTCACCATGCACTCTCCTTGCAGTGCTCAAATCATACAGTCAGTACCTATTTCCTCATGCAATGACCCAGGCACTAACCATGCAGAGCTACAATCACCTGTGCAGTGCCCATGAAGGCCTCTAATCACCTAGACAGTACTCATTCACTCCTTCAATTACCTAGATACTACTCATGCACTCCAGCAATCACCCTGTCACTACCCATGCACTCCTCCGATCACCCAGCCAGTACCATGTACTTATCCAGTCACTCCACCAATATCCAAGCACTTATAAAATCACAATACACTCTCCTTGCAGTACTCTAATCATCCAGTCAGTACCCATGTACTCATGCAATAACCCAAGCATTTCCCATGCACATATGCAATCACACATGCAGGACCCATGCAATTCTCCAATCACTCAGTTAGCATCCAAGCACTCATTAATTCACTTCAGAACTACCCAAGCACTTATGAAATCACATAGGCACTACTCATACACTGTCCCAATCTCCTAAACACTACCCATGACCTCATGCAATAACCTAAGCATTACCCATGCATTGATGCAATCACACATGCAGTACCCGTACAATTCTCCAGTCACCCAATTAGTATCCAAGCACTCATGAAATCACTCCCCCACTACCCAAGCACTCATCAAATCACTCCACAACTACCCAAGCACTTTTTGAAATCACCCAGGTACTACCCATATGCTGTCCCAATCTCCCAAGCACTACCCATGTACTCATGCAATAACCCAAGCATTACCCATGGGCTGATGCAATCACACATGCAGTACCCATACAATTCTGCAATCCCCCAATTAGTATCAAAGCACTTATGAAATCACTCTGCCACTAACCAAGCACTCATGAAATCACTCCACATGATACAAACGATATCAGAGATGCCTTTAGGAGATATTATGCAGAGCTTTATTCTGAAACAGATACTAAACAAGATAAAATCGATGAGTATCTAATTTCGGATATAAGGACCTGCCTATCCAAAACAGATGAGGAAACTCTTGCTGAAACACCAGACTGGATAGAAATTTTACTATCCATATGTAGTCTTCCATCAGGCAAGGCATCAGGTCTGGACGGTATCCCCGTGGAATGTTATGTCAGATTTAGTAGCTCACTCAAAGATATCCTAACCCAGCTGTTTATCCAGGTCTTTATGAATGGAAATCCTCCGGCGTCTTGGGCACGTGCAAAAATTATAGTGTTCCCTAAAAAAAATAAAGATCCGACAGAATTAGGCTCATACCGTCCAATTACCCTAATTAACAATGACTCCAAAATATATTCCAAACTGCTAGAAAGTAGATTGGCACCCCTGATCCATAAAATTGTATCTGCTAGACAACACAGGTTTGTTCCTGGAAGATCAACCACAGACCACGTTCAGAGGGTGATAACCCTCTTTGACATTGCCGAGGACGCAGGAGACACTATGGGTCTAATTTTATTAGATGCTGAAAAAGCAATCGACAGGGTCTCCTGGCCATATCTATGGTCAGTCATGGCAAAGAGTGGGATCGGGGAGCATTTTATTAAAGCAGTACAGAAAATGTATATTGCTCCCGAAGCGGTCGTTATGATTAATAGGGTCACATCGGATACTATATAAGTGACAAGAGGCACAAGACAAGGCTGCCCATGTTCTCCCCTACTCTTCGCCATTTACATCGACCCCTTTATCACAAAGCTAGTAACGAATCCGACCATACTACCCATTAAGACATCGATTGATGAAACTAAAACTCTAGCCTTCGCAGATGATATTGCGATTGTGACATCTGATCCAATTACAACAGCAAGGATAATGGAGGAAGAAGCTAAAAAGTTCGGGGAGATTTCGGGATACAAATTAAATCAAACCAAAACCCAGATTGTAATAAATAATAATATCAGTGTGGATGATGCAAGAGTTACTGATAATGCATTATACCTCGGCATTAATATCACATCCGATCTAAATAAATTAGTGGCCCTGAACCTAGACCCTTTAGTCAAACAGACAAATAAAACCTTATCGAGACTTCATAACCTGCATTTAACAATAATCGGAAGATTTAATCTCATTAAAATGTTTTTTTTGCCCAAATTTTTATACTTATCCGGGGAATCTGTCTCAACTTTGACTTATCACTCTTTAATGAAATAGACAATATGCTATCTCACTTCATTTGGGGATATGGAAAAACACGAAGAGCCTACAAACATATCACACACTCCAGGGACAGAGGTGGCCTAGCCCTCCCTAATTTCAAACTATATTGGTGGGCTACAACCATCAAATACAGTCGTTTATTGTTAATCCCCAAACAAGACTCAACGCCAACTTGCTTGACTCCAACTCCACAGGAATTAATTTTGGGTAATAATGCCAATAACCATCTCTGGAAACTACCCTATGAATGCCATCTAAAAAAAAGAACAATTTAAAACACTCAAGGGTATCTATACAGTGGAGAAGTGTGGCTCAGGGGTTAGAGGCAGCAGACCCAGAAGCTGAGATCGGCCCTGGACCAGGGTTCAATTCCCCGCCTCGGCGGGTCTTGGGCTAAAAAAATTCCATGGACTCGATAATTCTTGCTCCGGTGCCTTCTCAACTCACAGGTTCACACTCTGCGATTCGGGGCAATAGCTTGCTTAATCTCCACAACGGCCCCTCGCGGCGGGATGCCTGGCTTTCACCTTGTGGATACCCTGCCGGAGTTATCTCACCGGGGAATACCAGGACGGGTTCCCTAAGAAAGCGCTTAGATACCGGCCTCGGTCAGTGATTTGCGCTATATAAATACATGTACATTTACATTTACAGTTTGGAATATGGTTCGGAAACATTTGGCGATAGGCAGGTTTTCATTTTATACTCCGATAGATAACAAAACCAACCTGCCCGAAATTTTTTTGGATTCCTGCATGCGGCGATGGGTTAGTTTGTGAATTTCGCAACTCGGCTCGTTTTTCGATTTAACGGGTTTTTGTTCATTTGAATCGCTAAAAATTAAATATGGGCTGAATTCGCATGATTTTTTAAAGTTTTTACAATCAAGAGATTTTATTCTCAAAAAGGGGGGACACAATGGTTGCTTTAAGAAAATCCCAACAATTAACACTGTGGTTAGTTCGGCTAGGGTAAAAATTGGAGACATATATAAAGAACTAATTGCTGCACTACCAGATGATATTGATAACAGCGACGGCTCGTGGAGGGAGTTACGGTGGGGCAGGAGGGTGGGGAGGGGGAGGGGCAGGGCGGAGGTTGCTAAAAACCGGCATATGGATAATTGCAGGTAAGTAAACAATTTAATTAATAAAACGAATTTCGTAGTGCGCCTTGCATCGCAAAATGCAATGCAGTGCGAGCTACGAAATTCGTTTTATTAATTAAATTGTTTACTTACCTGCAATTATCCATATGCCGGTTTTCATCAACCTCCGCCCTGCCCCTCCCCCTCCCCACCCTCCTGCCCCACCGTAACTCCCTCCACGAGCCGTCGCTGATTGATAAACATGCAAATATCTGGCAAAATAGGATCAATATCACAGAGGATCTAGCCCACAAAGCACTCGAATTATCCAGCTCTATTCTAATGTCCACCAAGCTACAAGCTCAGTTCTACAAAACTTTTTTCGATCTCTATTATACACCTGAAAAAAAGTCAAAATGGGGAGTGGGGAAGGGGACTCTCTGCCCCAGATGCAATAGACCTTAAGCCGATTTGATATATATGTTGGCTGCATGTTATACTTTAGATAATGTTAAACGAGAAGTCTCCAACTTCCTATCGGAAATATTCAAAGTTGATATAGAGATCAGCACAGCAGAAATCGTGTTAATGGTAGATAAAGCTACTAGACCTATTGCCATGCAGGGACTCATATATATTGCTATGGCAGTCTTTAGAATCTGTTTAACTTCCGCATGGCTGGATCAATACCCACCCACATTTCAACAGTGGCTGATGCACTTCTTAGCAACATATAATCTCGAAATTTCCATTTATAGCCGGAAAGGTATCAGGAAAAAAGTAAAGGGATTGAAAATTTGGGAACCAGTTATATTATGGCTATTGAACCCAGCATAGACCAATTAGGTCGAAATATATTGAGTGCTTTAGGAATGTTATTATGTATTTCTTCTTGTCTTTACTCTTCGAAGCCTGCATTTTTTCATTTTTCTTTAAAATTCTTTATTCCTATACTGTTAATTTTCAAAAATTCCGAAATGTTCCCTGTACCGGGAGGAGGGGTTGTCGGGGGGTGGGGGGGGTTACCCCGTTGTAAAAAAAATGTTTAAAATCTCAATAAAGATTTGTTAAAAAAAAAAAAGAAATCACTTCACAAATACCCAAGCACTTATGAGATCACCCAGGCACTACCCATACACTGTCCCAATCTCCCAAGCACTACCCATGTGCTCATGCAATAACCCAGGTATTACCCATGCACTGATGCATTCACACATGCAGTACCCATACAATTCTCCAATAACCCAATTAGTATCCAAGCACTCATGACATCACTCTGCCACTACCCAAGCACTCATGAAATCACCCAGGCACTACTTATACACTTCTACAATCACCCATGCACTACTCATGTAATCCTCAAATCACCCAAGCACTACCCATGTATTCTTTCAATCACCCAGGTACTATTGATGCACTCATACACTCACCCTGGCCCTACCCATGCACTATTTCAATCACACAACCACTACTATGCAAAAACCCAGACACTACTGATGCACTTATGCAACAACCTAATCACTACTGATACACTCTTCCAACCACCCAACCACCACTTATATACTACTGCAATCACCCAGGCATTATCCATCCACTCATGCAATAACTCAGGCCATGCACTACCCATGCACTCTTTGAATCAATAAAGCTCTACACATATCCTCATGCAATCACCCAGGCATTAGCATGCAGCTATTTCTCTTTTTAACCAGATAAGGTAGTTCTGAAAAGAACTCTTTTTTTTCTTGTTTTATATATTTGTTTTGTGTTTTTTAAACTATTTTGTCACTTTTTTGGGGGGATTTTTTTAACAACAACAGAGAAAACGGTTAACTTTTGGAATTAAATTCCACCACAAAAATCTAAAAATTTGCAACAATGGTTTCTTGCTGCAGAATAAACAGCATCAACTGACTGCCCCACAACAGAATATAGTCTTGCATTTCATGCAATGTTGTTCAAGAGTTGCAAACTCAGGACGAATGTCTGGTCGTCGAGATGACGAGCTTGAGGCTCCATAAGTGCTGGGAGCAGCTCCCTGGTCACCTTCCTGCATGGCTTCTTGTGCATGTCAGAGCTGTTCACATGCCAGATGTCTCAGGTGGATGGTTTTAAAGATGTTTGAACATACTTGATGTTCCACACGAATATTTCCTATTGGTTTCTCTTGATAAAATTCTTGGGCAAAGTGTACAGCTCACCTTTCTAGCGTTCACTTTCTTTTCACCATCTGCAATCATCATCAGAAGGAGGATCTGCAACAGGAGTTGAAGAACCCATTGTTCAATTTTTCAGCAAGCACCGAAAGAATTCACTCACTAGCTGAAAAAACACAGCAGGTATATCTCCAGTGATGCTGCAGAGAGAATGAGAAAAATGGGTGGGTCCTTCCACTGCTAGAATGGAAAACTTTGTCAACCAATAAAATGCTCTGTTTTAAAGTCACATGGGGGTCAAGCACTCGGCGCGCAACCAGCACGCATGAGTTGTGACTCCGCGAAAATATATGAAACAATAATATAACTTATTGCAACTACTAATATGTGACTTTTATAATTAGTTTAGATAATCTCTTGCTCTCATATACACATTTAAGTAATATACATATAGTTTTAAAACATAACAAAATGTATGGGGGTCGCGCACTTGGCGCCACCCCATACGTATATGATGTTACACGAGACCCAGCACCATGTACCCGTCGCACACCAAACGTGCACATAACGCGACCCCATATGTATATGGCGTTATGTGGGGCCAGGCACCGCGCACCCTTTGCATACCAAACGCGAACACAACGCAACTTCCACAAAATATATTTAAGAATCATATAACTTCAATGCAATTACAAATATGTGATTTTTATAATTATTTTAGATAATGCTTTACTCTAATATACATATTATAAGTATATACACATAGTTTTAACACATTAAAACAATTACGAAAGTCACGCACCCTGCATGACCCCCATAGATATATGATGTTACGTGCGGCTCGGCACTGCACACCAGTCACATACCAAAAGTAAATCCGTGTACCCACCAAAATGGGCACACGATGGGTACGCGACTCCACATTTATTCCCCAAAAATTAAAAAAGACATTACATAATTTTTAAGAAAGGAAAACAAATGAGAACAAATATTTATAGGATATTACTGTTACAAAATATCACAAAAATACTTAGAGATTTACTGAAAAAGGCAGGTTTCATAAACATTATACCTAGTAACGAGCATTTAAAAAACGTTTGTAATTCACTGAAAAAAACATAGGTTTCAGGACGTCATGTTAGAAATTAGCATTTAAAAAAACTTTGAAATTCACTGAAAAATCCCATAGGTTTCAGAGACGTTATAGTTAGAAAATAGCATTTAAAAAACTTTTGAAATGTACTGAAAAAAATCATAGGTTTCAGGGACGTAGTAGTTAGTTGGACATTTCACTCGTACAAACCAGTGAAATTTGGCCGTTATAGTTAGCTCATCTAAGTATAACTTGCGCCCCCGCAATGCACTGCTTATGACATCACATATTACATCATTCATGACATGGTCAGTGACATCACTGATGACATCACTGATGACATCTCAAATGGCACAGTGGATTTGTTGGGACTTCTGGGAATCATTCTGGCTGTTTCTGGTTTAATTCTCCTATTCAGATGTCACTCTATATTTTTTCTCATTGATTATTTTGCGGAATTTGCTACATTTCATCATGGCATTACTATGTTAATAAATTGTTAAAACCTATACTTTGAGCCAGGTTCCTTTCACTTCAAATATTGCGCAAACCACATGAACTCAGTGCCTAGGCTAAAGACCATAGGCGGGAATTCCCTGAGTATCATGGAGCATAGTAGCACTTGGAGGATACAAATAATTTGGTATCAGAAGTGGGATTTTGTGGATGTAATGGTGTACGGCATATCACAAGCACTCAAACAGCACCATAGCAACATTAAAGTCAGGAAACAAATCACTGATTTTTCCAAACTAACTTCATAAAAATTATAACAATTTAATGTGAAAACTGACACCATCAAAAGTGTATCAATCACATAGGGGGCACACATCTGTAAAATGTTGAATACAAAAAAATGAACAAACTCTAAATTTCCCATGTTTGCTGTTGAAAAAGGACAAAGGCACTATTTCTGTTTGCCAGATTAAACAAATGAGGCTTTGCGCTATTACCTGCCTCTGCCCAAAAACTGAAACTTATTCACCAGTGCCATACCAGCTGATCTATTGTGGTCCTGGCATGCAAAGAACAAAGAATGACTTCTCTTTGGAAGAACCTGCGGACTGTATCACAGTCCAAAAAATCCTCACACACTTCAGATTTTTTAAAATTATGATTATCTATGAAAAAGCCTAACTTGAAACTGGTTGCCTTAGGGGATTTTGAACTTTGGTTTGGAGAACCATAAGCTAAAGTGGCAATAACTCTGGCTAGATAAATTTAACATGTGCCCACTGCTTCACATCACAAGTCTATATTCTGGACAGGCTTTCGACATCAGGGATAGTAAGCTGTGCATCACTGGTCTGGTCAAATTCTTGTATTATGTCTTTTATGCTAAAAGGGACCACGCTGAATAAATTTACAACAAAAACTATCAATCATCATGATGTCACTATAAATCTCTTGCCCTCAAAAAATGAATTCAAATCTTGGGTACCCAGATGAATAGAATAGCGTCTTTATGGCACAAGAACCCAACAGTTATACATTTTGAGGAACTTAAACCTCTGAGAAAGACCTACAAGCTGGTAATTGTTTAAGCCAATTCCACAAGGGCACTACTTCAAATGCTGAGAGATTTGCAACTCAAAATCCACAAATCCAAGACAAATTATGGCTGATAATTGGTGTAATAGTACACTAAATAAATTTCATGACAAGATTGCTTTCATTAGGAGCACAATTCCTAATTCTGGCTTTGACTTCATGATATTACTGTAGAAACGGCTATGCCAACTGTGAAGGCCTAAAAATCTACTCCTCTGCTTAAGAGATCCTTGTCTGACTGGATTTTTTAAGGATGGCTGTTAGGAACTAATTGCATTCATAATGGAAATTATGAACTGCTCATTTAGAGAAAAATTATACCAAGTTAATATGATAAAAAGGGCCTGCATTTTGCCATTAATGAAAAACAGCGGCTAAACCCAGTGGATCACTTTAATTATCACCCCCTAACGAATATTTCATAGTAAATGGAAGTTTTACAAAAGGCTGCTACTGAGCAGCATACAGGGATCATTGTTGACAGGCAGTTAGGGTTCCATTCACAAAGGGGCAAGGGGACAGCACTGCCTGAGGTTTTCATTCTTCTGTTCTGGAAATTGTTAATTATGAGGAGTCTGCTCTTTTAATTCTACTGGAATTTTCTCTTTCCTTTGAAACCACCCTAATTATACTAGATATGATTGAGAAGGTTCAAGGGGTGGAGCTGATTTCAATGTAGTCTGCTCTATCAGACCAGAAAACCAGGGTTGTAGTTGGACCGAATGTAGTTAATGCAGTCACTGTACACAGGGGAGTGCTGCATGATTTATGCCTGTCACCAATTGACTTTAATATATATCTTTATTCAGTTGTTAAGGATATGTGGAGTGTGGGTCCTAAATTATGTTGACGGCACTCATTTAGTGTGTTGCCTCTCTGGGAGTGCTTGAATGTCAGAAGTACTATGACACATGTTGCAGTCTTAAAGGAAAACATTAATCAAAATAGTCTGAGACTGAATCCCAGACATTTGCAATTCTTGATTGGGGGCACGGCCCACTGGCAAAAACATTGAACCATCTGTTTTAAGTATTTCAGGTTGCTAATGTGGTTATTCAAGTGCAAGATATTGTGCGAACTGTTCACATGATGTTCATTAAAAAAAATCTCCGATGAATATTCAATTAAATAACATCATGAGACCAATGTAATATTTTATGCAAGATATTACTGAAGACGGGGTACCTAATATTCGAACATTATAGACCCACCATTGCCAAAGCTGTCCTAGAATCCAAACTTAATTAAGGTAATGCCCTAATGGTAGAGTCATCTAAAGGCAATATTGACAAGCCTCATGTGTCAGCTGAATATGTGCTAAGGGCAACCTTTGAACTACCTAAAACTGTAATTTAGTTTAAATCCCTTCGTTAATACATACATCACTTCATGACAGTTCCCCAGACGATTTAAGATAACTACACCATATATTGCTTCACAGATCACTGAGATCTGAGGGTGGAAGTTTGCTAATTACCCCCCAAAAAGTTGGGCTGTGAATTCTTCCCGGTGAATGTTAGTGTGTGAATGGAGACAAATAAAAGAGGCACTACCATTGTTTAAAGCATTGAATACTCACATGTCTATGTCATTTGGTATCCTACGTCGTCATAGCAGTTTTTAGATGCCTAGAGGCAGACAGAGACTAAGAACCACCTCCTTTTCTGATCTTCACTAGGTTCACTTGTGTTCTGAGGAGCTGGTGTTGGTAAGCCTTTCTAACCAATAATATTTAATTTCTACCCCATTCCCAGGAAAATTCGCATAGTTTATCCAGTCCTGTTTTGCAGTAGTTCTTGTCAAGTTTAAAGCAGCCAATCATAGAAAACCTTGCTCTGAGGTTTTCCAAGATAACAGGTTGAGCTCTGAAATCCCATCCTGAGGATATCCCATGGAAATGAGGAACTCCTCCATGAAACCAACTCTGGCTGGTTTTGAGGCTGTTTTATGGCCCCTGTTTTGAGGCAGCTGCCTAGTTTTTAGAAAGTTATCTACGCAGTATCTTTAACAAATAGAAATTTTAACCAGGAATATACATTAAACTATATATTAAAATGGTTCATGGATGATTACAGTAGATATTTCCTAACCTGATGTATTATTACTTGTGATTTTATTCACTATTATGCATTTATGACAGGAAAAAATTCTACTACAGCCTACATTTATAACATTTATATTCTCTCACTGCAGGGACATACCATTAGACATCTTGGGCCTTATTTATGAAGGTCTTGCGCGACTTTTACGTGACTTTTAAAATGGGAAAAAGATACGCACCGGTGGCGCAAGGCCTTCATAAATAAGGCCCCTTCTGCTTTAACACATTATGCACTCAGATATTGCATGCTTCAATGCACTACTTATAGGTTACTTAGCTAATGTTAAAAGTACACTTTTTAAAAATTGATTTCCTTCGGCATGTGTCTGCTGTGCCCTTGCTCACAGCAAGTCAGAAGTGCAATATCAGATCTGTGGTCCAGCTTTTAAAGGGTGATGTAAATGTACATTGCAGCCCATATGTGACATTTCACTTTTATGCCATTTATGTATTTCCTGTGAAATATTACTTCAACCTTAACTGGAGATAGCCAATGTTTGGAGAAAACGTTATCAATTTCCCAGTGTCCAGATTCAAGATATACCAGTAAATCTAGTTTAATAAAAGAATGAGAAATGGGGAGAACAAACAAAGTGGTGAATTCCCTAGACAGGCTTGTACATATTGAGGAGACCTGGGCACTGTGCACAGAGTTATTATCAGCTAGGTACAGGTATACTTTCAGAGCACATGTCTGATTATGTTACATTTGATAGTGTGTTTAACTGTTGTTTTGTTTTATTATCTGTGTAAGAATATTTGGGGCATATTTACAATAAACGAGTGGAATGCGGGATAGCTCCAAAATGGCTAACTCCTCGCTCTGTCAGTTGAAAAACGCAGGGATGCTCTGTATTCACAAGAATGTGGCACACCCCTGTGTTTTCCCTAGCACTATCGCTAAATCTAGATGCCTAGTGCCTACCATAGTGCAAGGGTGTCTGCGTTGCAAGGAATAATTGTTCATGAAGAGGAAGGTCTCCCTTCCTGCACATAAACATCCATAATGGTGATTTGTAACTTCTCTGTGTGCTGCTTTGTGCAGCACACATAGAAGTTGCAATTTGTCATTTTTAAATGCCTGTTTATGTGCAGGAAGGGAAACCTTTCTGCCAATGAACACTCACTAATGGCGATTTGCGGTTTTTCTATGTGTGCTGTAGAACGCCAGGTTAAGACCAGGTTTTCACAGTCTTATTTTTGGCGCTGCCCCATATTTACATCATCCTTGTAAATAGGGTACAGCGTCAAAAGCAATGGGTGTTGCGGCGGAACGCCCACTGTAACACCTATTGCCCGCCACTTTCACGCTAATTGCTACATGAAAGGAAACCTTATTTTCAATGTAGGGCTAAGCCATGTTAAGTGGCTTAACACATCCTTATAAATAAGGTGAAGGGCTTATCGCCACCAGAACACTATAAAAAGTGACACTGGTGGCGATAAGCTCCTGTAAATATGTCCTTTTGTTCATTCCTTGGAAAAATAGATTATCTGTGTTATCACCAAATAATGTTGGGGCTTGTTTGACTGTTGGGTCTGGATCGGGATGTTTACAGTAAGTAGGAGAACATGTCTGATTCTGGACTACAAGGTAGTAGGAGTTGTGTTGCTTCTTACTAGATTTTTTGAAACATTGATTTTTAAGTTTAATAATGTATGTGTGTATAAATGGTTTTATATAGTGTGAACAAGGCCCACTGCAGGGCACAATACTCTTCAGATAAGATGCTTTCAGACATGTAAATCCAACTGTAGCCTTAATTTTAAGGCCATACTTGTGGCCTCACTACATGTCAGTGGCGGCCCTTTGTGGGAGTGCCGCGGGACGGTGGGGGAGGGGTAGGGTGAGGGTAGTTAACTCCGGTATACGGCCTGCCGGAGATAAGTAAAGAAATAAATACATAAAATGAATTATATTGCACACGCTGCAACACCAAATAGCCCTGCCTCAGTGCTGCCTGAGGGGGGGAAAAGAATTGCCTTCTTAGAGATATATCAAAGTGTGTCCATACATTGACAGTGAAGTCAATGACCATCCCATCTCTTTTTTGATGGATGTAAAAGCTACCGTCTCTACTGTACATTCTGTGAAGATACCAAACCTACCCCTCTCAGGAAGTCCAAGTTGTAGGGATCAGTGATAACCCGACTGTTAATCAAGTTGCTGCAGATTCTCCAGTTAAAATAGAAACAATGGTGAATAATCATCAATTCATACTGCATGATTTGAGTACTGTAAACTTGTTAGGCAGAGACTTACATTGCAAGATGAACTGTGCACTGGATGGTGCTGCAACTGAAACAGAAGATGAAGCACTAACCAAAGATAATTTGACTCTGGATTTAAGAAATGATGTCAAAGAAGAGGTATGGGATTTCTCAGACAAGAGATAGGGTTAATAAAAAGTGTTAAACCTGTGAATATCAATGTTAAACTTAATGCTGTTTTACCCAGAACCAAACAATACACACTGTCTAGAGAAGCAGAGGAAGAAATGTGGGCTGTCACTGATAAAGTGATTGAGTACGGAATTCTTCAGGAAGTGCTTGATAGAAATTAGGGAACTGAGTGGTAAATGGATGCCTGTACAGGATTTCAGAAATAAATACATGTTTTACAGTGATACCAAATCCAAATTTAGCAGAAATTCTGTTCCAAATTCCATCAAATGCAAAATGGTATACAGCCATTGACTTATGCCAAGTGTTCTTCTCCATATATCTTTATAGAAGTGAGTCAGTTATTATTTACATTCCAATTTCAAAATAAAGTTCTAGTTTGGTGTGTGTCCTTCATTTTTTATTTGATCTTGAAGAAGGATCTAGAAAATGTGATGTTGCCTTGTAACTTAGTCTTAGTGCAATACATGGATGACCTACCAGTCACATCGAAGTAGAAGGAAAATCAGAAACTTGACACAATTGCTCTGTTGAATAATTGAGCTCAATGGTTCTTAAACGTGGGGGTCGCAGAGCCTGCTCAGGGAGTCGACGACTGCTTAGAAAACTAAATAATATTAACAAACTAATCTAGTGTGATATAATATATTGTATATAAGAAGCAAAAAGTATAATTGAACATTTGTAAATTTGGGCTATTTCGAAATTGGAGTCAGAAATTGAGTTAGAATCCTTAGATTGATTCATGGAAGCAGTGCAAGTGCATCAAACAGAATATGGTATGGACTGAATTTAGACAAGCTTCAACCTTCCCATTAAAATTTGTTTTCTTTTATATTTGTTTGTGAATTAAATATTTTTCTTTATCATTTGTGTATTTGTTTGATGAATGTTCGTCTCTAATGTTTTTGTGTACAGTTTCGTAGCTCAAATCATTAATAATGCTTAGGCCAGGGAAGCCAGCTTTCAGTATTGACTAAGTGAAGGTCCCCAGGTCCCAGTAATGATTAAGTGGAGATCAAAAGTCAAAAGGTTAAGAACCACTGATTTAACTGACAATGGTCACAAGTTTCACCTAAGAAAATGTGGTATTGTAAAGAAGAAGAGATTTATCTTGGTCATTACATAGAAGAGGGTACAACGAAAGTCTCCAAAGAACGTGTTTCTGCAATTCCGAAAATGCATGTTCCTACAACCCAGAGAGAGATGAGGATGTTCCTAGGAATTATTGGCTTCTGTCATCAGTGGATTCCAAACCATTACTTGATTGTGAAACCTTTAGTACGGTTGACTAATAGTGATATAAAAGATACAGTTCTGTTTGATGTAGAATGTTTAGAGCCCTTCCAGATATTGAAAGAAAGTTTATGTGATGCACCTACCTTGGAATGCCAGGCTATATTTCGAACTTCTTCCTTTAGTGCTTCTTAAAACTTGGCTATACTCACACTAATCTTTTTTGGCCTAATTGGAATCAAAGACCTTATGGGGCACGCTTTGCCTCACACAGCACTGGGAAGCGTTAGTGAAGCTATGCGCTATGTACATCCCCATAAGATAAGATAAGATTGCCATTAGAAACGTGGGTGTGCCCTTTCAATGCTTGTTTTGTATTTCTTTAGTAGCATTTCTAAGAATAATACATATCAGCACAATTTGTGCAGTGGTCATCTCTACCCGTACATAGATTACATTAAGGAGGATATTCGCCACACTGCATCCAGTATGCCCTTCGAATAGTTACACAAAACAAGGATGGATCCTCAGGCCTATAGCATATCTCTCATAAGTGTTATTCAGTAGTTGAAAGTCTTTGTATGTTAATTGTGTTCGTTCCACACTCTGTTAAGACTTTGCTGACACATACACGGGCTCAGCATATGACAAACAGTTGCCTGACTGACCAGATATACTGGCAGCTGAAAACATCTCAATTAGGAGATGCACTTTGCTGAATCCAGCAACACTGCAACACTGCTGCCTAATTCCGACAAAAGCTACAAACACAAGTTTCCAGAGTGATGATGTTAATGAAATTCAGCATGACTGCGTCAGTTTTACAGATATAAAAAATAATTCACGTAGAAATGGCTGAACTGACATTGTTAATGGTATCGGATTACAAGACCACTATGGAGCACTGAAGGATAACTAAGCAGTATGTTTCATTCCAGAAATCCTTCCAGCAATACATCAGCAAAATGTTACTTAAGCACAAGTGGCAGAGTTGGTTGCACAGACCAGTGGCGTCACTAGGGTTGGTGTCACCCAGTGCGGGTAACTCATGGTGTCTCCCCCTCACAACACGACTTACCCATGAATCCATCCTCCTCGAGGAGATGTATTCATCTGTGCAGCACCCACGGAGGGGGTCCTTCTTCTGCCATCATTTTGAGTTACAACACAGGCCTTGTGCATATCTCCTGGCTAACTCCCCCTACCTCCCACTCCCACCCATCCGCAGCCTTAAAATGTGCTAATCACTGTAGCTTTCATGGCTTGTTCAGCTCCCCACGCCATCGTCTTTCCTTCACAGTTACAAGATGACATCTCCTGAATACTACTCCAGCATCTTACAGGTCCGGCCAGGGTAAGCATTGTGAAAATACTGCCCTCACTTTATGGCTCTTGAGTCCGTATATATGGGTGCAGTCTGACTTTTCAATACTCTACTTATGTAACTCTGGAGATACAGGGATATTTTTTGTTTGTTTGCAGAGTTTTATATAGAGCGAACTAGACCCGAACTGAACCGGGTATCAGAGCGCTTTACATAGCACCAGTTATGTTACACAAGGACACACATTCATTTGGTTAGGCACACTTGCAGCAAGTTAAGTAATCGAAAAAGGTCACTGGCAAATCTGTGAGACTTGAGCTTGATTGCTTATTCAGTGTAAAATGCTATGTCTCCACCAACATGTTCACAACTGCAAGCTCACTCCTGGAAGGCACATACACTTGTGTGCGAAAACCATGCGGCATTATCGGACTTCACCAAACAGCTGGCAAACTCCCAATGTACCTGTGCTGATTGTGTAGAAAGGAAAACTCTTGTTTTCGTTACCACTGCACAAGAGCAAAGAACAAAAGGAAGTGCTGACAGGTGATGTCACCAAAGGGAACGAATTCCACAAAGAGGTTCTATGGGACATCTTAAACAATTACAGCAAAATTTGAGCTTTCTATGATGTCACAAAGACCCGTCCTGTGGAAAACATCTTTTTTGACAGATACCCACGGAGAATTTTGTTATGATATGGTTCCCATATATGGTAATTATTAACACACCGTTCTTTGTTGTAGTTACAGGTAAAAACGATGTTAAAATGATTATCAATGGAGAATGTTTTTTTAACTGGTAAGAACACGTGTCCATTTATATTTAGCTTACTTGTGTTTATGCACACCACAAAATCGCTTTTTTCATTTGAAATATCTTAGCGTGTGCTTATTCCAGTGTATTTCTCTTTATTTCATTTTTTTGTGGAAGTCATATGTTTTCCACATAGGACTGTTCCCTTTATGTGCGTTGAGGTCTTCTTGTATTTTAGGAAGTAGAGGCTGCTTAATGGGAATTTCTTTCGGCCGAATATTGTTGTGTTGTGTGGGCCGAGGCCCACATGTAGAAATAACTGCGACACAGACACCAGTATAGATGGTTGGTTAATGAGCCACGAGCACGTGCGCTCGGCTCCTTTTATTGACTGTGTCACGTGACTCGTGACACAGTGGTGGGTGGGTGTAAAGTGTGGTCACATCCTGTTAACAACTAGACTGTGTCAGCTAGGACACAACATTCCTCCCAAAATTTGATAAAAATTAAGGAAAGACCAAAGTCCGAACCTGTGGGAGGAAGTACATAAATATACAGTAATTACAAATTCTCTTCAGCTGATTGCTTGATGACGACGGTGAAAATTGCTGCTGAAATATTAGTTCTTCTGGGCTTGACGTCCTGGTTCTCGATGGGCGTGCGCTTCTGGACTTGCGCCGTGGAAGTGTGTTGGTCAGTCCACTGAGATCTTGCTTTTTTTTTAGGATGACGCCAAACAGGATGACCAGATGTTAGACTTGGATGATGATGTCTTCTGCTGGTCCGTCGGTTTCTTCACTGTCGGCAGCTTGGCTTCACATTGCGAAGGGTGGAGTAATTGAAAGACATCCTTCTCACTGGGACGCCCCTCTCTCGGGTGTTCTCCTGCCACGAGATGTCCCGGAGGCCCTTTTCATCAGGTTTCCACTGGGCCGGGTATTCTTCCACAGCGATGCTCCAACTCCACAGTCTGCGTGTGAATGGAGGAGACGATGAAGGTACTACCTCACAAAGTCCGTAGCTCCACCTGAAGGGTAGTTGTTGACTCTTGCCTTTGAGCACAATTTCCTCTTCTTCCTGGGACGTGCAGGTTAGACGGCGATGGATCCATCTCTCGTGTCGGGACCCTCTGCCACCGGTGTCCCTGAGGCCTTTGCCCCTTGGATCTACACGGGCTGGAGTGGAATGGTCAGTTCTCCTTGTTCAGGCCATCTGAGCTCCCTCCGCATCCAGATTTCCGCTCGATCCCAAAGGTGGGTGTTGCCAATGGTCCGGCCTGTGCTCTCCTACCGTCCACGGGTCGTCGGGGTCTTGTGAATGGGTGCCTGTTCTGTTCATGGTGCTCTCAGTGTTCTGCTGGACGTGTTGGTCACTGTACACGATGTTGTGGTGTGTGTCACCTTTTCTTCTTGTAAGTGTGTAGACTTATCACACCTCTCGTCACCTTTTCCAGATGTTGTTCTTGGCGTCGTGCCACATGACTTCTTTCTTCGTTTTCCTTTTCACAACACGGTGCGGTCACCTTTCTTCCTTTGTCTTGCTGACCAGGCTTCTTCAAGCAGCGTGCACTCCGCCTGTTTCCGTCTGGTCTTGTCCTGTCTTTAGGATTCTGTCTTCTCTCCACTCTTCGGTGACTGGACCGTCATTACAATCTTTTCTCTTGCCTCCCCTTACTTCTTTTCTTGTAGGTGTTGCGTCCGTCTCTCCGGGTCTTTTTTCGGACATTCTCCTGATCTCTTAGTTCATTGACGTCTTCTGACAGGACATCTTCTCCCTGACTTCTTGGCAGAACACCTTCGCTGCGCCTTTCTGGCGGGTCAGCATTCCAGCGACCTGTTGGCAGGTAGGCTTTATCTTCTCCTTCACGGGCGATCATCTGGGTGATCGGCTTTTGCATTGGCGCACTTTTGTCTGCGCGTCGGCGCACTTTCTTCTGCGCTCTTCTTATGCTTTGCAGGTACCGGAGGGTTACGTCACCTCTCCTTGAATCTTCTCCGGTGGGCGCACTTCTCGCACGCGATGCCGGTGAGACTCTAATTTCGTTGGGGCGTTAACCGTGCGTGGTTTCTACGCCTCCTTTTGGCTGCGGGGTAACTTTGCATCACTCTTCCATTGCATGTCAGTGTGCATTGTGGTTACAAGTTCTTGCTTCACTTCGTACTTGCGCTTCTTTTGCTCCTCTGGCGTTGTCGCTCTTCTTCACGTGTGTATCGCACTTTTCTTCTTCACACTTGGGTACTTTCCTCGCACGTCTTCTGGTGCTTTGGGTGTGGCTTCCTCTCTGTTAGGCGCTGTCCTGTACCGTCCGCGTCCGGGGTACACTTGCGCGCTTCCAGTCAGTTGCCCTTAAATCTTGCTGCTTGCGGTAGACGTCTTGACTCTCCCTCGCCGTCCAGCATGAGGTTGTTTTCTCTCCTGCGGTTGCGGTGAGCACCTGTGGCGCCCAAGCGTCACCTTAGCAGTGATGATGGGTCTCCGTCCGCAGCGCTGCAGGCTTGTTCTCCCTTGTAGACTTTCCCTTGTGCTGTCTTGTGCTTGTTTGCTTCTTTGTGCTTCTTGTGGTGCAATTCTCCCCAGTTTCCACTAGATGGCAGTGTAGGCTGCTGGTCTTCCTTCAGCAGCAGCCTCCTCTTCTTGGTGAATCCTTCTTTCCTGTTGTTGGTGATTGGAGTCCCGGGCTTGCAGGACCTGTTTGTTGCCATGGAGTGTGCAGGAGAGGAGGGGGCTGGAGTCACTGCTTACTAGAGGTAAGTCCTATTTCTTTTTCTTGTGCTGCAGGCACTCGTGGTCTTTTGTGGGGCGCCACTCTGTAGGCCTCTGCAGCTCAGCTCACGCTGCAGGCCTTTCACTAGTTTGCCAGGGGACCCAGGAGGTGGGGGCACATTTCTCCTGCAGCACCGGCCATAGCATGATTGACGCTTCTTCCACCCTGCACGCAGCAGCTCGTGACAGTCCTCGGGCTGGGGGCATTCACAGACGATCACTGCCGGACACTGCTTCTCCTTTGGTACGGTGAGTGTCTCTTCACTTGGGCTGCCGACTCTGCTTCTGCCAGCTGCAGGCCAGACGCTGGTTCTTCTGTCGCTCTCCCTAATGCGGGTAGGCTCCGCTTTGTCATTGACAGTTCCCGGCAGCTCCCTCCAGCCCACACGCTGAGTGGGAGACGGGGGGGGCGATCTTCACTCCGGGTGGGGGCTGAACAGCTCACAATGATGCGGGTGCCCTCCGCTGATTGCTCCCAGCGCCGGCAGATCTTCACACTCTGCCGGTCGCTCACCGCTTCACTTAGGCAGGCCGGGCAGCATCCTTCATCACAGCGGGTGGGCTCCGCTTACCGGGCATTTCTTTGCAGCGCGTCTGGCGGCCGTCTTCACTTCTCCTCTGGCCACAGCAGCGGGTGGGCTCCGCTTTCCTTACTCGGTGCCCCGCAGCTCGCCACACGCTGCGGACACTTTTTCTTTCAACGTTTCTTCACCCCGCCGCCGCGCTTCACACACCGCGCGGCAGGGGACGCTACAGGCAGGCCGCGGGTGGGCTCCGCTGGTCTGCCTTATTCGTCTTTTCTTTTTGGCACCATGGCCATGCGGGTGGGCCCCGCTAATGTTCAGTCATGAGGGAGGTCGCTTCTGGTATGCGCGACCCCCTGGGGCCATTCGCAGTACCTGGGCTCACCTCTGGCCTACGGGCCTTGTAGTCAGCTGCGCCCATTGCGGGTGTGCTCCGCATGGCCTCTCTTCACCGGGGCAGTCGCGGCCGATGCGGGTGGGCACCGCACGGTCCGCTTGTTCTCCCGTGGGTACACCTGCGGCACGGCAGTGCCCGGCGGGGCTAGAGAGGTGCGGGGTGGGCTCCCGGTCACTCTCTCCTCATCATTCCGGCCCGGGGCTCAGCACACGCCCTTCGGGTCTATCCACAGGCTGTCCCGATCCTGGGGGAGGGAGCACACCGTCGCCCTGCTTCTCTCTCCCCCCTTCACCCACGACGATGGTGCTGTGGCAGGCTGGGCTCAGCCACCACTCCTCGTCGCCATTGTTGTGTTGTGTGGGCCAAGGCCCACATGTAGAAATAACTGCGACACAGACACCAGTATAGACGGTTGGTTAATGAGCCACAAGCACGTGCGCTCGGCTCCTTTTATTGACTGTGTCACGTGACTCGTGACACAGTGGTGGGTGGGTGTAAAGTGAAGTCACATCCTGTTAACAACTAGACTGTGTCAGCTAGGACACAACAAATATCACATCAAAGCAGTGAAAATCCTGTGTTTGGTCACTGCTGTGACGTCAGACAATGAATGTCTGTATTTTGAAAAATAGTGACATACTGAGTGTATACTGGAACCATAAATAACAAAGATCAACTTCTATAAATTACTCCATGAACAACAGCTAAGATTTATTAACCCACTTTTTTCTACACAACAGGGGTGTAGCTGTCAACAGAGTACAGCACAGTGGTGCCGCCCAATGCAGAGAGGGGGGAAGTTATCACACTACTTAATTTGATTCCACACACAGTCTGTTTTACAGTGCCTGGAATGCGATAGCTGGAGAGATCACGAATCGTTGTGTGATGTGAGCATAACATGTGTTTATGAACTGTGTAGATGTAAAATGGACGAAGCAGCTGCAAACTGCAATGACATCTTTGTAATCCCAAGCATGGAAGCGATTAAAAAATAAAAAATAATTTTGAGCGGGAATGCAAAACCAACAAAATGATTAACAATTCAAAACATTTCGACCAGCCCCGTATCATTTGAGGTTTACTTTAATAAATATATTGTCTGCTTTCAGATCCCAGATCCCCGTTTAGTACAGCATTTTCATGTCACAACATGCTTCTGGTGTACAAGCTGCTCACATTTCTAGAGGAGGCGCCCTCTTTTGGTGGAAGTTTTTCTACAAAGTTAAACATCCATTAAGTTACCGACAGGATCAACAAACAAAAGTGCAATACCTCGACCGAAAGAAAGGTACGTCCAGGCTGCCGTCTTCCTGATCCAATGCAACCTGTACAGAGCAGCCTGGCGTGTAAACCTCCCCGATCCTCAGCGTGCCGCTTACTGCCGGCGACTACATTCACCGATGCTTATTCCTGCTGATTTACAATTTCATAGCTAGTGAAGTGGTGGACGTGGGCAGTGATAAAAATGGCGGGTCCGGGAGCCACGTCACGTGAGTGACGTTTAGAACGTCGCCGACTTCGTAGCAGTAGCATAATTGTCCAATAATCTTTCCCGTGGCCGGGTAAGGTTGGACAGACATTCACTAATATTTTGACTTTTGGGCAGGTGTCACCCCATGTGAGTGTGTCACCGGGTGCGGTCCGCACCCCCGCACCCCCTAGGGACTCCACTGGCACAGGCAAGAGCGTGTTGTTTGTCAGAGGATTTGAATGGGACAATTTGTACAGTCAGAGTTTTCAAGACATTTTGGGAGAAAACTTATTTTAAAAATGTTGCAGAGGATTTGTGTGAATGCTGTGTAATATGCCAATATAATAGTAAGGGAAAGAACACCCATGAATTAATCAATCATATTAGCTAATTATAGGACCCATTTACACAACTGCAGTCAGATTTCATTACAATTACAGTTTTACAATGGCCTACATACACACTGGTGATTGTCTGCTTTTTTTTTAAATGGGTTGAGGCCTATCACACCTGAAGATCAGACATTTGCCAAACTGAGAGTTGGTTTGCAGATAGTGACCTCCATTTTAAAAATAAAAATTCTACAGCGGATGGTCGTCGCTGTAGCAGGAAGTTCCAGTCGGGTTTTTGTGGACCGTTGTTGCCGGAGCTTCATATTGACATCACATGAATTGTCGCTGCTTTAGTGCGAAGGGCAGATTTCATGCATGTTGGCGTTTGTTTCCGTAGCGTGAAGAGTCAGGTAAACCAGAGTTTTGATTTGGCAATTGTCATGATTGGCAAGATCTTGATGCAAACAGGACTGTTTGATGTTGTGAAGAGCCCCAAACTTCATGATTTCTCCTTTTTGTACTGGAGGAGCTCAGCAGAGGCCAAACCAAGGGCCCAGGACCTGGGAGGCAACTCTTGGGGATCAGCAACTCACTCCAGCAGAGGTCAACAGGACTCAGGTAGGTCCAGTTACAGATCCATCAAGTCCAGTGCAGCAGGTTAGCTGAGCAGTTGGAGAGAGGCCTCTGGAGCTTGTTATGTACCTGCAGCTCTGAACAGGCAATCAGTCAGCGACCCTTTGAGTCACTACAGAAAGCTGGATGAAGGAAGCAGGTCCATTCCTCCTTGTCAGACACCAGGGCAGGCCTCAAGCAACAGGGCAGTCCTTCTTCTGCAGTAGCCACTGGTCCAGGAGCATACTGAAGAGTTAATCTGGGGGTCCCGTGTCTATTCCTGGTGCCAGCTTTAATGTGAGAGAAGCTTCTAGACTTCCCTCCACATCAGATCCTGGAATTTCCTTCCTCCCCACTCTGGTCCCAGGATCTCTGAAGTAACAAAAGGCTAGAGTGAGGTTTCATGTGCCTGTGCTGAGGCAGCTCTTTGAAGTGCAAGTGTGGTAAGTGAAAGCTATAGCCCTCCCATCAGGTCAGGATGGCCCATTCTCGCAATACCCAGTTTCTGTTAGTGATGGAGGAAAATACAAAGGTCTACTGTCAACTACACCTACTCATGTGAACCAGGATACAGGCTGCAGGCACCAAATGGTTATACAACAAAATGCCTACTTTCTAACAGTGGCATTTTCAGAATTGTGACTTAAAATCTGTCTTAAAAATTAAATAGAGTTTTAAATTACAATCCAGTAGAGACTCAGCATGACTTTTCTACCCACCCCAAATCAAGTTATCACTTACTAGATGTAATACGGTGGCCCCTGAGAAAGTGAATAAGTTGATTCTAGAATTTAAATCAATTGAACGAAATAGCTCTGTAGAGGACTCTCATCCTGGAGAGAGGACTAGTGTTGACCAACAACAGATACCTTGAAACACCCTTGTTTTAGCCAATCAAGGGAGAGAAAGGGGGAGGGGCAGTGGGCATGCCCAACATTAGAATTTCCAATCAGGTGAGCGAGAAATGAGGAGAACGTTTTACCAATGGGGACCTCCCCAATAAAAGATGTGAATTCTTCTGAGCTTATTCCCATTTTTTATTTGTCTGATCGTGTTTTGTCTACTGCAGACGTTTTCTCACTTAATAAGGGTCTGAGTTTTGAACCTACTGAAGGGGCCATTTTTTTTCAAAATTACACTTGAGTTACTCTAATTTTTTCACAAACTGAGGCTTGCTACTTGTTTCGAGGTCAACTGGCAGGGTATATATTTTAACCCCATGAAACTGAGACCCCCCACTACTAGTAGTAAAACGCCTATTGTACTTTTGGCATTTGAAACCATGGCTCTCAAGGTGGTCACTTGGTTAAAAGATATCTGCCCTCTTTCGCACATCATCACCAGTGTTAAAGGGTCGTTGGAAGCAAAACATAAGTAAAGTTGTCTTTATTTCAGTCTCCACTCTCCGCCTCACCAACATCTAACGACCAGCTTACAGGAGATTCAATTCTGTCAGCATTCTAAAGAAAGCTCCACCTGAACGGCTGGAATGCACCAGTGTAGAACAGGTGGGGAAGGGGGAATACCAACAGAAATATAATAAAAGGGAAAAAACATAAAACATGAGTGGGGAATATAAATGAGAAAAGTTATGAATTACAACACATCTTCCGGCATATATAATTGAAAGAACAGGGAAGGTAAAAAAATGTCATATTTAATATTCATCATGCCACTTTAGTGTGGACCAAAGCCTTTTGGCGTCCTTGATCGTCAGATCTTGCTGAAGTCCTGGCATGGCAGGGGCATAGTTGAAACTGTTGTTTACTGGAGGATGTTGATTGGCTATCCATACTCCAGGCTTGCACATGGTCCATGACCCCCACATTGTGCCTGATTATCCGCAGGGGTCCAAAGAATTTTGAGGTACCCTGGGACCTTCCAATAGATGTTTTGACATATACACAGTCACCCACCTCACAATCCCGTTTTTTGGTGCCGTGTTTGTGGTCGTATGATGTTTTGTATTTATTTTGAGGGAAATATATCTTATTTCTTGTGTCAATCGAACTGTATTTCACCATTCCACCACCACCCATCCAATTTGGGAAGAATTTCCTACAAGGCTTCTTTTTTTTGAGGGAGGAAAATGAGGATATGCTGGTGACCTTGTATGGGGTAGTGTGGTATGCCCAGAGCATGTCCTGTATGGCCATCTCAAGCAAGTTGTATATAATCTTTGACCATTCTGTTAACTCTTTCCGCAAGGCCATTAGCCCTAGAACAGTACAAAGCCATTTTAAAATGGTTGATGGCTAATTTAGAAAGGAATTCTGTCATGAGGGTGGAAGTAAGTAGCACCCCATTATCTGTGATAAGGGTGGGTGGGATGCCTTCTGTTGTAAACGTGCCAATTAGGAAATCGATAAGGCTATCTGTGCTTATCTGATTTACCATCCTAGTGACAACCCAATGGGATTGGTAATCAACTAAGACAAATGCAATGCATTTTTGCACATATTTATGATTAATGGGGCCTGTTGTATCCAGAGCAAGTTTTTTCCAGGTTTTTTTTTTTAACAGATACATGGGTTGAAGGAACTTTGTGAACAACCTTGGATTTATCACTATTAGCACAAATAAGACAATTCTTAACCTTGGATTCCACCAGAAAATCCATGTTGGGAAACCAATATCGTTCTCTCAGTCGTGCTAAGTCAAACTCCTTCCAAGGTGACCTTCATGTACGAAGTCAATCATCTTATCTCTTATACCTTCAGGGGGTACTATTTTTGTCATTCCTGAATATTAAGTTCTGCTTTACGTTGATTTTGTGATGGATTTCTCAGAAGCCCTTGGCCACTTCAATGACTTCACTGTAACACTTGGACCAACCTAGCTGGATATATGTCCTAAGTTGGTTAAAAGTTCTACATTTTAGAGAACATTCTTCCTATTCCTCAGAGTTAAGGCTGGTGAGTGGATCTCCAAAATAGTATATTCTGGAGTGTCAAACTGTTCCTCTTTGTTCATAGAGGCTCGAGATAAGAAATTAGCTGCCTTGTTTAGATAATCAGGGACATATTCCATTTTGAGGCAAAATATTTCTAACCCTAAAAGCCAGCGGGTTATATATGGAGTACTATTAGAGAAACCTGTAGGGCTGAACTTGTATGTTAGCGGTTTATGGTCTGTGCGAATACAGAATTGCAGACCCCTTAGGAAAAATAAAAAAATGTTTCACAGCCCAGAAACATGCAAGGGCATATCTTTCTACCACTGAGTAAATATTTTCAGGTCTGGTAAGGGTACGCGAGGCAAAGGCCACAATTCTCTCCTTGCCATCTAATCCTATATTACTTGCATCAGTGGTTAATATCGTTTTCCTCAAGGATTCAAGTTGCACAGTTATGGAGAAGACAAAATGGCTTCTTTGATGCTCTCAAATGCACCTTGTTGCACGTCAAGCCATTTGAAATGTGTGCCATTTTTTATGAGATCCCTAAACGTGCTGGTTAAATCCACAATGTTTTATGACGTATTTACTCATATATTCATCAGGACTCAGTAATAGTTTCAGTTCATCTTCTGACTCTTGCTAGGGAGCATCCTTAACTGCTTCAAGTAGGCACATTTTGGGTCTGAACCCATCATTGTTTGTCCCAGATACTCTACAGATCTGACACCAATTTTACACTTCTCTTTTTTAAGTGTCAGTCCTGCATCTTTAAGTGTGGTAAAAACCTTCCTCAAAATCATACTGTGTTCCTCTATATATTAACAAATCAGCGTGGAAGGACATTGTTTTAGGTATCCCATCTAATATTTGTTGCATTATTTTTGGTAGTATTGCGGCCGGGGATGTGAGTCCAAATGGCATTCTGCGGAACATAAATGTGCCCATGGGTGTGGTGAATGCTGTCAACCATCTCGACTCAAGATGGAGCTCAACCTGATGGTAGGCTTTGGAAAGGTCCAACACACTGAAACAATTGGCTTCCCCCATAGTGCTCAACATCTTGTGCATACGAGGTGAAGCTGTAGTGTAGTTCCTAGTTTCCCACTAGGCCCTGCGCATTGGAATAACATAAACAGTAGTATCGACGTGGAACTGCGGATATTCCAGGCCTCCACTGACTATGCTAAACTTAATTGGGTTGTGTTACCAACTAGCTCAGAGGTCACTGGAAACTTTCTTCTCTGCATAGGAAGTGATCAGCTTCCTTGGCACAGACAAGAAGGGATTCAGCTTTCCAACAACCGTGCAACATGACAACTTTGCTCCTCAGATCAAGAGTCAATCTCTAGGGTCGTGTGAAACAATAGACATGTATTTCACTCAGTCAGTCTAGTGCAGTTTACTTTCACGAGATGTAGAGAATAGAGAGACGGGCGTTTGTCAATAAAGGGTTAACATTTATTGAACAGTCTTTCTTCTCGTACAAGAGAAATGTATTGCCACAATTGCAATAATTGTTATTATAAAAAGTACGTACAGTAAGATAAGTATTGCGAAATAGAACTGTAAAAGCATTGATATGGTTTCTTAGCCATACAATGGTTTAAAAGTAATAAAACATATATACAGTCATATATACATTAGGCTAACATACTCAACTGGTGCTTCTAACTAAGCCTACCCCAGTGTGCCTGACCTAAGCCTAACACGTGAAAGGGGAGTAAGTAAGTAGCTTTAAGTTAAGTTGGTTTTTCCAAGGTTTGTTTCAAGAATTCTCGTCTAAGGGTTTAGTCAACACCATACCTCTGAATAGAATGATGGAGGATTGGTATCTCCTTCAGGGGTCTCTCTCGATATCCCAGTCACCTGCGAGGGTAAACCGGAAGCGCCGTGGCTGGATTTCTCTGCACGAGAAAGGCAGCGGCTGCTCTTCAGCGCGTCGAGGAAGGAGGGGGGACAGCGTCCGCGGGCAGCTGGATCTGCTGGATGTCTTCGCAGAGGACGGCTGTTCAGCTCCTTAAGCGTACTGCACCATAGGTCGCGCTTTAGCGGCGATAATGGTATCAGCAGCTTCACCACCACAGGATAGCAGGCTGCAGCGACAGAGTGCTAGATTTACCAACACGGGGTCGTGCAGGCAGCTGGCTTCAGTAGCTCGTACAACAGGCAATTGCTTAAGGCAACGTTGGTAATATTTATACCTGACAGGTGCCGGGTTTGACGCAAGTTTGCTGGACATAAGACGTCAATTAAAGATGTCACTAGGAAGTGATAGTTATCAGTTGCTCATTAGAGTTCCATTACTAATCAAAACATAGCAAGCGGGGATTTCCAGGTTTGCTGAGTTTTTATCTTGTTGAAGAACTCGGAGTGTTATCCAGGAATATCAGATAGTGACTACTGCTCTGTCATTGCACTAATTGGTCGCAAAGGAAGTGGCAGAGGGAACTATGCTGGAATGTGGCTCTGTTCGTGTGAGGCCAGAGATGACTTTTCAGAAAATCGCACTTGAACGGTTATGCCAATATAGGGAATAAATGGATTTATAGCCGAATAGGGGCATAAGGTCACAGTATCGATCAGGAACCTAGATAAACACGCAACACCCACTCCACGGGTTAATGTCCATCAAAATTACTAAAACTAAAGCAATTAGATGCATGTGTAACATTGCCCACCCCAAAATACATAAATGCATTCGAAATAGGCGTACTTGAAATACATGGAATTTAGGTACTGTACGTTTTTTAAAGTATAGTAATCATTCAAAAAATTATTGCATATGAAATCAATGAACGATTATGCAAAAGGAATTACACATGAAGTATCTCTGACAGAAGAAAAGCGAGATAAATCATCACATAAAAATGCATTGTAATAACGTGTGCTAGAGGCTGGTGTAATGTTGTTATGTCTCTAGATGTGTTTAGAAATAGAAGTGTGAAGCTTCTGTTCTCTAAGAATAGTTTTTACGTTAAGCAAAGAATTGTTCGTGCCAAAAAAGGTCAATATTAGAAAAAATTGTCCAATTCAAAGAAAATAGATTTCCAAAGCTTTTGGCAGTTTTTGTTGATCAAAACTGAAGGCCGAATTCAGAGTTCATGGGAACGCTGTGTGTCGGAAAGCTTCTCAAAAGTTATTGTTTCTCTGTGGGTGAGAACATCGTATCAGACAGGCTCTCAAAGAATTGGTCTACAAATTCAGGTGATAGTTCAACCAAATTAGATAGCGCTGTAACTTGGCAGGTGTGAGAATGATTGCTGTCATCATAGTCGGGAGCAGCAATGCTCACAGAACGTTGTACCTGGATGATGTTGCTTTTGTCACTCGCTCCACTGTTACCACTTGGCTGTAGCACAGGAGTCTCCACGAATGCCGTCATCAGGATTGGTAGCCGCTGGGGACAACACAAGGCATGAGCCGTTATTGGACTGAGCAAAGTATCAACGTCCATTGGTACTGCTGATGGAAGTGAAAGACAGATGTCCAACACGCATTCATCGCCGCAAAGCATACACCGTAGCACAGGTAAAATGCAATTTTGCCATATCGGTCTGAATGAAAGGAACCAGGTCATGTTTAGATCTCTCAGCCTGGCCAATCCAAGGACGTTAGTGATCCTGTCCCGGTAGCGCATTGCTAGGATTGTCTCCTCCATTCCCATGGGAGCTATGTCTGAGCCGAGGCTTGCCATAACGTAGCAGGAGGGTCAAAAATAGAATCCTTGCGACGAGTCCCAAAAATAATGGTATGCCGCCAAAAATGGAGTGCACAAAATTAGGAAAGATTCCCAAAATTGCCTGGAAGGGTGTTAGCAGTCCCGAAAAGACTGTCTTAAATATGCCTGGGATACTTGTTGCACTAGACATGTTAAGGAGTTGGCTGAACATTTCTACGAAATGCACGGGGCAATTTGTTGATAAAAGGTCATGAACCTCAGTAGCCGTCCTTGCGACTAGAAGATCATACGTCTCTTTAGATGACGTTATAGGCACGGTTGTTTGTAAAAGTACAGATTTCATTTTGCTTAATGTATCAATTCGTATAGAATAGAGATTCAGACGAGGCCAGAGGGGAGTCACTATGTCTGGAGGCCCGCTCGGGAACAATGCTTGCATACAACATTTGACCATGGACGTTACTTCTATTAGATAACTTTTCCCTGGCGTGAGGCCACAACATCTGTGATCCGTTCTAAGAATGTAACTCCCGTTCGAAAGTTGCATAAAGAAGGGCTCTATCTGAGTTGCAGGTGTGACTAGCTGGTGGCATGAAAGGTTGTTTGAATTTCCATCACATGCTCCGTGTAAATTAATACCCTGACACAAAAGTATACCGCTTAGTGAATGTTTACAATTTTCACCACTAAGAAATACATTTTTGTCGCTGTCACTATAGCAAGAATGAGTGTATGGTAATTTCCATTCAGATTTTACATATCCTTTACCCAATTGTTCATACTGGCCAGCAGGTATGTACTCAAGGCACTTTTTAAATCGGAAAGTTGTTATCGGAATTGTGATAATTCCGTGTATTATCCATTCAATGACAGGACTCTCTGACATTGTCAATGTGTCACGGGGTTCAGTGCCCGGTCCCCTGCTTGGCCCCGGATCGGCTAATGGATTCTTCGTCTTATCCACAGGAGGACTGCTGGCCCTTTAAGAGTAATCGTCCTGATCATGAGGACGTGCTTGCCTCTGGACCAGCTGACTTCGGGAACCAATCCGGAGCGAGATTCGGACTTATCAGCGAGGACCCGGAAGACGCCGCGTCTCGGCTGGTCGACTCATGGGATGCAGCGGTTCAACGCGAGGAGCAGAAGAACGTGAGCCGGAGTACCAAGGACGAGGAGCAGACGACCGGAAAGGAAGACGGGATCCAGGCGGCGGAGTCCTACTCGGGAGCTGACGTCGAGAGTGAAGAAGACGCCAGGACTGCATCGGACGTGAGGGAGAGACCGACAAAGGAGACGCCAGGAGGCCACCGACACCGCGTATCGCCCAGCCACGCAAAGGAGGACGCGTGGCTTACCCAGGTGCGTGCTCGTTTGGGTTCGCTATTCCGGGGTAAAAAGGGCGGGACCGAGTAGAGCTACGGGAGGGGAGTTGTGTCAGTACTGCCTTCACAGTATACGGAGTTCCCTGTCACTGTACATCTCGAACACTGTGCACGGGTAGACGCGTTTTGCTGGTGGTGGTTCTGACTGTCCCCCTCACTCCCTTCCCCTGTCCTCTGAGAAAGCGTGGCCAGTACCTAATAGCCTCGTTGTTTCTTGTTTCTTTACATGCTTTGGGCTACCCGGACCTCCGCCTCCATACCTGAAGTTAAGGAATGTCAAGGACGGACCCTGGACCTCACACTGCCTAATTATTGAACTTCAACCTTTGTGTTAAAAACTCAATAAAACCCTTAAATCGACCCTCTTCAGTGTTGGCTCCTTCCCCTTCTTGTGACCCAAAGGTGACAAGTGGCGAGCCAGCCAGGAGCATTCCATCAGAGACATGATGGAGACCGTGTTGGAAGGACAGGCCAAACTGGAGTGGGCTATTAGTAAGGCTAGCGAACAAGCAGACAATGACAGAGCGACCTTCAGTGCCGCCATACAGCAACAGTCCGATCACCTTACTAAATTGGCTGAAGGGCAAACGCAATTGCTAGCGGTCTTGGGACAAAGCAGAGCATCCCACCCTCCTGGAGCAGTAGTACCTCTCCAAAAGTATGTAGCAGGGGATGACCCTGTTTCGTTCTTCCTGAATTTCGAAAGGGCGGCCCGGGCTAGTGCCTGGCCAGGGGATAGATGGCCCTTTTACCTGGCTCCTCTACTCACTGGGGAAGCTCAGGCTGCATACCAGTTGGCGAACAAAGACGGAACAGCTGCTTACGGACATGTGAAGCAACTAATCTTGGACAAATTGGGGGTGGATGATGAAACCATAGAATCCGCTTTAGACAAGAAAGAGGAGCGCCAAATGACGCACCTAAAACCCTTTTCTATAAGTTGAAAGACGCAGCGGATAGATGGCTGAAACCACAAGAAGGTAATCTTGATAATGTCATGAACAAGATTTATTTGGAACAGTTCCTTGAGGCTTTGCCCTATGGCACTCAGCGGTGGCTCAGGCAGCATGCAGGATTGACTTTAGAACATGCCATCGAAATGGCAAATTCTTATGCAAGGGCCCAAACAAGACCAGTATTCCGTGAAGCTGAGAAACCTGTTGTTAGCAAATCAACTACAAAGATAGATAAAAAGCCCTCTAGAAGCAATGACGAAACCGTTCCATTGAAGACAAGACCCTCAAAGGTAGAACCACCTATCTTCACTGCTCCCCAGTGCTATGAATGCGGTGAATGGGGTCATATTGCAAGGTACTGCCGAAAAAGGAAAGAAAAAGAAGAAGAACCCATGGAGGTCGGGTATGCTCCTCGCGCCATCCTTTACGCACAAGAGACAGGACCCGCCTTTTATGTAAGTGTCCTAGTAGATGGTAAAAAAAACCCTGCCTTGTTGGACTCAGGGTGTCGCCAGTCAGTGATAAGGAAAAGCGCGCTGAGCGATACCTCTGTGCTATTGGACCATACCGTACGGATAAAATGCGTACATGGGGATGTGCGTACTTATCCGGTAGCTCAGGTCACTTTAACGACCGAGAAGGGGACCCAATTACAGTGCAACTTAGGAGTAGTACCCGAATTACCTGAGTCTCTCCTTATAGGAACTGATAATAAGTGGTTCACCTCTTTAGTGAAGGAAGTTCTAGACAAACAGGGGCGAAGTATGGTTAGGGAGGGGCTGCTAGCTGAAGAACCATGGCCACTGATTCCAATTTCAGGGCAGCACAATTAAACGACGCCTCCTTGGCAACTGCTTGGCAGAGTGCCCTTAACAATAAAGGACAGAACCCCCTTACCTATCCCTGTTTTGTTGAACAAAATGGCCTCCTATACAGAGTAGGACAGAAGCAAGCCGCCCCCCAACTGATTGTACCAACTATATTTCGTGAGCAAGTGATGTTTTTTGCTCATGCACACCTTTTAGCAGGCCATTCTGGGGCGGAAAAGACCACAAATTCCATCATTGAGAACTTCTATTGGCCTGGAGTGTATGCTCAGGTCAAGAAGTATTGTCAGGAATGTCATATTTGTCAGAAAAGAAACCCGTACATTCCTCCCAAAGTCCCTCTTGTCCCTCTTCCGATCATAGGGAAACCTTTTGAGAGAATAGGGGTAGACCTCGTAGGACCCTTACCAAAATCACGTAGGGGGTACCAATACGTCATGGTGGTAGTCGATTATGCGACACGTTATCCCGAGGCGTTCCCTCTTAGGGCTGCCACGACTAGTGCCATCTCGCAGAAATTGGTAGAAATGTTTGCGAGAATGGGATTCCCCAAGGAGATCATAACAGACCAGGGAACACCATTCGTATCCAGACTTATGAAACAAGTCTGCCATCTTCTCAACATAAAACATCTACGCACGTCGGTATATCACCCTCAAACCGACGGACTAGTTGAAAGGTACAATGGGTTAATCAAGACTACATTAAAGAAACTATTGTCAGGGGATGGTAAACAATGGGACCAACTACTGCCATTGGCCCTCTATGTTTTGAGAAGCCAATTCCAAAGTAGTCTAGGTACTTCCCCGTTTGAGTTACTGTTTGGGAGGAAGCCCCGGACTCTTTTAGAAATAACCAGAGAGAGCTGGGAGACAACAGGGAAACAAGACGCTAAAGAATTGTTGGACTACTCCCAACAGTTAAAGTCCAGGTTATACAAGTTACGGACATTGTCCTACGAAACCTTGGAGAAGGCCCAGGATAAACAAAAGTTCTTCTATGATAAGGGAAAAAAATGGAGAGAGTTGAACGTAGGCGACTGGATTCTGGTTCTCCTTCCTACATCTACTCACAAACTCCGAAAGGAGTGGCAAGGTCCGTTCCAAGTAGTAAAGAAAATAGGAAGGACTACATATGCTCTACAACTTTCCCCTAACCGAACTCAAATTTATCACATTAACATCTTAAAGAAATGGCTGGGATCTCCTCCTAAAAATCCTGTTGCAGTGTCCTTAGCTACTCCTCCTACTCATACCATAGAGCATGCAGTTGTGAACCCCGACCTTTCAGAACCCAAGAAGGACGAACTGAAAGGGTTAATGATTAAACATCAGTCCATCTTTTCTGATCAACCTGGTAGAACTACATTAGCAGAACACCACATTCCGACCACTCCCGGGGTGACAGTAAAACAAAAACCCTATCGAGTCCCTGAAGCCCGGCGAGCGGTAATAAAAGAGGAGGTACAGAAAATGTTATAAGCAGGGATCATAGTGCCCTCTAAGAGCAACTGGTCCTCTCCCGTGGTACTAGTTCCAAAACCCGATGGGAGTAAAAGGTTTTGCATTGATTTTAGAGCAGTGAACAAGGTATCAAAGCAAGACGGGTACCCTCTGCCAAGAGTCGATGAATTAATAGAACATCTTGGTGAGGCTCAATACATAACAACTATTGACCTCACCAAAGGATACTGGCAGGTGCCCCTTTCCCTAAAAGATCAAGAAAAGACCGCGTTCACTACCCCAGACGGTCTGTTTCATTTCACCGTTTTGCCCTTTGGTCTCCATGGGGCTCCTGCTACATTTCAACGTCTTATGGATACGGTTTTAGCCCCATACAGATGTTTTGCAGCAGCCTACTTGGATGATATTGTCATCCATAGTCCAGATTGGCCGACCCACCTACAGCACTTAGAACAGATCCTGGGGGCCTTGGAAAAGGCCGGCTTACACCTAAATTCGAAAAAGTCACGCTTTGCCTTTTCTCAAGTTAAGTACCTAGGGTATGTCTTAGGAAACGGCCAATTGTACCCCCAACAAGAGAAGGTCAAAGCCATTCAGAGTCAAAGTTTCCCCAAAACGAGGAGAGACCTCAGAGCTTTCCTTGGCCTTGTTGGCTATTACAGACGGTTCATCCCGCACTTTGCCTCCCTCTCTGCCCCTTTGACAGATATGTTGAAAAAAACAGCCACTTCCAACCAGTTCAAACAACCCTCTCCTGCCGTTCAAAAGGCTTTTCAGGTACTGAAAGATGTCCTTTCCTCATCTCCAGTCCTCATAACCCCTGACTTTGACAAACCTTTTTTCCTCCAGACCGATGCTTCAGGGGTTGGGTTGGGGGCAGTATTGTCCCAGGTAGACCAGGAAGGGAGGGAAAGGCCTATTCTGTACTTACGTAGGAAACTGTTTCCTAGAGAAATTGCCTATCCCACGATAGAAAAAGAATGTTTGGCGGTGAAATGGAGCATTGAAAAACTTCACTACTATCTAGATGGTCGTCGTTTTACCTTGTTCTCGGACCATGCCCCTTTGCAATGGCTACAGCGAAATAAGGGTCGCAATGAACGCATCTTACGTTGGTTCCTATTCTTGCAGCCCTATGATTTTGAGGTGTGTCATCGGAAAGGTTCTGCTCAGACTAATGCTGACTATTTGTCCCGTTATCCACTTTCCCCCGAACGGGAAAAGTCTAGGGGGGAGATTTGTCACGGGGTTCAGTGCCCGGTCCCCTGCTTGGCCCCGGATCGGCTAATGGATTCTTCGTCTTATCCACAGGAGGACTGCTGGCCCTTTAAGAGTAATCGTCCTGATCATGAGGACGTGCTTGCCTCTGGACCAGCTGACTTCGGGAACCAATCCGGAGCGAGATTCGGACTTATCAGCGAGGACCCGGAAGACGCCGTGTCTCGGCTGGTCGACTCATGGGATGCAGCGGTTCAACGCGAGGAGCAGAAGAACGTGAGCCGGAGTACCAAGGACGAGGACCAGACGACCGGAAAGGAAGACGGGATCCAGGCGGCGGAGTCCTACTCGGGAGCTGACGTCGAGAGTGAAGAAGACGCCAGGACTGCATCGGACGTGAGGGAGAGACCGACAGAGGAGACGCCAGGAGGCCACCGACACCGCGTATCGCCCAGCCACGCAAAGGAGGACGCGTGGCTTACCCAGGTGCGTGCTCGTTTGGGTTCGCTATTCCGGGGTAAAAAGGGCGGGACCAAGTAGAGCTACGGGAGGGGAGTTGTGTCAGTACTGCCTTCACAGTATACGGAGTTCCCTGTCACTGTACATCTCGAACACTGTGCACGGGTAGACGCGTTTTGCTGGTGGTGGTTCTGACTGTCCCCCTCACTCCCTTCCCCTGTCCTCTGAGAAAGCGTGGCCAGTACCTAATAGCCTCGTTGTTTCTTGTTTCTTTACATGCTTTGGGCTACCCGGACCTCCGCCTCCATACCTGAAGTTAAGGAATGTCAAGGACGGACCCTGGACCTCACACTGCCTAATTATTGAACTTCAACCTTTGTGTTAAAAACTCAATAAAACCCTTAAATCGACCCTCTTCAGTGTTGGCTCCTTCCCCTTCTTGTGACCCAAAGGTGACACAATGGTAATCTCTTGAGTTTTTCGATGCTCAGGATTGTATAGTCTGCTCCTTTCTGTGCCAAACTGATCTGTTTATCAGTAAGGTTAAAACTGGAAAATAATGACGTTGTGTTGATTAAACGCCAAGGCACATAGCCTGAACGAAGATTTTGCAGCGTCCAGCCTAATTCTATAATAGAGCGTAGTTGAGACTGGCCATGTTGTAACATTAGCAAATCTCTGTCTATCACATCAAAGGCAGAGGATACAATGTTGTCCAAAGAATATATTCTGGAAGACAAAGTCATTAACCCATTGTCTACCACAGAAAGGGATTTTTCCAAATTAATACGATCAATTTCTCGTATTTTTTCAGCAGTTTCAATTTGCTTTACTTTCCAAGCCTTGTTGTAAGCAGCATAGATACTGGTCGCTATGAAACGCTTTTGTCGCTGTTTGCGTGGTCCAAGAATGAAATCGCGCAAATCAGCACCATCTTTTAATAAAGACAAGTGTTGCTTAATTTCAGCCAGTGTGGACGAAGTTAGCCATTCAAGGCAGAGTTTCCCTACACTGTATGTTGTTATAATCCCTGGATGTTGTCTCTGGGAGTATCTAGGGTCTAATCTGGTCATTTTTAACCCCTGTGTTTTATTCAGGAATCTATCTTGCCAGCTATTTGTGTCTGTAGGCCAGATTAACCACTTTTTCCAATCAGGATGTGTTCTGTTGAAATGTAAAATTTGTGACACGTCTAACTCAATGTCTGTAGTTGCATTTTCTGGTATTGGCTTTGGAATAGACGGTGTTTTAAGGTCTTTGATCTTAGCTAGGCCAAGACAAGATGTTTGGTGTATTGTGTCATTTAAAAATAACATTTGTTCAGGTATCATGCAGGTTCTAAATAGTGCTTCTATGCCTTGCACCTGCCAATCTTTTGTACCCCAAATTGTTTTCGTTTCAATATTATTTTTCCAATAATCAAAACCAAATGTCATCATTTTGTCATAAAATGCTTCTGAATATATCAATTTAGAATTTGTCAGCATTGTTTTCATTCCTGTTTTATCTAACAGTTTATAATAAAACGTTTCTGCATCACTGGTGTTAAACCCTGAGAAGTATTTGAATTTCTCAAAAAATGCTTTAGAACTGCTTTTAGGTGGTGTAGAACAATGTTCCCATTGATTATACATAAAAACATTTCTAGGCTGTGCAGATTTATGCAAGTAGTGATCCCCATAGTGGGTGTAACAGAATAACTGCTCATAACTAGATGAACCTTGTAAATAATCATGATCTGTGAATCTAGCTGACATTACTAAATCCAACATCATGTCATTAATACTGTTAAAGTCCCAATCATCAGAGAATGTACTTGGTGTCACAAAGTCACTTAAGGAAACCTTTAGTTGATGAGGATACTTCAGGATTTCGACCGGACCATAGATCTCATAGTCTGTTTTCTCCCATACTACCCCACCAGGTATTGGAATTGCTGTGACATTTACTGTTGACAGTTCTCTTTTCTTCACGTGGGATGATCTGTGTGGTTTCAGGACTAGGTTGATGTTCTGACTTGCTGTGTCCATTGTAATATATTTTCCTTCAATGAATTTTCCCAAACACAGTACCATGATGAGCCAAAGCAGGAGGAAAAATACACCTAGACCGAACCAGAACTCTAGCCAAGGGGAAATAAGGTAGATTTCCTTCAGTTGATGAAAGAGTTCCGTTGCTTTTTCTTTAAAAGACTTTTTTGTTTCTGGCATCACTTCGGGGTCGTTTAAATCTTCAGAGAAGTTGTCGAAGTTGATGAAATAACCAGAGGCAGTTCTGTCAATTGATGGGATTGTTCTTTCAATCTGTCTCTCGGTAGCACTTTCTGATGCCACATCATTGTAGACTGGTGTTGTTTCTTGACGAACTGTTTCAATCTGTGTTTCAAGAGGCACGAGTTCCATGGCATTATTGCATAGTCCTTCATTGTGCACTGCAGGCTGATCGAATGTGATTAGTCTTTCAGTTTGAACCTCTTGGATTGTTGCAAGTTTGGGCATTCTGTTGTTTCTTGGGAGTCCACTGGGCCTACTGTTGATTATATGCCACATGCTTGTGGTTTTACCAGATCGATAGATACAACTCTGTTCTCCTTTTTACCAGCAAGGGGCGGTAGCACAACTGATCTTGTTCCGGTGACTGCTAAGACAGGTACTGCTTTTCTGTAAGAAGGCCCAAATTCCTTCTTAACCGCAATCTTTTCTCTGACTAGATCCCCAATCTTTGGAATCCAGACAGGCCTTGCTGGGGCTGTTGCGGGTGGTGCCTCGTCAGTGGTACTTGGCTGTTGCTTTAACTTTATGTTGCTTAATGATTTTCTTGTTTCATTCTGTTCCTGTAAAACAGCCAAACGATCCTTTACATCAAAGTGCGTTGTTTCTTCTTGTACCACTGACATCTGACTATCGAGGTCCTGAACTCGCATTCTAATTCTGAACAATAGTTCGTATGGACTGAAACCTTTTAGAGAATTTCTTGGCATGTTGTTAAGACTAGTCTGAACACTTATTAAATGTTTGACCCACCCAGCGCCTGAACCTAATACCTTCGCTGTTATAGATTGCTTTATGTCACGGTTTTTTCTTTCTACCACACTATTCCCTTACGGGGTATGACGGACAAGAATACCGCAACCCAATTCCCATGCTAGCCATGGCTTCCTTATAGGCTCGAGAGCTGAAAGCAGGACCCTGGTCAGAATGGAACGTGGTAATTGCGTATGTGCCGATATAGACTCGCAAATCTTTTATAACCGTTCTAGCGTCAGCCGAGCGCTGGAGGCCTCATCTTTTAAGTGCATTTTGCCTTAACTGTTAATAGGATGCAGGATGGGGTGTAGGCAGCGTTACGCTCTTTCTGACTGGTAGCCGGTAGCATGGTTCCTTACTGCGATCCCTATTGCAGTTTTCACAGTTGTTTGCATATATTTGGTGTTCTACACTCATTCCAGGCCACCAGTATACTGATTGTAATTCAGTCAGTGATTCCGTGATCTCTCTGTGCCTAAGACCCAGACCCATATGTGCGTCTGCTATTAAAAATATTCTCCTGTTCCTGTTTGGAATTACTCTGTCCCTCACTCCAGGGATTCGAGCAAAAGGAACGGAGTTTGCATCGATTATGTATGCATAATTGAGTGGATAGTTTACGGGCAGTGCTGCACAGTCGCCTTTTACAGTAGTTTTTACTGCCAGCATGGTTTCCCCGTCTATGTATTTATCTGTACGCTTTTTTGTGGCTACGGAAGCCGGCTTAGTTGCTTCCGCTGTGGCTGTATTAGCCAATGAATTCCCTGCAACGTGAACGCCATCACGTTGAAGACTCTGTGCGTGAATCACGTGAGTCTTTTGTAGTTCTTTGTGTAAAAGAGCTACCTCGTTCCAGAGCAATTTATGCTTTATTGTGGCACCTGTGTCATCTTTGTAGTCGTTTTCGATCCAACTCTGCAGTTTATTGTTGTAAGAGTTGACGCAAAAATGAGAATCGCACACTATAAGTGTCGGGAATTCACGTTCTGCATTTTCGAGCGCCATCTTTAAAGATCTGATTTCAGTTCTTTGAACCGAACAGTTTCTTACAGATTCGGTTTTTGTTACCTTCGGTCTAATTTTACCGCACAGCCAACGACATTTAATAATCGCACATGCTGCATCGTAGGATTTTCTCTCTACGTTGAAATGCTGTACAGAGCTATCTGTATAGATTATACAGGCATATTGTGGGAGAGGCAGAATTTCGATTGGCAGAGGATATTCTTCTTCATATTCTAAATCATTCAGTTCTTCGAATTGCGGGGCGAAATAGTATTTCACGTCTTCAGCACCTAGAGAATCTATACACTGTATCCATTTCGGATCCAGTGACACTGTAGGCAAGTTTACTGGGCTGAATAGCGCCTCAAAGGCAGATTCCGCTGTAAGGATATTAATCCGTTTGCCGTGTGCTAGTTCTCGTTCATTTGCTAATGCGATTTGCACTGCGGTCACAGTTCTTTCTGTGTGACTGAATGTTTTTTTCTCCCTCATTAGAGGTTAGGTACGTGAATCCGCATCTTCCTGGGATGACTCGGATTACAAGATCGATCGTGTTGTCACGTGTATCTAATTTTGTTTTTGCTAAAATGTCTGTTTGCAGTGATCTCAAAATTTCTGTGTGTTTTTGAGTCCATTTGATTTGTTTAAAATCAGGTTTAATTAGTTCGTAGAGAGGTTTAACCCTCTCTGCGTAATTTAGAATGTAAGTTCTTCCGAAATTCAGAAAACCTAGAATGGATTGTAAATTCTTCAGCGTTTTTGGAGCTTGGAGTACAGCGCACTTCTCTAAGAAGTTGTCCGCTAGGCTTTTCCCTTCACTTGATAATTCGTACCCTAAAAATAGTACTGTCAGATGGGCAATTCGGGACTTTTTAAAGTTGAATTTGTAACCCTCTGCTGCGAACCCAAGTATAATGGTTTTCACTCTTTTCAAATGAGTATCCAAGTCGTCGTCTGTGAGATAAATATCATCTACGTAAGACAATGCTTTATCATCATAGATTTGTAGTAACTCTGTTACCCTAGCTGAGAATAGTCCTGGGCTGTTCTTGAACCCCTGTGGGAGACGACAGAATTTTTTCTGTGACCCAAATGCGGAGAAAGCGGTCAAATATCTGCTTTCTGGTGCAATGTTTTGACAAAAGAAACCATTAGAAATGTCTAATGTCGTTTTATATTTTTTCCTAACTATATTATTCATTAGGGCTGCACTATGCGAGTTTTGTACTGCAAAGGTTTTGCAACATGTATTAAGGTGTCTGTAGTCCAAAACTAGACGATATGAATTGTCTGGCTTGGAGACAGGAAACAAAGGATTGTTCATTTGAGAGGTGCATGTTTCAATCACCCCCTGGTACTCAAGTTGATCTAAGATCTCCCTGACTTGTTTTTTAGCTTCTTGCTTTATGGGATACTGCCGTTGGGCAGTTGGTTCACTTTTTAATTGGATTTTGTGAGGCGGTGAATCCTCATCCCATCCTACATGATTTTTATATAATGCAGGTGCCTGGGCTACTGCCCATTTCCTTGCATATGTGTATTTTTTGTGAATCGGAATGTGATTCGAGAAGGCAGGCATAATCACTTCTTCGCCACGAGGGCACTCCCTGACAAACTCTGGGGGCCAATCTTTTTCAGCTAACAGAATATCATAGCCTTTTGAGAGCGTATCCCAAAATAGACCCTTAATTCTCCTAGTCTTATCACCCTCTATACGCAATGTTATTTCGTATATTTTATGGGGCTCGCTAAGTCTGGCGTCGGCAGTTTCAACCTGAATGTATTCATTCGTGTCCACTGTCTCCAGATGACTCATCAAGATCTTGCGTGCTATACTGATTTCTGCTGCACTGTCCAACATTGTCAATGCCCACTCCCCGTTTTTCAACTGTGTCCTCAGTATTCTCGGCATGGTTGATTACTCTAATACTGGCTACCTTCTTTTTCTGAAATTGAGATTTCTTATTTTGAGCAGGTTCCTTGTCTTTGGACTTGGTGTGCTCTCCTGGGTCTGACCGTCCTCTTCTTTCCGAATTCTGTGGAAAAGATCGAGAGGGACGTGTATCAATGCTTTGATATCTATCAGGTTTTTTCAGATTATCCCTATTTCTAAGGTTATATCTTTTCTCAGAGGGCTCCCTCTGGGGAGACTGGCGTTCTCGAGTCGGAGTTCTTTCCCTCCGTCGAGGAGACCTTCCTCTGGACTGGAAAACTTTTTCCTTGGGAGTGGATTGTTTATTTCCATCCCAGCTCTTTTTAGGAGTGTTTGAATTATTTTTAATAAATAATTTTTCAGGATTTTCGAGCAGTTGGGGCTTAACTGGTTTTCCACCCAAGCTGTCTCTACCTAATTCTTCATAACATTTTTCTATGATTTTTGCAAGCTCAACAGGATCTTTTATATCTGTTTCCTTCAACTTCTGGCGAATCGCCACAGATGCTGCTTCTCCTCTAATGTTGGCTAATAATATAGCCGTGACCTGCTTGAAGTCTTTCAGTAATTTCATACCTAGATTTAAAGCGGGCTCTGGACCGAATTCATTTTGAATCTGTTTTAGCACTTCTGGTATTACCACCATAGACGGAACACCGTGTGTTTTTGTGTAAATGGAAGCAAAGACTGTACCCCAAGTGTCACAGTCCTCCACGTCTGGTGCGATTCCCATAGGAAGGCAGATGGTCAAGATTCTGTGTTTCTCAATAGGGGTAGTATCAGGAAATACTGCCTCTATTTGAGTGATTTTCTGTGCTAACCAGAAAGGAATTTGTTCCCGTTTTACGGGTGTTTTACCAAGACATGACTGTATGTTCTGTGGTGTAATTTTATTTGTGTTCCCCCTGATGAGGGGTCAGCTGTGGTGTATTAACAGCTGGCTGGACTGTTGCAGTCCGCATTACATATTGGACTAATTGCCTATGTATTTTTATTAATGTTTTTAGCTGTACTAACAGCTCTTCTCTAGACATTTTTACAATGTCAGGATGTGGTGTGTAGCTGGCTAGAACCGGCCACGTGGCTCCTGGTCTACCTAGTGGACCGAGCCTGGTTATGTGATCATTGTGTTTTAGGGCGCCATTAAACCAGAGCAGGTGCTCTTGAAATTTAAGTGGGATTTCAATCTCCTCGAAAGGAGCGTACTCTCCCGGAGGTTCCTCTATTTTGTAATAGTGAAACTCTTTTGTTATAGCGTTTACCGCTGGAAAGTTTATCCATGAATAGAATACCTCTGTCTGCCGATACTCGTGAGCCTCTATCACGAAAATTACTGTACCACCTTGAGGTGTCAGTTTGTTTACTATAAGTTTTGAAGTTATAGATTTCCTTAAATGTGCCGGGATGATTATTGCATCCGGGTCTGTGTATTCGGGACCTTGCTGAGTCGCATCTGCTGCGGCCCCATTGGTTCCGTTATTTTCTGGCATTTGTAAAAATGCGAGGTTTGCAGAGTAGGTCTCCAAGGAGACAAAGATTAGGTGCACAATATTTTGGAACGCTGTATCCTTCAACGTTGAATAAACCAGAGCTTTACATAGGAATCTCTTCCTACTGAGGTCGGGCGGATTTAACCTTTCACCCACTCCAGACGTCTATTGGAGTATTTACGGGAGAAAGGGGTGTGAAATATGCACAACTGAGTTACTCTACAAGTCTTGCGTTAGTTTATCGCCTTACCAAACGTTTGGGCGCCATGTAGTGTAGTTCCTAGTTTCCCACTAGGCCCTGCGCATTGGAATAACATAAACAGTAGTATTGACGTGGAACTGCGGATATTCCAGGCCTCCACTGACTATGCTAAACTTAATTGGGTTGTGTTACCAACTAGCTCAGAGGTCACTGGAAACTTTCTTCTCTGCATAGGAAGTGATCAGCTTCCTTGGCACAGACAAGAAGGGATTCAGCGTTCCAACAACCGTGCAGCATGACAACTTTGCTCCTCAGATCAAGAGTCAATCTCTAGGGTCGTGTGAAACAATAGACATGTATTTCACTCAGTCAGTCTAGTGCAGTTTACTTTCACGAGATGTAGAGAATAGAGAGACGGGCGTTTGTCAATAAAGGGTTAACATTTATTGAACAGTCTTTCTTCTCGTACAAGAGAAATGTATTGCCACAATTGCAATAATTGTTATTATAAAAAGTACGTACAGTAAGATAAGTATTGCGAAATAGAACTGTAAAAGCATTGATATGGTTTCTTAGCCATACAATGGTTTAAAAGTAATAAAACATATATACAGTCATATATACATTAGGCTAACATACTCAACTGGTGCTTCTAACTAAGCCTACCCCAGTGTGCCTGACCTAAGCCTAACACGTGAAAGGGGAGTAAGTAAGTAGCTTTAAGTTAAGTTGGTTTTTCCAAGGTTTGTTTCAAGAATTCTCGTCTAAGGGTTTAGTCAACACCATACCTCTGAATAGAATGATGGAGGATTGGTATCTCCTTCAGGGGTCTCTCTCGATATCCCAGTCACCTGCGAGGGTAAACCGGAAGCGCCGTGGCTGGATTTCTCTGCACGAGAAAGGCAGCGGCTGCTCTTCAGCGCGTCGAGGAAGGAGGGGGGACAGCGTCCGCGGGCAGCTGGATCTGCTGGATGTCTTCGCAGAGGACGGCTGTTCAGCTCCTTAAGTGTACTGCACCATAGGTCGCGCTTTAGCGGCGATAATGGTATCAGCAGCTTCACCACCACAGGATAGCAGGCTGCAGCGACAGAGTGCTAGATTTACCAACACTGGGTCGTGCAGGCAGCTGGCTTCAGTAGCTCGTACAACAGGCAATTGCTTAAGGCAACGTTGGTAATATTTATACCTGAGAGGTGCCGGGTTTGACGCAAGTTTGCTGGACATAAGACGTCAATTAAAGATGTCACTAGGAAGTGATAGTTATCAATTGCTCATTAGAGTTCCATTACTAATCAAAACATAGCAAGCGGGGATTTCCAGGTTTGCTGAGTTTTTATCTTGTTGAAGAACTCGGAGTGTTATCTAGGAATATCAGATAGTGACTACTGCTCTGTCATTGCACTAATTGGTCGCAAAGGAAGTGGCAGAGGGAACTATGCTGGAATGTGGCTCTGTTCGTGTGAGGCCAGAGATGACTTTTCAGAAAATCGCACTTGAACGGTTATGCCAATAATGGGAATAAATGGATTTATAGCCGAATAGGGGCATAAGGTCACAGTATCGATCAGGAACCTAGATAAACACGCAACAAAGCGTGTCTCTCAATCCAGATGTTGTTGTTGAGATCATGTAAATCTACACATAATCTGATTTAATCTCCTTGAGTTTTTTCTCAATAACAATGGGAGCCACCCAGTCAGAACAATCAATATCTTGAATGATGCCTAATTTCCTAAGTCTCGAAAGTTCTTTTTGTAAGGGGCCCCACATAAGGTGGGATATAGGTCTGGTTTCATGCACCACTGGTACAGCATTGGATCTTGATTCAATGTTGAAAGTTTTTAAGCATCCCTAACTCCTCTGTGAACACCTCAGGAAATTAATCATAAATAGTTTCGTCCATGATGGATTCATTTGTGGTATAGACCTGTTCGGGGTTATCAGGATCTAAATTAATCCATAATTCCTACTGATGTTTCCATCAAAGGAGATTGGAACCGTCTTCAACAACGTACACTTTCCCTACAGGGGGACAGTCTTTAAAAGAAATTTGTATGGGCTTACCATCTAACTTTATTTCACATTCAGGGTAATCAATTTTACTGCATGTTTGAATCTCCATCACCTGAAGTATTATTATTTTCTTGACAGAAGAGGACCTTACGTCCAGGTTCTCACTTTTGACTCCCTCACTTTTCGTATAGTTGTTCCTGCATACTCTAGCTAGGTGGCCTTTCTTGTTGCATTTCCTAAAAACAGCTGATCTAGCCTGGCAATTAGGGTTGTTAGCTAAGCGATTGCTGCTACCACAGTGATAAACATTTCAGCTTATTTACTTCTAGTTCGCTGGATTGGTATGCACTTTTATTTTTAACCTTGCATACAGTATCTTCCAGTAACAGATCCTGGTCCTTGTCAAGGATCCCTAAAAATGGCTAATTAGTGGTGGGTGTTCGAATTTCCTTCAGGCAAATGGCTGTGTGCTCAATGTATTTGGCTATTTAAATAGCCTCTTTTAGATTGTTTTTTCTTTGTAGAAGTTTGTCCTGTATCCAGGTGTTGTTAGTGCACAGCACTAACTGGTCTCTTATGAGTGACTCACTTAATTCTGCAAATTTGCACAACTTACTCAACCCTCTAAGTACAGCTACATAATGTGTAACACTTTCATGTTTACCTTGGGTCCTACTGAAGAATTTATTACGTTCAAGAACTATATTTATGTTATCACCGATGTGATTTTGTAACTTGAACAAAGTGATTTTCTATTCATATACTTCATCCACCACATGTTCTTCATCCTGCCCAATACGAGGAATCACAGGGTCAGGTAAAGTCTCAAAGATCCTTCTCTATGTGTGCCTAAATGATGTAGTAAAATATGTTGTTGTTTTTTTTACAGGACAGAATGTTTCTCCTCCAATGGCAATTAATTACAGTTCGAATATTTTTATCCATTCTTTCCAAGGCACCATAGGTTCACCTAAGTCGTTTAGGAATGGTGCAGGTTGGAGCATACTTGTAGCTGCCAAAGCAAAATAAGGTAAAAGTGGACAAGGGACCACTGGATAGAATGGACAAGAAAACACCAAAGGATACTAGTCCAGTGTACAAAAAAACTAGAGAAGAAGGAGATAAAAATAAGAAAAGTAAAGCACACAGATACTCCTTGGATAACTGTAATGAACCTGCAGATATGCGAGGAATTTTTTTTAAAACCTTTTCTCAATCAGAGGCAGTTAATATACAGAGATAATCCTTGACCCACAGATAGAGCACAAGACATGCACCATAAATGTCACAAATTGAGTAAAAGTGTGAGTCTATGCACGTCATATAAGCACAGGGACTGCCAAAGGATGAGCCATTGTATGACCCACACAGAAACAAAGGTTGATTAAGTGTGCAAGTCACCGGATATTCCACATGTCAAGCAAGTGTGCGAGTCACTGAGCATATACAACACAGCAAAATTACTTAGAGAAATCAAGTGTGTGAGTCATTGAATGTAGGACGCGCTCTATAGCTGCCACAGTTGAAAAAGGGTGCGAGTCACTGCGTGTAGGAGGACATGCACCAAAATGCCAATGGTTGACAAAAGAGTGAGAGTCACTGAGCATGGAACACATACAAAATGCCTTAGGAAAATCAAGTATGTGAGCCACTAATTGATGACCCACACAGTGAAGACTAATTAGCCAGGCTCTTGGGGTATAATTTGTGAGGCATAAAATATATATGACACACACCAGAAACAACATGAATGAAGAAGTGTGTGGGTCATTGGAACACTAGGCACGCACCAGATGGCCCTGGTTAATAAATGTGAGAGTCACTTAGTATAGACTCACATCGGTGAATTGGCCAGGCTTCTGAATAGAAATCAAAATTGCACACAATGAAAAGCTCCCATTGAATTGCAACAATAATCATGACAATATTCCATAGAACATCACTTGGGAGGAAAGGCAGTTTTAAGAGAAAAGAAAACTCTAATAATAAAACCTGCTGATAAGTGTGGGGGCACAGTTGTCCAAAAAGTGGTTGACTACAAAGAGGAGATCCAGCACCAAATGGCTAATTCCAACCACTTTCTCATGGGAAGTCCCCTATTGGACATTCGAAAAATGATAAAAAGCATCACTTTGAAAGGAAAAGATAATAGTTTTCTAAGTCTTTATAAGTTTGACTATCTTAATTCCAAATGCCATAGCACATCGAACATATGTACCCTGCTGAAAATTCATAAGGATCAGGAATGGCCGTATGGAAGACCCGTAGTGTCTGGCTGTAGCTCTGTCCCTGAGAAATTCTGCAAATATATTGATTTCTTTATTATGGATTTTGTTATACATACTAGGAGTTATGTCGGGTATAATGGATACATGATCAACCAAATAGAGGACACAGGTTTTAATCCTGATAATGAATTTTTAGTATGCTTAGATATTGAATCTTTATATACCAATATTCCACATGCAGAAGGTATGAGGAGGATAAGAGATGCTCTGGATAGCTGCCCTGGCCCAGTGATTGCCCCTACGGAATTTCTAATTTTATATACAAATAAAAGACACATTTATGGGGGCTTCTTATTTCCCCAACTTTGCAATTCTATTTGTTAATGATTTTGAGAGTGAATACATTTATGATCCAAACACAAATTCTATTTTTGAGGGTATATGTCTGTGAAAACATTACTTAAATGATATTTTATTTTATTTATTTGGATTGGCGATCATTCTTAACTTACTGATTTTTTACAATGGCTTGTCTTGTTGTCTGTTGATTTGAAATTACATCACACTTAAGCAATAGTTCTATTAATATTCTCACTATTTTGGCACACTATGGCAAACTGGCTACAAGGCTTTACACTAAGCCCACTGCTCATAAAATTTTGCTTCAGAACACTAGCCATCATCTTAGGGGCCTCAAGGATGGCTTCCCTTTCTGGCAATTTCTTCACATTCAATGAAATTGCAAATTCAAGGATGATTATTTCAGTGAAGCTAACATTTATGCACAGAAATGTGAGGCTCATGGCTGCTCCATTAGGTTGATAAAGCACTCTCTCAAACGTGCTTGGTATTTCCATAGGGGGATTTTGTTGACCTCTAAGGCTGAGAAAAATATGGATAACAGTTTAAGTGTCACAACCTTTTGTACACAGAGTAATGCTCTTACCAAGACTGTGAAGAAACACTGTCCTTTGATTTGATTGATTGGCATCTCAAATTACTCTTCTCTTTTAGGGAAGGAAAGAACCTTAGAGATCAATTGGTGACTCCAGATATTCCTAAAACAGCACCATCGGATCTAGCCTCATTGTGGGGCCAGAATAAAATTGTGGGCCATTTCAAATGGGGTAACTGTATGATGTGTTCCTCAAGTAATAGCATCAAATAGTTTATTAACTGCGACAGTATATATAATTCGAAATATCACACAAAGTGTAATTCACAAAATGTTGTATATTCCATTGGGTGTCTGTGAAAATTGATTCATGTTCGGCTAACTACACAAAAGATGAAGTTATGTCTAGCACAACATAAAAGCAGAATTTGCTGTAAAATCAATTTTGCCCCACTGGTTTCTCATTTTCTGGTATTCAAGCATTCTGCGAAATGCATAAAATGGCAAATCATTGAATTCATCAAGAGACCTCGTTGTGGGGGTGACACTTAGGCCATTTTAAACCATGCCGAGTGTCACTGCATCCTCAGATACAACAGCATTTCAAAAGGGCTCAATACAATGGAGGAATGCTGTTCTTCCATGTTGCTCCTATGTGTACAACGAATTTCGTTGCGCACGCTGCATCGCCAAATGCAATGCAGCGCGTGCAACACAATTTGTTTTATTTATTTTTATGTTTACTTACCTCTAATCGGCCGTAATCCGTAGTTTACTACACAGCACCCTGCCCCACATTAGTGCTCAGGAGCACTCCCACCACGGACCACTAATGTGTGCAAGTAGGCCGTATTGTATACTTCCCGAATCAATGGCATTTATTTATTGTCATTTTTGAGCCACATATTTTGCTCTTGTTGCATAAATGTAATTTTAGTACTTAATTTGTTAAAAATACTTGCTTAAAATGTGTTTCTATGATTGCACTGACATATGCATTTTGTAATTCTTGGCAATTTCACTTTCCTTTTCTTTTTTCCTCATCCATGCACTTGTTTTGTTAAATTATCATGATAGGACATGTTTTGCAAAGTATATATTTAACGGTTGATTTCTTGCCTGGACAGGCCCTGTCAACCTAGGACATAGACGCTTTTTCTGCTCCCCTTTTTTAAAATCTGTTTTGGGATAGTAGTTCAGTTGATTGTTTCCACTTTTGCAATGGGGGTACATTTTGTTGCTGTTTTTGTTAGTACGGCTCTAAAAGAGATGTTTCTTCACCTCAGTTGTATTTTGTTTATTTTTATGTCTACTAGCACTGCCCAAAATGCCCTTAATTAGGGATGCTTGGAGCTGCGCACTGTGTGATTTCACAACGAGTTTGAGAACGGAGGAATAAGTTGGATAGCATATCTTGAAGGAACCAGGTAAGTGCTGGGTCTCTGCATCAGCCTTGTGCCATTGGAGCACAGAATTATGGGGCATATTATCAAGGGGGTTTATCTCCGCTTTTTTGGCTTTAAAAGCCAAGAAAGCGGAGATAAAATGATCTTCCTATTACCTAGCTGTTGCTAACACCAGTTAGCGACAGCTAGTAGGAGATAGCGACCATCATGGGCCCCACTTTGCATTTCAGTGATATTTATCACTAATGACATGCAAAGTGGGCGTGCCAAGATGTTAGCGACTGAAAACAGTCGCTAACATCGGTATCTCCTATTACCAACTTTTGGAGATATTTGCGCTAAGCGCGAATATCTCCAAAAGCTAACACCTGCCCCGAGCAGTTCTTAGCCATGTTATCCAATGGGAGGTGGATAACATGGCTAAGAGCATTAGCTCGGTAATGCATGAATATCGCTGACTTTTCAGCGATATTCATGCATTGCGGCGATTTTTATCGCATTTGCGATAAACCTTGGTAATACCAAGGTTTATTTGCGGTAAAAAGCGCCGCAGCTCTGCGGTAAATTTTTGTCTCTAACCAAGCAATAGCGATAATTATCGCTATTGCTTGGTAATATGCCCCTATATGTTTACTTTTCAGCCCAAATTGTCCTTCTCATTTTAGGAGATACAGGCAGCTATTTCTGTTGGTGCCATGAAATGTCTATTGGGGCCGTCCCGTGACCCATGTGAGTAGCTTTTTAATCCTTTTAATGTTGCGGTTTCTCTCTAGCTAATTATGTGTAGGATATAACCCCAATTATCAATGACGGTAGTTCACAGTTTATTATAATCTATTCATTGCTTTGACTCCATGGTGTTGGTTAACCAGGTGATCAATAGCCACGGAGTCTAACCTGGTTTACTCTGCTTAATTTTGTGATAAGGTGCTTTACTGTTCATAAGATATGTTCAATTATTTAATTGATTCTGTACCAGATGTATGCCTACATATAAATATTGTTTTCAAAACAGTGTTATTTGTTTGGTTGTTCACTCTTTGCTTGGGTGATCTATCAAGCCGAGGTTTGGTCACTGGCTGCATAGCTACTAATCCTAGTATCTGGGTACATTTTAGGACTGATGCCATCATTAGTTCCCTATAGACTAACTTGCTTTGCCTTTTGATCTATTTTTGCCAGGATTGCCTACGGGCCTATTTCATTAGTCCCATTTCTTTGATGGTCTGGATGTAAGTAACACTGTCCATATTTTAGATTTTGGTTATCTTGCTTTATCTTTTATGCAAACTAAGGTGCCCCCTGTATTCCAGATTCTTTAGCTTTGCTCAAAAAATAGCTTTTTGTCCAGATGATAACCCTTTGACTTTTGGGAGTCAATACGCCATCAACTCTTTTGGGACTTGGGAATGGATTAAAACCTGCAATCTTCCATTTTCATGTACAGACTATTTGCTTGTTTATTTGCAGCACTTTTTGGAGGAGATTTACTAAGATTTTCCGCTGTGTTTGTGTCACAAAAGTGAAGCATATCGGTGCTAAACCTTTTTTTTCGGATTTACATTCCATCGCTAAACTTGTTTAGCGCAGGAAATAGTGTGAAAGTAATGCATAGCGCTGCTTTGCATTACTTAGCGCCAAGGGGGAGTACCATGGGCGGGTCATGGGCGTTCCAATGCAACCACCCAAAGTTTCTGATAATAAACCCAATTTACTAAATATAGTAGACAGGGTTTAGCGTCAGAAAACTGTGCCCTTTTAAAGTAGGTGCAAGGCTGGAGTAAGCTTTCATTTTCCCTTCCTTTTCCGACTTTTTATGTGTGCAGCACTGTACATCACACATGCTCAGTGGCAAAATGGGCTAAATTTAGTCTAAGCGTAGTATATAGTACTGGAAGGGTGCCCTTCCAGTACAAAACATATGCAAAAAAAATTGTACCCTTCAAATACAAAACCTATGCTAGACTTACGGAGACACACTTGCACCATGATGCAAAGGTGTCTCCGTGGTGCATGGCAGCTGAGCACTGGCACACCAGCGATAGGGAAAGGGGAGGAGAGAGCCATATTTCAGTAAACATTTGCATGAAAAAGTGGTAAATCTGCCCCTATTTTTATATTCCATATAGGTAACTTATATAGGTGCATGTAACACTGCAACATTTCACCTATATTCTTCCCTAGATTACATACATAACAGTTCTTAGGGACTTACCTTTTACCTAGATACAAGATTGCATTGAGAATGCAGGTTTTTCCCTAGTTCGAATCTCATACATTATCTATGAGGTTTCTTGGAAGCACAGCAGGACTACCATCTCCTGTGTAATATCTCTGTATAAAGTTCAGGCTTGACGTCATTCTCTAGGCCGACACAGTAACACAGCAAGGTAGGACCCCTGGGGAGACCTGTGGGTATATATATATCACATCTTGATTTAGAAAGACAGAGGAGACCGTCACTTCACGGTTGGCACACTGACCAGAGGGGCTGAGGTACCGGCATGCAGATGCTCCAGCTCGCAGTTGTCTAACATCCCTCAAGGGGTGTCCAACTCGAGACCAGGACAGGGTCCCATATTCTCTCATTCTCAGGTAATGGGTTTGACTAGATCCTAGAGGGATTCTTGGCATAACACTTACACAGATACAGGGTACATTTAGGTATATCTAGTTAGAGAGGCATCGTAGGAGTACGCACTTTTTATCATGTATTTCATGTACTTGTATATATTCATGATCACTGCAAAATGGTAGAACTGTACCAACCCTTTACTTTCGTAGTACTTCTAATCATATATCTCTGTTACTGTCTAATGGTTGTTACAGATTATCTATTCTACACTAGAATAACAACTGTTCAATAAATTCTTATTGAAACGCCAAGACTGTTTATTCTGTGTATCTCTGAGACAAACTAAGTGAGCATGAGAGACTGAGCGAAAGGTAGTACATTGTTTCCACGATTCTGATGGATCAGGGTTGTCATGTTCTGAGGATGCCAAAAACAATTCTCTCACCGATAATATTCTAGTGGCACTGTGAGCTAGCTAACAAATCTGGTGGGGGTGCTCGGAACCAGTCTGCCACAAATCCCACAGTTTATGTTATCTAAATGTGCAGATCCTGTATAAGGTATATAGGAACTACACGGCATGGCACCCAACGTTGGTTGGGCACTTATTTAACAGTAGAATCTGAGTAGTTCAGTCATGCTGTTCTCCGATACCCCTACTCATAAACCCAGAGACGTCTGGAGTGGGTAGGCACAAACTCCGCCACAGCTGAGTAGGCGAAACAATCCTATTTATTGCCTGTTGGTTATTCAAGCTTGAAGGACACATTGTTCCTGAATTGTGCAAAAATACCTTATCCTAGTTCCCTTGGAAAGCTTTTCTTTACAAAATGACTGAGGGCAGAGAAGACGTAGTAGATCTGAACCTCTCAGAAGACGAGGAAGATGCAAACGCAATACAGATTGCGCCAAACTTTAGACACACAATCACCATGAAATTGCTAGTGCATGGACTAACAGCTAGGGGTGGCTTAGTAGCTTTCGTGATTTAGCATACGAATCATACAGTACAGAGGTATTTTATTTGTGGGTTATATTCCTCGCAGCAAATGGTAGAACAAAGGCATTTCACTACTATACAGTAGGAGATGCACCAATGGAATACTGTCCATTCGAGGACATTGAGGTTCCACTCACATACTAGGAAGACTTACACTGATTTAAAGGCGCCCTACCCCACATAAGAAGAAGAGTGAGACTCGGCCCACTTGGAAGAGAAGGAGAAACTTGGCTGTTATTAGCGGCCTACACACCACATCCTGACATTAAAACAATGCCAGTAGGAGACTTACTCATACAGCACAAAGAAGTGATAACATTTGTCATGAGGACACTTACAATCGAACCAGCGATAGTTGCAACAACAGGAACTCAAGCTCAGGGTGCAGCAACCAAAATCACACCACAAACATTACACGCAGTGATGGACAAAATGCCCACGAAATGTGAACAAATGCCATTCTGGGGAGCTCAGAAAATAGCACAGTATTCCCAAATAAAACCCCATATGAAAAACACAGAATGCTAACAATCTGCTTGCCCATGGGGATAACACCACAAGTTGAAGATTGTACCACTTGGGGTACAGTCTTTCCTGCCATTTATAGCAGGACTCATGGTATTCCGTCACTAGCATTGATACCAGATGTATTGAGAAAAATTCAAAACAAGTACGGAGCAGAACTTGCTCTGAACTTAGGGATGAAGTTACTAGGTAACTATACCCGGGTATCAGCCATAATATTAGCTAATATTAAAGGTGAAGCAGCTTCAGTGGCTATCCACCAATGCCTAAGGGAGTTCATTCCTTTAGAACAATAACACGACCTACCAAAAATAATTTCAGAATTAGGTAAAGGCAGTTTGGGTGGGAAAACTTTAAAACCACAACTGATGGGCAGTCCTGGAAAAGGACACTTCCAAGCAGATACCTGCTTCAAATAAAAAGAAGTGGGATGATAAAAAACAGCAAACATTTAAAGGAAACAGATCTCAATCCCAAGGTAGATCACCTCCACAAGAGCCCTCTGAAAAGAGCTATTACCTCAGGAATAGGGATAATATTAGGAAACCTGACTGGTATCAGGATACTAATACACATTCCTCTCGTTCCTTTCAGGGTTCATAAAAAAACGCAGAGAGGGAAGGACCATCAGAAAGACAAGAAGAGCGTACAAAGTCCAGAGACAAGCAAAATGCCCAGGAATACACTTCTAAAAAAGAAGTGAAGCCAAAGCAAAAGTCACAGTTCAAAAAGAAGAAGGTTGCAGGTCTAAAGATCAGACATGCCCAGAATTCTGAGGAATCGACTATTGGATGGGGAATGAGCTCTGACGATGCTAGACAGTGCTGCAGAAGTAACAATAGCTCGCCAGAACCTGATAGAATTTCTGGTGACTGAATATATGACAGTAGAAACACCCGATACTAGGGTAAGAGTCCCACATAAAGTTTATGAAATAACACTTCAGATGGAGGGGGACAAATGTAGAACAGTGAGAGGTCTCTTTTGGGAGAACCTGATGATTGGCTATGACATTTTGTTAGCTGAATGAGATTGCCCACCAGCATTTGTCAGGGATTGCCCTAAAGGAGAAACGGTAACTCTACCAGCATTCTCAGATCATATTCCCAGGCACTTGCAACACCCATATGCGCTTGAGTGGGCAGTAGCACAGGCTCCAGCATTATACAAAAAACATTTTGGATGGGATGAGGATTCAACCCACCACATAATTCCTTTGAAAAATACTCCAGGGGCCTGGCCAAGATAGCATCTTGCCAGGACGCACTTTCGGAGCTCTCCGCTCCCGCCCGCCTAAATACCGCATTCCCGGCGGCACGGGAATCCCGCCATTGTCTGGAAGATCATCCGGAGGTGCGGCGCTAGCTGGAGGAGCAGTGTGGAGTCAGCTGCATCCCTGCGTTAAGCCAATCTCCTACAGCGAGAGTGCACGGCGGCGTTGCCGTCTCCCTGAGAGAGCCTGTGCCGGAGCCCGCGGAGGCGACGGGTGCCGCGACGGTCCCCTATGAGCCCTGGTGTCTGCCACACTGCACTTTGAGGATGGTCTCCTCTGACCAGTTCTACAGCTGACTTTTGGTCGCAGCCGCAGGAATTGACACGGGCTGCACTGCTCACATGAGGCCCCGGCTCCATTGCAGAGTGCAGGGCTCTCCATCGTGGCCTTGAGAGGGGAGTGTCTACAGTGCTTGAGACTTGCGGAGCTCTCAGGGCCTCCTGACTCCTCAGCTGACTCCCTCTTGCTGCATGAGGAGCTCATGGCTGCAGCTCCATCTTCCCAGCTGGGGGCCGGTGGGAGCCAGTGGAGATCTGACTGGTGGAGGAGATGAGGGGTACATGCCGGGCGCTTCCTGGAAGGCCAGGAGGCCTGGCTTGATTAACTGCTGGGCTCGGAGGTGAGGGCCCTCTGCTGGGAACCACAAACCCTCAACCCGGCAACGACTGATGGTTGGGCCCCCACTGCACTGCACTTGACCCTTCTGATTTCTAAGGGTCTCCTACACTGCCTTGAGGCTGGACTGGTGGACTTAGCACCCATACCTGCTTCCTGCCCTGACTCTGGCACCCTGCTCCTGGGTGTGTGGCTGCTCCTGGTCTGGACGTGCGGTGGGCTCTTTCTGCACCTCGTCCTAGCCCAAAGACCTCCCTAGGACTAGGTTGCCACTACTTAGACCTCAGCGGAGGCCTTGACACAGACATACAGCCTTGGAGACCCCAGCTGCCGTTCTGGTGCTACCTCCGCAGCACGCGGGAGACTGGGTCTAGAGGCAGGCCCTTGAAGGCACCACACTGCCGCTGCTCTGTGGACTTGGGGTGCCTGCGGGAAGCCGGCGTGCAAAGATGACCAGCTTCGGTGCCTTCACCTGGCACTGCCTTCTGCTGTTTTTTTACAGCCTTCACCGTGGGCCACCCACTGCACTCCCTGCTCTCACCTGGGCACTGGGCCCCATAAGTGCGGAGACCATGGCTGCCCCCAAGGGCAGAAAGGACAGGTCCATAAAAGAACTATTACTTAATTCTGCCGTGGAGCCGGAGTGCCAGACAAGCCCAGACGGCGCAGAAGAAGTGGAGGGGAAGGGGGCTCGGAGGCTCTGATTAACCGCTCCTTCCTGGAGTCTCTCTTCTCCTCTCTCTGAGATGACTTGGCCACCCCATAGCGTGATCTCCAGGCAGACCTGCAGAATGTAAGCTGTGCCGTGGACTTGCTGGGGGACCGAGTGCACACACTGGAGGTGCATAAATCAGGGAGAGATGAGAAACTGGAGAACCTCCAAAAAGAAGTCATCCGGTAGAAAGAGCAAAAACTTAGACCTCCGGGCTCATACTGAGGATCTAGATAACAGGTCCTGTTGGAACAACATTCGTATTCGAGGCATGAAGCATGATGACAGCGAGGGGGATGTTGAGGCTCTTGTGGCAGGCCGTCTCCACGCTTTCTTGGGGGAACCCCCGGAGTTCGAGATTAAGCTGGACCGCATGCACAATGTGGGCCCGTGCAGGGGGGGCCCTGCATCTCCAGCAGATATCCTGACCTGTGTACATGCCTACCAGCTAAAGGAGAGGATCTTCTGCGAGTATCGACAGAACCCCACCTTCACGTACCAAGGTCTGACCCCCACCTTATTCCAGGACTTAGCTACTTCCACGCTGCTTAAATAAAGGTCCTTCAGCCTGATCACTCTTCACCTTAGAAACTCTGGCTTACGACACACCTGGGGACACCCATTCAGGCTGATATTTTCCTACCAAGGGGATCTGAGACAAATCTGCTTGCTCCAAGTAGCCTAGAAACTCCTGGGCATTGAGGAACCCGCGCATGATCCATCAAGCCAGAGTGCACTGCCTCACCGGCACTGCAGCGGTCACAGATGGACCACCATTAAACCCCCAAGCTCCGTGACACGCTCTGACCCAGACACAATGGCCAAGGAACTAGAGGCGGTGTTAACATCCCTTACGGGAGCATATACACAATAAGGTAGACTCCTGCCTCTTGCATGATCCGTTAAGTGTGGACCCTTGTCTTAAGCCGAAGACATTAATGACCTACCTGGGCATTCTGGTGGAAGCAGGGAGCGTCGGGCATTGAGTACTCCTTTCTCTCTTCTCTAAGAGCAGGACATTGACTTTGATATCACCTACTCCTCCTGTTTTAGGTTCTTATGGGGTTTTTGTTTTACACAATGCTGCGGTCTCCTCCCCCTTCCCAAATCTCCATTGCACACATGAAGGTTGACTGCCCATGCATTTTGTTGTCACCTCACCTAGTCCACCTTCTCCCTGCGATATCTACAAACTGAAGGACCTTTCGGTCCCTACAGTGCATGCCCCCCCTAATTAACGTAGATCAGTGTTTAGATTTTTACACTGAACGATAAAAGGGCTCAACAATCCCATTAAGCATAGAGCTATCCTGTCCTATCTGGAGAACTCTTAGGCACACATCAGCCTGCTACAAGAGACCCATTTGAAGTCCAATGACACCTACAAGGCTTTCCCACACCAATATTATTCTCCCCTCCCTACTAAAAAGGCCGGAGTAGTCATCCTAGTTGCACGCACATTTCCTGGGACGGTGGGACCAAGGTGACGGAGATCAAAGGACGATTCCTAGCGCACTCGGTGAGGATAGGGGGCATAGCTTCACATTGGCTACTATGTATGCTCCTAATGATGACCAGGAAGCCTTCTTACACAAAATGATAGGTGACCTGACATCTGTACACAATTGACAAATTCTCCTTGGAGGTGATTTGAACATAGTGTTCGACGGTCAGCTCGACCGCTCTGCATAGCAGCAGGGTTCCATGGGGGCTCTTTCAGAAACCTATCGCCGATGGTTACACAAACAAGGGTTAGTGGACACCTGGAGGCACCTTCATCCTCATACGTGTGACTACACCTTCTAATCCCATGCCAGGGGACTTACGCATGACTCAACTACTTCCTGTTATCTCGCTTTTTCCTCCCAATGGTGTAATCATCAATCATTGAACCTCAAATGCTTTCGGATCACGCGGCCTTGACCCGGACCCTACTGTTCCTGCTTGTTATTAGACCACCATTTTCATGGCGACTTAGAGACGTACTCCTACATTGCCCTGAAGTAGTGCCACATCTTACAAAAGCATTAGAAGACTTTTTAGTTATAAACGACACGTGCGACACCTCCATCATATCCCTTTGGGAAATGCTTAAATGAGTGGCCTGAGGGGACCTCATAGCTACCTCTGCTTCGGACAACAAGGCCCGTCAAGAAAAGAGGGATGAGCTTACTGAACCAGTGCTAGAATTGGAAGGGATCCATAAATGGATGGGAGCCCCCCAAGTTTGGCGGAAACTTAAAGCAGCCAGGGCCTAACGAGCCAGTCTTGACCTCGAAGGGCGGAATATGCTGCGCTTTGGTTGAGGCATGCATTTTACATGGGAGGGGACAGATGTGGCCGCCTATTCTCCCATTAATTCTGCGTGCAGCGGCGGGCAGCAACGGTTCCCCTCATCTTGACCACCGTTGGTGTTGAGCACACACGTAGTGAGAACATAGCTGACGTATTTTGAGGTTTCTATGCCACCCTGTATTTCACATAGCCACTGCCCGACCAAAACCCTTCCAGGTACTGCCAGGACGTACCACTTACCAAGCTGAAGGAACATCAGACAGCCACGCTGGCTAACCCCGTTAGGCCTGAAGAGGTTATCTCAGCTATATCTCGACTCAAACTTCTAAAATAGCCCAGATCGGATGGGTTCACCACCCTTTTCTATAAAACGTTTTGTTCTATTGTGGCACCCATATTGACACGACCTTTCAATTCTGTTGCCATCTCCGGGGAACAGCCGCCTACCATGCTCTTAGCGTCAGTTGCAGTAATACCCAAGCCTGGGAAAGACACTCGGTATTGTGATTCATACAGGCCAATATCACTCCTAAATATCGACTTCAAGATCTTTACTGGGAACCTCGCGGTGAGATTAGGGCCTATGATGCCGGGCCTGATACATCCGGATCAGGTGGGCTTTGTCCCAACCAGACAGTGCAGTGAAAACACCCAATGGTTACTACACCTCTTAGACAAGTCCCACTGGCAATCCGAGGAGCGTGACTTCCTCTCAATAGATGCTGAGAAGGTGTTTGATAGTGTTTATTGGCCCTTCTTGGAGAATGTCCTGGAGAAATTCGGGGTTGGCCATCGCTTCCGAAAGTGGGTCTTCAGTGGCTACAATCACCCATCAGCCACTGTTAGTGTGAATGGTTTGAGTTCTGCACCTTTTAATGTCACCAGGGCTGCATACTCTTCCTTTTACTATTCGCTCTCTATGTGGGGCCACGGGCCCGCTGATATGAGGGAATTGGTTGATCCAGGGAATCTTCTTCGGAGGCGAACGTCACACCGTTAGCCAGTATGCGGATGATGTGTTTGCAACCCTTGAGTCCCTTCATACTTCGGTTCCAGCATTTCTGGCCATCAAACTGGAGGAATTTGCAGCAGCTTCTGGCTTCAAAGCCAATGTAGCTAAATCCCAAGCGTTGAGCTTCTCCCTGAAGCAGACCACTATTGCTACCCTGGCTCACACGTGCCCTATTAAATGGAACCAAAAAACTATGCCCTATCTGGGCATTTCGTTGTCCTTATCCATAGCTGAGAAAAACTCCCTCAATACTCAGCTATTGCGACAAATTAGAAAGGAGCTCCAGCGGTGGCAACCTTTCATGGCTGGGTAGGATAGCAGCAGCCCTTAAAATGAGCATACTCCCCAAGATTCTATATCTTTTCCAAACTCTCCCGGTGGAGCCCCCTCCAGGTGTCTTAAAGTAACTGCAATCTGAGTTTGTCTCTTGCATGGGCACACAAGAGACCACAACTGAACAGGAAGTTGAGCTACAGGTGCCATGTAGAAGGGGGGTTGGGATCCCTGACCTTGACCGCTATTACAAGGCAACGCAACTGAGAGCCCTCCTAGAGTGGTGTCAGCCTGAATCTGAGAAGCACTGGCTCTTCATGGTGTGAGCGCTTGTGAAGGTGGCTCTCTGGAAGATTCCCTTCCTCCACAAGGTTAGTAGACCTCTGGGGCTCTATGGCTCTCCGGTGGCCCACGCCACACTGACAACCTGGGAAGCGACAGCCACCCGCAATAGTTTGACGACCTTCCCCTCGCCCCTCACTCCCGTTACTGAAAACCAGGATTTCTCCCCGGGCCTTAATCGGGATGTATTCCGCCATAGGAATACAGAGGGACACAGGTCTATGGGGCATTTCATTGACGTTGACGGCACCGTTCCTTTGAGGATTTCAAGACCGACTCCTGTATGCCAAAAACAGAGGGGCTACCATTATCTACAAATACGACGCTGGGTCTTGCTGCCCCAGGTCCTCCCGGAGCGGGGAGGTTCCTCACTAAGTATGAGAGATGGCTGCTTTCCAAAAACTCAACTGAGCGGCTCATCACAGAACTCTATCACATCCTGCGGCCACCTGAACAGTTGGTCGAGCCAGCCGGCCAAAGACGCTGGGAGGCTGAACTAGGTCAGATGCTGACCCCCAAAGAATGGACGGATATTTATTACCGGGCCCAACGCACAGTGTACTATGTAAACTGCATTGAGACGGCCACTAAGATCATGACATACTGGTACCTTACACCCTCCCGGCTTCACAAGAGTGACCCTGATCGGTCTCCCACTTGCTGGAGGAGGTGTGACTATGAAGGCACACTCTTACACCTCCTGTGGGAATGCCCTACGCTCACTACTTATTGGAGACAGGTGCTGTACGAGATCGACAGCCACTTTGACACTACACTCCTCACCTTCCCTGGGCATGTGGTCGTGGGGTATCTGATAGACTTACCTATCCCCTGAAGTTTCGCAAAGGCAAACAAATAGGTATAGCCCTGGGGGCAGCCTTACAAAATATTCTATCACATTGGGGCACAGAGAATATACCAAATATACAAGGATGGCTGCACCGACTGTGGTGCGTTCTGGGCATGGAGCGTATCACCTCTTTGCTTAAGGGGGAAGGGGCCTCCTTCGCTGATAGTGGTGCCCCTTTGTTTCCCTACTGTGCACCGAATTACATGACCTATCCTGTCTTAGATACCTGCGGCTGCTTCGCCTTCCAGATCTAGGTCAACACGTATCTTGGGTAATATCCCCTGACGAGGTGGAGGGCTGGGTCAGTTTCTCATCCTATTACTCAGATACCTGGCACTGGGGAGGAGACGGAAGGGGGGGAGGGAGAGGATGGGGAGTGGGTGGGGAAGTTCCTATTTTCTCCATATTTTGTTTTTGTGTTTGTTACCTTGATGCTCTGTGAAGCAAAATGATAGCTATTGGCCTACGACTCCGGCAACATCCCACACTACATCTTGTTGTTAAAACTCAATAAAAATATTTCAAACTAAAAAATATTCCAACTGCACAGAGGCAGTATGCAATAAAGCAAGAAGCTAAAAAACAGGTCAGGGAGACCTTAGATCAACTTGAATACCAAGGGGTGATCGAAAATTGCACCTCATCAATGAATAATCCTTTGCTTCCGGTCATGAAACCAGACAATTCATATCGTCTAGTTTAAGATTACAGACATTTAAACACTTGCAATGAGACATTTTCAGTCCAAAATGCACACAGTGTTGCATTAATGAAAAACATTGTGCGGGAAAAATACAAAACAAACAATTGATATCTCAAATGGATTTTTCTGCCAAAATATAGCACCTGAAAGCAGGTATGTAACAGCATTCTCAGTGCTAGGGTCCCAGCGTCAATTTTGTCGGCACATCCAGGGGTATAAGAACAACCCTGGGCTGCTTTCGGCCACAATACCTGAGTTACTTCAAAAATTGGATGAAGAGGCATTGTCCTATGTGGATGATATTTATCTGACGGACGATGACCTGGAGCAGCGCTTGAACAGAGTGAATACCATAATTTTGGGATTTGCACCTGAGGGCTACAAATTGAACTATAAGAAATCAAAAATTGCCCACCTCAGTGTCCTATTTTTAGGATATGAGCTTTCAAGTGAAAGGAAAACCCTTGCAGCCAATTTAGTTAGAAAAATGTGTGCTGCTCCAACCTCCAAAATCATTTAAAAAAAATTACAAATAGTCCTGGGATTCCTGAATTTTGGTAGAACATACATTTTAGATTACGCAGAAAGGTTTAAAACCTTTCTACAACTTGAAAAAAACTGATTTTTTCAGTAATACAATGGACACAGGAATACACAGATACACTTCATTCCTTACAAGCTGACATGTTAGCTTCCAAAAGACTTGCAGACATGCGTAAACGTACCCAACCTGGTGATCCGTATAATTGCGGGTCAATCTGGGTACACCTATCTGACATACAATGAAGTTGAAACAGTACCAATTGCATACAAATCACATTTGTACACAAATGCTGAGATACGCTTTGCATCTACAGAAAAGATTCTGACAGCTGTACAGACTGCTGTAGCAAGAGAAAGAGCACTGGCACAGGGGAAACAAATTATAGTAGTGACTCTGGTTCCAGCCTTAGAGGCTGCAACAAAGGCAAGCATTCCTAACGCTAAAGCCTTACATCTGAGATGGATACAATGGGCTAATTCTCTCACTGCAACAGATGTAGAATACAGGTACAACCCAAATTTAAAGGCACTAGCATTCCTGCAATTCCAAAAGAATATCCTCTACCAAATAAAATAATGCCTCTGGATCAGTATGAATATATAATTTACACTGATGGATCTGCTCAACAGGCCATAGGAAGTAAGCAACAATATAGCAGCATGTGCAATCGTTAAAGGTCGCATCCGGGTTCATCCGAGTTGCACGAAAAGGCAATCTCTAGGAGACTGCATGGCACAGTTGGCAGAGTTAAAAGCCTTGATACTGGCACTGGTGAATACGGATCGAGAATTCCCCACACTAGTTGTGTGAGATTCGTTTTACTGTGTACAGTCATATTATGAATACATGCAACACTGGGTTAAAAACGGGTTCAAAGATGCAAAAGGTGGCACAATTAAGCATAAAATACAATGGGAACAGGTAGTGGAGTTGAAAACGGAACTATCGAGGGCTCACGTGATACATACACAGAGTCATCAGCGTGATGGTGTTCACGTTGAAGGCAATTCATTGGCTGATGAAGCCACAAAGGGGGCTGTACACACGGCTTCCATAGCTGCAATCACTCGTTTTAAAACAAAAACAGACGGTGAGATTATGGTAGCTGTTATTGCTTCATGCAAAAAACAGCAAAGCAGTACCAAAAAGATTTCCAATCAAGTACTCCTACAAGTTTGATGCCAATAACATTCCATTTACTCAGATCCCTGGAGTTGGGGATGGATTAATTCCAAACATGGTTCATAGGTTAGGTTTAATTCTAGCAGCACACGAGGGGATAGGTTCTTCACATGCAGGAGTTATGCAACCGTTTCTGTATTGAAACAATGCTATTGGTGGCTTGGATTAACAAAGCAGACTAAGGACTATCTCTTGAAATGCGACATCTGCCAGCAGATGAAAGGTTCCACCGTAACTCGTCCAGCACACACCTGAATGTTAATATCTGACAAACCACTAGCGTGTGTTTACTTGGACCACTGCGGCCCCTTAAGAAGAGATGGGGCTTACAGGTATATTATGGTTGCAGTGGATTCCTGCTCAACATTCCTATGGGTGTGGCCCCAGTGCTTGGCTGACGCTCGAACTGTTATAAAAGATTTACGAGTCTTCATAGGGACATACACAATTGCAAATTATATTCTGACCAGGGCCCTGCGTTTAGCTCTCGGGCTTACAAGGAGGCTGTGCGAGGTGTGGGTGTAGAATTGCAGTGCTTCTCTCCGTACCATCCAGAGGGAAATTCGGTCATGGAGAGGAAAAAACAACACTTAAAGCTGCCTTTAACAGCTAGAGTATTAGGCACAGGTGCGAGCTGGGGAAAACATCTGTATGGAGTGTAGTGGGCTTTGAACAATATGCCAAGAAGTTCTCCAGTGGGTGTCACTCCTTATGAGGTCATAGTTGGGACTACAATGTGGGTACCTGATCTTGGTTGTGAAGGCACAGTGGCAGATGAAAAACCTTTTGACATCCATGATCGTTTAGCTGTTTTACAGGATCTAAATGAATCCTGGACACAACAAAGTAATGTCCATCTGAAGCAGACCGCCACTGGGGAAGTCAAATCAGTCATAGCAAGCCCTATCATGATCCCAAAAGTCCGGGATCTGGTCAGAGAGAAAAAAGCAGACAAGAAGGAATTTGGGCCATCACACAGAAAGCTTGTAAAGGTCCTAGCAGTGAAGGGAACAAGAACTGTACTTCTACTGCCTCTTGCCGGAAAAAAGGAGAAAAGATTTGTCTCAAGCAACCTAATCAAACCACACTATGTGGCCGATACTGAGTAGTAGGCCACGTGGACTCCAAAGTAGCAGACGCCCGTCTCTCGCTACAATTGAACATGTTCAAATGGAAAAACTCATCACATTCGAAGATCCCCTTGTACGGATTGATTGACTATGCAATGACACTATGGAACTAGCTCCCCTTGAACCTAACATTCAAATTCCGAATCAAAATGAATGACAAATTACTATTCAACGAAATACAGATGTCTACATCAATCCGACTCAACAAGAGAAAACTATGATTTCTACAAATCCTGATGCAATACCAACAATTGATCGAACTGCTTCTGACTACTTCATAAAATGTGATCAGCTATCTTTCGATCCAAGTGAATCTGAAATGATGCAAGCCCAAAAATCAAGCAAGCAGCAAGATAAATACTTTCTGAACTTACTTAAAACGACTTAGCTGGTATCACCTTGGGTAGAACTATGGATAATAACCAAGATACTTTCCTTTCTTTTCTGGGTAGGCGTAGTAATAGTTTTTAGCATGCTTGTTAATGGCAAATACCTTCAACAAAGCTCTGCAGCCCAAAAGGTGAATTTAATTTTGAACAATCTCACACAAAAGAAAGAGGGAGAGGGTTTTCTACTCAACTAGCCCAACCCTCCAATAATAACCTTAACACACTAAGAGGGGTAGAGAAGAAAGGGACCTAGACAGAGCACGCAGGGGCACACACAGTGTTTGTAAAAGTTGCCCTCACTCACACACAAAATTGTGTTTGACATGCATCATCGTCGGGTCTTCTAACAATAAACCCTGGCGTAGCCACGCACAGGGTGGAGCATAGGGAAGGGGGTAACATAAAACAACACAGACAAACAAAAACTTTCATACACAAAGGTGAGTATAAAGTGTTACCAACCCTGACTCTGAATCATGCTAAGAATAGGTGCAGTGAAAGTGATGTTAAAACTGCCTCATGGGTACTCTATGTATTATTTTATTCCGGAGCACCAAGGACAGGATTAAAAGTAGAAAGGGGTGAGTATATCTGTGAGAAAGTTAGGGACTCACATCAACCCCCCTGGGACTGCTAAAGTCTTAGGGCCAGATGTAGCTCACCAAATACCTGTCCGTAACGGCCGATTTCGGCCGTTACCGACCGGTATTTGGTTTGTGACATGTAGGCAGCCTAAAATGTACCGAATCGATAAATTTACCGATTCGGTAAAATACCGAATCGGTAAATTTACCGAATCGGTAAATCTACATGTATGTGGCACTGAAAACAGTGCCACAGTACCTTTTGAATTCGTTATTTACCATCAAATACTATTTGATGGTAAATAACGAATTCCTGTGTACATGCACATCTGTGCATGCACACCTGTGCCCTTAGGGCATGTATGTGTGCCACATGGCACACAAGCCTGAATCAGGGATGCAACAGGGTGTCAAAGTGACACCCTGTCCCCCTTGTCAATTCGGTAATTTTAGCGAATCAGTATTTACCGATTCGGTAATTGCCATTGGTTCCTATGGGCCTCAAGGGCCATAGGAATCAATGGCAATTACCAAATCGGTAAATACCGATTCAGTAATTACCGAATATTGCCGAATCGTTAATTTATTCGGTAAATATACCAACATAGCATTTACCGATTAGTAAATACCGAATCAGTAAAATTCGGTATTTACCAATCGGTAAATACTAATTACCTACATCGGGCCCTAGGTGTGTTAAGGAATTTAGGGGGCATATTACCAAGGCAGGCAAAATTAAATTATCGCTGCTTTTGCCAACACACACTACATGCACGCCTCCACGCCGCAGGGATCCTAGACAAGGCTCTGGATTGGACCACCTCCTTCCTCTCCGGCAGAACCCAGAGCGTCCGCCTCCCCCCATCCTGTTCCGAAGCTTCCGAGATCATCTGCAGCATACCCCATGGATCCTCCCTCAGCCCGACGCTGTTTAACATTTACATGGCCCCGCTCGCACACGTAGCCCAACAGCACAACCTCAACATAATCTCCTAGGCCGTCGACACTCAGCTGATCCTCTTCCTCACTAAGGACCCCATCACAACCAAAGCCAAACTCCACAAAGGAATGAAGGCTGTCGCCGACTGAATGAAGACCAGCCGTCTGAAGCTGAACTCGGACAAGATGGAGGTCCTCATCCTCGGATCCAAACCTTCAGCCTGGGATGACTCCTGGTGGCCGACGGCACTGGGGGCAGCCCCAACACCCACCGACCACACACGCAGCCTGTGAATCATCCTCGACTCAATGATCTCAATGACCAAGCAAGTCAACGCCGTCTCCTCCTCCTTCTTCAACACCCTACGTATGCTCCGCAGGATCTACAGATGGATCCCAACAGATACAAGAAAGACAGTCACCCAGGCCCTCGTCAGCAGCAGACATGGCTAAGGAAATGCCCTCTACGCAGGAGCCCCGACCAAGCTCATCAAACGACTACAATGCATCCAAAACGCCTCGGCACGACTGATCCTCAAATTACCACTCCACGACCACATCACCCCCACCTGAGAAACCTGCACTGGCTCCCTATTTATTTATATTTTGAAGCTTGTAGAGCGCACAGCTACCTCCGAAGGAAGTGTCCCGGCGCTAAGATTACTGAATTGTCCCCAGGGAAAGAAAACAGAGACTGAACTCATACAGGGTTCTGACCCAACCAGGTCCTACTGCTTAGTGAACAACCAAGTCTTGAGTTTGCGGCGAAAAACAGACTCAGATTCGCAGAACCTGAGGTCAAGAGGGAGGCTGTTCCAGAGCTTGGCGGCAGTGATGGTAAAAGATCTGCCGCCAGTCCGAGAGAGCTTAAATCTGGGCACTGTCAACAGGCGAAGGTTGTTAGATCTAAGATGTCTGGATGACACCGAGATTTTAAGACGCTTTTTCAGATATGACGGGCCAGTACCATGGATAGCCCGGAATGTCAAAGTCAAAATCTTGAAATCAATGCGTCGTAAAATAGGAAGCCAATGAAGTTCTTCTCGAAAGGCTCTGACAGAAGTGCGGGCAGGAATATTGCCAATGAGCCGGGCGGCTGCATTTTGCACAATTTGCAGGCGGTCAACAAGGAAAAGTGGGGCACCTGAGTAAAGACTGTTGGCGTAGTCCAAGTGAGAGGTAATAAGAGCATGGACCACAGTTTTACGTGCTGATTGAGGGAGAAAAGGGAGAATTTTCTTTATCATACGAAGTTTGGCAAAGCAAGCTCCGACCACTTTATTAACTTGAGCCTTACCAGACAGGGCATTATCAAAAGTGTAGCCCAAGTTACGAGCTGCCTGTACTGGCGTAGGGGGAGGGTTCAGGATAGTAGGCCACCATAGGATAGATGGGGGGGGGGATTTTTTGCTGAAGAAGAGGACCTCCGTTTTATCGGTGTTCAGGGCAAGATGATTGGTAGACATCCAAGAGCAGATGCTGCCAAGGCAATTCCTAAAGTTAGAGAAAAGGGAGTCAGAATGGTCTCGAAAGGAAAAGATAAGCTGAGTATCATCAGCATACGAGACCACCCTGACACCCCAAGACTCAATTACCTTGGCTAGGTGGGCCACATAGGCGTTGAACAAAAGAGGGCTTAAGGCGGAGCCCTGGGGAACTCCGCACAAGAGGGGTTTGTCCTCGGATTCAAAAGGGTGCATGGTGACCCTTTGGAGGCGATTGGTCAGGAAAGAAGTAATCCAGGCGAGCACCGTCCCACCAACCCCAAGCTGTTGTAAGCGGGTGATAAGTATTTTATGGGAAACAGTATCAAAGGCAGCGGATATCAACAAGAGGATATCCTTCAAGCTCCTCACGCATGCAAACATGGCACTCAACAAGACTGGCCCAGCCTACCTCAACAGGCGGCTCTCCTTATACATCCCCAACCTCCAGCTACACTCCGCCAACCTCTCACTCGCCACTGTCCCGCACATCTGAAGAACAACCACTGGTGGGAGATCCTTTTTCCACCTCGCAGCCAAGACATGGAATACCCTCCCACTGAGCCTACGACAGAGCCAAGACCTGCTGACCTTCAGGAGGATACTCAAGACCTGGCTATTCGATCAGTAGCGGCCCCCCCCAGCACCTTGAGACCCTCGCGGGTATGTAGTACGCTTTACAAATTATTGATTGATTGATTGAATGGGTTTAGTATCCATAGGCCACATCCTCGTTATGTACAGAGAGAACATCCAGGGGCAGGGGTAGTGACATCCTATAGTGTTGGGAAGTTTTGCCTTGATTAGCCTAAAACCTCGACAACAACACAGGTGAAACAGCACTTATCCTTACTGTCACAGGATGTGGATCTCAGGGATTTTTGACTAGGTCCCAAGAAACCATGTCAGAAACGTTTCATTTATGCTGGCATTTATGCTGCCTACAATGAAATATGGAAAATATCCCAAAAAGAGGTCGCAGAGAGATTACGTGAAATAGACCGTATTAATCTAGAAAAATGTCTAGCAGTGGTAGACAATGGGTTAACTATATTGACCTCTAGGATATAATCCTTAGGCAACACTGTATCTTCGGTGATAGACATACTAGAAAAAGATTTGGCCATATTACAACACAGGCAATCTCAATTATGTTCTATCATGTTGTTAAGCTGGGCGTTGCAATCTTTGCGTGCAAGCTACGCACCTTGGCGTTTTATCAACAGCTCGTCACTGTTTTCTGAATACAATCTAACTGATAAGCAGATAGTAATGGCACAAAGGGGAGCAAAATATACAATGCTGCATATCGAAACACTGGATAGATTAGCATTTACAGTGGCAGAATCACTGTCCATAGAATGGCTAATCCATGGCCACATAACTCTACCGGTCACTACTTTTAAGTTTCCGTCTTTCCTTGAACAAAAGCAGTCAGGCAGATATGAAAAAATGGGTTAGGCATACAGTAAGGAATCATGGGAATTACCACAGAGATTTCAATGCCAGAGTGGGGATAGAGAAGTGTTTCAAAGCGGTACAAACTGTGAGAACACTTTAAGTGGATCACTCATATGTCAGGTTATAAGACTGCACTGGGCTTGTAATGGTTCTATAGCGAACTTGTCCGGTCATCTGAGGGGTGCCCCGGCTGCAGTGATTTCTCCATCATTCGGAGTACTTTCAAATGGGAGTTACTTAATGCTGAACAGTCAAGGCTGCTGCGGAATTCTCCCGGGCATTGCATATCTCATAACCTTGAGCTCCAGGGTTACTTGTTGTATAAAAGTATTTTTTCCACCAACACATACAGTCAGGGAGGAACCACTATGATCTTCACTAGGGGTGGGCGGATTTTGCATAATCGCGTTACGCAAATCTCTGCGAAACGGTAAAAAATCTCAGCGAACACGCAGAAATTCCGCCGACACGTGGAATTGCTTGTTTGTGATGCTTTTTTCCCGTTTGCGATCTCTGTTTGCGTGCTCGATAGGAAATATCTTGCGAACGCGCATTTTGAGAATGCGAACAAGCAAAACATTTAACAAAGCAGCGGAACGCAGAATTTTGGGCAATTTCGTGTTCTCCGTGGAACGCGAAATTACCCAAATTCCTCAAATTCCGTGAGTGGAACAGAATTAACCACCCAGGCCTAGTCTTCATTGAATGTTTCTTTAATACGGTTTGATACTCTAAGCAGAATGAAAGCAATGCTTTTAAAGAAATCTGTGCTCTTAACCTCCGCTCGGGAGACTTTTGATCTCCAGATGGCAAGGTCTTCAGCAGAGATACAGGCAAATAGTATCTTTATCATGTCTGATACGACAGGCATAGTCCACATATTTAAGACCATAGGTTCTGGACTTCTAAGCACCTTTCAGATGGTATGTGGAGTTATACCAAACTTCATACACTCTGTATAAGCATCTTTGGAGGACTTCATCAACTCCTGTTTCTAATAGCAGGTATCCTGATTATGTTCTATCTGCTACGCAATGGACATCCCAATCACCAAGGAGATGGACAAAGCACTCCTGGAGCGTAAATACAGTGTCTGCGTGGTACAACATCTGGGCATGCCTCGCCTAAGAGTACTAAGTGCATCTGGGTTTCTGTCATTTTGACCAGTCTGGATAGACTGCATCTTACCTGTTCTCCGATGTCTGTTTTGCGGAGAAGAATGCGTGTTAGACCTTTGTTTGACACTCCCATCATGTGCGCAACCGAACATGAATGCTCTACCGGACCCTATAACAGCCCATGTTCTGCAGTGATCACAGCATATCCCTATGTTGATGGCGGAATTTCTTGAGCTACTGCAGGTAGTAACTGCACCTGTTGGTATGGACACCGGCTCCTCCACTGACACTCAGGCTCTGGACGGCATACAGGCTGCCCCAGCACCGGCTGCAGACAGCATGGAACATCACCTGTGCTCAATTGACATACTCTGCGAGGTGCTACAGGGGCCGTCTACTGCGGAAGCAAGCAACAAAGCTGTTGCTTTGTACCAGCCAGGACACGTTGTGTGCTGGAAGAAATTCACCCTTTTTTAAACAAGCTCAAATTTGGAACTCCATAACAAAATTGACATTCCTTTCATTTATTGTTCATACATGGCTTTCTATTGCTTATAGTGGTTCGGACTATAACTACGGACACTTTAGAGCTATGCTTACAAAACATTTTTCTTTTGACATTCTTAAGTTTTGTAGAATTTTTTTAGATTTTTTAAACATTTTAGCTAAAGAAATGTTTTATGAACTTTGAGCATACCTATATCTAGTTAGGCTAGTAGCACGATAATAAGTTCCATATGTTGTCCAGTGTACACAGTCAAAATATTGAATTTAATAGGACAGAATATCAGCTGTCAAAAATATAGTGGTGCAGAATATCGATATGCAGGTAAGAAGTATAAATTTTCATAATATCGAAGTTGGTAATATTGTCAGTCATAATATTGTTGTTAAAAATATAGCATTTCTTTGTGTTTCAAATGTTAGTAAATGTATTAAAAGTATATATTAGTTTTGTAAGGTATGTTTGAATTTTTTTAAAGTAAGGAATTTTATGTGAAATTATGTTTGCGTATTTTAGTTCTATAGCAGGTTGTGGGTTTATAGGGGAATATTATGAATGAGGTTTCTTGGAAGCACAGCAGGACTACCATCTCCTGTATAATATCTCTGTATAAAGTTCAGGCCCAACGTCATCCTCTAGGCTGACACAGTAACACAGCAAGGTAGGACCCCTGGGGAGACCTGTGGGTATATATACAGCACATCTTGCTTTAGAAAGACAGAGGAAACAGTGACTAGAGGCACTGAGGTTCCTGCAAGCAGATGCTCCAGCTCACAGTGGTCTAACATCCCTCGGGGGTGCCCAATTCGAGACCAGGGCGGGGTCCCATATTCTCTCATTCTCAGGTAATGGGGTTGACCAGTTCCTAGAGGGATTCTTGGCATAACACCTACACAGATGCTAGGTACATTTAGGTACATCTAGTTAGGGAGGCATCGTAGGAGTACACCCTTTTTATCATGTATTTCATGCATTTGCATATATTGGTGATCACTGCAAAATGGTAAAGGGATGTACCATCCCTTTACTTTCATACTACTGCTAATCCTATATCTCTGCTACTGTCTAATGGTTGTTACAGCTCATCAATTCTACACTAGAATAGTAACTGTTCAATAAATTCTCATTGAAACGCCCGGACTGTTTATTCTGTGTATCTCTGAGACAAACTAAGTAAGCACGAGAGACTGAGCGAAAGTTAGTATATTGTTTCCACGATTCTGAGGGATCAGTGTTTTCATGTTCTGAGGTTGCCAAAATCTATTCTCTCCCGGATAAGAGGAGATTCTAGTGGCACTGTGAGCTAGCTGATGCAGACAGACTAACATACCCGGGTGGGTTGCTCCCAATCCCACAGTTCAGGTTATCCAAATGTGCAGATCCTGTATATGGTATAAATGAACTACACAACACTATGTACTGTCTAGAGTATTTTTTTAGTAATATTTTGAGCAGAAAGAACTTACATATTTCATTGTTTATGTTGTGTTTATATTATATGTGAAATCTACTTACAATAATTATTCACTTTATGTTTTATTCTTTGCACACCTCACCTTTCGTAAAATCTGAATGTATCATTAAAGAGAGTTCTAAATCGCAATTCATTAGAGACATAGCATGACATTTCTACCTGCCTCAAGCAATTGTTGTCACTTATTACATGTAATAAGGAAACCTAATGGTGTCCTATGTGAAAGGTTGGCCTTGCAGTAGTGAAAAATGAATTTTAACAGTTTTTACTGCATGGACATGTAAAACGTAAAAGTATATGTCCAACTTTTTAAATACACTGCACCCTGTCCCAAGGGCCATTTAAGGCCTAACCTAGGTGTGATTTATATTTATTAAAAAGGAAGGTTTTAATCAATCAATCAATCAGGGGATTATATAGTATGCTACTCACCCGTAAGGGTCTCAAGGCTCTGGGGGGGAGGGGGCGCCTCTGGATCAGTCGAAGAGCCAGGTCTTGAGGTCCCTCCTGAACGTGTGCAGGGTGGGGGAGCATCTGATGTTCACAGGGAGCTTGTTCCAGGTTTTGGCTGTTATGTAGGAGAAGGCTTTCCCGCCGGTTCTATTCCTGCGGATGTGGGGGGCCTCTGCCAGGGTGAGGTTGGCGGAGCAGAAGTTCCTCTTGGGTGCGTTGAAGGATACTCTCTTGTTATGGTATTTGGGTCTGATGTTGTGAAGGGATTTGTAGGCGTGGGTGAGGAGTTTGAAGGTGATCCTCTTCCCGATGAGGAGCCAGTGGAGGTCTTGTAGGTGTTGGGTCATGTGCTCATGGCTTGGTGTCCCGAGGACAAGAGCCTGACTGCAGTGTTCTGGATGGTCTGGAGTCTGTGCAGAAGAGTTCTGTTGATTCCGGCATAGAGAGTGTTGCAATAGTCCAGTCTGCTGGTGGTGAGTGCGTGGGTGACGGTCCTACTGCAGTTGGGGGGATCCACTTGAAGGTCTTACGGTGGATGAGAAGGAAGTTGAAACTGGCGGAGGTGACAGCGTTGATCTGGCAGTTCATGGAGAGAGAGGGGTCAAGCATGATGCCAAGGTTCCGAGCATGGTCTGTAGCGGTGGGTGAACTCCCAGGGGTGGAGGCCACCAGGTGTTGTCCCAGGTGAAGGTGCAGGGACTGAGGATGAGGACCTCAGTCTTCTCTGGGTTTAGCTTCAGGCAGCTGCCAGGTTGCCGTGTTCTTCATGCCTTCCTGGAAACAGTCTGGTGTCTTCGGAGTTCTTTGTGAGCAAGAGGACTAAGTATGGGTGAAATTTGCGAATTTGTGATATGCGAATTCGTGCGAAAACAAATTCGCGGTCCGTAAAATCCGCAAATTTGTGCGAACTTGCAGATTTTTTTATTTTCTCGTGTTCGCAGGATTTTTTTTCAGCGCGGCTACCGCAAAGTTACCCATGCGGTCGTACATGGGCGCGGCCACCTTGTTTTCTGTGTTCGCGTTCCGTATTTCTGTTTCCGAGCGCTAGTTGCATGCTCGCATCGTGCATTTCCAACGTGCGGGGTGCAATTATGTATTTGCGTCCGTTTTGCGTGCTCGCGGGGGAAATATCAAGCAAACTTACCCATGTGGTCGCAATGGGCGCGGCCATCTTGTTTTTCATTTATTGCTATGGTTCTGGGCATGCTTTTTCAATCCTCCTTAAATCTTTGTAATCCTTTGTTTGTTTGAACTTTTTTTTGATCTTTTTTACTCATTATCTATCTCTTTATTTTCTACATCTATATTTTTTTTCCTACTTTTGGTTATTTTAAAACTGCTTTTTTAAAATCTCTTTTCTTTTACTTACTTTCCCTATTCTTTCCTATTTTATTTTCCTTTACTGTCATGGACAATGGCAAAGGGAGCCGGCAAAAACCTTAAGGGGATCGGTCCCGCACCCGTAGCCGGCTCCCTAACGGGCGCTTAAGGGGGGAGGCAGTAACTGCCAGGGAGATCTTTAGTGCGGTGGAGGTGCCCGCACTGGTTTTCTTTGTCCAGGGCCACCACCCTAAGACTGTCGCGGCAGGTGGCAGGCCCGATAACAGGTACGGGCTCCGGGAGCGTCGCCAGCTATGGGGGAAAGTATGCTGGGCCATGTATCGGGAGTCTGGGGTCTGGCTCACCTAGAACCAGGCGACGCACCGTGGTCCGCCTTCAGCCGTCTGAAGCTGAACTCGGACAAGATGGAGGTCCTCATCCTCGGATCCAAAACTTCAGCCTGGGATGACTCCTGGTGGCCGACGGCACTGGGGGCAGCCCCAACACCCACCGACCACACACGCAACCTGTGAATCATCCTCGACTCAATGATCTCAATGACCAAGCAAGTCAACGCCGTCTCCTCCTCATTCTTCAACACCCTACGTATGCTCCGCAGGATCTACAGATGGATCCCAACAGATACAAGAAAGACAGTCACCCAGGCCCTCGTCAGCAGCAGACATGGCTAAGGAAATGCCCTCTACGCAGGAGCCCCGACCAAGCTCATCAAACGACTACAATGCATCCAAAACGCCTCGGCACGACTGATCCTCAAATTACCACGCCACGACCACATCACCCCCACCTGAGAAACCTGCACTGGCTCCCTATCAACAAGAGGATATCCTTCAAGCTCCTCACGCATGCAAACATGGCACTCAACAAGACTGGCCCAGCCAACCTCAACAGACGGCTCTCCTTATACATCCCCAACCTCCAGCTACACTCCGCCAACCTCTCACTTGCCACTGTCCCGCACATCTGAAGAACAACCACTGGTGGGAGATCCTTTTTCCACCTCACAGCCAAGACATGGAACACCCTCCCACTGAGCCTACGACAGACCCAAGACCTGCTGACCTTCAGGAGGATACTCAAGACCTGGCTATTCGATCAGTAGCGGCCCACCCAGCACCTTGAGACCCTCGCGGGTATGTAGTACGCTTTACAAATTATTGATTGATTGATTGAATGGGTTTAGTATCCATAGGCCACATCCTCGTTATGTACAGAGAGGACATCCAGGGGCAGGGGTAGTGACATCCTATAGTGTTGGGAAGTTTTGCCTTGATTAGCCTAAAACCTCAACAACAACACAGGTGAAACAGCACTTATCCTTACTGTCACAGGATGTGGATCTCAGGGACTTTTGACTAGGTCCCAAGAAACCATGTCAGAAACGTTTCATTTATGCTGGCATTTATGCTGCCTACAATGAAATATGGAAAATATCCCAAAGAGAGGTCGCAGAGAGATTACGTGAAATAGACCGTATTAATCTAGAAAAATGTCTAGCAGTGGTAGACAATGGGTTAACTATATTGACCTCTAGGATATAATCCTTAGGCAACACTGTATCTTCGGCGATAGACATACTAGAAAAAGATTTGGCCATATTACAACACAGGCAATCTCAATTATGTTCTATCATGTTGTTAAGCTGGACGTTGCAATCTTTGCGTGCAAGCTACGCACCTTGGCGTTTTATCAACAGCTCGTCCCTGTTTTCTGAATACAATCTAACTGATAAGCAGATAGTAATGACACAAAGGGGAGCAAAATATACAATGCTGCATATCGAAACACTGGATAGATTAGCATTTACAGTGGCAGAATCACTGTCCATAGAATGGCTAATCCATGGCCACATAACTCTACCGGTCACTACTTTTAAGTTTCCGTCTTTCCTTGAAAAAAGCAGTCAGGCAGATATGTAAAAATGGGTTAGGCATACAGTAAGGAATCATGGGAATTACCACAGAGATTTCAATGCCATAGTGGGGATAGAGAAGTGTTTCAAAGCGGTACAAACTGTGAGAACGCTTTAATTGGATCACTCATATGTCAGGTTATAAGACTGCACTGGGCTTGTAATGGTTCTATAGCGAACTTGTCCTGTCATCTGAGGGGTGCCCCGGCTGCAGTGATTTCTCCATCATTCGGGCTACTTTCAAATGGGAGTTACTTAATGCTGAACAGTCAAGGCTGCTGCGGAATTCTCCCGGGCATTGCATATCTCATAACCTTGAGCTCCAGGGTTACTTGTTGTATACAAGTATTTTTCCACCAACACATACAGTCAGGGAGGAACCACTATGATCTTCACGAGGGGTGGGCGGATTTTGCGTAATCGCGTTACGCAAATCTCTGCGAAACGGTAAAAAATCTCAGCGAACACGCAGAAATTCCGCGGACACGTGGAATTGCTTGTTCGTGATGCTTTTTTCCCGTTTGCGATCTCTGTTTGCGTGCTCGATAGGAAATATCTCACGAACGCGCATTTTGAGAATGCGAACAAGCAAAACATTTCACAAAGCAGCGGAACGCAGAATTTTGGGCAATTTCGTGTTCTCCGTGGAACGCGAAATTACCCAAATTCCTCAAATTCCGTGCGCGGAACGGAATTAACCACCCAGGCCTAGTCTTCATTGAATGTTTCTTTAATACGGTTTGATACTCTAAGCAGAATGAAAGCAATGCTTTTAAAGAAGTCTGTGCTCTTAACCTCCGCTCGGGAGACTTTTGATCTCCAGATGGCAAGGTCTTCAGCAGAGATACAGGCAAATAGTATCTTTATCATGTCTGATACGACAGGCATAGTCCACATATTTAAGACCATAGGTTCTGGACTTCTAAGCACCTTTCAGATGGTATGTGGAGTTATACCAAACTTCATACACTCTGTATAAGCATCTTTGGAGGACTTCATCAACTCCTGTTTCTAATAGCAGGTATCCTGATTATGTTCTATCTGCTACGCAATGGACATCCCAATCACCAAGGAGATGGAAAAAGCACTCTTGGAGCGTAAATACAGTGTCTGCGTGGTACAACATCTGGGCATGCCTCGCCTAAGAGTACTAAGTGCATCTGGATTTCTGTCATTTTGACCAGTCTGGATAGACTGCATCTTACCTGTTCTCCGATGTCTGTTTTGCGGAGAAGAATGCGTGTTAGACCTTTGTTTAACACTCCCATCATGTGCGCAACCGAACATGAATGCTCTACCGGACCCTATAACAGCCCATGTTCTGCAGTGATCACAGCATATTCCTATGTTGATGGCGGAATTTCTTGAGCTACTGCAGGTAGTAACTGCACCTGTTGGTATGGACACCGGCTCCTCCACTGACACCCAGGCTCTGGACGGCATACAGGCTGCCCCAGCACCGGCTGCGGACAGCATGGAACATCACCTGTGCTCAATTGACATACTCTGCGAGGTGCTACAGGGGCCGTCTACTGCGGAAGCAAGCAAAAAAGCTGTTGCTTTGTACCAGCCAGGACACGTTGTGTGCTGGAAGAAATTCACCCTTTTTTAAACTAGCTCAAATTTGGAACTCCATAACAAAATTGACATTCCTTTGATTTATTGTTCATACATGGCTTTCTATTGCTTATAGTGGTTCGGACTATAACTACGGACACTTTAGAGCTATGGCTTACAAAACATTTTTCTTTTGACATTCTTAAGTTTTTTAGAATTTTTTTAGATTTTTTAAACATTTTAGCTAAACAAATGTTTTATGAACTTTGAGCATACCTATATCTAGTTAGGCTAGTAGCACGATAATAAGTTCCATATGTTGTCCAGTGTACACAGTCAAAATATTGAATTTAAGAGGACAGAATATCAGCTGTCAAAAATATAGTGGTGCAGAATATCGATATGCAGGTAAGAAGTATAAATTTTCATAATATCGAAGTTGGTAATATTGTCAGTCATAATATTGTTGTTAAAAATATAGCATTTCTTTGTGTTTCAAATGTTAGTAAATGTATTAAAAGTATATATTAGTTTTGTAATGTATGTTTGAATTTTTTAAAAGTAAGGAATTTTATGTGAAATTATGTTTGCGTATTTTAGTTCTATAGCAGGTTGTGGGTTTATAAGGGAATATTATGAATGAGGTTTCTTGGAAGCACAGCAGGACTACCATCTCCTGTATAATATCTCTGTATAAAGTTCAGGCCCAACGTCATCCTCTAGGCTGACACAGTAACACAGCAAGGTAGGACCCCTGGGGAGACCTGTGGGTATATATACAGCACATCTTGCTTTAGAAAGACAGAGGAAACAGTGACTAGAGGCACTGAGGTTCCTGCAAGCAGATGCTCCAGCTCACAGTGGTCTAACATCCCTCGGGGGTGCCCAACTCGAGCCCAGGACGGGGTCCCATATTCTCTCATTCTCAGGTAATGGGGTTGACCAGATCCTAGAGGGATTCTTGGCATAACACCTACACAGATGCTAGGTACATTTAGGTACATCTAGTTAGGGAGGCATCGTAGGAGTACACCCTTTTTCATGTATTTCATGTATTTGCATATATTGGTGATCACTGCAAAATGGTAAAGGGATGTACCATCCCTTTACTTTCATACTACTGCTAATCCTATATCTCTGCTACTGTCTAATGGTTGTTACAGCTCATCAATTCTACACTAGAATAGTAACTGTTCAATAAATTCTTATTGAAACGCCCGGACTGTTTATTCTGTGTATCTCTGAGACAATCTAAGTAAGCACGAGAGACTGAGCGAAAGTTAGTATATTGTTTCCACGATTCTGAGGGATCAGTGTTTTCATGTTCTGAGGTTGCCAAAATCTATTCTCTCCCGGATAAGAGGAGATTCTAGTGGCACTGTGAGCTAGCTGATGCAGACAGACTAACATACCCGGGTGGGTTGCTCCCAATCCCACAGTTCAGGTAATCCAAATGTGCAGATCCTGTATATGGTATAAATGAACTACACAACACTATGTACTGTCTAGAGTATTTTTTTAGTAATATTTTGAGCAGAAAGAACTTACGTATTTCATTGTTTATGTTGTGTTTATATTATATGTGAAATCTACTTACAATAATTATTCACTTTATGTTTTATTCTTTGCACACCTCACCTTTCGTAAAATCTGAATTTATCATTAAAGAGAGTTCTAAATCGCAATTCATTAGAGACATAGCATGACATTTCTACCTGCTTCAAGCAATTGTTGTCACTTATTACATGTAATAAGGAAACCTAATGGTGTCCTATGTGAAAGGTTGGCCTTGCAGTAGTGAAAAATGAATTTTAACAGTTTTTACTGCATGGACATGTAAAACGTAAAAGTATATGTCCAACTTTTTAAATACACTGCACCCTGTCCCAAGGGCCATTTAAGACCTAACCTAGGTGTGATTTATATTTATTAAAAAGGAAGGTTTTAATAAATCAATCAATCAGGGGATTATATAGTATGCTACTCACCCGTAAGGGTCTCAAGGCTCTGGGGGGGAGGGGGCGCCTCTGGATCAGTCGAAGAGCCAGGTCTTGAGGTCCCTCCTGAACGTGTGCAGGGTGGGGGAGCATCTGATGTTCACAGGGAGCTTGTTCCAGGTTTTGGCTGTGATGTAGGAGAAGGCTTTCCCGCCGGTTCTATTTCTGCGGATGCGGGGGACCTCTGCCAGGGTGAGGTTGGCGGAGCAGAGGTTCCTCTTGGGTGCGTTGAAGGATACTCTCTTGTTATGGTATTTGGGTCTGATGTTGTGAAGGGATTTGTAGGCGTGGGTGAGGAGTTTGAAGGTGATCCTCTTCCCGATGAGGAGCCAGTGGAGGTCTTGTAGGTGCTGGGTCATGTGCTCATGGCTTGGTGTCCCGAGGACAAGAGCCTGACTGCAGTGTTCTGGATGGTCTGGAGTCTGTGCAGAAGAGTTCTGTTGATTCCGGCATAGAGAGTGTTGCAATAGTCCAGTCTGCTGGTGGTGAGTGCGTGGGTGACGGTCCTACTGCAGTTGGGGGGATCCACTTGAAGGTCTTACGGTGGATGAGAAGGAAGTTGAAACTGGCGGAGGTGACAGCGTTGATCTGGCAGTTCATGGAGAGAGAGGGGTCAAGGATGATGCCAAGGTTCCGAGCATGGTCTGTAGCGGTGGGTGAACTCCCAGGGGTGGAGGCCACCAGGTGTTGTCCCAGGTGGAGGTGCAGGGACTGAGGATGAGGACCTCAGTCTTCTCTGGGTTTAGCTTCAGGCAGCTGCCAGGTTGCCGTGTTCTTCATGCCTTCCTGGAAACAGTCTGGTGTCTTCGGAGTTCTTTGTGAGCAAGAGGACTAAGTATGGGTGAAATTTACGAATTTGTGATATGCGAATTCGTGCGAAAACAAATTCGCGGTCCGTAAAATCCGCAAATTTGTGCGAACTTGCAGATTTTTTTATTTTCTCGTGTTCGCAGGATTTTTTTTCAGCGCGGCTACCGCAAAGTTACCCATGCGGTCGTACATGGGCGCGGCCACCTTGTTTTCTGTGTTCGCGTTCCGTATTTCTGTTTCCGAGCGCTAGTTGCATGCTCGCATCGTGCATTTCCAACGTGCGGGGTGCAATTATGTATTCGCGTCCGTTTTTGCGTGCTCGTGGGGGAAATATCAAGCAAACTTACCCATGTGGTTGCAATGGGCGCGGCCATCTTGTTTTTCATTTATTGCTATGGTTCTGGGCATGCTTTTTCAATCCTCCTTAAATCTTTGTAATCCTTTGTTTGTTTGAACTTTTTTTTGATCTTTTTTACTCATTATCTATCTCTTTATTTTTCTACATCTATATTTTTTTTTCTACTTTTGGTTATTTTAAAACTGCTTTTTTAAAATCTCTTTTCTTTTACTTACTTTCCCTATTCTTTCCTATTTTATTTTCCTTTACTGTCATGGACAATGGCAAAGGGAGCCGGCAAAAACCTTAAGGGGATGGGTCCCGCACCCGTAGCCGGCTCCCTAACGGGTGCTTAAGGGGGGAGGCAGTAACTGCTAGGGAGATCTTTAGTGCGGTGGAGGTGCCCGCACTGGTTTTCTTTGTCCAGGGCCACCACCCTAAGACTGTCGCGGCAGGTGGCAGGCCCGATAACAGGTACGGGCTCCGGGAGCGTCGCCAGCTATGGGGGAAAGTATGCTGGGCCATGTATCGGGAGTCTGGGGTCTGGCTCACCTAGAACCAGGCGACGCACCGTGGTCCGCCTTCATGGACTGGGAACATGACCTGCTCGACCTGCTTGGTGTGGAGATCTCTGGGTTTGGTGAGTACTAGTAGTTATTTGATCACTACTTTGTTTTCTCCTGCTCTGTGTTATGATATTGCAAATATTTGTTTTTTTCCAAAGAGCAAGAATGCTGCCGATTACATTCCAGGTAAATTATGTTTCAAAAGCTTCTGTGATTGCAGGTGCTCGCCTGCTCACTGGCGGTGCTACTATGCTTACTTGTTTTCAATTTTGTGCTCATTTGGCCTGGGTGATTATGTATGAGTGTACTTTACAGAAATGCGTAATGCTAGACACTAGAGTTTACATTGCAGGTAAATTATGTTTCAGAAGCTTCTGTGATTGCAGGTGCTCGCCTGCTCACTGGCGGTGCTACTATGCTTACTTGTTTTCAATTTTGTGCTCATTTGGCCTGGGTGATTATGTATGAATGTACTTTACAGAACTGCGTATTGCTAGACACTAGAGACTCAAGTCCAGTCCTTCCTTTGTACTCCTGCTGCCACTAAGAAGAGATAGTCATGGTGGATTGATAGTTTGAGTATATTTTGACTTGGTATTTAGTAGGAAACTTTTTACTGGTCTGCAATCATGACGGACTGTGTCTGTCACTTTGCGTGTTGCAGAGTGCTGCCTGCCAGTCCTAGTAGAACCTTTTTGTAATTGGATTAGTGAGTTACATAACTTTCCAAGTAGATGGTCCGCGAATCCAGCAATACTAATATCCTAGTAGACCATATCAGATAGGTCAATAAATTTAGTGCAATTGTTGTCTATTTCCACAAAATAATTTGTTATTGTTTTTTTGAAATGTTTGATTTGGCTGAGAACAATCATCCATGTTTGTGTATTTCTTTCATGTTGTACATCAGCTTCCCTCAGGGGCAAGAGGACAGAGGATGAGGTAGCGGCGCCGGTGGAGCAGGAAGGCAAGGATCGGTCCGCCAAGGGCTCCTCTGCTGGCCCCAGTAAGTTTTCCTGTTAATATTAATAATTATACTTCCCTATCTTTTACAGCACCTTTTTATTCAAAACGTTCCTCATATTTCTAGTTTTTGCTAAATCGTCTTGGATCTTCTTGTAGACTGGTTCTAAATTCTTATCCTGCCTCTACTATGACTCTCTGTGCGACTTCTAGATTATTATTATTCGTCTATCTGTGTAGCTAGCTAAGCTTGCACAGTGGCAAAAGGTGTTAAACAAAACTCCTATTCAGCAATAGCTCTAGGCACTGAGTGCAGTCCTCTGGGTTGTCCATAATGTCTATTGAAGTCTTCTTAATGTTTATGCTTTGACAATTCCCAACAATAAAATGTCAGTGGCCACCAAGAATAAGATACTAGTTTACTTTGTGATTTGATATGAGGGCATACTACTACTGTTGCAGGGACTATTCTAAACATACAGAACTATGGACAAGAAATAGGGCATTGGTGATAATATTAGGCGCAGTTAGACTTTTCAGTTTCCACATACCTCAGTCATAACAGAAGTTGAACCCCCAATCTTCTTAGACTGAGAGTAGCTAGTGTGTGTAGTATTCACTGTATTGTGCCTCCCAGGCACCTGTAGTTAGAACCCCAGTGCTTGTATGTTCTATGGCTTTGTAGTAGAATGTTGCCTTCTGGCAGTTGATAGCTTTGCCTTCCCCTTGTCGCTGTGCTTCTCCTAAGCTGAATAAACCTAGTCCACAAGCTATCCTGTTGTCCTGTCTACTTCAATACCACAAATTTGTTGGCGACGATGCTGCTTAGGAGAAGGTAAAAGAACCTGCCTTACCTCGTTTCTCCTCGTATTCCTGTGAAGAGCAGCTGTTTCGACTCTCTGACGAAGACTATTGGCAAGATAAGTGACCTGCTTCTCTTTTTCTGCGCGAATTTATTTAATTGATGGCTCATTAATCAATTTTTATTCCCGGCGAGGCTGTAACGTCATTCCCAGCGCGAGCGCCTGGTTGTCTGCGCGCCACACGTTACGTCATTGGTGTCAGCGCGAGGCTCTGTTCCTGTGCGCTTCGATTCATTGCCAACGCAACCACCTGACGCGCGCTTCTCCAGCCAGTCGCGTCTCCCTGACAACGATGCCTCATTGCGCGTTTCTGAGCCTGTTCGCGCTTTGCCGGTGTGAAGCATTTTGAGAGCGGTCTTCATCATTCACATGCTGGCGCCATCTGTTTAAAAAAAAACCACCTAAACATAAGGGAAAGAGTGATTAACCTACGGAAACGTGAACATTGCATTTGGAAAAGAATAACTTCACGAGGTGTTTGTGTGGCTTTAACCTCTACACGTCGGTGCCATCTAGTGGTGAATAAAATTACTACATGGTCCTTTTCCAAAAGTGTAAAGGAAAATCTGGTTTTTTTTTGCATACTCAACTTATTTTGCACAGCGACAGAGTTAGTAAAGGGGAAAATCTCCAATTTTTGCCAGTATGCAATCTGTTTCACCTCCTCCTCCTTTTCTCGAGACCCCAGGCAATCCTCCGATAATCTGGAGAAAATGGTTCGATGCCTTTGAGACTTATTTGGGGGCTATAGGCGCGTCTAGATATCGCGCAGAAAGGAAGAAGTGTCTTCTACTGCATTCTTTGGGTTTCAAGGGAAGAGAAATCTTCAAGCATTTACCTCCCTTAGTAAGAAACAACGCTGAAGAGGATGTAGATGAATATACAGAGACAAGATTAAGACTTGAGTTGCGTTTTGATGTCAAGCCAAGTCTTGTCGTAATAAGACACAAATTCTTCAAAAGAGAACAACTACCTGGGGAGGATGTTGAGACGTATGTTTCTTGTCTAAGACAACTAAGTGCTGAATGCGAATTTGAGGGTTTTAGAGAGCAATTAATCAGAGATCAATATGTCTGTAAGTGCTCTTATAAGTCGATTCAGCAGAAACTTCTAACTTTGGGCAATCCTACACTTGAAGAGACTATTCGTATGGCCAAGAGTATAGAACTGTCAAAAAAAGAAGTAAAGGAACTTGAAAAGAAATGTGATGAGGGAGTTTCCATAGTTAGAACCAAGGAGAACAAGGACAGTAAAGTGGCTGTTAGTCAACGTTTTGATAGAAACAACGCTCCTGGTTCACAGCGTTTTGAGAGAAATGCTTTTTCTAGAAGTGACATTTGTTACAGATGTGGAAATCCTTCTCATAATAAAAATAACAAGTTTTGCCCTGCCAGGAACTCGACCTGTCGGAACTGTGGAAAGTTTGGCCATTTCGCAAAAATTTGCCCAGTCTCAAGACAGGGAAATTCTACTTTCAGTAACAAGTCCCAGGGTCTGAGTTCTGTCAACACAATTGGGAATGTCTCAGAGTCCTATGGAAATACTGGTGATGACTCCGACTCTATGAACGGCATCCAAGACGACCTTAGAGACATGGTTGTAGTAGTACGGGATGATGGTGTCATTATTGGGGACCCCTCTGATTGTGTTGATCCTCTTGAAGACTTTGGTGTGGGTGACAAGATAATTATCTTATTAGTAGACTCTGGGGCTAGAGTAACTATGATTACACAAGAATTGTTTGATGTAACTTGGCCTGAAAGGAACCTCCTACCACCTGACAGGACTCCTGTTTCTTATGAAGGGCGTAGGATAGCTCTTCTTGGTTTTTTTGAAGACATTATTCAGTTCAGGGGTAGGAGGATCTTTGGAAAAGTATATGTCTCATTGAAGGGCCTTAACATTTTGGGGTGGTTCCACCAGGGGTTGTTTAAGATGATCCTTAGACCCGGTTCTAAAGAACAGATCAGTATTGAGGAATCTTGTGATAATGTAGAGAGTTTAGCTGTTATTGTTTCAAGTGACTATATTGAGAGATTAATTTCTAAAATCCCTACTGTCTTCGGGAATAGCCTTGGCATCATTAAAGGTTTCAACCATGAGATTAGAGTAAAGGATGGTGCTATCCCCATAAAACTGAAGGTGAGGAGTGTTCCTTTCAGCGTGAGGGATGATTTGGAAAAGGAGTTGATGGGTTTATGCAGGAAAGGAGTCATAGAACCCATTGAGTCGTCCTTGTGGTTGTCTCCTCTTGTTGTCGCCAGAAAAAGGAATGGGGATTTGCGCGTCTGTGTGGACTTGCGCAGTCTCAATAAAAACATCTGGATTGATTCACACCCCTTACCAAAAATCACAGATTTGTTGTCCCTTACCAGAGGAGCAAGGTGGTTCACAAAGCTGGACTTGGCCTCCGCTTACCACCAGGTGGTGTTGAGCCAATCTTCCAGACATCTGACTGCGTTTGTCTCACCCTTTGGTAGTTTTCAATACTGTAGGATGCCGTTTGGCCTTGCGTCAGCGGCTGCAGTTTTCCAAAGGTTGATGAGTCAGATGTTTAGGGACACTCCTGGAGTGATTGTTTTCCAGGATGATGTTTTGATTTTTGGCGAGAACAAGGCGGATCATGACTTTTCTTTGAATCAAGTCCTGGAAATCATGCAAGAAAAGGGAATTGTATTAAAGAGAGAGAAATGTGTTTTCTTGAAAGAAAAGATGGAGTTTCTGGGGCACGTTGTTTCACATGAACGTGTGGAACCACGTCCTGGCTTGGTGAAAGCCATTGTTGATGCTCCTCCACCTGTCGACAAATCTGGTTTAAAGTCTTTCATTGGTCTCAGTGAATTTTACTCCAGGTTCATCAAAGACTATGCGTCAAAAGTTCAACCTTTGACTAACATGTTAAAAAAAAATGTGCCTTTTGTTTGGGATAAGAATTGTCAAGAAATTTTCAAGTGGATCAAATTACAGCTAGTTGGGGACAGTATTCTCAAACCTTTCGATCCCAACAAGGAATGTGTTGTGACTGTGGATGCGAGTGGGTTTGGACTTGGGGCTGTTCTCACTCAGAGGAATGGGCAAGTTGACAATACCATTGCATATGCCTCAAGGGTTCTGCGTGGGGCAGAGGTTAACTTCTCCGTTATTGAGAAGGAGCTCTTGGCTTGCTGGTGGGCGGTTAGGAAGTTTAATCCTTATCTTTGGGGTAGTCATTTCACGATTCGCACTGATCATAGTCCCCTAGTCTCTATTTTGTCCGGGGAAAAGAATAAGGAGCATACCCCTAGGATTGCTAGGCTGTCCACAAAGCTTCTTCAGTATGACTTTGAGGTTGTTTATCTGCCAGGCTCGAAGAATGTCAGAGCCGACTATTTTTCTCGTTTTCCTTTAGCTGATAATGATTCTGAGGTTGAAAAGGAAGATGATCTTGAGGATTGTTTTGTTGCGGCTTTGGATCTTGAAGGTATGTGTGCAATCAGTGAGGTTGAGTGGAAGAAGGAGTTGTTGAAGGATGTGGTTCTCCTACAGGTTGTCAATTATCTGAAGTCTGGGTGGCCTAAAGAAAAGAATGTTTCTGGTCTTTTCCAAACTTTTGTCAAGATTGCTGATGAACTCACTGTTGAAGATGGCATTCTCATGCGGTGTGGTAGGCTTATTCCCCCTGAGAGCTTGCGGAAGCGTCTGGTGGATGGTGCACATGAAGGACATTTAGGGAAGACTTTCACCAAACGTAGGTTGAGAGATGTGTTTTGGTGGCCGCAGATGGACGTTTGTGTTGATTCTCTGGTTGACAATTGTGTCATTTGCAAGTCCTCAGACAAAAGTCACAAGGTTAGGTCTCCCCCTCTGGAGCCCGTTCAATTTCCGGAAAGGGCGTGGGAAAAGATTGGGGTTGATCTAGTTGGTCCTTTTTATCTTTTACCCCCTTGTTCCCGTTTTGCCATTGTTGCCATTGATTACTACTCCAAAAGGCCGGAAATTCGTTTCATCAGTGAACCCTCCTCTGCCAGTGTTATTTCCTTTTTGAAAGACATCTTCTTGAGAGAGGGGTTTCCTTCAGTTGTCATGACTGACAATGGTGTCCAATTTGTCAGTTGTGAATTTGAATCTTTCCTTAAACAAGGTGGTGTGACTCATAAAAAAAGTTCTCTTTACCATCCCCAGGCCAATGGCCTTGTTGAGAGGATGAACCGTGTTCTCAACAACTGTGTCCAGTGGGCCATTGCCAGCAAGTGTGTGGTTGAGAATGCCGTGCGTTCCATGTTATGGTTTTATCGTACAACAGCTCATTCTTCTACCGGGGTTTCTCCCTTTGAGCTCCTGAGGGGTAGGAAACCTTCTACCAAAATTTGTCCGGGCTGGATGTCAAAATGGGTGAAAATGAATGTAATGGATGGTATTGATGATTTTGTCAGAGACAATGTGTCTGAAGCTCAAAAGAAGCAAAAAACTTATTTTGATGAACGGAAGAGATCTGCTCCCCATGATATTTGTGCTGGTGATGTGGTTCGCATTAAAAATCCTGTTCATGTCACCAAGGGTAGGAGCAAATTCTCTCAGCCACTTGTAGTTCATAAGGTCTGCGGTAATGCTGTACGTGTGAATAATAAGGATTGGTGGAACATCTGTAAAATTGTGAAGGTTAGTAGTGATGATGTTTTCACTTGTGTGCCTCAGCCCAATCCCAGCTCTGTTTTAAACGACAAACGTTTCAGTACTGTTGATATTAACGGAAATGGCAGAAATGTTGATGATGCTTTTGTGCCAGGACCTCGCAGGAGTCATAGAGTGTGTAAGATTCCTGCCAGGTTCAGATAACCTTTTGCTTCTGTCTTTCCTCTTCACTTCCAGTTGTGTTTTTTCTTTCCTTTTCCTACCCATCTAATTTTCTGGTTTTTCTTTCTTTTCTTTTTGATAGCTTTGCCTTCCCCTTGTCGCTGTGCTTCTCCTAAGCTGAATAAACCTAGTCCACAAGCTATCCTGTTGTCCTGTCTACTTCAATACCACAGTATGTCCGAGTCATTATTTAGCTCCCGAATGCAGCGATGATGCCCAATGATTATACAACCCAGAACATAAGACTACGGAGTCAGAGTCCACTCCAGACCTCTCAGAGTCACAGAATCATGCTTTCAAATTGCAAACCCTTTCGCTCACTTACTCATGACCAAAAAACCACAGAGTCTATGTAAGTTTTAAAGCTTTATTAAAAGTAAAACAACTAGCTCTGTGTGTACTCAGTAGTCAGTACATTACATTTCAATTGTGCATTATATAAAAACATGTATTACAATCAAATTCATTCATATAAGGTAAACAGTGAAGTCTTTCAAAGTGAACAGTGGCTGATTTTACACATTAATTGTGGGAGACCCCTCACCTGATTGGAACTTAAAGTCCTGGTGGTGATGATGATGATATAGCTCTTGTTTGTAGAAGGGAAGCTTCTGTCTGTAATGAGAATAATGGTGCGTGTTAAAAAGCAAGCATTCATCAGTTGTGCCAAAAAGTGTAGCTTCTTATCATGGCTAAGCATTAAAAAAAAACACCCTCCCCTTCCGAAAGGGAAATTTTTAGTTCAGACTAGAGAGTCACAAATAATTACATTTGTTCATAGTAACATATTTTTTCATTCCTAGACAAAATAGGGAGTGGTGCATGGCATCTAAAAATGTCACATGTATTTTCTAGGCGTAACACCATCGGCATAGCCAACCACCAGTGCCGGGGCCAGCGCGGAGGCGGTCACTCCATGGGCGAATGCGGTGCCAGCAGGAACTGCTGTGGGGGATGCCACGGTGGTGGCAGGCAGTGGTAAGCTTAAGCTATTATATTCCTTCCTTATTGAGATTGCAGAGTATGCTCGCTGCAGGGTTGTATATGTTGTACAGTACAAGTAAGTACACTTTACTGTTAAGAAGACTTATACATTTAGAACTAAGTTTTTGTCAACCAGGTAGAACTTAGAACTGAAGACAGTCACCCTTGACTTCGCATTAGCAATAGCATTAGCGGCAGGAGTTGACGAGTAACCAATGGCCTCCTCTAAATTTGACTTCAACTCAGCTGTGAAAGTTTTATCAAGAAGCCAAGTTAGATCAGAGATGAACTTGATGGATGGGATGAACAAAAAGGGAAAGAAGGGTGTAAGGAAGGACTAGCGAGTTAAATTAATGACTGGCAAAGAATGATACGTGTTTTTGAATGCAGGCACAGTTGGCTGGGAATCTGATGCATGGCAGGTTGAAGGCTGAAGCAAGGATGGGTGGACGGAGAGAGAAAAGAGTACTGCCTGGGTGGGTGAAACAGAAAATGTATGTGTGCGCAATATATCCTTTGGTGCAAATTCAAAATGCAAGTCAAGCACTGATGCATGGCTGGCTGCTTTCAAAAAACAAATAAAAAGGTTTTTTTGGTGAGAAAAGGTAAGGGTTGTCCATTAAGAAGAATGATTGACATTTACTTTGAATGGATGGATGCCTGGATGGTATCTTCTTCATAGATAGCATAGGTGTATGCAGAGTAGACAGAGTAGACGGTCACTGGATGAAGACTAAGAGTGTTACTTTGAAGAGCACATAACTCCGCACATCCGTGCCAGAGTAGCAAAGCTGAGGAAAGTAGAAGTTGTAATTCTTCAGAATACTCCCTTGACTAACAGTAGTTTTCAGGCACAGCATATATTGTGTATCTATTGTATAGTTCACATTATCAAGTCAAGTCACAACTCAGTGCCTTCCTCAGGCGATTACGGGGACACCTCACTACCTCTGTTAATAAGTGTCGGTGTTCACTCAATCAATAAAAACAAAGCACGTAAAGTCATCCCTTATATAAGCAAATATCCTGTGAAGGGATAGATGATCATATTATCTTCTTAATTTTCCAATTGTAGTAGTCAGGGGCAGGGCAAGGTGAAAGTTAAATTAATTGAGCAGTAGCCCTTGTAACAGAGTATCGCCAGTGTCACCCATAATAGAAAAGTAAGAGCTTCACCACCTGCATGTACTGGACTGGTAACAGTAACGCAAGTCTGCGTCATCATAGCTTGCATCTGTTTTTCTTAGGTGCAAGCTGACTGCACTGGCATTATGCTGACTTCCACAAGTTTACATACTAATTTTGCTAAACAGTGTAGTGTCTGAGTCTAATGTAGTGAGTGAGTCCATATAGTGCTAGTAGAATTCCTGAAAATCCCACTAATGTTAGAGCAGAGGCCGACGAAGTTGGATGTTCGATAGATACATGCCACACAAATGTTACGTACTGTGCTTGCAAGTTGCTAATGCTACTGTGACACAACTTTCTGTTCAATTATTTTGTGTTAATCTTAAAGAGTATTGGACCTGGCTACAGTATTTTTCTTTTTCTTCATCTAGATACTAGATACTCCTTCTTCTAAACTATCTCAGAAGTTGTTGGCTATCCGGGCCAGGTGCCGGAAGCTGGAGGCAATTGTCACAGAATATCGGCGGCTGGTGGCCCAGGAGGAGGAGGAATCGCAGTCGATATCGACAACAGCTGCATCCTCCTCCGCTGCCCCTGGGTCATACGGTCAGCGCAATCCTTCAGCGGTACGGCGCCGTGGTCGGGCAGCCACCTGCCGCCGCCAAGCAGCGACAACAACATCTGTCCCCCACAGTGCCTGCACGGCAAGGATGCACAGTTTGTCCCTGCGAGTGGCCTACCTTGAGCAGCAGGTGGCCCAACTGTCGAGGCAGAAAGCTATGCTCAAGGCCCTCCGTCGAGAGCTCCTCCACCAATTGGCCACAGGACGCCGCTGGCAGAAGTAGATCATGGAGAGAGACTGTTCCTTGCCCCTTTTTTAAAGACTTTTGGGGGCGGGAATTCGGCGTTCGGGGTTTTTGACTTTTGATTTCATAGACATTGGTTGGGGTTAGGGAGGGGGTGGGTTGGGTCTTGCGGGATAGTTTATTTTGTTAGGGACAAAATCATTATTTATTTTCTACTGAAACATAGCATACGCGTTTTATGTTTTGTGGGGGAGGCAGGGAGGGGTTAACTCAACTGCCCACATTTCTACAAAAGTGCCACTGACAGAGTTAGTGAATTAAATTGTCCTACTAATTTACTAGTACTACTGTCAGTCTCTCCTCCCCTCCGACTCCATTATTCTTCCTCTCAAAAAATGCTTATCTTACCTGTCAATAGTGTTTGAGAATAGGGCTAGCCACAGGGCTGGCTGCATGGCAAATGGCGATTAAGGTTGCAATGGAATACTGGACGGATGAAATGGCATTGTTGTGGTGGTAGTAGTAGTGGTACACACTGCCAGTAGCAGCATATGAAATAAAAGGAAATTAGACATTGAGTGGCCTGAGAGGAGCGTTAGAACAGTACGATAGTACAGTACACAAGAACAGTGCCATAAATTAAATTGTAGCCTAAGCAATGCTAAAGTATGGAATCAAAAGTTTAGTTAACTAGTAGGTCCGTGGATTATGGCTACAACAAGAACTAGTACTGAAAGACACAGCAGTGTAAACTTTCGTCACATGTAGGAGGAGGTTGTGATGGCGGACAGGAAATTCTGAAATGATTTGCAAATACTCATGGGTGTGTGTTAAGCAGAATAGGAATATATCCTCGGATTCCTTCACCTGCCTTTAAATTGATTTTCTGTTGCTTTGACCTTATCCTCCCCAGCAAGCGTGTGGAATTATTGCTGTCATTTACTCACACACCTCAATGAAAACCACACAGCCCGGGGGAAGAGGGTTAGGGTTTGAAAAATGGATGGGAATGGGGGGTTTTCGGGAAAGTTTTTTGGAGAGAGAAAAAGAAAGCATAGCATGGAGAAACAACAAATGAGGAAAAACAAATCTATGATACGACCATATCCAAATCTTTTAAGGGACCTAAAGGAAGTGCATGCATGACGTTGTTTGCTAAGTGGACGGTTAGGTTAATGAAAAGTAGTTCTACTTATACTACAACTTACTAACTAGAACTAAACAATTAGACAGTACAGGGCTGCAAGAATTACACAATTTCACTTGCATATCTGTCCTCAGAGAGAATAAACACTTAGTAGTACATTACACTAGTTTTACAAATAGCAAACAAACTTATCAAATAGCTGTAGGGATGAATTTGAAGCAGAGAGCAAACGCACCGAGTCGCACACTCATAGAAGTTCAAAAGCAAAAATAACATTATTTAAAAGATAAGGACAAGTGAAGTGGATACTGTAACTGTATGTTGTAGTTGTCCTGGTCAAATGGCTGAACTTGCATGCATCCAGCTATTCCTCTTTTTCACGTTACTCCTCCATTCCATTGGGTGCTTCGTCAATCAATCTTGGTGACCACACTGTCCACTGCCTGCCTGATGGATGCAGAATTGCGGATTGCCATGGCAAGTAATGTGTTTCCCATCGCACAGGGTAAGTGCCGTCCTGCAATTGTTGATGGAAAAACAGAAAGGGAATGGATATTAAGACACCCCAGAGGAAAAATATAAGGTACAGTGTGTAGTTCAAAAATAACACTTTCACTTTCAGATGTGACAGTATTACATACATGCATCATTTCTAAAGTGCCTACTCTGAGTCTCTGTTTCCAGGATACCAATTAGCACACAGCAGGCCAGGGCCATGCAGACTGTCGAGACAGACACCACTGAGTGAACCAACCTCCATGTAGCATACCTCTTGACACAGACTAGACAGACATGTAGTTCTGCTGTGGTTGTTGTTGACTTGTCGACCTGTTTGCCACTCACGAAATGGCCATAGTTCTTCCGTAAACCGACGATGATGATCCATCCAACACAGTAAGTGACTGTAAAGATAATATGTAACTTTGATCATCAAGACTCATCATCATCATCATGGTATTGGCAAACTCAATGTTGTTCATGCAGTCACAGTCTAAACACAGTGAGTCCAAAAACATTTTCCATATTAAAAAATACAACGTAGTTGCTCCTGCAGTAGAAGTACAATTTGCATTAAACAAGGTAAAAACAGAGTAGACTTGAGTTACATTTAGTGTGTAAAAGATTAAATAATAACAGCACACATTCATTTCATGCACAACAAACAAACAGCAATTGCTTTAATCAGAGCCAGACAGCCAGTGTTGTCCAGTGCATGTCATATCACCATCCATTCATACATTACCTGTTCCACTTTTTGTCAGCATCTGAAGAGCCACAGGCAACCTCTTGTGTGTCAATTTCAGAAGTAACAGTCAGCATAGTCAGTAATTCCAGTCCCACTTCTTTTGAGGGGACTCATCTACGAAGCGACAGTTTCTTGATTCTGCGTAATCCAGCCATCTGCCTTGAGGGAAATGGATAGGGGGAGTCTGGAGGAGGAGGATAGAGGAGCATGACTGAGTTGTGTGAACTTATGAACTTCAGGAATGCAGATAGCGGCACCTTCAATAAGGAAATAGGACAAAGACAGTGCTGCTGATGGATTTATTGTGATTAGAGTTTTGTTGTGGTAAAATTTGCAAAACAAAAGAAATACACACAGGAATAAAAGTCAATAAGGAGTCAGGACTAAAAAAATGGAATTCAGTTTAAGGCCTAGGTGTCAGGGAATCAGAGCTCGTCCGCAAACTCTGTGAATTGAGACGGGAGTAGGTCAGCTAACAGAGAAGAACTTCCGTCACCTAAGTCTGTGTCCTCTTCTACCAGCGTGGATTCACGTATTTTGTAATCTGGTGGTATGAAGTGCTGATTCATCTTGATCATTGTTAACCTCTCCACATTTTTGGGTGAGAGGCGGGTCCTTTTTGAAGTTACAATGGCACCAGCAGCACTGAAAACACGTTCAGAAGACACACTTGCGAGTGGGCAAGCCTAACAATTTATAGCCAGCTTGGTGATCAGTGGCCATTGACCCCTTTTCCCATACCAATACAGCAATGGGTTATGATCAATGAAGACCTCTGTTGGGTCATCCAGATAGGCCTGCACCATCCACTCAAGGCCATGCAGGGGTGCTCCACTTTCCGTACCATCTGCGGCCTTTGCATCAACACTGGAACGAGCAAACCCTTGATGAGTTACCCAGTCCGCTTCCGACAATATTATGGCTGGGCCTGGTGTAGGTGATGATGATGATACGGTTGCTGGTGTCGGTAACGGCTCTGAGGGAAAGTGACTGCCGTCGGCCACAGTGACAGAAGTGGACCTTGATGCCGTATAGCCTTCTGATTCAGTAGTACTTGTGGTGGTTCCTTCAATTTCCTTCCGCTCTTTTTCGAACCGAGTGGCTGGCAGAGCTAGCCAATGTTTGTACTTTGAAACATCTACTTCATTAAAAGGAATGAATGTATTGCTGGCCAGTGCCTTTTATACCGTGGATCCAGAATAGTGGCACAAATATAACGTTGTTCACAATGTATTCCTTTAAGCCTTACATTGTCAAGTAGGCAGGTTAATAAGCTCTCCGCCAACTGATATGCGTCTTGCTTATCAGCATCATCTTTGAACGTAGAACATTCCAGGTCTTTGAAGGGGATATTGTCTCATCCAGCAAGCCCTTAGACTGTGGGGTTCCACAGGGCTCATCTTTAAGCCCTACGTTATTTAATGTATACATGAGACCGCTGGCTGAGATCGTCCGTCCATATGGCATTAAGATCAACACATATGCGGACGATACTCAGCTAGTGGTCTCCCTCACGCAGAGCGGCAGCCATCCAGCACAGGCTGATTTGGTGGGCTGTCTGGAGGAAGTTAAAAACTGGATGACTGCATCATGTCTCAAACTCAACGGAGACAAAACTGAGCTTATGCTCCTTGGCTTCTCTGCTTCTCCCACTATTAATTCTTTATGGACCCCCAGTCTGGGTCCGCAACCGATACCTAAAGACACCATAACAAGTCTTGGTGTCTGGCTGGACAAGTCCCTAACTTTTGACATCCCAGGCAACTAAGCTATCAGCTATTTGCTTTGGTCTTCTCAAACTTCTTAAGAAGATCCTCCCCCTTTTACCCTTTGAAGCCAGACAAATTGTGGTTCAAGGCCTGATTCAGTCTCGCATTGACTTCGGCAATGCTCTTTATTTAAGAACACCTGAATTCACTCTACGGAAACTTCAGCTGATTCAGAATTGTGCCGTACGCACGCTGCTTTTGCTTCCTCATAGACTCTCAGCCAAGCCCGGGCTGATGAGCCTGCATTGGCTTCCTGTCAGAGAGAGAATCAACTTTAAATCCCTGTACATCTCCCATCAGGCATACTGGAAGACAGGACCGGTGATTAACCATTCCTTAATCACCCCATACATCCCATTAAGCAGCTTTGTTCCACCCACGCCTTTTTGGCTACAGTCCTCAAAATTAGAAGATCAAGATAAGGAGGCTGGCCGTTTTCTTATAATGCGGCTAAGATGTGGAACTCACTCCCCCTTCTTCTCAGATCCAATCCCAATCTGTCCTCATTCCATAAACAATTAAAAACGTTCCTCTTTAATAAACTCAATTAACTCCCCCCCGCTACCTGGTCCCAACAGCTAGTACCACTTTTCTGTATCGCTTGGACGCCTCAGGGCAGCCAGTCGCACTGTATAAAACACCTTTTCATTTCATTTCATTTCACACCGCCTTCAGTTGGTGCTCTAGCATGCGCCACAATGGGATAGCTTTGCCCAAAGTACAGTCCTCCCTGCTGACTTCACGCGTGAAGACCTCAAAAGGACGAAGCATGTCTGTCAGGCTTTTAACTAGGTCCCATTCCTCCACCTCTAGCCTCATGTCTTTCATAGAAGCACCCCGTGCGTTAAAGACATACTCATTGATTACCAAGCACTGCTCAAACAGACACTCAAGCATGTAGAAGGTTGAGTTCCAACGTGTTGCCACCTCCTGGATGAGTCCTCTGACTGGTACTCTACGGACACGTTGAATGATCCTCAGCTGCTTCCGGGCCTTAAAAGAATGGCTGAAATGTGTGCAGATTCTTCTGCAGGTGTTCAGTAACTTGCTGACTGTGTTTTCTTTTTTCAAGAAATCTTGAACAACAATGTTAATACTGTGCGCCAAACACGGCACTCTAAAATAGCCACCATCATTCATGGCCCTAACTATATTACTGCCAGTATTCGTGGAAACATAACCAATCATGCGCTTTCTTGGATGCAGCCATTCAACAACGTTACTGTTAAACTCCTCCAAAATGTTTACTGCAGTATGAGATTTCTCCATGGCAAACATGGCTACTGTTGCATGTTTCCGAGTAGCTTGAAAAATTGTGACACTGTCAACAAATGTAGCTAACTTCTCTCTAACCCCCGCAAAAAAGACCCAGTGTGCAGTGATGCACATTTAATCAACGGCTTGGCAACTGGTCAACATGTCTGTTGTCAGGTGGATAGTGTGAACAGCACTCTTCTGCAAAGCTGCCCCAATGACCTCCAGCACATCTTGATGTAGTGCTGGAACTGCAACTCTGGCAAAATAGGACCGGCTAGGAACCTTCCATTTAGGGCAGACTGTTGCCACAAATTCTAGAAAACCCACCCCTTCCACGATAGTCAAAAGTCAAAAGTCAAAAAAAGTTTATTTGTACTGGTACTCAACTGAGGACCACAAATGTTAAGCTACATGTTACATATTTAAAAATATACAGTTTCTCAATACAAAGATAAAAATGATTTCAAGAATTTATACAAATTATAGCAGACAAATTCGTTCGGGGGATGTTTACACAGACTTATAAGGTCTCTCACCGTCAAGATTCTACTGGAACGATATATGGGCTCTAGAAATCTTTTTCGGGCTAAAATTAAATTCTGATTCGGACATACAGATAAAACATGCTCCAGAGTCTGATCGCCGCCTGCGCACAAAGTACATAAAGGAGATCCTCCCGGATGCCATCTTGAGGTATATGAAAGTACGGGAAGGATGCCCAGTCGAAGCATAGCAATTGTTCTCCTTACGCCATGGGTCAGAGTTAAACCTATGTAAGACCGACATTGTTTATATTCTAGTAGGTCAACAAAGGGTTTGTAGGTGGGTAGTTTATTGCAATGCCTAGAGTCCATCTCGTAACTTAATTTAGGGGTGAAGCATTTTAAAAACAGTTTTAATTGTGCTGGTGACCAAGTAAGCAACACTTCTGTACCAATATTTGCAATACGGAATGCTTCGGTCATATTCTCTTGGAAAACTTGCTTTTTAGAATCAGACCCAAAGGTTTCTTTCTTCAACAGCGCCCTTAATGTATTCTCTTTTGCATGCAATAGATAGTAGGCCCACCTAATGATGTTTGCAATTGCTACAGCATAAGAGCTAGTGACAGATAATTCCAATCTTAGTGCCTGGACTGGTACTGCGTCTGACAGTTTCAAGATTTTCCTCAATACCTTTCCCTCTTTGCGGTCCATGAAAGCCCACTGTTTAATGGGTATATACTCCGTCGCGTAGGATAGTACAGGTGGTATCTTTGTTCTGTAGATATTTATTAGAGAGGAAAAATGTCTGTTTCCTGTTGCGCTATAGAGTTTCTGGAGGGCCGCAGTGTGTAAATCTGTTTTCCTTTGTAGGTTATTTATCTGCTTTACATTACTAAGATTTTTAGAGAGGGTCCTGCCGAGATAAGGATAATCCAACACCTCTTCTATTTTATCTCCTCCTAAGTTCCAGGAATATCTTGCGCTTTGTTTCCTCCCAGAGAAAGCTAGCACTTTTGTTTTTTTGATGTTTGGAACTAGATAGTTCTCTTTGGAGTAATTGTGCAACAGATCCAGAGAGATTTGTAGGCCAAAGGGGGTAAGGTCCAGCAGCACGATGTCATCTGCGTATAGCAGTGCGTTTATTTTATGATTTGCTATTTTCGGAGGTAAGTTGGAACCCGATTGCAGGTAAAGACACAAGTCACTTAAATAGAGGGAGAATAGGATTGGGGCTAGAAGGCACCCTTGCTTTAATCCATGTTCAGTTTTAATTTTTTCTGTATAACCTTTTTCTCCTCCCATTTGGACTTGGCACCAAGTGTTGGTGTGTAGGCTTACAATAGATTGAAGCAGCTGTTCCTGTATACCAAGCTTCTTCAGTTTCCTCCACAACGTTGGTCGATCTACTCGGTCGAACGCGGTAGAGTAATCAATGAAGGCAGCGTAAACAACCTGGCTTTTTTGAGATACGTACTTGTCAAGAATGACCTGGATAACTGCGATGTTGTCTGTTACCGAATGATTGGGTCTAAATCCTGCTTGAAACATCGGGATCAGGCCTGATGAAAAAGCCCATTCTTTCAAACGATGTAAAATTTCTGCAGCGAATACCTTACCCACGGCATCTATGAGTGCTATTTGGCGGTAATTACATGCGTGGGTTTTACTTCCCTTTTTGTGGATGGGGATGATGATACTTCCCTGCCATGATTTTGGGACCTGACCAGTATCCAAAATATAATTAAAGAGGGGATATAGGAATCGACTCCATTCCTTCGGGGCAATTTGCAGTGCTTTGATGGGAATCTGGTCTGGGCCAGAAGCACCCGTGGTTCTTGCTTTGCGTATGTTTATTTCAACCGAAAATGCTGTTGTTTTATATATTGGATTTTTGTCTATGCCTTTGTTATTATCCTTGCTTTTTTCAAATAAAGCAGTAGGATTTGACTTATAAAGATCTGATAGGAAAACTTCCCAGTCATTTGGAGGGACCGGGATAGGTTGTAAGTTCTTTTTTGATCCAGTGAGTTTTCCTATTAGATACCAATATTTTCGTTGGTTGTTATTTTTCGCTGCAATCTGAATGTCGACCCAATTGCGATCCTGTTGAATATTTTTAGTTCTTTGATTCTCGCGTCTCAGTTGATTTTTTAATTTATTTATTTCCTTTTTTAAGTTTGGTGTTGGACTCATATATTGGGCGCGTATATATCTATTTAATTTTTTCTTTATTTCAATGTTCTTGGAGGTGCGCCTATTGTTATCATCTTTCTTCTTACTGGTACCCGCTCCGTCCTTTGTTGTCATATTTAGGATAAGAGTTCTGAAATCATTTATGATGTATTCAAAGTTTTCTACAGGATTATCAGAAAATGTTTTCATCAGAATTTGGGAATGATCAATCTGTGATGTGATTTTGTCGATGGTTGAGGAATTCCAGAAAATACGTCTTTTTCCGCTGTTTATCACTATCTTACTTTTGTGGTAAATAATGTGACAGGCTGCGGAGGATTTGGGAAGCCAGTCTGTTGTCAAATGCATTAAAGCGTGATCGCTTTCTTGGCAAAACTGGCTATGCAAGTGTGTGATAGAGTCTAACAAGTCCGCACTGCTGATTATATAATCAATAATAGATGGAGTCCCATTGCCCCGCCTGGTGTAGTTTGCTGGAGTATCCCCTTCCATATTGCCATTCACTATTACTCCATTAAGTTTAGTCAATGTTGTCAGTAATAGATTCCCTCTTTTATCGCTAAGTATACCCTCCGGGAATTGCGGGGTTGTGATTTCCTTGCCTTCTTCTAACTGTTGTTTTACCCAATTATTTATTGCTGAGTTCGAGATTTTACTGTTGAAGTCACCGACAATTAAAAAGGATGAGTGAGGGTAATTTTCAGTTATTGATTACATTTTTTCCATGATGTTTAGGAATATTATGTCGTGCTTTTTACCAGGGGGAGCGTAAACGTTGAAGAGTAGAGTTGTATTGGGGTGGGCCGTACTGTGTTTCATATTGGAGATCTTAATGCACTGTAGATTTTCTAGGTTAGTTTCAACTAATTCCTGTGCCCAGAGAAATTCTTCACACAGTAAAATGGCCAAACCACCTTTAGCATGACCTCTATGAGAATTTGTTGCCGGGATTTCATAAACAAAGTAATTTTTGCAAGTGATAGATTCAACTGCCCACGTTTCTTGTAAGAACAGGATATCCGGAAGACTTCCCATGGCTGTGGACAGTTTGTGCTTTATGCCACCAGCGATATTCCAGGAGGTTATTTTTGTACCAGTGCTAAACAGAATGTTGATGAGTGGTTTTAGTTTTGTTACTGTTCAAGGTTTCTGACACCCAAGCCCAGGATTTGATATTATTGTCATTGTCAGAATTTTTAGGAGCTTGGTACCATACTGCTCGTTGTCCTTTATTCACCAGAATTTTTAATTTTTCTTGCCCTGTAGAAAGTAGATTGGAATGTGTTGTTACTTGATCTGTCGCTTCAGAATTTCTTTGGAATTGCTTCCCTTGTGAGTTGGAGAGTGCATAAATTTGAGCATTGTACCCAGTTATATCTTTACCGACCTTTAGTTCCTTTTTTTCCACTACATCATAACCATGTTTATGTAGTGTCTCCTTTTCCTTGAGTATGATCTCTGGTAGAACAGACGACCAGAAAATTACCCTGGTTAGTTTAACATTGTCTTTACAGGGAAAGGAGACTAGATCTAGTTCATTACTGTTCAGTGAGTGTAATGGCTCAATGTGTCGTAATAAATGAATTAACCTTCCTCTATTAAGCGGAGCTGGATCGCTCGGAAAGAGTTCCTCAAATTGTAGGATTTTGGAGGAAGGTTCTTTATGTCCTTGATTATACCTGTTTATAGCTTCCCTGCTTTTTTTGTTATTGGTTTGATCTAATTCCTCTGGGTGATTGATGGGGACATATTCTTTAGCACTTGGATCCAGTTGTGGTGTTTTTTCTGCAAAGTTTTTGCTGGAGGTTAACTTTTTCGTGTCAACGGATGCAGTTGTTTTATCAGCTTGATCCTCTTCTGAATTTTGTATTATAATTGGTCTTTGAAATTTTAGTTTGTAAGATTTCTTTTTCTGAATCCTTCTTAATGGTTTTTTCCTCCTTCTTTCCCTTCCTTCTGAGTTTTTTCCCTGTTTCGTTTTGGTTATCCTTTCTCCTTCTTCTTGATTTATTAAATCGGAAGTGTGAATTTCCTGAATTTCGAGTATAGTATCTTTACCAGGAGTGTTTGTTTCACTTCTTTTTGAGAATATTGGATAATGCGTTATTTTTTGTTGATGTTTTTCTTTGAAGAGATTTTTTAGGGAATATACCACAGAGTCGTTTGGGTTATCCGAATTTTGTATTTGTTGCATTTGAGACTCGGAGGTTTGAGTACCAGAATCGCGTGTTCTATTCTTTTGATCTTTATTGGAATCTTTTAATACGTCATTTTGTTCGTATTTGATTGTCACTGAGCTTTTATTTTCCCCTGCTGTGAAGAGATCTTTTTTCTTTTTCTCATCTACTAGATGTTTTAAAATCCCTATTTGAACATCCAAGGTTTGGTCGGAATTTTCTAGGATGTTTCCCAGGAAGGAGAGGACTGATTCCAATATCTCTTGCAGCGAAAACAAGGCTTTAGATATGGGTGAAGTTGTGTTAATATTGTTATTGTTTGTGTTGAGGTTAAAAGGATCCAAAGAAAAATTAGATAAAGTAATAGGAGGAGATTTTTTTTCCTGCGTATTATGACTTGTTGTATGCTCTAAAATTTGTGACCCTTGGTTTTCTTTAGTAGTTTTTGAGTCTCCGAATAACGTTGAAATCCCTCTATTTTTTAAAGGTGTCGAAGTTATTAGGAGAGACGATTCCCGTTCGAGGTTTTTTAGTTCTTTTGGGGTATGTAATAATTTGTTACTTAGGTCGGCGTCCTGTTGATCCGCTTGGAGTTGTGCGTTTGGCAACTTTGTAGTGCTTTCAGTTTCCTTAGTATTTGCTGAAACATTAAGAGAGTCGTCTTGGGCTGTGGTGTTCAGAGTTTGCGTGACTTTAGCTGTAAGGGAAGTGAAGTATGTACTAATTGCCGGCGTTTGAGTTATGCGACCGGGCTTTATGGCTTTGTCAGTGGATTTCCGTATAGCATTTTCGGTCCCCATCCTTTTCATGAAGATTGTACGGGAGCGTAGTTTTTTGAAGCCCATTTGGTAATCTTATTGCTGTTTTTATGTAAATTACGTGCAAACAGTTGATACTTCTATTGTTGGTTGTAGGTAATTTGGGATTGCTCTAATTTCTTACCTTGAAGTAAAGAGTTGCAGTACGAATGGGCAAGATTAAAGAGGGGTGGCCCGTCCCGTCCTCGGGCGTCCCCGGACGGCCACAGACGGCCCGCCCTTTGCCCGGGCTTAGCCCGGCGTCCCGCACGCGTCCCGCTGTGCGTCAGCTGGATATATTTATTGATTGATGGAGCGAGGGGCGGGAAGAGACTCCAGGTGCGCTCTGATGGTCCTGCGCTGCAACCTGGGTCTCGCAGTCCCAGCCCTTGCCTCACACGCAGTTTCAGAGTCTTCTTGACCCCTTAGGTCAGCGGACAGGCAGGAAGGCTGTAAGTTCACAAATCACTCGTAGATCTCACTTCAGCTACGAGCGGAACCTTCCATTTAGGGCAGACTGTTGCCACAAATTCTAGAAAACCCACCCCTTCCACGATAGAAAAAGGGAGAAGGTCCAGTGCTAACATTTTAGCCAGCATTGCATTATAAAGAAGTGCAGTTGGGTGGTTGCGTTCCGATCGCGCCTCCGACCAAAACATGCCTTTAATGGTGGTCTGAACCGTTTTCATATGTGATGAGGATGCAGACCTCTTCAACCCAGTTAGGCTCATTGATGTACTTTTTTGCATTGGTGTCTTTACCAGACTACTGTGCCTCCTTGATGTTGCTGGGGTAGAGGAGGGTGTGAGCGCTACCACTGCAGTGCTGCTGCCAAGGGTAGTGTGTGTACCAGAAAAAATGTCTCTCAGTTGTTCACCTCCCCCCTGCACGATCAGCTCCTCCTCGTCATCAGATGCAATATCAAGGTCTACATTTGGATTTGTACTTTTGGCTTTCCGGATGTTATTTAGGTGCGCCTCCCACTGGATAATGTGATGTTTTTTTCTGATGACCTCTCTGGCCTCCGGTACCATAGTTGGTACCAAGCTTACCCCGACTAACTGCCTGTCAAACAAATGACTAGGTTTTCTACCTTTTTGCTAATACTAAAGAAGTCCCAAACTGGGGACTAGTGATTTCTGGTAGTGGTGGAGGTGCTACTTTCAATGCCAGATGAAGTGGAGGATGGGCGTGGCTGAATTTGACTCTGTTGTGAACTTACAGCACCACTACTTGAGGTAATGGAGGTCAAGCTGGATGGAGGTCCCTGCCGGCCCTTCTGATGAGAAAATATGGAAGCTGTAGGTCGTGTTGGTGTAGTAGTTAACTGTGTTGGTACCACCAGTGGTGCCACGCCACACACAACCTGCACAGCAGCATTTTTGGATAAGGTAAAAATGTCTGTCTGCTGCATGCCCGCTGGGGCTGGAGTGACGACTGTGATGACTGGGTCATCATTGTCAGACTGTTCTTCAGCAGCAGAATACACTACTTCTACTTCTTCTTCGTCATCATCACCCATAAGTGAAAGTCTTGCGGGAACCTTCCTTTTAGCAAGCTTTGTCGACTCATGGCGTGCCTCCCTCTCAGACTGCATTGGTGGGTGCCAATCAAGATCTAGATCATCAGAAGGAAGGGGGCTTGAAGAAGAACTTGTACTAGCCCTCCTTGACCTTTTTCTTGCTGGGGATCTGGAACACAATGGATCATCAGGAGGAGTGGCTTGCTCGGATGTTTCCTCCGCTTGAATCTCGATTTTCTGATGTGCCCCTCTTTCAGGGGGAACAAGCATTGTGGGCAGTTGTGCCTCTCCATGCGCCTCTACTTGTGCCTCTACTTGCGCCTCTCCTTCCGCCACTCCTTGCGCCACTCCAAGTGCCACTCCTTGCGCCTCTCCTAATGCCACTCCTTGCGCCTCCCCTTGTGCCTCCCCTTGCGCCTCTCCCTGCACCTCTCCTTGTGCCTCTCCTTGCCCCTCTCCTTGCGCCTCTCCTTTTTGCACCTGTGGCTATCTTTGCGGCTGTGGTTGAACACTCGTCAGATGAGTTACATCCTGCGTTGATTGGATGCTACTTTGTGATGTGTCAACGCCAACATCACTGGTCGATGGTGAAAGAGCAACTAAAGAGGCTGCCTCTGCGGAACTCATGGACTTGGAACTAACTTGACGTGGTGGCACTGAGACCAATGAAGAGGAGGTGCTTCTCCCTGCTTGGTCCCCGGCGGACACCGCTGAGGCAGGCATAGTTTTTTTTCCCCAAAAAAGTGTCTGCCGGCTCACCAGTCTCCTTGGTAAGTGGCGTCACTTGCTTCTTCTGCTCCTTCTTACTGGCAGTGGCAACTTTCTTGGTAGAGGAGCTTCTTTCTTTGGGCCTATCTTCTTCAGATATCAGAACAGCAGGACGCAGTTGCACGAGTTACAGAGTTGTCTGTGGCCACCACACGTGACGTCACGTGACTTTGTGCACACACCGCAGCAGGACTTCTTCCTGGCACTACAACAAGTGATGTTTATGATTTCTGGTTGTCAGTTTTTGTGCACCTAAAGCAAAGGAAGCCAGAAGAAAATCAGTTAAATAAATGTAGCTAAATAAATGTAGCAAATGTCGTGCTTCAATTAAAATTTGCAACTACATAAAAATTGAAATACACACAAAAATCACCCCAATCCAATGGCATCCATGCTCTAAATGATGGTTAAAATGATCGTTAAAATCAAGAGAACAACAGAAAGACTTGGCACATGCACCACTGGCTGCCCCTGGGCATAATGGATGAAAGCAAGGCAGATTGGGTGCAGGCCTATGGCACAACAAAGCACACTGCCTGGCTTCAAAATGGCCCCTAGACCCCCCCCCCCACATGGCCAGGCCCAGGACCAGGCCCCAGCAACACCCAAAAAATCGAAATACACACAAAGAATGAATGAATGAATACCCTCTTTAATAGCGCATGGCTACTCTTGAGCATCCCAGCGCTGTAAGACCAGAGGACATGAAAGACACTATTGGAACAAGTGTGTCTTTAAACGCTTCCTGAAAACAAGGTGGTTAGTCTCGTGCCTGATGTCATCTGGGAGTATGTTCCATTCTTTAGCTGCGTGCACAGAAAGCCGACGGCCACCCATCCGAGTCAGCTTCGTCCTGGGGACTACCAGCAAGTTCCGCTGGTTGGATCTCAAAGATCTCACTGATTGATGGCGACGAAAGAGGGGATCAAGAATGGGCGGGCCAGCACTATGGATGGACTTATGCGCCAGGCACAGGGTTTTGAATATAATCCTTCCCTTGATGGGTAGCCAATGGAGGGATTGAAGTGCGGCTTTCGCTGAGCATCTTTTGGGGACTTTCATGAGCAGCCGAGCAGCACAATTCTGTACAGATTGCAGAATTTTTATGGTGCCGACTGGAGCCCCCATATAGACGGCATTTGCATAATCCAGCCGCGACAAAATCAGCGACTGGACCAGCAATCGTCTAGCTTCGAATGGCAGGAGGTCTAATACTTTTTTTAAGACTCCCAACAGTCCATAGCAGGTTGCGGCTACCTTCTTAGCCTGGTAATGAAATCCAAGGGAGGAATCTAGCCAGATCCCCAGGCTTTTTATTTGGGTCTTAGGTACTGGGGGGGGTCCTAGGCAGTAAGGCCACCAAGGATCCAGGTTAATTGGGGCTTTGTAACCCAGAAGCATAATGTCCGTTTTGGCCACATTTAGCTTCAAAAAGGAGGAGGTCATCCATTCCAGAACCTTGGTGAGACACGGGGTCAGATTATTGATCCCCTGATTTAAAGCATTGTTCCTCACCAAAGACACAACCAGCTGCGTGTCACCCCAATCCAATGGGATCCATGCCCTAAATGATGTTTAAAATCAAGAGAACACACAGAAATACTTGGTCCATGCACCACTGACTACCCCTGGGCATAATGGATAAAAGCAAGGCACACTGGGTGCAGGCCTATGGCACAAAGCACACTGCCTGGCTTCAAAATGGCCCCTAGACCCCCACCCACATGGCCAGGCCCTGGACCAGGCCTCAAAATGGACCCCATCCACATGGCCAGGCCCTGGACCAGGCCCTAACAACACCCAAAAAATCGGAATACACACAACAATTCACCCCAATCCAATGGCATACATGCCCTAAATGATGTTTAAAATCAAGAGAACACACAGAAAGACTTGGCCCATGCACCACTGACTACCCCTGGGCATAATGGATAAAAGCAAGGCACACTGGGTGCAGGCCTATGGCACAAAGCACACTGCCTGGCTTCAAAATGGCCCCTAGACCCCCACCCACATGGCCAGGCCCTGGACCAGGCCTCAAAATGGACCCCATCCACAGGGCCAGGCCCTGGACCAGGCCCCAACAACACCCCACAAATCAAAATACACACAAAAATCACCGCAATCCAATGCCATCCATGCCCTAAATGATGTTTAAATTCAAGAGACCCCACAGAAAGACATGGCCCATGCAACACTGACTGCCCCTGGGCCTACTGGCTAGTGTGGCTTTAACACGCACCCCAAAATTAAAAAAAACTTCCACATATAACAGTGAGCTACTTAATAACATGCAATAAATTATATTTAAGTTCAACAAAACTCACAGAAACAGTTTATCATGCACCCATGACTAACCCTGGACCTACTGGATACTGTGGGTACCCACAATATATATTTTTTAAAGCTGTGAAAAGGTTTATAAATTGTAGTTGCAGCAACTGCGATGCCCCAAACAAACAACACCAACTTACTTGTAAAATCTCAAATCCAAAAGTGATCCCCCCAAAAAGTCCTCAAATACAAATATCCAGCAGCAGCCACAAAGAGTAATCCTTCTAGCTCCAGATCCAAATGAAAAGTGACCACGACATGAACAAAGCACTGAGAGGAGCCTTCTGGACAGGAACGGGAAGTTGGAGACTGTGGGGCACTTCCTCCACCCCCCCCCCCCCCAAAATGGACCCCTCGCACAAGAAAATGCTGCCAAATGTCAATTTGAGGAGTTATTCTGATCCAAATCATCAATTTCAGAAGGTTAATGCTGCCAGCGTTAGATTTCTTGTGCAGAATTGCAATTTTGCTTTTTCGGGAAAGCGAGCTGTTCAGATGTCAGCTGCGCGGCGCATCTATGTGGCCCTTATGATGTATTCGAGTTCTGAAAGTCTCCCAGCGCAAGATGGTGGGACGCTATGACGTACTGGCGGTCGAAAAGTCTCGCACAATTACGCAGCAAGATCGAAAATGGCGCAGCGCACGCAAACCGGGAGGAAAACAACTCGGCAAACTCAGAATCATGGTAAGTCAACGCAGCGCGTGTGAGATTGTATTTTTGAAGCGCAACCAAGCAAAAAAAATCTGCCAAGTCGCTAATTGCGAATTCTTTGACAATTTCCCGCAATTCGCGGACCGCAAAATTGTCAAAAATTCGCAAATTCCGCAAGCGGAATGGATTTTCAGCCCACACTTAGAGAGGATGACCTGGTTATCGTCGGCATAGGATGCGATGCTGAGCCCATGCTGTTTTACGATGGCAGCGAGGGGGGCCATGAAGATGTTGAAGAGTGTGGGGCTGAGTGAAGATCCCTGGAGTAATCTGCAGTTGACTTCCATGGGTTTGGAGAGGAAGGGAAGGAGTCAGATTCTCTGGGTTCTGCTGGAGAGGAAAGATTGGATCCAGTCGAGGGTGGCTCCTTGTATCCCGCGTCGTGTATTCTTGATGCGAGAGTGCGATGTGAAACGTTGTCGAAGGTTTGGGCCTGGCAAAAGGTTTACATTGCCAGATTGAAATGACAGTAAACAATTGAACACAGGCTGCAATGACAGGCCTGGGACAAGTGTAAAATGCCTTCTTGAGTAGGTAGCACAATATGTGCTGCAGGCGAACTAGCAGCATTTAATTTACAGGTTCTGTGCATATGTAGCACCACTTTACTTGGGATGTATAAGTAAATAAAATGTGCCAATTGCGTGTGAGACAATTTACCATTTTTAAAGGAGATAACACAAGCAGTTTAGGACTGGTTAGATGTGGTTAATTGCAGAGAGTCCTAAAACCCAACTATAAGTGGTTCAGTAAGGAGGGCCGAAGGCAAAAAGTTTGAGGTTGACCCTGTAGAGACGGTCAAGCCCAACAGCAGTAGATGAAGAAGTAGTGAAAACATCCACTGATTAACAGAGTCATGCTCAAGTTTGCATCATGGATCCAAAAGGGAGTGAAACATTTGAATGTGGAACTGTTAAAATTGATTCTTGGGAAAATTGGAAAAACAACATAGTCATAGAAGTTCTGGTCAATGAAAGTGAAGAACCAAGTGAAGGAACTAGTAGTGCCACCTAGTTTCCATGTTAGGGTCAGAGTGAAGAGCGTAAAATTACACAATGGGAGATCTCACCTGCGCTCCAATATATCTGAATTCAAAATAAGCCTTGTAAACAGGAAAAATAGAATAGTGAATGAAAATGCACATAACACAGTTATAACACTAATGGTGTAACCAAAAGTTACTGGTCACAAAGAACAGTGTCCATTCCTCAGATCCTGGTTCAAAAACTCCAACACATCCAAGTTAAGAGAGTCCAAAATTAGTGTCCACAAACTGTATATTTGATTGTAGAATTCTTCTTTATTCTCGATGTATCAAACTTCTATACATTCAGTTTAACTATCACTTTGCCACTGGATTCAAGCAAGCCGGGCTGAAGACGGCTGGAATGCCAGAAACCGGTCCTCGGAAGCTTGTTTCTGGTCCAGGGAAGCCATGGCTTGGCAGTTCAGCTGGACTGTTCCCATGAGGCACAGGGTCAGACTGATTTGCATATAGCCATGTCTGAACTGGGGTGGCAGAGTGGGCTGAAGAACAGTGATGGATTACACCCAGATCTTTTGACTGGGTGTGAGTGTTTGATTGATTCAGATGCTCCGTCCATCACCACCCCCTTTTGTACCGCTTTTGGCCGCCATAAGTGTGGCAGGGTATGCTCAGACGTGAGTCCCTTGCTCACTTTGCCACTGGATTCAAGCAAGCCGGGCTGAAGACGGCTGGAATGCCAGACACCCGTCCTCGGAAGCTTGTTTCCGGTCCAGGGAAGACATGGCTTGGCAGTTCGGGCTGGACTGTTCCCATGAGGCACAGGGTCAGACTGATTTGCATATAGCCATGTCTGAACTGGGGTGGCAGAGTGGGCTGGAGAACGGTGATGGATTACACCCAGATCTTTTGACTGAGTGTGAATGTTTGATTGATTCAGATGCTCCGTCCATCACCACCCCCTTTTGTACCGCTTTTGGCCGCCATAAGTGTCACAGGGTATGCTCAGACGTGAGTCCCTTGCTCACTTTTCCACTGGATTCAAGCAAGCCGGGCTGAAGAAGGCTGGAATGCCAGAAACCAGTCCTCGGAAGCTTGTTTCCGGTCCAGGGAAGACATGGCTTGGCAGTTCGGGCTGGACTGTTCCCATGAGGCACAGGGTCAGACTGATTTGCATATAGCCATGTCTGAACTGTGGTGGCAGAGTGGGCTAAAGAACGGTGATGGATTAAACCCAGATCTTTTGACTGGGTGTGAGTGTTTGATTGATTCAGATGCTCCGTCCATCACCACCCCCTTGTGTACCGACCTATAATATAGTAATATCCTACTATAGAAGCCTTCTGATGGATTGTTAAGTGCACAACCTCTACTCTAAATGTTGATTACCAGAATGGCACATGGTGCTTGATAGCTATTTGCATCTGATCTTTGTTTGGATGATTTGTTGTACTATTGTACCAATGGATTTTTACTCGGCGCTGTTTTGTGCAAGAGCTCTGCTATTTACCACCAAACCCAGTTTCGCCACTTTTCCAGTCAGGCATCATGCCTCCAGTAATGTAATCAAGATAAGCTAGTTATTTATATAACAGTTCTATTTATTTGAACAGCTTTGTTCTTCTGGGGTTTGCTGTTTTTCGCCTGCAGGCTCTGCTGTGCTGGTAATGAAACTCAAACACCATGTCCTTGTAGAGTGCTTTCTTTATTGATTGCTTCTCATACAGCCCACAGCAAATTTGAGTCAGGCTTTTTACAACCTGTTGTTCTTTTTATAATGAGGAGATAAGTATGATTAAGTAATAGGGGCAAATCCCCGTGAAAAACACAGGAAACAAGCTTGGCTTTGGATGTAAAGACAAAGTATTTCTCAGCTAAATTACTGCAGGAATGAGAAAGTGTGTTCTTTATGCTGTACACAAGCCTTTTCACTTCAGGCAGGTCTAAAAATAGCCTTCTCCCAGCTTTCCATCTCATCCATCCTTTGCTAACATTACTGTCCTGTGCTAAGATGAATGCATTCAGAGAGGTCAGGTGAAGGTGAAACAGGCACTAAACTGTACACTGCATGTCCATAATATCTTTTCCTAAAACAAATGGGAGGCAAAGTAAACGATGGCCCCATTAGCTGAATTTCAATGGTAGTGGGTGTTTACACTTCTTTCTTCAAGTATGGCAGATCGGACATAAGAGAATGAAATACATGGCAGTTAAAAGTGCAGTCAGTAGGGAGCATAATTACTGAGTGCAATGTTTGCCAACACAGCAGCCCTATTTATGCTCAACAAGACCCCCCTCTCTCCTCTCGCTCTCTCTTTACAGGCTGCAAAATCCTTGCAGCCCTGACAGTGGTAAAGCTCTGCAGAGTGTTTTGCGAGCGGTCATCATGATGATGAATTCTGAATTTTACAGGAAAACATGAAATACTTTTTTTTTTAAACAGTTTTTATTAAGAACAAACTGCAGCATCAAATGACATTATGTAGACATCTTCTGCAAAATTATACAAGGTCTCAGCATTGCATCACACCATTTTAAACCATCAGGATTACATAGGGCCATAGGCATTAACAGCTTTACACTTCCAATGATAGTTCCAACTGCGCGCCCGGGTCAAGACAAGAAGATAACCCCCCACTGGTTCACCACCAATAACGTTGTAATCTTAGTTGACTTGTGCACGAGCCATGAACTCCTCATCTATGAAATACTTTGGATATTACACAGTTCTCAGTGAAATATGGCTTGTTATAGTACTACATTTCGTGCATTAAAATACCCCACATGTTATATATGTGTTCCATGGCAGTGAACATAAATATGGCCATAACACGGTTTATTTAGAACACTATACACATAAACACACATTAACACATTTATGACTACAGTGCAAATGCCGCATTTCAATTTATTAGCACAGTAACATGAAATGCAAATGAGGACAATATTGTTTTCTGCTGCACAAATTATGTGTTACAATTATTTTACAAACAGAAACAATTCTCCTTATAGTTAAAAGGACTTTTAAGTGTGGTTTTTATATTTCTGCACATATTTAATACCTCGTATTCTAATCTTGTTTATTTGCATTTGTTAAGACAAATACAAATGACAAAATGCCATGGCATAAACCATATCTGCAGATGTACAGGGCATAATACGCTATTTGTTACAATTGTTGAAGCAGATGAGGGTACATTTTAACCCATTCGACGGTTTGCCTGTCTTGACTCACAGTTCCACCTCATTAATGTTAATAAACAGCATACTGCACTCTGCCCATCTGTATCATTAATCTGTTTGAGTATACGATGCACTTTAATTACACTTTGCTTTAAAATGTTGGTATTTGTTCTTATAACTATTGTGCGATCATAAGCATTGCATTTGAGGTGCGAGGTATGGAAAAACATGAAAGAGTTAAATGCCCGCCACGCTCAACCAGCAGCCAAACTGTGCTGCACAGGATCTTCGCTTGTCCGCAGCAGGGGCTAACCAACCTGTGCCCATCCTCCCACTACGAGCCTAACCCCTGCTACATAGGCCTTCGGTGGGTAGCCTCTATAAGCAGCCAAACTCCCTGCGCATGGCCTGTATAATGACGGCTGGCCCCAGGGTCTGGTCCTGGTCTGGTCTGGATTCACTTGCAGGTGCCAGATCCTGATTTGGCCTCGCCCTGTGCCCAACCCTCAGCTGGCAGTCAAGCTCTCTGTGCATAGCCTGCAGAATGGTGGTTAACCCAAAGTTTGGTCTATGACTAGACTATTCTCATTAAAAAAAAAAGTTGATCGGTATATCCAAAATGGGATTCACAGATCTAGGACAAGCTTTCTTTCCAGATTAGAGGATCCTCTGCAGATTCTTGAAGGATTCTCAGATCCATGGAAGATGCTCCGATCCACACAGGAAGGACTTGCTGAGACTTGAATTTAAATCCACTTTGGCTTGGGGGTCAGGGTGTAACACGCTGTCTTCATATGCGGCCGTTCAAATTGTATTCGGTACTAGGAGACCAAGTCCCCAAGTCCTGTTATGGCTGCCACACCATTATCTTTCAATGTTGTGGTAGCCAATCAGATTTTTGGGAGGATCTGGAGACCTAGCTAACTTTTCTTAGCTTTAACCCTTTTAGGCCCAACCCAGCTCTTCTTAAAATGCTAGGTGATAGATTTACCATTTTTGTCATGCACTGTAATGCAGCAACGCAACACAGCCTGATTGCTCCCTCCCAGCTATTTGTGCTTGCCCCCGCTGGGTGGGAGCAATCAGAAATTTCCTACCAGCAATAGCGGGGGCAGAGAAACAGAAGTGTGCTCCCACCTGGCTGGAACATTTTCGAAGCTTCTTTTGGGTTAGGAGCACACTTCTTTTCCTGCACAGGTCCTGTGGGCAGGGAAAAGTAATCGCACACAGTTAAAGATCCAGCTCTGAATGATGGGGTCCTGGGGAACCTCTTAATGCTCGGAGAGAGGGCTGCATGCCACCTTCCCCTCTAGTCAATCTTTGGCCCTGGGGAATGGGGTCCCCAGTATCTACCTGTGCTCTGGGAAAGAGGCCACGTTTCATCTTCCCCTAACAGTAACGTTTCAGTTCTGGGTGGGCGGGCGAGTTCGCGGGGCACATTTGGGTTCAAGGAGGGGGATGGAAATCCCCTCCCCTATTACAATATATTTGGCCCTGGGGGATAGGGTCCTCTGGGCCTTTCATACCTCAAGGAGGTGGGCTGTGTGCCCCTCCCCTTTCTGAAAAATCTTGTCCCCGCTGATGTGGTCCCCAGATCCCATTTGTGGCTGGGGGAGGCAAAATAATATAAACATGCAAACACTTTTTTTTGTCAGGATCGCAAATAAAAAAAACAATGTTTGCCCCAGTGAGGGTGAATATCTCTACCTTGCCCCCCTATATTATTTTTTAAAAACGAAACTCCCTGATACCTGTAATAGCTGCCTGCAACATTGTCCCTTATGTTGCGGGCAGCCAATCAGAGCCCAGCTCCTGCAAGAGCAAGATTGACCAAGGGTAAAAAAGAACCCCAGGCCAATAAAAAGGCTCTCTTCTCAAATATTTGGGCTTGAGGGACTCTTGCGAGAGATTCTCAAACTCAACCACACAGATACAGAAATATGTTTGGAGGCTAATGTCACCACAACTATTTAACAAATTTACATCATATAAAAAAAATCATGCTTTCCTGAGCAAAATCTAGGTTCTTGCCAAATACGGTGTAATTTCGTTGAGTAGTTTTTGCGATATCTCTTTAAAGAAATGCCGATGGAAAATACATGGTGATTTTCTGTTTAATGACCCCCTTGTTTCTCAATCCTCGCTTGACAGATTACCTCAAAAGTTTCTAGGAAAGATCTGAGGTGGGTGACATTTCCGTGAAGATTCTTCAAATGGCACCAATGTTATTAGCAAACCTGAAAGAGCTCTGTCTATGGAAAATCAGAGCTGGTTCACATATATAGATTTATCTATAGCTAGACCTAAGGGAGGCCATTGTCAAGGGGCATACAAGAACCGTCTGGACTTTTATAGAAGAAAGTTGTGGGTAAAGGGTAAGATCCACCTCCTCAGTTATTGAGTAAGATTACTGGATCAACTTAATTTCCACTCTTTATGCAACAAGTTGGATAAATCCCTTGTGCTAGAATTCAGTGTGTCTATCTAATCCATCAAGAAAGGAAATTGAACTGACCTTCTGAGGAATGTGAGTGGCAGCATTAAGGCTGGAGATGGGATTGAGGAGTGATTTTGCTCAGGGCATGGTTCGCTGGGTCTCCTGAATAGGAGTGAAGAAGACACATTAAGGTATTTTATTAGCAAGGAAATTCTTATACAAAAAAAGGAAAGACAGTCTACAGAAATTTCTTATTTGCTACAGCTCATCTTGGACTAGATCCAAACATGGTAATTCCACTACCTGTGCTACAACTAAAGGCTAGCCTAAAACAGGCACTTGCAGGCTGCAAGCTTTAGCCTGGATAGAGAGGTGAGTCTTAAAATGAGGAGATCACGAAATATAAAAGATTCAATCCTAATTAGAACATTGGAATGTTGGGAGCTCCATTGCAGACAATGGAGTGCTCCCTGCTTCTACGGGCCGATAAAGGCCCGCAGAGCAACATTCCAATGTTCTACAAAGGCTTCTCGAAGTTCAAGGGGATTTATATCCCCTCGAGCTTCGAGAACCATTTGTTTAATTTGTTAGAACATTCTGCCCTCTAGTGGCAGAATGTTCTAATAGCCTTATAGCCCTTCGTAGCAGGGCTATACCGGCTATTAAAATCCCACTGTCTCGTTAAAGACCCTCGCCTTCGGCTCGGGCCTTTAATGATTCAGAGGGCTTTTAATAGCCGGTATAGGCCGCTACGGCGGGCTATAAGGCTATATTAATAGAGTACAACCTTACTTAAATGGAATTTGTCCCCTGGTGTGAGACAATTTTGAATACTGTTGTGGTTAGACATTCTTCCTTTGAGTTGCCTTTTAGTTAACTGGTACGGAATCCCTATAGAATGCAATTTCTGTCGAAATGGGTCCCAAGCCTTGAATCACATTTTATTTGTATGCCCAACTCTCTTATTGTCCTCCCAAAAATGGCTGAGACCTATGTTTTTGATGTTTTCTATACAAACCCCCAGGAAGTTTTGCAGTCACTGTATGACCGCCTCCCCCCCCCCCCCCAATAACAAGTTCTGTTATAGGATTTTTAACTTTTTAAAGTGTTTTTAAATTTGTAATAATCCTGTTGGTTATTTAGGATTTTTGTCTTGATTTTCAATGGTTTTTAATGAATTCCACAACATTGATGGTTTGAGAGAATTGGTATCTGGTATTCTTTTATATGTATGATTATCTGAATGTTCTCTAGTTATATGAGGATATACAGAGTTCCACAACCTCAATAAATGACTACATATATACATACACACACACACACACACATATATATATATATATATATATATATATATATATATATATATATATATATATATATATATATATATATATATATATATATATATATATATATACATATATATATATATATATATATATATATATATATATATATATATATATATATATATATATATATATATATATATATATATACATCAACATCCTGCCCCTCCTCCATAAAACAGGACTCGACACGCTCAGGTTATATTCAGCGGTTTATTATGGCAGCTGGTTATGCGTTTTGACTGTCAGCGCGGGCTTGTTCACAACAATTACATATCACCATTTTGTGCTTTAAATATCATTCCCACCCATCAAAATGACAGTGCATTGTAGTTCGTGAGCAACTCTGAACAACAAAGTTTTGTATTCAAACATTCCCATTCATTAAAGTGACAGTGTACTGTAATCTTTAAGCAACTACGAACACCAACGTTTGGTGTTCAAACCTGATCAATAAACTTTTGTAATTATTGATTTAACTGTTTGTTTCTATCTTCTTTTATTTTTTATTCTCTATTTTCTCCTTGTTTATTTCTTACTGGACTTCATACTTCAAACCAGTATAAATAAATCTCAGTGTTTCATTGCCCTATGTAGTGAGCTTATTTCCAAGGCCTGTTCAATCACAGGAGAATATGAGCTTCGTAGCACAGTAAAACATTTGCATATTGGTGTCTGAACATTAATCTCTAACACAGTGAATAATTGTAACATATATGATTATTTTTAGGCACTATGTTAAATTCTCGCACCCAGAACTGCAATGCTCCTTACAGGGCACTCCTCTCCATGATCAATAATGGCCAGAGGCATAAAGTGGCAAGTACATAGTGCAATTCTTCAAAGTTTCTTTTTTCTTGCATATGAAAACCAAATGGTACATGCCTCCATGCAAATCTGCTCGGTGTATTCCAATCCAAGTACTCACATCCAATCCTGTGAAAAAAAAGATCAGGGGTGGCCTGCGAATTATCGAGTGCTACATTACGCACTTCCATATTGCTACATGCAAAAATGCCTTATCATAGCCTAAATAGACCTATTAGTTGACTGATCATAAAAGTGAAACACTTTTAACTACAATTCATCTATCATACCGGGCTGGGGCCCTTCAAATATTGACCAATTGAGATTAAAATGCTACATATTTGGTTATAATCAATGCCCAATGATGTTAAAGTGCCTACTATATTACATGCAGGGCAAGTGCCCTTAAGTTGCGATGTGTTTAATTAGTCCGTCCAATTTCCACTCATTTACTCCAAATATGCAGTGTAAAGTGCTCTATGCACAAGATATAAAACCCCACTAAAAAACAAGCTCATAGTTTACAGAAACTGACTGGAATTTCAAATCAACAGATACACGTTCTTATGAAAACTCCATACTTAAAACCATCATAAGTGCACATGCAGATCTTCCTCAATATTGAGTTTCAGGGGGGCCTTGGTTATTGAATTTTAAAATATGTTTCAATTCTATTTGTCTCAGACATTGTTTCCTGTTCCATCCACTAATGTGGACGGGTACCTGATCATAGCAAAATATTGAAGATCTTCCAAATTTTTATTATGTACTTGATCAAAGTGCCTACCCACTGGGTATTTTGGGCCCTTGTTTACAATCGCCCCGATGTGCTGTAGTATCCTCAAATGAACATTAAAAATTGTGCTGCCTATATACATCTTCTGGCATGTGCACCTGAGGACATACACTACATGACTGCTTCTACAGTGCAGGGAGTGTTGAATTTGTCATTGTTTATCCGTCCCCGGCATGTCAATTGATATAATACTTTTCCGTACCTGCATGCCTTACACCTATGGCATTTGGTGAATTCCCCTCAGCCTTCTAGCCATGTACCTCCTACCACCATCTCCGGACTGCTGACCACTAATTCGTCTCTCATTGATCTAGCTTTGTAATATGTCAGCATCTGCTTTTCTGCTGATTTTTTGGCCTATAACTGGATCATTGCTCAATAGGTGCCAGTTTCTTTGTAGAATCTGTCTTACCTCCTTCTCTTTAGTATTAAAACCTGTAATAAACCTTGGGGCCTGGCCCGAGCTCTTTTGCTCCTTCTCTGAGAATAGCATTTAATCTCTTCCTTTACAGTAAGCCTTTTCTCTGACTTCCCTCGATATCTTCTTACTATAACCTCTTACTGCAAATATCTGTTCCAATTCTTGCTGGGCTAAGTTCAATTTTCCTCCCTCACTACAATTCCTACACTTCCTCAAATGTTTTGCATAGGGGATACTGTCTTTTTAGATTTTTGGGATGGAAGCTTTGGGCATGCAGAATTGTATTCCCTGCTGTACCTTTTCTAAAGCTTTTTGTTTGCAATTTACCCTCTTTTACATATACTATCAAATCTAACATATCTACAGAATCCTGGCTCAAGTGAGCAGTAAAATGAAGGTTGAGTGCATTGTCATTGATCTTCTCTATAAATTCTTCAGTTGAGCTCATTGATCTTCTCCAGATGACATAAAGGTCATCGATGAAATGTCATTTGTAGGGTAACAGCTGCTTCGCCCACCAGCCCACATGCAACTTTGCATAGCTGGGGGCAATGCAGGTACCCATTGCTGTACCTCTTAGCTGTTGGAAAAGGTCAGTGCCAACGTTTGCACAATTGTTATATCAGGCACCTCTGACTCCCTGCGCCACTGTGCAAATGCACCACCTGGCGTGTTGTAAGTTGGGGGATTAAGTCCCCTTGAATTCTGAGTGTCCCTGGGGGCCAACTAACCCACCAGGTACCTCCAGTTTATGCCACAGAGCTGCATTGCACCACTCTGCAATGCAGTTCTAGTTGACCCCCAGGGACCCTTAGGATTCAAGGGGACTTAATCCCCCAACTTACAATTAACTGAACTAAAAAATCAAGGTTACAGGGACGTTATAGGTAGGCTCAGATTTCACTTGTACAAAACCTGCAAAATTCAGCAGTTATTGTTACCTGAGCTAACTACAACTTATGCCCCCGCAATGCACTGCTAATGACTTCACACATTACATCACTCATGACATGGACAGTGCCAGTGACATCTCAAATGACATTCCTAGAAGGTTTTGGGGTGATCCATCAAGTGATAGCTGAGAAAAAAGGGGTGTCCCAAAATGTGAGTTCCCCATTCATTTTCCATAGACTTCTTTAAAACAGGCTATGATATGACACCAAAATTTAGCAGGAAGCAACATTTGGTCCACCAACTGTTCATTATTGTTATTTGGTGTAAATCTGTTCAGTCGTTTTTGAGAACATTAGAGCAAAAATAATTGTACACTTAGGCAGTTGAGTTTGCAAGAGTTTTTGAGAGACTCTTGTGAGAGCGTCAATTTAAAAGTAGAGCATTCTGATTGGCCCAGGGAGCTTTATTTCCTTTGGGCATCTCGCTCCAATGGGATTCAGACTACTGTTAGAATAAGAGATCTGATTGGCTGCCAGCAACATGAGAAAAATATTTATGGCAGCCATTACAGGACTGGGAGACTTAGTTCCCTGTCCTGAAGCTATAAACAAAATAAACATATATTGGGGCAGGGTAGGGATACCCTGGCTGCCGAGGCCCCATGAGGGGACCCAAAAGGCCCCCCCCCGGGCAAAGAAAGGTAATAAAATGGCAATCCAGTGAGGGTCTTGCTGGATCGAAAACAAACAAAAAAAATTACGGCTGGGCCACATTTAAATAACTTATGCCTTTATGCCACGTGGAGCATACTCCTGGGGCTGATTTGATAAAGGGGAGGGGGGCTGATGGAATCCTTGGGCCGAAATTAGGCCAGGAAGGGAGGTCACATGCCCCTCCCCTAACTATAATGCCTGGCCTCATGGATGGGGTACCCGGGACCTAAATAGGCCCAGGATGGGTGGCCACATGCACCCATTAGCCTTTATTTTAAAAGTGTGACCCTGGGGGATGGGTTCCCCAGGGCCTAATACAACTTGGGGAAGGGGCACATGCCTGCTCCCCTTTATTTAAATAAGTGACCTTGGGGAATAGGTTCTCTGGGTGGATAACAGTATGTGGAGGGGCTCCCCTTACTGTTACTTGGCTGTTACTCTCACTGTGAGATGGGGTCCCAAGGCCTAAAGAGACTTTGGAGGGCAGGTGGCCCTCTTCCCTTTTTTTATATATATGTATGGCCCTGTGAGATGGGGAATCCAGGGCAAACAAAGTTCGGGGAAGGGGGCCAGGTGTCCCCTCTCTCCTCTCATTAAAAAACAATTGGGCCTAGGAGATGGGGTCACCTGGGCCTGTCCCTATGACCAACTCATCACTGCACACTTAGAGTTGGCTGTATTGGGGTGGTGACTGCAGCCATTCATGGTGGGATTGCATTTATGTATGGTGGTGCTGGATTTGGCATTTGGATTTGAGCAAATACATGATGGATTTAACCCAGATCTTTTGACTTGGGGTGCATGTTTTGATTTGTTCTGCATTCCGTCCATCAAGTGTGTGTTTTGCTTTCTTGCCCTAAGTGCACCAGGTATTCCCAGACATGGGTCCACTGGATTCAAGCTACCCTGGCTGCCAAGGGGTGAAACCCCAAAACCGGCCCTGGGATGCTTTTTCTGGTCCTGGGAGCACCTGAATCGGCAGTTCAGGCTGGACTGTTCCCATGAGGCACAGGGTCAAGACTGCTTTGCATATGACCAGGTCTAAACTGGGGTGGCATGGTGAGCAAAGAATGATGGATTTGTTCTGCATTTCCTCCATTAAGTGTGTGTCTTTTGCAGCCCTTGACATCATCTCACCCTTGCGCCTGGTACGGCGCCTTCAGCAAGCGAGTGGGCGGCATGGCCCTCAAGCTCCTTCATTCTTTTTTCAACAACAGGGTGCAAATTGTTATCTGTGGTGGCTTTAGAGGCAAGGCATTTATTTTCCTTTATGGCGTCCCACGTGGCACAATTCTAAGCCCTAACCCTTTCAACCTGTATGTAGTTCCTCTTTCTGAACTGAGACGCTTGTTTGTCACATGACACACAAAGTATTGTGTCTATCTCTGACAATTTGCCATTGGTAGCTAATAGTAGCGAATAGGCTCAATCATTGCATGACCAGCATTAGCTCCTGGATGAAAGACAACATTCTAAAGTTTAACGCTGACAAAACTGAGGTGCTGGTGTTTGGGGCACAGGAGTATATTTGGACTAATACCTGGTGGCCAGTGGCTTGCAGCCCCCTTCCAACCCCAGTAACATTCAGTTAAACTTTGGCGTCATTTTTTACATCACTCTCAGGGCCCGATTTAGAGCTTGATGGTAGTACGTAGTACTCCATCAAGCACATGGTAGACAGTCAGTGGGATTTAGATGTCTGCAGGCTGACTCACAGCCACCGTCATTGGAGTGGCTCACCGCAGTCGATGCAGTGGAGTCCAATGTTGGCAAAGAGTGTTCCATCACCGTCAGGGCAGCAGGGTTGTACCAGCTCTATTTAGATAATACAGTTGGCCTGCTGGTCTCATAGCTCTGGTCAACCCATAGAGTAAGTCTGTCCTGGGATGTGGTGAGCATTGCTCTGTTTCTTTTGCTGTAGTGGTAATGCTAGCATCACACACTTGTTGTCAATTTCACAATTGTGAACATCTGGCTACTACACTATAAAATGCACTCAACTTAAGACCAAGATCCATTGCCACTGTACAGCACCACAGTACTGAAGCTGATTCCCATAAGTCAAGCAGGTATTTTTGTTGTCCCCCCATTTGTCTCCTTTTTAAACTTCATATGTTCAGTTGTGTTCATTTAATATCATTTAAGTAAATCATTTTCTCCATAATGCCTGGCTCGACAATGTCACATTTTACAGAGGGAGAATTGTCAATCCTGGTGAATGAAATCGTGAAAATAGAGCCACAATTGTTTGAAGCAGAAGTCCGAAATACGCCCCTGTCTCAGAAAAGAATAATGCAGACCATAATAGTTGACTGAGTGAATGCTATAGCTAACCATCTGCGCACACAAGATGAAATTATGAAGCGGTCGAATGACCTGCAGGGAAGAGTGCATTCCTTGGCCTCCAAGCAGCACATGCTGGCTCAGAGGACTGGTGGTGGTTTCCCTAGCTCTCCATTCCACTTCATGCCCTGGGAGAAGAAGATCTTATCCAACCTACATCCTGAAGGCTTGACAGGAATCCCTGGTGGAGGGAGACTGATAAAATATACCTTTCAATGTTTCATCAAACACAAATCTCCTATTTGCTTTGATGTTAGCTGTTGCTAATGTGTCATGTGCAATTTTCCAGACGTAGAAACCTAAATATATCAGTAACTTCTTCTTTGGCTATTTTTTTTAATGTATTGCAGTTTATTTAAGATAACGGCTTGAAATAGCCATCACATTGCACGTGATGTCATGATGATTGTAAGTGTTGTGAATGTGTGAGTTGAAAAAACAACTACCATAATGCCTTGTTTTTGAATAGGGAAAGATAATTGCCTTTTAACTAAGCTTATTCTCCCCTTTTTCAACAAATGTTCCTACTTGCTATATTGCCATTCATCAATGTCAATGTAGTGCTCTCTTTTGAAAATAGTTTGTGGTGTTTTTACGATCATGTTATTTTCTTGTCATGTAAGGGAATTGAGGTCATTAGTACCACAAAACCATGTTTGTTGACCTTAACAATGTATGCCATCTAAACTATTATGTGGAATACAAGTGGCATGTCTTAAAACTGAACTTTGCTCTGTTCGTATGAGTACTAATGCTAAACAGCTCTCTGAGTTGTGTAAATGTTGGTCTATTAGCCTGCTAGAACTGGGAATGTGAATTTCACATTTCTCGTCTCTACTGTGCTGTGTTGAATGTTTGCTACATTTCAGGTAAACTTACTAACGGTTCCTTTTTCATTTCAGGACATCTTCTTACCTGTTTTTTGCAAGTACTTTTGTATGAAACACAAACTATTTGTCTACTAAAGACATTTTACACCGAACGGTCATGATATGCAAGTCATTTTCCCTTTAAGGAGTCGACATTATAGTTGCTCACAACTAAATGGATGTGTAATCCATACATTTACATTCACATTTTTTCTTACATTTTGGATTGTTCTAAGTGCCACAGCACGTGGCCAAACATATGCCTCTTCAAATGACTCCAATCCTGCCCATGAGCAAGCCTCCAGGGATTTCTTCAATGCAGAATGTTTGGATGAGCATGACACGGCTGGTCCATTGCATAAGCCTGGGCAGACCGCTCCAGTGAGTCTCACTTGGTCCCCAACTACACCTTCCACCCCAGCTGTAACAATACCCCAGCCAACAGATCTCTCCACTTCCTATGGAGGAAGTGCTCATCTGGACCACCAGGAGAGGGTAGCAAGACTCCCACCACCAACAATAAACCACCATTATAATTTAATCCGGTTTATAACTACCATTATCTTTGTGGATAATTTATGGTCACATTTACCTTTCAGAGGACAGGAGTATTTTGGACATTGGACTACAAATAATTTTTGCTCAACAATTATGGTTTCATTCACCATGACTGACATTTTTTATTATTCAGTCATCCCCATTTTTGATCAATTTCCCTTTGTGCAATAAAAGACAAATATAACAAATTAGAAAACTGGTGCTGAAGTTATTGTTTGTATTCATAGTATTTTTTACACATTCCATGATACTTTTTTAGAATGTTTGCAACATAGGTTTGTGCATTTATGAGTGAATTGCAAGGATGACGGTTTCTCACTTGTTTCTACCATGACAGCCACATACAAATGCCAGAAATTCATCAACTAGTATGTTCTTCCATTTGAAACAGTTTGTTCTGTAAAATGTTTATTAAACATAACAAGCCATACCTAAGACAAATACTCAGTACCATGTTTACTTTTCCAGTTCCACACCTTGCCACCATGGAAGAAGGGGATATAATAGAAAGATTCAAGTGCAATAAGTAAAATAGTATTGGATTATGTCATCAGCTGGAGCCAGATCCTCTGCCTCACAATAGGATTAGCACAACAATACACCAATAATCCTACATCCTGACAGTACTCAGGTTTGTGGCCTCAGCATCTGTCCAATACACTGTTGTAATATCTGGGGAAATGTCACAATCACCTTTAAGTGGTATGCTACAAGAAGTTATTTCTACAATGATGGGATACATGAACATATTCATACACTTGATACAAAATATGCATTTGGCTAATTTTAAGGGGAATGGCTATGCTTTTGGTTGCCTACCACATGTGGTTAGAGCAAGTCAAGCAGCACATATCAGCAGGGTGCCACCATTCAAAAGTACACAAGTTGAATGCAATCTTCAAAACTTCCATTCAATCACTGTGCAAGTTGTCTAAGTACAAGATATGTACACCTAAAGTCTGTGTGTGTCTTCCATAGGGTCAACATGTGTTCCCTTTGCAACAGCAGAATATAAATGCAAATTCCCCAATGTTAAAATATCCCAAAAAAGATGACATGGTGAGGATCCTAAAATAAATCAAAATAAAATCTTTCATTTTAATTACATAACACATTAGACACATTACAAATGAGTACTTTTCAAATCAAAGAGAAACATTTGAAATGAACCCAGTAGTCAATGTGCCGAAACTTTGAGCGATAAACATCTTGGGCCTGGGCTTCATAATTGTGCCCTCTTAAAAAAAAATCCAGCACAGACTGTACTCCTCATGAGATTAAAAGTTGGTTTATGCTTAATGTCATGAAATGTGGATGTATACTTACACTCAAATAAAGAAGTTGGCAATAACATATAGAAGTGCATCAACTTCTTCCTCTTCAGCACTATCATCTTCATTTGCCAATATGACCCTCCTCACCCGATGCCTCCACATGCTCTCCATCTTCTGAAAATGTATATAATGCGTCACAAGCCGATGTTGTGCAATATGCAGCAGGCCAATGGCTATTTGGCACACCTTATTAGGTGAGTAGAGGAGGGCTCCACCTGTCTTGTCCGGACAGCAAAATCTGCCCTTCAGGAGCCTAAAAAGCCTGCTCATACTGGCCTCAGTATTCTTCCATGGGCCTCAATGAAGCAGACTTCCCCTGGCAGTGTTGGATTCCTCAGTGGTGCCAACAACCATGGTTGGTTAGGATAAGATGAGTCACCTACATTTAAATGTACAAATTAGGCTAAATATATAACATGATTACAGATGATTTGCCTGGTGATTACCCGGACATTGTCATGTCTGATTTTACATAAGAACTAGCCAAGCCCTCTCAGCTCCAAGTTGGGAGATTTGCTCGGGTATGCTGCTGTTCTGTAGTACAAAGGAATCATGCGTAGACCCAGGGACATGGGCACAGATTCTTAAGATGTACAAATCTGGTAAGCAGACATCTTGCATATTGATTGAATGGAAGTGCCTCTGAATGTGGTATACTTGTTCCCTAGCGCTTGATGGAACTAAGGCAATATGTGTGCCTTCAATTGCTCTCACCACATGTGGCAGGTGATCCAACGCGTAGAGGTCCCCCTTCACATTAGCCAAATCCTTGTGTCGTGGGAACTGGATGAAGCTGAGGGATCAGGGTTGCCATGTTCTGAAGTTGCCAGAAACTATTCTCTCCCAGATAAGAGGAGATTCTAGTGGCACTGTGAGCTAGCCGATGCAAACAGGTTAACATTCTTGGTGGGGGTGCTCGGAACCAGTCTGCCGCCAAACCCACAGTTTATGTTATCCGAAGGCACCAATTCTGTATAGGATATATAAGAACTACACGACATTGCGCTGCCAACGTTGTTTGGGTACTTCAGTTTCAAATTCAGAAAATGCTTTATTCGACTTGATAAAACCATAAAAGCAGAAAGTACAAAACAAAGTTCATTTAAAATATACATTTAAAAATGCATGAAATAGACAACTACCTCCACAATGCCCAAGTTTTAAAATTTTAAAAGCTAACAGTTTATGATTTTCCTTTTCCTCAGTATGCTTTTTAAAAAAACAGTCATGATTCCAATACAGTACACATTATCCAATAATTAAAAGAATTAGAAGGCTGGACGACATTGCCGCCACGCTCCCTGTTTTAAAAAAGGGATGATCCATCTAGCACGTTCTTTACATAGAACTTACAAAAAAGAATCACATGCAATGTTGTTTGGGGAGCTAGATTATGGCACGGGCATGGGCAAAGATGCCTGGACAAGTCATTTGTGGCTGGAAATTAAACCAAACGATGGAAACAATCAAACCTGAACTTGGTCAGGATATATCTATCATATCCCCCTAGTCACCACACTAGCTACAGGCCAGGGTCAGTTGATGCTGGATCACCGTATTTTTGTTATATTCCACCCTTATTCTTAGAGACTCAATGTGGTTCAAACATAAGACTTGAAGCTCTTTTCTGGATATTGTGCACATGGAGTCTGGGTTAATATAAAAATCTGGTCTACTCAATCATTTCTATAACACACACTACTTAGAAGAGGGTCCAAGGGCTATTTTAACAACTCTGTCCTGGATACATGCCCCTGTTCCAGTCCCAACAAATCTTTAATGATATCTCGGTTTAACCCTAGGTTGGGTAAGGTCTAGACTCTGTGCCAGAGTAGCATTGGTTGCATTTTAATCACATCAGCGATGTGAGACATCCCCAGTTCACTATGGCAATTAAAAACAGATGAGCTCTGGGGATTAGCTAATTTAATCCTTAAAAAAACATTTTGTGCCACCTGTATGGGGGAAACATCATGAAACCCCCAGACCCCTGCCCCATATGTAGCTATACTTATACATTTGGCTTGATATATTTTTAGTAGGATCCCCAGGGGCCTTCTACCAATTTTTTTTAAAAATATCATCACTGCTGCTGTCGACCTCTCAAATAAAAGGGTTGTACTCTTAACCACTGAGCCCCAAGAACTTGTATCCTCCATGATGCCAATATAGGAGAAAGTTTGGGTTGATTCGATTTTACCATTCCCTGCTGCTAGACTGCACCGTTTATTCTTTCCCTTCCCACATGACATCACAAATGTTTTCTTTACTTTGAGCCTCAGTCCCCTATTGTCCATAAAATCAATGTACGTGGTGAGGGCCCTCTGTAAACCAAGCTGGGTTCTGGCCATTAAAACCGTGTCATCCGTGTAAAAAAGGGATACAATCTGCTTGTTATTCACTTGTGGAGAATCTCTTGCCCTGGCCACCAGTTCCTCCTCCAAAGCATTGGTGCATAATGAGAAGAAGAATGGGGCCAGTACGCAGCCTTGTCTAACAGCCCTCTCCAAGCGGAAGGACTTAGTACACTCTCTCTCAAGTCCATACCTCACCTTAGCTGAGGCGCCCGCATATAATTGCCTCAGAAATAGCAACAGTGAGGGCTCAACCTTTAGTCCCTCTAAAATTTGCCATAACCTGCTGTGATCAACACAATAGAAAGCGGCAGTAAGATCCAGAAATACGACAAATAATTTCCCTGCCTTTGCTTGGGTATATTTCCCCTGTAAAATGGAGAAGTTTAAGACCTGCTCAACGGTACCCCTCCCCTCCCTAAAACAGTATTGGACCGGACTTAACATAATATTGTCTTCAGCCCACAGTTGAAGTCTATTCAAAATGACCCTTCCTGCGATTTTCATGAACAAATCTAAAAGGGATATGGGTCGATAGCAAGCAGGGTTTTCCCTGTCCCCTTTTTTAAAGATCGGTATTATTACCGACTCCAACCAGGATTTAATAAAACCCTTAGCACAACAGGCTTCGAGGACTCGAGTTAACTAAGAGGACCAGAGCTCTCTCGTGCATTTATACAAATCGATCGGAGTCCCGTCGGGGCCATGGGCCCTTCCTCCTTTCCTCTCAACCAATACTTCACCATGTGTAAAATGAATATTAATCGGTAAAAAGAGAGTATGATCACCCGATGGAGATGATTCTTGGGCTGTTATAATGTTATTACCCTTGTTTCCATAAAACGTGGAGAAAAAGTCGACCCATGAGTCCTCACCAATTGCTACCTCTAGCCTAGTTCCCTAGATATTTGAAAAGAACGGTGCTTTTACTGCCTGCCAAAAATAGGAACAATACCTACGCAGAGAGGCCTCATAAAGATTTTTCCAAGCCTGATCTTTGATTTCTTTCTTACGTTTATTCCTGGAAAGATTATATGCATTCCTAAACCCTCTAATTTCCTCGTAATCCCTCTCTGTTTTATGTAGTGCAGCCTTTAACAAGGAATATGCCTTGGTGCACATAGTATCAACCCAGCCATTTTTCTTGTTTAGTGGCACTTTACAGGAACGACTCAGCGTTTTTTGTATTGCTGATGTAATTTGGGAAAAAGCAATCAATATATCCTCATGAGAGATCCCTTCTCGTATGCGCTCTATAATGGGGACTATAGCCTGTGACATAATCTTTAAATTCAATATCTCAGGATCTTTCCTACCCCATCGCAGGGAGTAACCGTTCTGATGGTCTAGCACATTATCTTGTATCCATACCAAACTTTCAACAACAGAGGGAGCACTCCTAAAGGGTAGCATGATGTTGATACTTAACGGGATATGATCACTCAAACCGTTCGGGTGGATAATAAATTCATTAATCCAAGTTGCATGGCGGTTTGGGAGGATAATAAAGTCTATCGAAGAGCTAAGTTCCTGGCCAATAAAGTGGGACCAAATTCTACTGGTGGAGGAAAACAATATATTGGCGAAACCAAGATCATAGGTTGCCATGTCTTCATTGTATCTTTCGCCCCTGTCAGAATGAACAAAGTGGACTACGTGGGCATTTTCCTCAGCTTCAATGTCCCCGAGCCCACAATGAGTCTGAGAACAGACGCTAGTATAAAAGTTCACTCCCCAGACCGTAATTATGTCCTTCCCTTTAGATATGAACAAATTACTTAAGTCATCATTGAGATTTTTTAATACAACGGCAAAATTTCCCCTGTCTATGTTAATAAAAATTAATAACAGCTACCTCAACTTGCATGGACAAGTGGATATTAACAATTTGATAATAAGTAGAAGACTTAGACATTTTAATCTTCTGGACCCTCAACATGTTTGAGATACATACACAAATTCCCCCTTTGTTTCTCCCATGAGCGGACCGCAGTCCTGGTATATGGAATGTCTTAAAACCAATAATATGTAATTCATTCAACAACCAAGTCTCCTGAAGCCGAAGAATATCAAAGTTCTTTATAAAATCTATCCATACTGGATTGTTTACCTTAAATTGGAGCCCAGAAATATCCCAGAAGGCTACTCTAACAATCCCTTGGGCAGAATCAGCTTGGAGTTTCAATACCTGATCACGCTCACCCTGTCTTTGGCTATTCACTGTTTGTGTTTCTGCAACTAAACTAATTTCAGTGGTTGCATCCGTTGTTACAACGTTGGGAACCACCCCACCTAGTGAAGCATACAAATCTGCTTTCTGGGTGCCTTCTAAGAGGGGGTTCTCCCATACTTTGAAAGCCTATACAAACATTTTCATTTAATTGATTGTGAATTATAGGGGACGGATCAGCTACTGAAACACCCCGCACGTCACATTACACTCGTCTATAAGTGATTCCGCTGGGGATACCAAAGAACATTCCCTCCATGAAACTTTGGGGGCCCGACCAACTGCAGTATATTGATAGGGATTTATATCAAAGAGTCAATCCACCTCCTCCAGTGAGTTTAAAGGTCCATACCTGTTTCTTACTTCTAGATTATAACTCCAGCTATTATTATGTTGAGCGCTGGTATAGGAAGGAGTAGTTCTCTCAAACATTCTGGGCCGGTAAAAAAACCCCAGTGGTAAAACATTGATACCCTCAGCCGTGAAATTATTTTAACCTGATTGAATTAGTATTTTATAAACTAAGGCAGGGAACCCAGGGATAGGACAACACAATCCCCTTTAAGTGTTTTTCTGCTGTGGCCCAGTCATGGGACACTTCTCACCATTTTGAACGAGGGTAACATCTCCTGAGTCAATCCTGTTTTAACGCCTAAGCAGTGAATAGGTTTATTCCTCAGGGTAACCCAAGTTTCCTTATCGCCCTCAAAAGACGGGGAGTCATTCGCCAATACCAGAGTATAAGGAACGGCGGCGGGTGGAAGGTTCAAACTAATGTGGTTTGATGGAAGCTTTTGATTATAGGCCACACGGGAACGTAGACTAGGATCTGTGTCTTATTGAAAGGAATCACCACGTCTTTCATCACTGAAAACATTCACATCTCCCTTCGCCTGACTAGCCTTGTGCGCTAACGCGCTAGGGGTAGTCAGCTTCGTGGTCATAGGCCTCGCGGATAAACTAGTTCTCTCCCTGTCACTGGTCTGTTCTCTATGTCTGGAAGTACCAATTGCTGTTATCTGGCTACAGTTTTTATCTAATTTCTCACCCCTACTAGCCTCTGATTGTAAGATATTCACTTCCATTAGGCACCTTGAAATAGATACCAGGCCTAGCTTGATTTTATCGAGTCTCTTTGTCAGGATGCCAATAGACTCTTTAATAAAAGTAGTAAGATCAGTTAGTGAATTCAAAATTCCTGGCATATTATTAGTGGCTTGACCTTTGCTCTTACTTTTATTTTTGGAGCAAGTTACATGTTCTTTAACTTTAATGATGACTGGGGAATCCTTTCCCTGATTTAACATGGAATTGGGGTTTAGAATTTTTAGAGTAGTGGGAGCCTCATGTATCAATGGAGATAAAATGATGGGGGTCTCTTTTTTCTTAGAGATACACAATCGTTTTGGTGGAGACAATGTCGCAACATCAGGATCATTCAGTGAAATCTTGTCGCTCCATGGCTGGACACAACCATTTTGATGTTCCATGGTTGCCACATGAGTTTTTATATCCCCCTCACGCAATCTATGAGTGGGGGACAAGGCACTGCTGTTATCGGTCGAGATATGTGACTCTTTATTCAGGGCCTCCTCAACATTGAACATTTGTTTTTCTAAAGCACCCACCGCTCCGGTCAAATATTTAATTAATGACGTGCTAGAATCTATTACCTTATTAGATTTTTGGCCAGGGATTGAGCGGTGTAATTTTCTTTTTCCCATATCGTGATCCATAAGGACAACCCCAGGGCCGTTTTAAAAAGCAAACTTTGTAACTCAACGATTCATATACAGTGAGCCTCTACTATTAAATTATAACCCCAATTCCATTCAAAGAGTTATAAAAAACAATTGTATATCATGGAGCAGATAAGTTTAAAATGGGTTTACCACAGTGTTGCGTGTCTCGAGACTACCCAATCCCAGTTATTAATAACGGGCGTCAGGACGCAATAATTTACAAACAGTATATATAAGTCATTACAGTTTGCGCCTGTTTAAATCGGGGAACAATGAAAAATAGTCATACACCGATAAATGGAAGAGGTTACCAAAGTCTCGAGCACTGGTGTGTTTCACCAAGGAGCCATGAGCCGTGGCCCAGCCCAGCCTCTTCCGGCCGATGACGGAATAAGAATATACTCCTAAAAAAGAAGAAAAGCCAAAATCAAAACCTCAGTTTAAATAGAAGAAAGTTGCAGGCCTGAAGATCAGACATGCCCAGAAATCTGAGGACACACCTTCTGAATGGGCTCAGATGATGCTAGACAGTGTGGCAGAAGTAACAATAGCTCACCAGAACCTGATGGAATTTCTAATGACAGCGGACTTAAATGATTACATCACAGTGGAAACACCAGATACGAGGGTAAGCGTCCCATATAAGTTATATGAAATAACACTCCTAATGGAGGGGGACAAGCCCAGGAAAGTAAAAGGTGTCTTATGGGAGAACCTACCATTTGGTTATAACATCCTATAGCTGAACAAGATTGGCTGCCAGCATTCGTTATGGAGTTCCCTAGGGGAGTAACGATAATTTTTCCAGCCTTTCCAACCTCATTCCAATTCATATTAAACACACATATCCACGGGAGTGAGCAGTTGCCCTAGCTCTGGGATTATACAAAAATTATGCTGGGTGGGATGAGGATTCAACCCACCATGTGATCCTATTAAAAGTCTCACCAAATGCACAGAGAAAATATTTCAAAGCAAGAAGCTAAAAAACAGCTCAGGGAGATCTTGTATCAACTTGAATATCAAGGGCCTTTGGCACCACAAAAATGAACAATCCTTTGTTTACTGTATTGAAACCAGACTACTCATATTGTCTAGTTTTAGATTACAGACATTTAAACACATGCACAAAGACATTCACTGTCCATAATGCACAGGTTGCCTCATTAATGAATAACATTGTGTGGAAGAAATACAAAACTATACTTGATATCTCAAATGGATTTTCTGCCAAAGTATAGCACCTGAAAGCAGGTATTTGACCACATTCTCAGTGTTGGGGTCCCAGAGACAATTTTGTCATCTCCCCCAAGGGTAAACGAACAGCCCGGGGTTATGTTATTTTCAGTGAAGAGTAACTGAGTTACCCCAAAATTTTAATGAGGAAGCGTTGTCCAATGTGGATGATTTTTATCTGACGGATGATGACTTAAAAAGGCGCTTGATCAGAGTGAACACCATAATTATGGATTTCACATCTGAGGGCTACAAATTTAATTAAAAAAAAATCTAAAATCACCCACCTCAATGTCCTGTTTTTAGGGTATGAGCTGTCAAGTGAAGGGAAAAGTCTGGTAGCTAACTTTTTAGAAAAGTGTACGCTGCTCCAACCTCCAAAATCATTAACAAATTTAAAATCAATACTGGGGTTCCTAAATTTCAGCAGAACATACATTTTGGATTACCCAGAAAGAGGGAAACCTTTGTACGACTTAATAAAACCTGACTTTTCAGTTAGACAATGGACACAGGAACACATAAATATCCTACGTTCACTACAAGAAGACATGATAGCTTTAAAACACTTACAGATGCGGGTAAACGTATGCAACTTAGTGATCCGTGTAATAGTGGGTCAGTGTGTGTACACCTACTTAAACCTTCAATGAAGGCTAAACAGTACTAATCATTTATAAATCACACCTGTACACAAACGCAGAAATGCGTTTCACTTCAACAGAGACAATCCTGACAGCAGTTCAGACCGCTGTAGCAAGAGAAAGAGCACTAGCTCAGGGAAAACGCATAATTGTCGTAACCCCGGTACCATCTTTATAAGCTGTTACAAAGGCTAGCATTCCGAATGCAAAAGCATTACATCCAAGATGGATACAATGGGCTAATTCTCCGACTGCAATGGAGGTTGAATACAGATTTGATCCAAGTTTAAAAACACAAGCATTCCTGCAATACGAACAAGAATACCCCCAAATAAAATCTTGTGTCAAGATCTGTATGAATATATAATTTAAAATGACGATCTGCTCAGCCAGCCATAGGGAGTAAGCAGCAATACAGTGCAGCATGCACAATCTTTAAACGTTGTATGTAGGATGGAAAGTTCCATCCAAGTTGCTGAAAAACACAGTCTCAAGGGGACTGTACGGCACAGCTGGCAGAATTAAAAGCATTGATACTGGCACTGGTGAATACGGATCACAAATTCCCTACACTGATAGTGTGTGATTCTTTTCACTGTGTGAAATTGTACAATGAATATCTACATCATTGGGAACGGAATGGGTTTAAAGACGCAATAGGTAGCACAATTAAGCATAAAATGCTATGGGAACAGGTAGTTGAGTTGAGAAACGAACTACCACCGTCTCACGTGATTCATACACTGAGTCATGAACATGATGGTGTTCACGTTGAAGGGAATTCATTGGCTGATGAAGCAGCGAAGGAGCTGTACGTACAGCTTCTGTGGCTGCAATCACTCGTTCAAAAACAAGGATAGATGGTGAGGTTATGGTTGCTGTCATTGCTAGAGCAGCTCAGCAGTACCAAAGACATTTCCACTCAAGTACTCCTACAGGTTAGATGCAAACAACATTCAATATGCTTAGATTCCGGGAGTGGGGATAGAGTAATGCAAAATATGCATCGTAGACAAGGTTTGATTATTGCAGCACATGAGGGTTTGGGCTCTGCACACACTGGTGTTACAGTGACTATTTCATTATTGAAACAGAGCTATTGGTGGCCAGGTCTATTAAAGTAAACTAAAGACTATGTCCTGAAATGTGACATCTGCCAGGAGGAGATGAAAGGCTTCACCATAACACACCCAGCACAGACACACCTCTCGCTTGTGTGTATCTGGACCACTGCGACCCCTTACAATCCGATGGGGCTTACAAGTATATCTTGGTGGCAGTGGATTCATGCTCAAGGTTCCTATGGGTTTGGCCTCAGCGCTCGGCTAACGCTCGAACTGTTAAAAGATTTGGGAGTCTTTATAGGGACATACGCAGTTGGCGCGTTACATTCTGACCGTGGCGCGGGGTTTAGCTCTCGGGCTTACATAGAAGCCATGGAAAGTATGGGTGTAGCATAGTGGTACTTCTCTCCATAACATCCTGAGGGAAATTGGGTTGTGGGAAGGAAAAACTGGGACCTAAAGCAACAGATAGAGTATTAGGCAAGGACAGTAGTTGGGACAATCATTTATATGGGGTACAGCAAGCTTTCAATACCCAGCCAAGAAGTTCTCTAGGGGGTGTCACTCCTTACAATGTCCTATTTGGGATGAGAATGTGAGTACCTGATCTTGATTGTGAAGGCACAGTGGCGGATAAAAAACCTTTTGACATCTATAAACGATTGGCTATCTTACAGGAATTAAATGAAGCAAGAGCCTTGCACAGCAATGAGCAGGTGTAATGAACAGCCACTGGGGAAGTCATGGCAGTCACAGCAAGACCTGTCTGGATCCAAAAAGTCAGGGATCCGGTCAGAGACAAAATAGCGGATAAAAAAGAATTTGGACCATCAAACAGAAAGTCTGTACCAGTCCTAGCATTTCAAGGAACAAGAACTGTGGTTTTGCCGCCTCTTGCAAGGAAAAGATTTATCTCAATTGACCTAATCAAAGCACACTGTGTTGCCGATACTGAACAGTAGGCCACGTCGGCTCCAAAGTAGCAGACAGCCTCCTCTCACTACAATTCAAGAAGTTCAAATGGAAAGACACGTTCGAAGAGTCACCTATACAGAATGAAGGACTATGCAACAATGCTATGGAACTTGTTCCCCTCGAACCAGAAGTTCAACTTCAAAATGAGACTCAAAACAACAAACAAGTTTCAATTAGACCAAATACAGACGTCCACGTAAACATGCCTCGACAAGAGCAAAATATGATTTCAACTAATCCTGATGCAATTCCAACAATGGATCGAACTGCTTCTGGCTACCTCATGAACTTTGGTACATTTTCTTTGGATCCAAGTGAACCAGAAATGACGCCAGCCCAACAAACATGCAAGCAGCAAGTCAAGGACCTTCTGAACGTTCTCAAATAGACTTACCTGTTATCGCCTTGGGTAGAACTTGGGGTGATCCCTGGGATACTGTTCTTTCTTTCCTGGCTAGACTTAGTTATAACTTTTAACATGCTTACTAATGGACGATACCTTCAACAAAGCTCTACAGCCCAAAAAGTTAATTTAATTCTGAAGCCACATTAATCTTCTCATTGTGAACAAAGAGACTTGTCATCAGTGAACATTACAGCACTTCCTATACCGGATGGTATAGTTTGGGACAATGTTGATTTTGACATATTCTTTCCTACTGAACGTTTCTTTTATACAGTTTAATACTTTGAGCACACTAAAAGCCATGCTTTTACAGCAAACTGTACCCTTAACCTCTGCCAGAGAGACATTTGATCTTCAACTCGCAAGGTCCTCGACTGAGATACAGGCAATTATACATACAAACTGCCCATTTCATTTCACAGAAATGTTGGTCGTATCTTTAATATGTCTGATACGAGTGGTATTGTACATCTATTTAAGACCATAAGGTCAGGATTTTAGACAGTCTTCAGAGTTGTTCCTAATTTTATACACTCCGTATTGGGAAGCATTTTTGGAGGTCTACCGCTGATCCTGCTTTCAATTGAAGGAATCCTGATTGTTATTTTTCTGCTATGCAATGGACGGCCCAATCACCAACGAGATGGAAAAAGTACTCCTGGAGCGCAAATACCGTGAGCGCATGGTACAACATCTGGGCACACCTCGCCTATGGGAACTGAGCGCCTCTTGGTTCCTATCCCCTAGACCAGTCTGGATGGACTGCATCTTACCTATTCTTTGATGTCTGTTTTGCGGAGAAGAATGTGAGTTGTATCTCTGTCTGACACTTCCGTTGGCCACGCCTACGGACATGAATAAGAGGCTGGATCCCTTGAGGGCCCATGCCCTGCAATGTACCCAGTGTATTCCTATATTGATGTCTGCATTCTTTGAGAACCAGCAGGTACCTTTTGCTACAACTGAGTTGAGCATCAGCTCTTCCACTAGCACTCAGGTATCGACTACAGCACCAGCTGCCTCTGCACCAACTATTGACAGTTTGAGAATCATCTGTGCTCCATTTTTTTTGTATTCAAGTCATTTTCAGTAAGAAAACACAAGAATAAAGGAGAATACATACATAAAATAAAGGAAGATAAGAAAGAAAAGAAAGAAAATACAATAATAATCGAACTGAATCAAATAATACAGTCATCTTAATCATTCCATAAGGGCTAACGTGCTCAAGTGCCTATTTTTGCAGCCAACAGCAATCACCGTCTATAAATACCATGAGTGACCATATAAATTAGCAGTATGGTTTCATACAAAAGAATCAGATAATCAATATAGCCTATACCTTCATATTGATGGGAGTACAGAGTAGTTACAAATATTATACAATATGTTAAATTCATGGAGGATCGAATGAGAATGATGAGACATCAAGGGATTTCCAGAGTTTTCGGTGAGACTTGCGCCATGGAGAGGTATTGTCTGCACCTCTTAGGAAAGACAGTCACTCTTGCTGAAATTCTAAATGACACATCTTTAGCATTTTTCCATTTGCACAATATAACCTTACATGCTAGGGTGAGCAAGAGGTCCATCAAGTGTCGATCGATATCATTGACCAGTGCTGGATCCAGGGCGCCTAATAAGATATCTGAAAATTCCCTGGGAGGAGTGATGTTGAAAATGTGACCTATGCATTCATAAACTTTATCCCAATATGACTGTAAGGTGGGGCAGGTGAAGAGTATGTGAGCGCAATTACCAACAGCTCAGTTCCAGTTCCAGCATGTAGGGCTTTCGTTTAGGTGAAGTTAAAAAAGTTTTTCCGGAGTGCAGCATGACCTATTGAGTAGTATAAACTTAGTTTGTGATAGAATTGGGGGTATTTTATTCGAGAAGGCTGTGCTATATATTTTATCCCATTCAAACAAGATATTGGTAGAGTTTGGTTAAAATTCCCATTTGGTTTAATTTTGTTTATGCATCTTCTTTGGATTAGGCAAAAGGAGTTTGTTTATTCTGGAGACGGTGTGACCTGCTTTCAGTGTTAGTGACAAATGAGAGACTAATGATGGCTCATGGGGTTTGATAGAACGTGTTGAGAGGAGAGCTTTCAATTTTAAGAAGTCATAAAAGTCCATAGGTGCTAAATTGTAACGGGTCTGAAGGGTTGAAAAAGGTAACGGGTGGAGCCCTCCTTAAAGGTTTTTTACTAGTTTTATTCCTTTGTGAGACCAGAGCTCCCAGTAAAGCATGCTACCTTCAATCCTTAGAGAGGGATTTCGCCATAAGGAGGTTATATTAGATGTATTTACTTTTAGCTTATAAAGGTGATCTAGTTGTAAGAGGGTTCTTTTGGTATTGAGGAGAACATATCATGAATGAGGAAGGTGGGAGAGGTCCATAGTGAGGAGGGTTGACAAAGGCATATTATCAATGAGTGATTTTTCTATGTCCAGCCAAACTTGAGTATAATCCGGATGTATGGTCAACCAGTTAGAACCTTGTTTACAGAGGAATGTCGTTTGATAATTCCTGAAGTTAGGGAGACCCAGACCACCATTTTCTTTAGAAAGCTGTAGCTTATTCAGTGATATTCTGGGTTTTTTACCCTGCCACTGGAACGTGTTGAAGAGTTTATAAATCTTGTTCAGAAAATTATCGGAGAGAGTCATTGGTAGCATGCTAGCTAGATAATTGACCAAAGGGGTCACCATCATTTTTAGAGTTTAGGCCCTGCCCCACCATGAGAGATATTTAGGGAACTACCCGTCCAGTAATTTGGATATCTTTTTGTGGACTAAGTTTTCATTAGTGTCTAGGGTAGCAATCAGGTCTTTATCAAAGTCAAGGCCAAGATATTTAAAACATTTAGATTGCCACGATAGGCCGGAGCCACCCATAATCTCTTTGTTGCCGAGGTTGTTCAAGAGTTTTACTTCAGTTTTATCTTTTTTTAGCTTATATCCAGATACCCTAGAGAAGCTATCTATCGAGGACATGAGAGCTGGGATAGCCTTATCCGCTTCTTCAGAAACTACTAAAACATCAACCACCTAAGCGGTAATCTTGACCGTACAGTCATTAAAGTGGATCCCTGCCATGCGATCATTGTTTCTAATGTGGTATAAGAAGGGTTCAATGGAGAGTAAAAATAATGAGGGAGAGAGGGGGCAGCCTTGTCTGGTTCCTTGATGTAACTGGAAGGCGTGCGAGATTGAGCCTCCCGCACGGACCCTAGCCGAGGGGCAGAAATATAGAGACATTACCATCCGAGTGAAATTTTCTCCTAGTCCAAATTTATTCAATGCCGCTTCTAGATATGTCCAATCAACTTTGTCAAATGCCTTTTCGGCATCTAGTGTGATGGCTACAGTAGGTGAGTTAGTGAGTTTAGCCTTTTCCAATACGTGGGCTAGTATTCTAGTATTTTCGCTGGATAGTCTATTTTCAAGAAACCGACCTGTGAAGGTTGAATAAGTTAGGTAGAAATTTTTGTAGACGTTTGCCCCGAATCATTGCATAAAGTTTACAATCTAAGTTAATGAGAGATATCGGTCTGTAATTTTTGGGAAGTGTCGGATCTTTCCCGTCTTTAGGTAACACTGCAATGATAGCTTCAGCCAATGTTCCTGTAACTTTGCCTGCCTCACTGAATTTGTGGAACAAGTGTAAAAGAAGTGGAGCTAAGAGTAAGGGAAAACACTTTTAAAATTTAGCACTAAACCCATCGGGTCCAGGGGCCTTCCCACATTTGAGCGATTTAATTGATTTTTCAATTTCCAGGGCCATTGTGGTCTTTTAGGCTATTGATTGTGTTCTTTTGTACTTTAAATTTTAAGTATGCAGCTAAGCTTTTTCCTGCCTTATTTGATTCGCAGAGTCTGAATTTCCTTTGTTTATTAATCCATATTCCAGCCCTGTTACTTATTATTTTATTATATTCATATTTTTTGTTCGCTAATTCATTCAATGTTGACACAGCTCTAGATGCCATGTGCTTACTTTCTAGAATTGAGATTTATTTTTCTAGCTCGTCAAGGCCTTAATATATTCTTTGTTTATGGCAGATCTAATTTTGATAATTTCACCTCTAATGGTGCTTTTTAGAGCTTCCCAGCGAGTTAGATCAGGCACGTCAATCTTTGTATTGTTCAGTAGGTAGTCCGGGATTGCATTTTCTATGGTTTTCCTATGTTGTTCTTTTTCTAACACCTCATCGTTCAATCTCCAAAGGGACTGACGAGTTGTCGGTTTCACGTTAGATATATATAAGGAGATACAGGAGTGGTCTGATACCACCCTGGGTTCTATCGTTGCCTCTACAATTCTAGCAGCTGCATTACTGGTGACAAATAGGTAGTCGATACGTGTGTAAGAGTTGTGGGGTGGTGAGTAAAATGAATATTCCCTACCTGTGCGGTTTTGTAATCTCTAAGAGTCACCGGAGAAGCGTGTGCCCGTCGCATTGCATCCAACGTTGTCACATCAAAGATGCCATTTTGTTTCATCGCACCGAATCGCTGCATCGCATCAAGGCCCCATTTTGTCGCATCATAACTGGAATGCAGTAAGAATTGCCCTGACGTCATTTCACAGAAACCGAAACTGAAATAAGCCTTTCGGCTCATTTCAGTTTCACTTTCTACATGCTCAGGGGGCTATCTCAGCCTCCTGAGCACGTAGAAAGACGGGAGAGGTATCATTGGAAAGGGGGGAATCTCTCCTTTCCAATGGTACTCTTCCCCAGTGGATCCCTGCTTTGGGTTCGACCCAGGAGGGCGATCCCCAAGCAGGAATCTACCCACTAGACACCAGGGAGGGGAGAGCAGCCCCTTAAGCAAGGATCTTTGCACCCACAACACAATTTGGGCAAATTCAGTCTTTCTGCAGTAGCCTCCACACTAAACGCCAGCAATTTTATTTTGGCCACTTGTTTTTAGGGTGGGGGCTGCCCGAAACGGGCATTCCAATGCCCCCACCCCAGCCACTATAACAGCATTTCTGCCCCCCCCCCCCCGGGAAGCAGATGGGGGCAGTAGACCCCAATCTTCCCCCTCAGGGGCAGAAAGCCCACTAGACGCCAGGGATTTTTTGGGCAAATTTTAATTAGGGTGGGGGCTGCCCAAAATAGGCATGCCAATGCCCCCACCCGCTGCCCGCCACAATTACAGATGGGGCAGTAGCATCCAATCTGCCCCCGGGGCAATTTATTTAGGGTGGGGGCTGACCAAAACAGGAATGCCATTTTCCCCTCCACCCCCGCCACAACTACAGCCTTTCTGCCCTCCTGGGGGCAGTAGCCCTCAATCTACCCCTCCCTGGGGGGGGTACAAAGCCCACAAGAAGCCAGGATATTTTCTTGGGGCAATTTTAATTAGGGTGGGGGCTTCCAAAAAGGGCATGCCAATGCCCCCACCCCCCCACCAAAATTACAGCCTTTCTGCCCCCCGGGGGTAGATGAGGTAGTAGCCCCCAATAAGTAGCTCCCAATAAGCCCAATAGGTGCCAGGGATTTTTATTACCAATTTGAATCAGGGGTGCGGGCTGCCCAAAATGGGCATGTCAATGCCTGCATCCCCACCCACAAACATTCCAGTCTTTCTGCCCAGCGGGAGGCAGAAAGCCCACTAGAAACCTTTTTGTTTTTATTCTTGTAGGGGTGGGGGCCGCCCAAAATGGGCATGACAATACCCCAACCCCCAGAGAAATTCTAGTCTTTCCGCCCCCTTGGGGGGCAGGATGCCCATTTGGCGCCAGCGATTATGCTGGCTTTTCATATGCGTGGGGGTGGGGGTGGGGGATGCCCAGAATGGGCATACCAATGCACCCACCCCTACAAAAATAGCCACAGACTTTTTCCCCCCTTGGGGGCATATCGGGGCAACCCTCCCGATCCCCCCCAGAGCGGCAGAAAGCCCATTAGGCACCAACTTTTTTTAGCAATGAGCCTAACTGTCGATTTTGGGCCCTAGAGTAGCTGGCGCATAGGGAAACTTGCAAACATGTACACTTTTTAAGTCTAGACACCAAGGGGAATTCAGGATGGGGTGACTTGTCTGGCTCTCATCAGGTTCTGTTACCCCAAATCCTTTGCAAACATCAAATTTAGTCAAAACAACCACATTTTCTAAATATATATTCCTCACATTTATGTGGTGGAAATTTCTGGAATATGCATGGATCCACAAAATTCCACGGACCCTGCATTTCCCAAAGTCTTCCGAGAAAAATGGTACCTCACTTGTGTGGGTAGGCCTAGTGCTTGCGATAGGAAATGGCCCCAAACGCAACGTGGACAAACCACATTTTCACAGTGAAAAATTACCCTTTTTTGCAAAGTGCCTAGCTGTAGTTTCTGAACCTTAGCTCTGCCGGCACCTAGGGAAACCTAGCAAACCTATATATTTTTAAAAACTAGGCATCCAGTGGAATCCAGAATGGGGTGACTTGACTGGCTCTTACCAGGTTCTGTTACCCAGAATCCCTTGCAAACCTAAAAAATTGTCCAAATAAACCTAATTTTGCTCACGTTTCTGTGGTGGAAAGTTATGGAATCTGCTTGGATCCACACAATTCCACACACCCTGCATTCTCCAAAGTGTTTTGAGGACAACGGTACCTTCCTTGCAAATGGGTGGGTCAAGTACCCATGACAGGAAAGTGCCCAAAACGTATTGAGGAGACATCAAAATCACCTACAACAAAACAACCTGGTTTTACAAGAGAGGTCACCTGGGTTTTTGGACCTCGGCTCGGCGGCCATCTGGGGAAACTACCAAACCCACACATTTCTAAAACCTGGACATCCATGGTAGTCGAATAAGGTATGGCTCATGGGAACCCCCTTGCAAAGCCTGGTTGGTTTGTGATAGGTAATTTTGATGTCGCCTCAATGGGTTGTGGGCCGTTGTCTGTCGCAGTTCCTTAACCCACACACGCGAGTGAGGTATCATTTTTATCAGGAGACCTGGGGCAACGGTGGATGGTAGGAAATTTGTGGATCCACATAGTATCCAGAACTTTCCCAGACAGAAATTTGAGAAAAAATAGATTTTTTGTTCAGCTAAATTTGAGGTTTGAAGGGGATTCCTCGCTGGACTCCCCTGGGTGTCCAGGTTTTAGAAATGTGTGGGTTTGGTAGTTTCCCCAGATGGCCGCCGAGCCCAGGTCCAAAAACCCAGGTGACCCCTCTTGCAAAACCAGGTTGTTTGGTTATAGGTGATTTTGATGTCTATTCAATATGTTTTGGGCACTTTCCTGTCCCGGGTACTGTTTGCTTGCGCGACGCATCCAAGGTACTTTGTGTGAAAAGTGTCGCATTTGCAATTTGCTTTGAACTGAACTATTTCTACCATCTGAAAGTCATACTTTTTTATTACTGTATTTTGGATTTTTGTTGTTTGATCTTGTTTTGGGTTAGATTAAGATTACTTATATTTCTAAGCTTGGGTGGTGTCCATTTGTAGTGTTTTTACTGCATTACTCTATGTGTTCACAAATGCTTTACACACTGCCTCTGAGATAAGCCTGTCTGCTCGTGCCAAGCTACCAAGGGGGTGAGCAGGGGTTATTTTAGAAGTGTGTCCTCCTTACCCTGACCAGTCGACAAAAGGATTACCTTCAAGCTCCTCACCCATGCACACAAAGCTCTCCACAACGCCGGACCAGCCTACCTGAACAGCGGACTAAGTTTCTACGCCCCCACCCGCCAACTCCGCTCCGCCAGCCTCGCCCTCGACGATGTCCCCCGCATCCAGCGAACGACCTCCGGAGGCAAATCCTTCTCCTACCTCACCGCCAAGACCTGGAACACCCTACCCACCCACCTACAGCAGACTCAAGCCCTACTTACCTTCAGAAGACTCCTCAAGACCTGGCTCTTTGAGAAGTAGCGGCACCCCCCTCCCCTCAGCGCCTTGAGACCTTCACGGGTAGGTAGTGTGCTCTACAAGTATCCTGATTGATTGATTGACTAACTTACCCAGTGAAAGAGAACATTTTGAACTTGGCGTTAAAGATGAAAACAGTGAGAGGTAAAGACTTCTCCTTTGAAGTCCGTTCAGATTTGTCAAGAGACACACTAGAAAAACAGTGGGCGCTCGGGAGAAGAATGGACCATTTCAAGAAGATTAGTGCTACTGTGCAACTTAAATTCCCTCTTTTTTTGAAGTTAATGCACAATATCAGGTCCATTCAGGAGGCAGATGAACTGCTGGATAGCATCAGCAAAGTGCCACCATAAGTAAATCACCTACCAAGCGATATTTGGGAAGTTGAGGTGAGGGGAACAGTCTATGGCTTGTTAAAAATGGAAAAGAGGAAAAAAGGGGAATAAAAGAAAGGGTGAAAAAGAAAAAATATATAAAAAGAGGAAAAAAGAAAGAAAAAAGGGGTAAAAATGTATAAACGCGTATTTAGGGGCACAGCGTAGGGCATAACCCCTTTTTCCTAATTTTCGGGTTGGTAACACATAGGTGTAATCAGGTTAGAAGAGGAGGAGGCTACGGACACCATATCTGGATAACAAGTAGTTCAGGTAAATAGGGGTTGAGTTCTCCAAGGGGGAGGGGTAGGGTGGGGCTAGGGGAGCACAGGGAACTAAAAAATACCTCATTAATCTCATTTGGTTTAGGTTGTTTGACCAGATAGTTTTACTTAGACTAGGATTGACTGGTGGTCTAAAGTCAAGGTGCAATTGCTGCATTGTACCTAAGAGGGCATGGAGGGCGGAGTGCTCTTTCAAATGAATACTTTGCAGATATTGTCCTGGAATGTGAATGGCTTGGAGGGGGTTGCGTAGAAGAAACATTTTACAATATCTAAGAGATTCCCCTGCCCAAGTCTTGGTTATCCTGGAGACTCATCTTCTTGCAGTAGAAACAAAAGATATATTAAAATCACAGAAATGTATGGATTCTTTCGTATGTACCAACCAGACGGCAAGTATTAGGGGGGTGTGGAGTCTATTTTAAAAATCTGCTAAAACACAGATTTTACAATACAAGGGTGATCCAGGGGGAATATGGCTCATACTGAAGGTCACTGTCAGAGAGGTCCTCTTTACAGTAGTTGGCTATTACGGTCCGAATCATGATCATCCCTCTAACCTCCAATCTATGTTTTCGCATTTATTGGACTTCCCTGAGCTGGTGATATAGGAAGGAGACTTTAATATCTTTCTTGATCCCAAATTTGATACATCTCCCAATAGTAGAGCAATCACCCCTTTGAGATCAAGGGAATCACTCATGGCAATAATGTCCCAATTGGGCCATAGCGATATCTGGAGAGAAAAGTCAGGGCAACAGATGGGTGTATTGTATAGGAATTTTAGATGGGTGTATTGTATAGGAATTTTAAGTACAAACATAAGTCATGAATTGACTATATATTGATCAGTCACACACTTAGAGACAGAGTAAAGGACATAACATATCTGCCATCGCATATGTCGGACCACTCTAGTATTATATTGATGCTACAGTGTCTACGGACTTAACAGGCCAGAGTGTGGTCTTTTGACAGCACTCTGTTACTTGAAGAGGACGAGACAAGCTTTCTCTCCTGGGAAACAAACCAATTCTTAGAGACCAACTTGGGAGCTGCCAATATCACTACAGTTTGGGATACTCTCAAGGCTTTTTTGAGGGGTATAATAACCAACAGGGCAAGCTATAGATGTAAGAAATACAGAGAAGAGATCATGATTTTGGAGTAAGAAATGAAGAAAGTGGAGGTAAAATTAAACACCCAAGAGGGAGTCGGTCAAAAGGAAGGTCGGGAAGCAAGTAGGAGGCTGAAGGAGCAAATGGAGAGCGTACTCCAGGGGTGGCTTATGCGCAGGTGGGAGGTGAGCAAGATGACCCATTTTGAGTATGGGGAAGGAGCTGGAAAATGACTAGCTTGGAAAATCAAAGCAGACCAGCTCCAGAACCATATTAAGTAGATCTCAGTGGGTAATGGAGAACCCCTCATTTCTTAAGATGATGGTATAGTAGAGGCCTTCCTGGATTATTTCAAGGGATTATATAAAGAGACCTCCACAGTCGATAAATTTAAGGCAAAATCTTGATTGGAGAATATTATTTTAACACCTATCAGCTTCAAACAACAACTAGACTTGGGGTAGCCCATCACACAGGAGGAAGTGAGGAAAGCATTGGCGAGTGGGAAAAGGGGTAAAGCAGCCGGCCCGGATGGGCTTCCAATTGAATTATATCGATCACTTGGAGAGATTTTCAATGAAATCTTCATGGATGGAATTAGCCCACTGGTAACATGGAATGAATCTACTGTAGTCCTCATCCTGAAACCGGGTAAAAACCCCTCCAGCTGTGGGTCCTATCGGCCCACTGTGCTTCTGAATGCTGATTATAAAATCTATACAACCAACTAGATTGGGGGAGGTGGTTGGAGACATTCTTCACCCCGACCAAAAGGGGTTTGTGAACGGGAGACAGTTGGCAGACCTCACTTGCGACCTGGTTGGTGCAATAGACATCGCCTCTACCTATTCACTCCCCTTTGCAGCCTTGACTCTGGATGACACCAAGGCTTTCAATAGAGTAAATTGGATTTACTTATCGGAAGTCATGGAGAAATTTCATCTGGGTGTAAGGTTTTGCCGTGCTATTCAGTTGATATATGAATCCCCATCGGCTAAGCTCCTGGTGAATGGTTGTCTTACAAAGCCATTTGGTATAACCAGAGGAACCTGACAGGGTTTCCCTCTCTCCCCCCTGTTGTTTGATATATATATCGAACCATTTGCACAGAAATTAAGGGATAACCCTGATAGAGAATCCTTTAGACATGGGGAATGGGAGGGGAGGGCAGCCCTGTATGCGGATGATATTATGATATTGTCAGCAGACCTAGACAGAACTATCCCGGTAGTATTTAAATTGGCGGATGAGTTTGGTAAGATTTCCGGATACAAGGTAAATGCTGGCAAGACAGAAGTCATGACTTGGAACATCCTGCACACTGTTTATCAGACAAGCTGAAGTATGCGTTACCTTGCGGTTACAATTGCTCAGGATATTAACAAACTGGCAGGTACAATTCTATTGCGAGTAATCCGCGACTTTCATAAACAAATGAAGTCATGGGTGCACTTCCCCATATCCATTCTAATTTAGTCAAAATGTCTATACTGCCTAAGGTCACTTTTCTTTTTAATACAATCCCTCTCCATTTTGATGAAGACATTATAGGAAAATTCCAATGAGAAATCAATTCCTTTATCTGGGTATATAGATCTACCATAATAGCATGGAAGAAACTAAGGCGTAGCAGAGAGAAAGGACGGTTGGTGTTACCTGATTTACAATATTATGCTTGGGCATTTCAACTCACTCATTCTCATATGTTATTGAAAACGCCAAGTGATAAAGGGAGTGGAACTATGTTTCTGGCCATGTTGAAAGGGGCGGTGCTACCAGCAGAAGGGTTTATGTTTAAATTCGGAGATTAAAAATTCTTTAAAAAAATTCAACTTACGGTCCTGCAGGGCTTCTCCAGAATATGGGTATTGCTAAGGAAGGTGACAGGTCTCAGTTACTTCTCTAAACTGGCACCACTTTGGGACTCCCCAGGCTCCCCAGAATGCCTTCGTGATAGGCTGGCGATCCCACTTAGAACCACTGGATTTAAAGTATGAGGAGACTTAGTCAGCAATGGAACATTCATCTCATGAGAAGATCTACAAAGGAGAGTGAGTAGTGGCCTCTCAAGATTTAAATATATCCAGTTACATAGCTGGGCACAGTCCCAGTTCAGAAAGGAATAAAGCATTGGTGAGGGAACTAGCTTGGAGCAACAGCTTGTGGAAAGACCAGCAGGTAAAAAAGAAGGTCTCTTATTGGTATTGGGCCATAGAAGAGGAGGTGGACAGGGATTTCAAGCTGGCTGATGAGCTGTGGGGTGGATTGTTGCCTAATGAACAGTGTGACCATCTATGGCAGGAATCTTTCAAAATTCTCTTCAACATAGTGAAACAAGCATAGTTGAAGAGAAACCACCTATTTGAGGCTCATCGTGCATACCTATCCCCCCTCAGGTCATCAGGAATTGTCAAAGGCTCTCAAATCAGCTGTAAATAGTACGGATTGGTAGAAGCCTTGGACCTCCATATGTTTAGAAATTGTCCCTTCATCCAGGCATTCTGGGAAGATGTACAAAAAACATTTGAGAGTATACTAGGAGTGACGATTCCAATTGATTTAAAGCTAAAAATCGTTGGCTTGAATACTCAGATGCCAGAACCAGCTAGACTCCTTTCATTGTATTCCATCTTACTGACAAGAAGACAAATCTGTAGACATTGGGTAGACCCTGTCTCTCCCAAACATTCGGATTGGTTGACTTCTTTGTATGAAACATCTAAAATGGATATGGCCAGAGTATGTAGCAGGAAAAAGATCGCATACTGGGACTTGCTGTTGCAGTGGAGATAATTTATTTTCTTTTCCTTTTTGGCACAATGATTATGCCAACTGGAAACTCCTTGGACCAAGCTGGATATGCTCATGAGTAATGCGGCATCAAGAGGGTCCATTGGGTCTTTTAGATCAATCTGGAGTGATATCTAATGTGAGAAGTTGGCCTGGTATAGGAAGTCCACTATTCTAGTGGGCGCTTTGCACCAGTCCAATCGACCCTTATTGATGGTAGGTTATAAAGTCAATCTTATAGAAAGCTATCCTAGTGGTAGCTGTGGAGAGCAGCCTTCAGGCTAAGACTTGGAGACGAGTTAAGCAAGCTGTTTTACCATTTATAATCTCTTGAGTACTAAATGAAAGCACACCACACAAGGTATAAATCAAATATATATGTATTTATTCTAAACACAACCCCTCTAAACTCTTTATGAGGTCAGAGGTAAAAGTACAATACAAGGAACTTAATTGACATACTATAAGTTGCACAGTATAAGTTTTGCCCTAGGAGCCTCACAAACCATATACTAAAATAGTGGTATAAGAACCATGTGAGAGTTAGAAAGCAGGCCCGGGGCCTGTGGAATAGCTGGGGCTTCTAGGAGCGACCAAAGGTTAGGATGTAGAAGGCCCACGGGAGACGCGTGCAGTGTCTAAACACAGCCACGGGTTAACATTGACTTTCCATGGGAAACAAACAAGTTATCATTTAAAAGATTAAGCGTACAAGGAGGTGAACTACGATGGAACCCTTATAGACTAGGACACTTGGAGAGTCAATACCCACGGGAGCACCGGAGTACTCGTGTTACCTCACCCATGGAAGTCGGGTCCATAGGTGTCTTTTCGTGTCGGGTTTCGTCGTCGATTCCAATGGAGAGCTGGGATGAAGTGCTGCAGGCTACCAGAGGAAAAGTGTCCGGGTGGATCCAAGGGTGGATCATGGATGTCAAGAACCTGAAAGCAGAGAAGACAGAGTCTGGGTCACTAGCCAGTGACCAGGATGGTGATAGGAAGATGCCACCGGATGTTGGGTGATTTCAGGTGAAAAGGTGAAGTTTGTCTCTTCAGCCATGAGGTCCAGGAGGCGTCGACGATAACCAGGAGCTGGATTCCAGCTGTCCCACAAAGGATCTAGTTGACTGCCATGTTGGTATCCAGATTGGACCCAACAAGACTTGGCAATCGCAACCCACGCAGGATGTCTAGATTGGCTTTGGTGCAGAACAGCAAGGTCTGAGGGATTTCTCCTTTGCAGGGAAGTTGGAGAATGCCTGGAGCAACCAGGAAAGCAAGTTAAATCAAGGATTGGTCTTCTTGGGGGCTCACTAGTCAACGGACTAGGAACTGCAAAGATGCTTCAAGCTGAAATTAACAAAGCGGGTGCATGGGATACTCATGAGTGTAGGCCTCTGAGCTTCAGTGCAAACGGTGCTCGGGCTGGGGCTTCATGCACCCCAATACACAACTTTGGGATACCTCGAGAAGTCGGTGCAGGTAGAAAAATGTAGGATGCCCAGGAGTTCTGGTCCCACGTCTCTCATGTCCGCAACACGTCTCAGCTTTGCTGGGAGTGCAGGTCAGCGTCAGAGATGTCTGGAAGTCTGTGTCCTGTGTGGCAGATTCTTCAGGATCTCACAACTGCAGACAGGCAAAGATGTTGTTGGTGCCTGTTTGAACAGGGTGGTCACTCCTTGACCACAAGGGATATTTCTTCCGTCTTCCAGTCGAAATGGAATGTTGAAGGTCTAAGATATATGTTGCAGAGTTTCGTCTAGGGTAATCTAAACTCCTAGGGACTGGGGTACTATACTTATAGTAAGTTTAGGGGTTGGACTAACTCTAAGGTCACTCCTATGGGTGGACCTGGGGGAGGGGGTGGTTACATCCCTTCCTCTTTGTCCAGTTTCATGCCAGAGCTGGGGCTGAGTGCCCCAGCAACCGGTTTGAACTGGGAAATGCATGGAGCACCTAGTGTGCCCCAGGCAGTGTCTGGAAAGCATTCACTGAATGTAGCCCTCCCTGCCCCAATACACTAAAGCCTGTCTGGGGAGGTGCCAGCACCTACCTGGAGAGGAAACCTATTGTCCAAGCCTCCCCTACAGAAGTTTCACCCAGCAGCAGGAGGGAAGACTTGTGTCTGTGGCAGCAGCATCCATTTTGAGATGATGGGGCTCTGTTTAACTTTAAACCGGGTTTACCAGTAACTACATGTCTTCTCCCTCTAGAAGGGTGAAATGCCACCCCCGCCACTATAATTGGTGGGGGGTAGTATTTCAAAGCGTTTGACACCTTACACACCATGTTTTGATAAAGCCAAACCAAAGTTAGCATTAACTGCGAGAATTATAATGCACTTAAGAGTATATGGTATGGCTATACCATAGAACAACTGTAAGGAGATGTCCTGAAAGTTGCAGAGGGGCTCAGCTCATGCTAGGGCCCCCTCTCACATAAAACCAAGCACTCTGCCTCCAGGATTGTTAAGGCCTGCCATAGGAGTGACTTATAGGTTACTTTGTGTCTAAATATAAGGTAGATACAGGAATACTATATCAAAGTAAGGGTTGATTACACCACCTTACCCAGGCTGTAAGAACAGACCTGTGGTGTCAGTTTGGAAGGCTAACCATGGTGGCACAATACATGCTGCAGCCCCTGGTAGGCCTAGGGTGCACCTATGCCCTGGGTACTAATGGTACACTATACAGGAGCTCACAAGGGTGACCCAGTAACCAATATGGTATGTACCTAAAGTACATGGTATCAATTTAGAGAGAACAGCTAGGCTGTGGGCCTGATTAGCAGGACCACAGCCATACTAAAGTAAAAAAAAACAGAGAATCACAGCAGAAAGTGGGGGTAACCATAGGAAGCAGACCCTACTCTTCTTCACCTAACCTCCCTATAGCGATGGGAAGGGGATTTTCAGTCTGAAAACTCACACCTTTGGGCTGATGATATCGAGAGAATCCGAGGGAAGAGCCCTTGTCACCCTAGCCTATTGAAAAGGGGAATGTACAGACGGTCTCCACACAATGGTTACTGGCGAATTAGGACAAAAAATAAATAAAAATAAAAAAGAACCATATACCACATATATGTATTAAAAGGGAAGGTTGTGGGCTGGCAAGAGGGTTAACTTGTCAGGTCGAAATGACAGTTAAAATCTACACATATACTGGTCGGCCTAAGACATTTTTAAAGGATTACTTAAGTGGGTGTCACAATCAGTGCTGCAGGCCCACTAGTAGCATTTTATTTATAGGCCCTGGGTGCATGTAGTGCACCCTAATAGGGACTTATGAGTAAGTTAAATATGCCAATTGTGGATAAGCCAATGCAACGACATTTTGAGGAGAGAGCACAAGCATGCTAGCACTTTGTAGCAGGAGTTAAGTGTGCAGAGTCCTAAGGTCAACAAAAACAAGGTCATAAAAAAGGGAGGGGAAGTGAAAAAGGGGGTGACCCTTCAGAAAGGGCCATTTCTAACAAAGTGTCAAAGGAACAGGAAGACAAACCGAAGAACGAGTGAACGATCCGAGGAGGACAAATTGAAAGGAAACATGTTTCTTTCATCTAATCCTTCCACAGCTCAATTTAATCAAAATCATTTTCCTCTAAATAGTCTAATATTTGTTTTATATGTGGTAATCCATCTCATGTAAAAGGGAGATGTTACCCAGCTAAGAATGTCCAATGATGACTATGTATCAAAATAGGAACTTTTTCGAAGGTGTGCCAGAGTATGAAGCACAAAAGTACCAATCTCACAACAGTTTGTGATGAGGGCCAAAGTAATTTGGATGATATGATTTGTGAATGACAGGATATGGTTCTTGTTGTCAATTAATGTGTAGTGAAGAGTGGTAATCTGGAGCAGTGTGTTGATCCATATGTCAATGTGCAGGTTGGAGATACAATAGTGCGGTTATTGGCGGACCCTGGGGCCAGAATCACTCCGGAACTCAAGAACTTTTCATACAGAAATGAGTGATCATTAAATGACACCAACAGAGAGGTTCACTTATGAAGGGAGGAAAATTGAATTACAAGGCTATTTCGAACACATTTCGATGTTTAAAGGGAAACAATTTCTTGGGAAAGTGTATATGGCAGTTAAGGGATTAAAGGAACTAATGCAATGCTCCCTCTATTGAGAGGGAGCGCCTCTGAGCACAACAAAGGGGACCAACTGGTCTTATTCCATAACAAAATAGGTAAGCCAAAGGTTAATGGCAAAAAGCACCGAACTGTTCATTCCAGCTTTCAATATTTATTGCATTGATGTTAAAGTTGCTGTTTCATGATTCAATGAAAGAAGAGTATTCAACAACATATCTCCATCATTGGAAGAGTTTTCAACAAATAATCACACATCCCGATGCATTTCGGGCCACGCCCTTCGTCAGGGGATTACTCTACAATAAAATCCAAATAAAACAATTCAGTCACATGTCTATCTGCAGGTGAGCAAACAAAATCAACATAGTATACCATAAAAAAACGAAATCAGGTGACTCAGGGTAACGAGCAGTCAACAAAAATTAATTAGCAGTCAACAAAAAAGTTCCCACACGAAAACGTGATAGATAAATCCACATAAAAAGTCATGCGGTATGTAAAACACCTGAGGGCAATCACTGTGTGTAGAGTGAGATACTCGGAAAGAAAACAAATAAATAGACAAAGGTTACATGCCAAAGAGTAAACACGCGTGCAACTCCAGATAATATGAAAGTGCAGGATATAGTAAACAACAGCGGAGCCAACCATTTCACCAACAGTAAACCTCTAAGATTCTAGCGGAGTCCCAGAGCGGGTACTTACATCCGTGTGATGTTGTTCAAACTACGCGGAGTTCCGCGGAGACAGTGATCAGTCAGAAAAGTCGCAAGTCGACTAAGTAAAGGCGAATGGGTGTAATAGACGTAGAAGAAGGACAGCAAACCTTGTAGAAAACAAACAGAGGACGGATAGAGAGTGCATGGTGTCGCCATATTGGAACAGTAAAGAAAAAACCCGTCAACCAAAATATAGATACAGGAAAAACATGTAATGTAAGATAAGGTGATGAAAAATCAGGAACAGATACATAATTGCCATATGTTACAGATAGCATAAAAATTCCATGCGGTCATTAAGCCCATGGGGCACCATGGTGGACATGAGACGGATCCAAAAGTTCTCTCTTTTAAGGAGAGTATTCTTATTGTTCGAAGTGACCTTGACTTGCTCCAATATTTGAAATTTCAATTGTTGGTTTGACTAAGAATTTCTTTCACGTTTCTACATCTGGTGAAAGCGAACATAGGAGGCTGGCTGAATAGGTCATGGAAATCAGGTTCCAAAGATAAGATGGGCCAGTGTTTTCGAATGATGTGTTGAAAGTGATTAGACATCTTGGAATATTTAGAGACCACAACCATGCGGTCTGAGAGATTTACGGCCTGATTCAAGATGAGATCACCTCCACCGGCAACCCTCGCAGCGTGGAGAGTAACATCAGACAATTACTCTACTTGCTAAAGAAACAATCCAATCAGAAACTACATGCTAGCACCCTGATCCGGTACCATCGGGCTCACCGGATCTCACGGGGCCTGAGGGTCCCCTTAAAACCTTTACTTTGTAAAAATAACGTCAAATTTGTTGAGCGATGGTATTCCATCCTCAACAAGTGCTCCCTCGACCTGATCCTCCTGATCATGGAGGAGTTATCAAAAACTTTGGAAGAACTGTGCCATGAAATAACTGGCGTAAAAAAAGAGCTGGACGATGCCATGACACCTAAAGAACTTACTAAAATGTTGGAGGACGTCAACATCCAACTTGACAAACACACTAAGGAAGCACAAGAAAGGAAGTTTCGAAAGTTCAAGAGAGACACTATAGATTATAAGCTCGGCGAGGTATACACCTGGGCAGAGGTGTACACCCGCCGACGACCTAACAAACCTTATAATCCTTTTTCTGGTAACGAAACATCTTCCTCTGAGGAGGACAACAGACAAAGACCAACCCGTGAGACATCCAACTCGGATTTACAGACACCAAGCACCTCTACTGACCCTGCGGTTCATTTTTTAGAATCAGGCCAAGATCAACAAAAAGATCCCGGGGGGGGGAAACCCGCCGAGGAATCCGAAAAAACTCCACCAGCAACAAAGTCAAAGAAGACCCACAGAAGGCGATGATCGTTGAAGAAAACCTAGTCATCAATATCTCCTCAACTGTATTATCCACGGAAGAGATCAATAGCCTTCAAAAGGGACAATCATTTGTACCTACAACACGTACGAATACCTTGGAGCTTGAAGTCAGTGTCTTTAAATTGGTACGGAACATCCGTCTCAGACATTACTTCCAGAATATCTGTCCGACACTCCCACAAGAAGAAGACATGCTTAGAGGACTTCGCCCACACAGTACGTTTCTTGCTCCCCAAAGCCACAAGATTATTGACTCTTTTGAGAACCTCGTTAAACAGGAGATTTTGAAGTTACCATTCCAATCGCCTATGAAACATGGGAATCTAACCAAGAAAGAGAAAAACATCCTACAAAAACTCCCTGACAATCCGACCATCACGTGTCAGAATGCTGATAAGGGCGGTGCCCTTGTGATCATGGACACTACCTACTATGAACAACAGATAGAGGCACATATCATGGATACTAATACTTATGATATACTCCCGGGTGACCCCACCATGGAGTTTTCCAAAAATCTGATTCAAATCATCAACTTGGCGTTTGACAATGGCACGATTAACGACAAGACCAGAAGATTCTTGATCCCTACCAACCCGAAACCTCCTGTGTTTTACATGTTGTCCAAGATGCACAAACACCCCACCAAACCTCCTTTCCGCCCAATCGTATCCACCAGAGGTAGCATCCATGAGAATGTGGGCAAATTTCTTGACAAATATTTTCAACCTTTTGGTTTAAAAACCCAGTCACACGTTTGTGACACCACAGATTTTCTTTTGAAGCTAGAACCTGTCCTGAATGAACTGAAAGACACAGAACTCATTATGTGTACAGTGGACATTTGTTCACTCTATACCTCCATTCCACATGATGGAGGAATGGAATCTATTGAACAAGTGTTAGCCTCATCTGATTTAGACTCTTATCTCAAAGTTTTTCTCATGCAACTTACCATGTTCACCTTATATCACAGTTACTTCACTGTTCTGGACAAATGGATACTACAACTGAATGGCACTGCCATGGGAAATTCGGCAGCTCCTTCCTACGCCAACATCTATATGAAACTGTTTGAGGAGTCACACATACTATGTCAAAACAGCTGGCAACAACATGGAAAATTGTATCTCCGATACATCGATGACGTGTTCTTGTTATGGGGTGGATCGATCGACACCCTAGTTAACTTTCTCGGATCATGGAACAATTTCAACGAAAGAATTCAATTCACTTGGGAATATAGTGACAAATGCGTCCATTATCTGGACGTAGAAATACACAGAAAACCTGAAGAATGGTTCACCACAATCTTCCGGAAACCTACCGACAGGAATTTAACTTTACATTACAAAAGCTTTCATCGAGCTGGTCATAAGAACAATCTACCTTATGCTCAACTCCTGCGAGTGAAACGCATCGTGTCTAGTGAACAAGAAAGCAAGAAGGAGATAAAAATCACTTTGGAGAGACTCAAGGCCCGTGGGTAGCCCACTCCTATTCTGGACGTAGCTGTTGAGAGGACTGAAAAGAAAGTCAGGTCTGAACTGCTAAAACCAAAACCTAAAAATCTCTCAGACCGCATGTTCGTGGTCTCTAAATATTCCAAGATGTCTAATCACTTTCAACACATCATTCGAAAACACTGGCCCATCTTATCTTTGGAACCTGATTTCCATGACCTATTCAGCCAGCCTCCTATGTTCGCTTTCACCAGAGGTAGAAACGTGAAAGAAATTCTTAGTCAAACCAACAAACCTGAAACTTACATCACCTATACCGGTATCAAACCCTGTTACAATTGTAGTAACTGCAGTAATTGTATTCCAGGTAACACAACCAACCATCCGATGAAAGGACATGTGATTAAACTCAGAGTCAATGCCACCTGTAACAGTAGTAATGTTATATACATGTTGAAATGCCCCTGTGGTAAATGTTACATTGGACACACTGAGAGAAAGATCCGTGTCAGAATTCTGGAGCACAAAAGCAATATCCGGACTCAAAACCTGAAATCCAATGTGGCAACCCATTTTCAAGAAAACAGACATAGCGTGGCTCAATTGAAATTTCAAATATTGGAGCAAGTCAAGGTCACTTCGAACAATAAGAATACTCTCCTTAAAAGAGAGAACTTTTGGATCCGTCTCATGTCCACCATGGTGCCCCATGGGCTTAATGACCGCATGGAATTTTTATGCTATCTGTAACATATTGCAATTATGTATCTGTTCCTGATTTTTCATCACCTTATCTTACATTACATGTTTTTCCTGTATCTATATTTTGGTTGACAGGTTTTTTCTTTACTGTTCCAATATGGTGACACCATGCACTCTCTATCCGTCCTCTGTTTGTTTTCTACAAGGTTTGCTGTCCTTCTTCTACGTCTATTACACCCATTCGCCTTTACTTAGTCGACTTGCGACTTTTCCGACTGATCACTCTCTCCGCGGAACTCAGCGTAGTTTGAACAACATCACACGGATGTAAGTACCCACTCTGGGACTCCGCTAGAACCTTAGAGGTTTACTGTTGGTGGAATGGTTGGCTCCGCTGTTGTTTACTATATCCTGCACTTTCATATTATCTGGAGTTGCACGCGCGTTTACTCTTTGGCATGTAACCTTTGTCTATTTATTTGTTTTCTTTCCGAGTATCTCACTCTACACACAGTGATTGCCCTCAGGTGTTTAACATACCGCATGACTTTTTCTGTGGATTTATCTATCACGTTTTCGTGTGGGAACTTTTTTGTTGACTGCTAATTAATTTTTGTTGACTGCTCGTTACCCTGAGTCACCTGATTTCGGTTTTTTATGGTATACTATGTTGATTTTGTTTGCTCACCTGCAGATAGACATGTGACTGAATTGTTTTATTTGGATTTTATTGTAGAGTAATCCCCTGACGAAGGGCGTGGCCTGAAATGCATCGGGATGTGTGATTATTTGTTGAAAACAATTCCAATGATGGAGATATGTTGTTGAATACTCTTCTTTCATTGAATCATGAAACAGCAACTTTAACATCAATACAATAAATATTGAAAGCTGAAATGAACAGTTTGGTGCTTTTTGCCATTAACCTTTGGCTTACCTATTTTGTTATGGAATAAGACCAGTTGGTCCCCTTTGTTGTGCTCAGAGGCGCTCCCTCTCAATAGAGGGAGCATTGCATTAGTTCCTTTGGATTCCACACTGCCAGGCCAGACAGTGTTTTCCTCTTGCAGCACACTATACCTCTTCACAATCCGTCACCTTTGCTTAACCAGCTGTGCGAGTTCCCTTCCTTAGTTAAGGATTTAAATCTATTGGGTTTGTTTCACCAAGGGCTGTTCCGCATGACATTGCGTCTAGGTACTACTGAAAAGGTGATTATTGTACGGACAACAATATCATTGAAGACTTTCTAAACCATTATTCTAAGGTAGTTTCTGGTGGACTAGGGAAAATAAAAGGATTCAAGCACAAGATTAAAAAATTTAAAAATGCCACACGCATTAAATGCAAATTGTGAGCGGTGCCTTTTAGTGTCAGGGACAATCCAGAAAGAGAACTAGAAGGATTATGCAACAAGGGCATAATGTATTTATTTATTTGTATTTATTTATATGTATATGTCAGCGCAACATCAACCCAAAAAGGGTTTCCCGGCGCTATCAAGAAACAGCAGAGGAAAGAGGGAAACCTACTGGCTGAAAAGCCAGGTTTTGAGTGACTTTCGGAACAGTATGAGGTTAGACTGCGTGCGGAGAGATAAAGGGAGAGCATTCCACAATACAGGACCTAAATACGAGAAAGAGCGGCCACCCGTACGGGATAGTCTGACCATTGGCACCTGCAATTTGGCCTGTTTGGAGGACCGAAAAATGCGAGAGGGTACATAGTGACGGGCCAAGTTTTGCAAGTAGCTAGGGACTCTGTTGTGCTTAATACGAAACATGTAGGTCAGGGCTATAAACTTAACCCGTTTATCGACCGTAAGCCAGTGGAGGTTCTTCAACAGACTGGGGGTTCTGGAGGCCTGACAAAGTAGTCTGGCAGAGTTGTGCACTCGCTGCAGCTTGCGTATTACATCTTTGTTTGCTCCCAGATAGAGGATGTTCCCATAATACAACCTAGATGTAACGAGGGCCTGGACTACGGTTCTCTGGGTAGGGCTGGGTAACATCCACACAATCTTCCTCAACCATTTCAAAATAGTGAAACATGTCGCAGCAACCTTAGTGGATTGTTGACGTATAGATAATGATTCGTCTATGATAAAGCCAAGGTTGGAACCTGATTGGAAGGTTGCGGGAACGCACCCATTTCTGTAGGCCAATGTTGAGGACCCCAAAGACTTTTATCTTTGCCCAGAACCAGGACCTCAGTTTCTTCACCGTTGAGTTTTAGGAAGTTAGAGTGCATCCATGACGCTACTTTGCTGAGCCCCGTCCTAAAAGCTGAATGCTCTATGGCCCTTCCAGCTGAGAGAGAAAAGATGGTCTGGGTGTCGTCAGCATAAGAGAAGAGCGACAACCCAGATTCCTTAACAATTGCTGCAAGAGCTCTAACGTAAATGTTAAATAACAGGGGGCTAAAAATAAATCCCTGTGGGATCCCATAAGGTGAAGAGTACATGTTAGAATTGACTGTGGAAGAGAAAATCAGAAAAGTATCGGTTGTGAGAAAGGAGATTAGCCAGCTCAGAGCAGAGCCAGTGACCCTTATTGATTTGAAGGGCCTTTATGAGTACGGTGTGGGATACGGTATCAAAGGCTGCGCTTACCAGTTTAATCCTTGCTCTGGCTTTCCCCTTTAGTAGTGGTTTAAAAAACAAATGGGTGATTGAGAGAGTGTGTGGATCTTTAAATATTTAATAGAGTGATTTGGGTCGATTACACCTTCTCCGAAAAATTAATAAGATGCTATCCACTATTTCTGGTGCAAATATTTCATGACACCTGACCTAGATTCTATTGCCTGGTAGACATAGAACCTGAATCAAAGCACTTGATTGCATTCATATCCCGTGGGGAATATAGCTGTATTGCCAAATACCATTTGGCTTTGCATCAGCAGTTTCGGTGTTTCAGAGAGTGATGACTAATATGCTTAAAGGCATAACTAATGTGTTGATTCATGCACAAGGACATAGTGAACATGACACCATCCTCAGACAAGTCCTTTCTTTTTTTGATAATGCTCATATGGTTCTATAAAGGAAAATGTGTGATTTCTAAAAAGGATTCAGTAGAATATCTGAGGCACAAGATATCTAGTGGTGGGGTGTGTTCAAAACCAGGATTGACTGATGCAATACTTGGTGCACTGTCTCCTGTGGACAACATTGGTATTTAATATTTCCTCTGTCTTTGTGAATTCTGATCATGATTCGTTCCAGAGTTCACGTTCAAGGCCAGACACATTTGGAATCTACTTAAGCCAGTATGAATTTTTCTTTGGGATTCAGACTGTGCTACCACATTCACAGATATCAAAAAACTGTTGTCTAATGTGTGGGTGCTCAAACTGTATGATTACAACCTAAGATGTTGCTTGAAGGTTGGTAGAAGTTATTTAGATTTATGTTGGGTACAGTGCTATCACAGAAGCCTGGAGATCAAGAGGTCACCATAGGCTTCGCTTCCAGGGTTCTTCTCAGGGGCACCAAAATCCACTACTCTGTGGTAGAAAAAGTTTAGGAGGTACCTATGGGGCAGGCATTTGTTCTGAAAATGGATCAAAAGTCTTGAGTGCAATTGTCATTGGTATGAATGCCAAATCGAATATGCCAAGGCTTGCAAGATTTGCGGCTAGTTTAATCCAATTCCATTTTGATGTAGTTCACATATCTGGGGAAAGCAATATGAGAGAAGATTATCTATGAAGGCTTCCCAACAAAGAAAATATTGTGGACAGTGATAACCAATGAGATGAGAGTTCTTTTGATTGTAGCTCTGGAGGATATAAATGTTAGTCCATTCTCAGAAGTAAAATTGAAGAATGCCACCAGAAGTCAGGTATACAGTGAAGTGTTGGCCTAGAGAAAATGGGGTGATTATGTTTGCACACCAAATTGCTAAGTTTCTGAAGAATTGACCATAGAAGATGGTGTAATCGTGAGATCGGAGAAACCAGTCCTCCAGAGTGTCTAACTAACCTGATTTTTAAAAAATCACTTGAAGAACATTTAGGTGCTACACTGACTAAACGCAGAGTATGTACATCATATTGGTGGGCACAAATGGATAGTAAAGTTGATCTATTGATAAAATCTGTGTAGTGTGTGCTACATGCGATAAACATTTGAAAACTTCTACTCTGCCATTAACACCAATACAATGCCCTTCAGGACTTTGGCAAAAACATGGGATTGACTTGATGGGGCTCTTCAATGCCCTTTCTCGCCAATCACTATATGCTTATGTGCTCATGGATTATTACTATAAGTGGCCCCCACGTCAAGTTTGTAAGTGAGCCTAATTCTAAAACCGATTTCTAAAAGATATTTTCATATGTGAAGGATTCGAAGAGGTGCACAGTTTGTGTCAGCCCATGTAGAGGTGTATTTGAAAGCTATTCTGTCAAGCATTTGAAGAGTTCTCAATATCACCCACAAACCAATGGATTTATTGAGCACTTCAATCATGTTTTAGTGGAGTGTATACAATGGTTGTTGTCTAATAAGTGTAAGTAAGTGTGTGATCATTGTAGCTGTTCAAACTATGTAGTGGTTTTACGCAACCACAACTCATTCACCCACAAGTGTGGCACCATTTAAATCACTTAATAGCAGAAAGCCTGCGACTCAATTTAGACCTGCTTGAATGTTGGTTTGTTGAGGAATCAGTCATCCAATAAAATTGTAAATTCCCTGGTTAAGTCCAACATTAGTGAGGCTCAGCAAAAACAAAAAATGTACTATGATCTTAGAAAAGGTGTAAAAGAAAAATCCATTGTTGTAGGAGACCTGCTTTTGTCAAGAAAGGTGCCCCAAACTTATGTGATCCTTTTGATGTGGATAAAGTCTGTGGAGGTGCTGTTAGGGTAATGGGACGCCATTGGTGGAATATGAATAAGTTAGCAAAAATTCCAGTCAATCAGAAACATTTATCTCCAGTTGATGGTCAAAGAGGCAAAGTATCTTACGCCTGGAAACGTGTGTACGTAGGAGAGATGATGGAAACCAAAAGCAAAGTATTCCACTTCCTCTATCACTAGTGCACAGGAGTGTTAGATGCTGTTAAGATGGTACCTTCCTTCTGGAACCTTCCCCCACCCTCTTCCCTTAGGCACCCGTACCCCTCTCGTGCACTCACCTCCATTATGATGTAATCAGCTGGCGTTCTAGAACACCAGCTGAGCGTTGGTCATTTGAAAAGATGTTGTTAGGAAGTTGACACGTTATGGTTACTGCGGAGTCCTCCGTCTTGGTTTGCTGCTGCTTATTACAATAAAGCCTTCTTCAAGAATCCAGTGTACTGGTTTTAATAGATGCCACAATTTACCTTTGAAATATAGATAATCCCTATTCTTTCTCAATATTTGTTTTACGGCAGTGACGTGTTTGTGTTACTGAGGTGAGTTGTGCACTGTAATCTTGCTTAAGTTGAAATGCTATTGTTTAGATGGGAATGTTTTATGCATTATTATTCGAGTATTGAAATTACATTTTTTCGGTTGCAGGGTGCTTAAACACACAAACAAAAAGAAAACTCTTGTAGTCTTCTTGGTATGTATGCTTGTACATGCTATGCTGGTTTCTTTACCAAGAATCTAATGTACCAAGGTTCCTCTTTAGAATATGTGGGTGCAGGAACTCTATGGAATGCTGGGGGGTTGTCAGTGGGCCTACGCCTGCGAGCAGCTTGGGGCGACTTAACATAGTGTATACTTGTTTCAATACTCTTCTAACACCCCTATAGTGGTAGTTGAAGCTTATTATAGAATTGTCACCTGCAATGGCGTGCATTAGAACGTAGGTGTGCTAGGTGTTCGGTTTTACCCATGCAGATACTATTTCTGCCTGTTATTTTCACCGGAAAAACTCAGAAGTCGTCACCACAACAACTCAGTGAACCACTCAGTGAAATATAATAATGAGATGTGCACAGATTTCTAGTGATTTATTTCTATGTTAAAGTGGCAGGCTGAAAATTACATATCGCTGCTTTATTTTTTAAGAACTGATGTGACAGTCTTTTCAATACGTTCTTCAGTGCACTATGAGTCCACCACACGTTGTTCTCTTCATGAGACAAGCATTTCTCCTCCTCTAGGAAGTGGAAGGACCTGGCCTAATACCACACAGAGATTAGGTTAAATTCGTGTTTGCCATTTTTAGGTTGATCATTGAAGACCTCTTGTATATACTTTAGTATATATACTTTAGTATATACTTATATGTGTATGTACTTTGTGGGCTCCGGAGATCAGCCCTAGTACTTGTCTGCTTCCTCTTAGGGACTTTTTTTCTGTTCAACTGCCTCTATTTTACTGTCTTTATAGAACACAACCAGCAGAGGTCAGTAAAATACCAGAATCACGTTAGCATTCTCTAGATTCCAGTCCATAGAAAGTGTCTTTCACGAGCACCCGTAGACAATAATATATTTTTCAAATCTTGTATTTTCAGTGATATGACAACCGGAGGCCCTGCTTTTATATTAAAAACAGAGATTTAGACTATAGTATTACCAGCTGAAAGGCAATATTTCTCTCCATGTAGTCCCATACCTGACATGTCAGTCAGTCTGGTGCTTACTTTCCATCCATGTTAAAGAACAGTAGATGTTTCAGCACTCAGGCTAATGTGCTGCATAGCTAAATACATAAAAGGTCCCAAAGGTGAGGCCGATTGCATTGCAAATGCTTGTTTTTTGTTGTGCGTGCCTTTGAGGAGTTGATTTGTTTAGTTCTGCTTGTTCTCTCTCTCACTGCTTTAGGAAAATTCTGTATTTGTTTCTAATTGAAATAGATTACTGAATGTGTCTGCACATACAATTTGCTTGTTTCCAGGAGTGTTAAGATCATGAGCCTGGATGTGTTTTAATTGAAATTGATCGTTTGATGTTTGTGGGAAGTAATTGATGGATTCTTTTCATGCTGATATATTTGTGAGGGATGTGAGAGTATCCTCCACTTTTGCTTTTCTTTCAATGATGTGTCTCTGTGCGCAGCTTCAGGTGTCTTTGGGAAACGCAATCAGTAAACCACTTCAAAGAAGAAAAAGATATGCAACTCATCAGAGCACTGTCTGCAGCATTTGTTTTGTTATCTGAGGCCTTCATTTTAAATTTGTTTAGTACACTGGTATTTGTTTTAGGACCAAATCTAAGAATTCAACTTGCAGAAGTTTTTAAAATATTCACCTTGTGTGTACTATTGACAGATAGTTGCTATGGTAATTTTTATTTATTATTTCAATTGCTATTTTCATATTTTCTAAATTAACTCTTTAGCAACACACTGAGGGGCATATGTACAACAGAATAACGTAGCATGGCGTTAAGTAAAACTTGCTAATGCCACACTCTGCCATTCTGAAAATGCATGGATGCACCGTATTTATAAAAGATACAGTGCACTCCTGTGTTTCACCTAGTGCTAAATTAAGCTGCCTAGCGCCAACGCAAGCACGCTTGTATCATAGCGGAAAGGTGCCTGAGTTGGTGGAATAATTGTTTATATGTAGGAAGGTGTCCCTTCAATCACAAATCAGAATCACAAATGGCGATTTGCAAATTGTCATTTTTGTGATGATTGTTTATGTGCAGGAAGGGACACCTTCCTGCACATAAACTATAATTCATGCACTTTTGCTGTTTCTATGTGTTCTGCACAATACACCACACATAGAAACAGCAAGAATGAGGAAACAAAGCATTTCTTCTTGTTTTGCCATGTAAAGACTAGGTTTTCTCTGGTCTTAATTTTGGCGATGCCCCATATTTATGGCATCCTTGTAAATATTTGTCAGCATCAATATCAATGGGTGTTTCAGCAGAACACCCACCGCAACAACCATTGCCACCCCTTTCGCACTATTGGCCCGATTCTGATGCAGTTTGGAAAGCTTCCAGACCAAATCGGTTTAGGAATGGGTTTCAACCTAATCAGTTCGGGAGAGTCCAACCGACCAAGTACGACAGATAGATGATTGCGCCACAGTAGAGGACCCTTCACTACAATGTACGAATCATCCCTTTAAAGATTCTGGGGCAGATTTACAATTACTGGTGCATCCCTGCTGATATGCAGGGATGCGCCAGTAACTGTGCGCCGCAGCTCCGCCACCCTGAATGCGTCGCATTTACAATGCGTGCACCATGGGGCAAAAACAGCACAGATGCGTCACCCATCTGTGCCATAAAATCGGCGCATTGCTGGAGTTGCATCGCAAGTGCGACGCAGCTCCAGCAAGGCTTGGGGGCTCTATCTCCACAATGATGCGTCAATCCTTACGCCTGCTTCAAGCAGGTGCAGGGTTTTAACGCAACATGGGACCAAAAGTGACTGAGTGAAATCTTGTAGATTTCACTCAGCCACGTTTGGGAGGCGTTCCTGTGCCAGAATGCCTCCCCCTGCGATGGACGCCTCCTTTGGCGCATGGCTTTACAACGTGACGCATCTGGAAGATGCGTCATGTTGTAAATACCCCGCACCATGGCGCATCTTTTGCGCCACCGCTGCGTCACAAAAGTGACGCAACAGTGGCTTAAAAGAGGCGCAAGGGGCTTGTAAATCTGCCCCGTGGTTTTCTGTGTTTTGTTCTTGGTTTCTTGGGCCCAATTTAAACAACTAAATTTACATACAATAAAGGCTGAAAATTGATGACCCTCTTGCATTAGTCAAAAAACAGTTTAGGCGGTGTTCAATGAAGTGTTTTTAAAGTCCTGTATCAGTTTGTTGCATTTCTTAGTGTTCAGGGCTGGGGAATGCCGGGCATCAGGCGACTACTTTTAAAAGTGCATGCATCTTTACCGTAATTATTTTACACTGAGAGTCAACTGTGGTGCTCCTCTCGATGCACTTTCTAATTTATAACATGAGCACAACTGGGACTTATCAGAGTGCCCTGGGGGCACAACAGGCATTTGTGCCTTCTTTGAGTGCCCCTGGGGCACTTTGGTAGTACAGAGGGGGCCGCAGATGCTAGTGCTTCCTCTTCTGTAATATTGAAATCGCTGGTGCACATACAGTGCCAACGCTTCCTCAAGAGGGCATTCCAGCATGCATGGGGGCGTGGTCCCATGCAAATAAGGGAATCCCTTTGCCTCTGTTCCCGTGCTGTAATACAGACACACGCATTAAAAACAAAGTACTCACAGCGCCCCTTGTCCAACATTTTATCGATCAAAATCATGGGGAAAATGAGTTCAAGTGGACTGTGCTGTTCAACTTGAACCAAACTAATTTGAGTGGAAGCAGCGATCAAATGCTTTTGCGAAAAGAAGCGTATTTGATACTAAAATTTAATAGTACCCAAACGGGGCTCAATTCTTTATCAGAGATCTCCCGCCTTTAAACTTGATGTATCTGGGTAACTACAAAGTCCACAATGCTTAGCGGCGGATTAGCTATGAAGTAACAGCCTCACATGGTGGTTTTCCACCAATGAGTTCGCATTTCCTGGTACGTGGTTGAACAGAGAGGTGAGTGTTAGCGCGTCTCCTGTAGTACGTTAGACAAGTAGCCCCTTCGCGCTTTTACAATTTAAATATAACTTTTTTAGATCCAAGCGAGATTGAAGCACGCAGCGAGATACCGCGGAGGCATCCCGGCCCACCTGCGAGAGTCAGATTTAATTGTGAAGAAAACCCACACTTCCCTCAACAAAGATACTCAGGTACGCTAACTGTTAGGCAAACCGCTTTTGATCAATCTAGCATAAGCGAATGGCGTCAAGTAAGCACATTGTCTGTGTCTTGGCAGGCGGCTGTGCAAATAGGCATACAGCGGATGAACCACTTCTGAAGATAACAAATAGTGGTGCCCCCGTTTTTACATTCTAAGGTACGGAATGTGTGCTTTGAATCATGAGACCAGCTACCTTCCTGTCTCTGAGAAGCTCGGTACTAAATCCCATGTTGTAATCTTTTTAACAGAATCCCTGCATAACAAAAGGCCCCTCTTTATTTGAATTACTGGAACGCGGGATCGCGATACCCTCAAGAAAAGGTAAAATTCTGTGACTTCTGCCCCTGTGTTTTTGAGGGGAAGGCTTTCAATCCTTGTAAATAGTGGCTAAATCAAGCTTCCTTTATCTTTATAGAATTCCACACTGACAGAGCCCTGAAGAGAATCTGTGATCACTTCCAGATTTGAAACGCGTCGGCATAACGGCGAATAGGCATTTTTTGACTAAATAAAACTAACAGTAATTTGTTAACTGTGACTGATTGCTGAGTAAAAAGTGATTTTTCTGTTGCCTTTTCCTGTTGTTTTGACACTGGTTGGGCTTTCTAATACGTTGAATTTGTCACAAAGATTATTTTCTTGTGCGAACAGAATTGTTGTTTTTCTTATTGTAAAAGAAGCTTGCCTATAATTGTGAATTCATTTGTATATATTGTCTTGTGTATAGAATTGTCTGTATGATAGTGAAAATAGTGTAAATGTGTGTAAGTAGTGTCTTTTCTCTACCTTAAAATGTCTTTCAAAATTACTCAACAATTAACTGTTAAAAGGGTTTAAATAAAATAACCCATACAAACAATAGGCTTCTTTCCCTTGTTTGTATTCTCAAAAGTTGTGAGAGAAAATTATTCTGGGGGACAACATTGTTTTTGTTCTACTATATTACGGTCCAGTTGAACCCCTGTCCCAGGACCAAACTCCGTTTTTTTGCAAATTCTAGAGCGAGTGCACACTCGCGAGAGTTTCAAGGGCATTAAATCTTTAATGTTTCTTGAGTGATTGTTTGGCTCGCTACCTGGAAGGACTACCCCGTCTTTCCTAAGTAATGGGCGAGAAGGACACTTTGTCTTTTTCGGAAAATCATATAAAGAATTTACTAGCCACATCCCCCTTTGCAGAAGTCACTCTGAGCTCTTCAGCTCAGCAACAGAACGAAACCGAAAAACTAACTAGGCTCCGAAAGAAACAGATTCGAACGGAACTTCATGGTCATTTTCTCCTGAAGCACCTAAGGGGTGGGACCATCCCGTGGGGGCTCCAGGTGAAAAATGTCCCAGTCATTTTTACTGAGGATGCAGACTATAAAAAGGGCTTTAGCTGCATAAACACTAAGTGCAGCAGGGACCTTATGGTCCACACCATCGAAACTGCCCAAAGAATATGCGCGAAAGAACTGCAAGAGATTGAGGAACTTACCACAGCGATCAGAGACAACCAGGTGGTCTCAGATTCTAAAGCTCTTTTAGAAAAAATCGACAAAGAGATCCAATCCTTCAAAGACAATACAATTAATAACAAGACAGCACAGTACGAAAGGGACTCTAAATCCTTCACATTGGAAAGAGCATACCCCTTCCTAAAAGACGATTTCTACTCCCAACCAGAATCTAGAGGAGCACTGTCAAACTTTCAAGGTAGATCGCGAAATAGATATAAAACTTTTTCAGAAACCTCGTCCTCTGAGTCATCTAGTTCAGACTCAAGAGGAGGGAAGAAACAAACTCCTTTTTTAGACAAAGGCCAGCAGTCAAAGGTAAGGTTCAAACCACAATGGGAAATGCGAACCCGGAGGAATTACTACAAGTCGTAGAAAATCCGTCCACCGTAGTCAACTTATCAACTCGGGCATTGTCAAAAGATGAAGAGTCTGTGTTGAACTTGGGGCTTAAATTCGTTCCAACTAGACGCACAGACTTCACCAAAATAAAACTTGAGACATTAGAATTTTGCCGCAAAATCCGTCTCAAAGCGTTTTTTGCTAACCAACCTCCAAGTAGCAACATGGAGACAACGGGACTTAGGAATAAATCCACTTTCATACCCACCCAGAATGTGCCCAAGCAAGTACTTGCATTTGAACAAATTCTTTTGTCATCAATTAACAAATTGGAACATCAGCAGAAATTTGTGAAACCTAATATCACAAAGGGACAACGGACAGCATTAAAAAATCTTAAGGAAGATCCCACATTGGTGATAAAGCAGGCTGACAAGGGCGGTGCCGTTGTCATCTGGCCTAGAGATAAATACTTAGCTGAAGGTTGTTCGCATGTAAACAACCAAGATTGGTACCGGAAATTGTCGGAAGATCCTTTACAGCAAATTCAATCTTTGATTGCTGATGTTGTGCAAAATGGGAAAGATAGTGGTTTCTTAGGCCCCAAGGAAACTGAATTTTTAATCAAAAAGTTTCCTAGAACCCCAGTGGCATATTTTCTGCCCAAAATTCATACAAATTCGTCGGATCCCCCCGGACGACCAATTGTTTCGGGGTGCGATTCGTGTCTCGAGCCTTTATCCAAATTTGTGGATTTCTTTTTGAAGCCTTTTGTGACTGAAGTGAAGGCATACCTACGGGACACAACGGATTTTCTGTCAAAAGTAGAGGGAACTGTGTTTAATGATACAGTACAATTAATGGTGACAATGGACGTTACGTCCCTTTACACTCAAATACCCCAAGAGGAGGCACTTGAAGTGATTGAACTCTATTTGGAATCCAGAGAGAGACCCCACAAAGTTCCCACATCCTTCATACTGCGATTGGCAGAGATCACTCTGAAAAAGAACTATTTTCGTTTTAATGACGATTTCTACATGCAGATTAAGGGCACCGCGATGGGGTGCCCTTATGCTCCTGAAATGGCCGTCCTTTACATGGCGGAATATGAAAAAAGATTCACAGAGACAAACAACCCCTACTCACAGAATATAATGCATTGGTACCGGTACATCGACGACGTGTGGCTCCTGTGGCAGGGGAGCCCCGCCGACTTGAGTACCTTTCACCAATGGATAAATTCGAGACACCGTGACATACAATTCTCACTAGACTCAAGCAATGTCAAAATTACTTTTCTTGATGTGTAAATGAGTAATGTGGGAGGCGTTTTGAAATCATCCTTATACAGGAAGAAAACGGATAAAAATACCATCCTTCATTACGGCAGTTCGCATCCAAGAAACTTGAGGGCGAACTTGCCTTACGGACAACTCCTGAGAATTCGGGGAAATTGTTCAGAAATTGACCAATTTGAGGAACATGGCCAACAGTTTTGTGATGAATTGGTAAAACGAGGTTACCCAAGTAAATTACTGAAACATTCGTTTAAGAGGGCTCGTTACACACCATGAGAATGTCTCTTTGAGATAAAACAGAAGCGTGAACTTGAAAGCTTAGTTTGCGTGACCACGTTTTGTGCGGAAACTCACAAAATTCGACAGATGGTTTTGAAACATTGGCATTTGTTAGAAGAATTGGAAATGCCATTCCCCCGTCCAATATTTGCCTTTAAAAAGAACCAGAATATTGGCCAACAATTAGTTCGTGCAGATATCAGAATACCAAAACCAAAAAGCGACTTATTGTCTAAATGGGGACTCAAACCAATCGAGGGCCACCACAGATGTGGGAATTGTATCGCTTGCGATACAACGATCGAAGGGAAAACTTTCTGTCACACTACTACAACGTGGACCCATTCAAATTTCACGAACTGTAGAACCAAAAACGTGGTTTACGCGATCATTTGCCCTTGTTCAAAAATTTACATAGGTAAAACAAACCAACAGGCCAACACACGCATGACGCAACATAGGTCACGCATTAAAAACAAAGTACTCACAGCGCCCCTTGTCCAACATTTTATCGATCAAAATCATGGGGAAAATGAGTTCAAGTGGACTGTGCTGTTCAACTTGAACCAAACTAATTTGAGTGGAAGCAGCGATCAAATGCTTTTGCGAAAAGAAGCGTATTTGATACTAAAATTTAATAGTACCCAAACGGGGCTCAATTCTTTATCAGAGATCTCCCGCCTTTAAACTTGATGTATCTGGGTAACTACAAAGTCCACAATGCTTAGCGGCGGATTAGCTATGAAGTAACAGCCTCACATGGTGGTTTTCCACCAATGAGTTCGCATTTCCTGGTACGTGGTTGAACAGAGAGGTGAGTGTTAGCGCGTCTCCTGTAGTACGTTAGACAAGTAGCCCCTTCGCGCTTTTACAATTTAAATATAACTTTTTTAGATCCAAGCGAGATTGAAGCACGCAGCGAGATACCGCGGAGGCATCCCGGCCCACCTGCGAGAGTCAGATTTAATTGTGAAGAAAACCCACACTTCCCTCAACAAAGATACTCAGGTACGCTAACTGTTAGGCAAACCGCTTTTGATCAATCTAGCATAAGCGAATGGCGTCAAGTAAGCACATTGTCTGTGTCTTTGCAGGCGGCTGTGCAAATAGGCATACAGCGGATGAACCACTTCTGAAGATAACAAATAGTGGTGCCCCCGTGTTTACATTCTAAGGTACGGAATGTGTGCTTTGAATCATGAGACCAGCTACCTTCCTGTCTCTGAGAAGCTTGGTACTAAATCCCATGTTGTAATCTTTTTAACAGAATCCCTGCATAACAAAAGGCCCCTCTTTATTTGAATTACTGGAACGCGGGATCGCGTTACCCTCAAAAAAAGGTAAAATTCTGTGACTTCTGCCCCTGTGTTTTTGAGGGGAAGGCTTTCAATCCTTGTAAATAGTGGCTAAATCAAGCTTCCTTTATCTTTATAGAATTCCACACTGACAGAGCCCTGAAGAGAATCTGTGATCACTTCCAGATTGGAAACGCGTCGGCATAACGGCGAATAGGCATTTTTTGACTAAACAAAACTAACAGTAATTTGTTAACTGTGACTGATTGCTGAGTAAAAAGTGATTTTTCTGTTGCCTTTTCCTGTTGTTTTGACCCTGGTTGGGCTTTCTAATACGTTGAATTTGTCACAAAGATTATTTTCTTGTGCGAACAGAATTGTTGTTTTTCTTATTGTAAAAGAAGCTTGCCTATAATTGTGAATTCATTTGTATATATTGGCTTGTGTATAGAATTGTCTGTATGATAGTGTAAATAGTGTAAATGTGTGTAAGTAGTGTCTTTTCTCTACCTTAAAATGTCTTTCAAAATTACTCAACAATTAACTGTTAAAAGGGTTTAAATAAAATAACCCATACAAACAATAGGCTTATTTCCCTTGTTTGTATTCTCAAAAGTTGTGAGAGAAAATTATTCTGGGGGACAACATTGTTTTTGTTCTACTGTAATACAGACACAGACACAGAGGCAAAGATGTTCTCAGGAGGCACCATGATAGTGCTCCACCTAAAAGGTGTTGCACTGTCAGTGCGCCACTTGTATGTAGCCCTCTGGAGGGGAAATAGTGGGTCCCATGAACCCCCGGACATGCCTCTACTAGGATATGTATTGACTGTCTGGCTTTGGAATAACAGTGACATGTGCACATGTGCAGAGGCTCCAGAGAGGCTGGATGAGTCAGGGCTGGGCTGCATTTAGAGTAGGGGGAGGGGATTGCCTTTCACCTGTATGGGCCTGGTCTGACTTCCACACTGCTGTCTCCACCTTCTGCCAGGAAGCTGTACAAGAGAGGACAGAACTGGTTTTGACTGGGCACAGGGCTACTCTGCCACCAGAAAACAAAGGATTTTGCTACATAAGTATTGGAGCCCAGACCCCAGAACATTAGATCATCCCTAAAGTTCGAGAGGACCCTTTGCCAAGGAGAAGAGCTGGATATACTGAGGTGAAGCACTGCCCCTTTGCTGTGTGCTTTGTGGGGTTGGCCTGCAGTTGCTGTTTATGCCAAGGAAACAAGAAGGACTTTGCTGTGTGCTGAGTCCCCTGCTTGAAGGAGATATCCAAGGGCCTGTTTGTGCTGGCCTCCTGTTCTGAAGTCTCATGGACACAAATACTTCACCCCCCGGTCCCCTGAACTATGTTGCTGTGAGTTTTGATCTGCCAATAGTAATCCACATTTATAAAGCGCGAACAATCACCCATAAGGGTCTCCATGCGCTGGGGGCCGTCGGAAAGATTATGCAAGTTATTACCCAGAGTCACATGGTGCTGGGCTAATCTTCCTCCAGGACCGGGTATCGAACCGTGATCCCCAGATTCCAGCGTCAGTCGCAACACCACAAAAGGACACCACACCAGTTTAGAAGGATAAAATGTCTTTACCTAAACTAAACAAGACCAAAATGACAAAAATCCAACATACAATGTTAAAAATACGACTTTCAAAAAGTTTCAAGAACTTATACCCCAGAAAACTATGGGTGCGTGACTTTTACAAATTCTCGCCCTAAGGAGATGGTCTGAAAAACAGCCACAAGAAGAGCTATGCGTCAATTTTTGCAGTTCTTCAAGTCTTTTCTTTCTACCAGCTCCCAAACAGCAGCAACAACCTCCAGAGGTCCAAAACTAGCACCCAACATGTCTCAGAAAAGTAAACCAGCAAGTGAGGCTGCAGAATTGGAGTTTGATATTGAAATGTTGCATACCTACAGAGTAGATCAGCTCAAACAATTTTGCAAAGACTTTGAATGTCCCATGAAGAGCAGCTCCAGAAAGGAGAAGCTACTGAGGCCTTAAGGGCCTGGTGGGAGGCCAGATAGGCTGGGGAGATAGGTGATGGAGAGGTGGATGAGGAAGTATCAGTGGATGGTTTCAGAGCACGGAATCTGCCTTTTGGAAGAGCAGCCTCTAGGGCTGATAGCAATCACTCCTCTAGAAATGTTTCTCCAGTGGAACTGGAGGAGAACCAAAGGGTTATAGATCATGAGTTAGAAGTCATGAAGCTCAAGATGAAACAATTGGAAATAGAGAAAGAAAAGATGGCAGAGGAGAGCAAGAACGCATGTGCTTTGGAGGAAAAGAAATTGCGTGTGACTCATGAACTGAGCATGAGGGCAATAGACTTTAAAGCTAAGCAATTAGAGTCTAGTTCAAATGGTGGCAGCGCACAGCCAGGGCAAAGGGGTAAGGTTTGCATTTCCAAGTCCAAATTTACCAGAAGGGTGAAAATATTCAAGCATGGTTTGCATCTTATGATGCAGCACTGAGAATGAATGAGGTCCCTGAGAAGAATGGGGGGCAGGCCTGTGGAAACACTTTGAGGCCACAGGGAGGAACACCCTGACACCTTTGGAGGAGGCAGATAAACTGACCTATCCCCACATGAAGGAGGCTTTATGCCTCAGGTATGGGTTCACACCTGAACAGCACAGGGAGAAGTTTAGGAACGTCAAAGAGTTCAATACATGGGTGGAGTGTGTGAACCTTTATTGCAGAGCACTAGATGGTTGGATAAAGGGCAGCAAGGTAACTGACTACAAGGGGCTGTATGACATAATTGCATGGGAGCACTTGAATAGTCTTTGTGTCTCATAGGAATGGTGTTCCTGAGGCAAGATGGCAGTTGTGTGAAAACCACAGTGCACACCTATGACCAGAGCCCTCTGAGAAATAATATGCAGTTAATGCTGATTTAAGTTTTTTTTATGAAGTACAGATGAAAGACAGAAGGAATTACAAGGGAACCAGGTCATGAGGAATTAGAGCCCGCTACTAATTATCTGCTGGCATTGGGCACGATAATCGGGCTAGCGTCCTGCGATATCTGGGAAGAGTATATCCCAAATTGAAAGCGGGAGCTGAATCTTTCCCTTCACTTGTTTTCCGGCGCTGGCGTTTCCATGGCTCCCAAAGTGGCAGCGGCATCAGCAGCTGCCAAGGCAAGTGCGGGAAGAATGGCTTGCGCAGCATGAGAACAATGATCCTGGGGGACAAGGTGAGCGGAAAAGTGGCAGAGACACAGGGGGCCGCTATGTTAGTATCCAGGACTCCGAAACGTGGAAACGCCATGGCACAGAAAGGGAATGCGGCCGGCCCTACAGTGGCTAATCTACTTCGAAGGACACCGGTGAGATCGGTTCCGGGTCAAGGAGAGAAGTGCAAGTCCAGACTCTATGATGGGACTGAGGCGGCTGCCACAGTAACAATCGAGAGTGAGCGCAGAGACGCTGGCTCAGTAGATACTGTTTCTGACTCCTTCGGTGCCCCTGAAGCACGGAAGCCGGCGGAGGCTGGTGAAAGTAATTGTTTGAAGCTGAGCCTTGGCAGAATGTGAGGGATCAAACCGATGCCGATGTCAATACATGTGGAGTTGAAGGTATGTCTTTACCGCTAGCCCCTCAGATGTTAATAGATTCTGTGACTGATGGGGCAATGTGCTCTAACAACCTGACTAAATTTGTGGATACTACTGAAGTGACTCAAGCGACTCAGCCTGATAACTTAGCCAATAACTTAGCCGATACCTCTCAAGTGCATCATACAACGTTGGGAGACCCTATTAGGGCAAAGAATACTGGCCTCACAAATGAGAATATCGAGAGCAACATTGACACAGAGCTGGAGAAAGACCCCAGTGATTTGTTTACCTTCTATGATAGCGGCGAATGGTCTGAGGATATTACCTCCTGCACTACAGATGAGAGCGGTAGTGAAAAAATTGAAGATCCTGTGCCTAAAGCTAAAACTGTTCTTAAGCGCCATGGAATAAAAGATTTGGCCTGGGACTACACGCCGACTAATCAACTCACTAATCACCACTGCATGTCAAATCCTGATCAACAACCAGCTCAGTCGGAACAGCCAGGGTAACCTGCCCCAACATTGGACACTATCCTGCAGGCTATTGCATTGCATCACGAGGAGACATGCCAGGATGGGCGCAAGGCTCAAGCTGCTTTGCGCAAAGTCCAGGGGGTTGTTCGTAAACTTTTAGTACATTTGGGGATCAATTGAGTGACTTAGAATCAAGGATTGTTTCTAACGAATCAGAAGCTGCGGCAAACCAGGAACGGGTTGATTTCCATGAGGCTGAGCTAGCAGATGTTAGATGGAAGCTAGAGGAGTTTGAGAACTGCCAGCGGAGGAATAATTTGCGAGTTCTAGGTGTCCCCGAGGGGGAAGATGCTCATTCCTATATGGTGGACCTTTTTTGTGATTCTATGCCAGAACTTACTTAGTGGAATTGGGCTTTAGAAGTCCAACATGCCAATCGTGTACCCTTCACTTTAAAGCAACCAGGGGGTAGCAATTTTAGCCAAAATATACTTAGGATTAGCTAAGCGTAAAGCTCTGGATACTCTGGGGAGGTGGGTTATTATAGAACTAATATCTGGTGTAACTATTTGTTCGGTTTATGGCTCGAACCAAGATGACCAACAAATATTCGAGGATCTTGAATTAGAGCTTGCCTCATGGCCAAGATCGTTGGTTTTCTGTGGTGATTTAAATATTTCCTTGTGGTCTGCATTCAGGAAACAGACGCCGGACAGATATTCAGGTCAGAAACCAAGGGTATATAGAGCTAACAGCCAACTCAGAGACAGTTGCGATTTGGTAGATATCTGGGATGTCAAAAATCAACCTGACCCTGGGTATACGTATTTCTCATACCCTCATAGTAAATATGTCAGGATAGACTATATATTAGTGACAAGTGGTTTGGTTCGTCAAGCCGAAGTTATGAAATGTCCAAAAATAATCTTGGATCATAATCCCCTAATTTTGGCAATAAATGTAACCAATTTTACCAGACACTCTACAAATTGGACGTTTGATAGAAAGCTTTTGGTAAACAAAGATTATATCAAATTTATTAGAGATTGGACACAAAGTTACACTCGACATGAATCGTTACAGTGCATCTAGTGGGGTCATTTGGGACTGTTTTAAAGCTGCCCTTAGAGGGAAAACAATTGGCTATGTGGCTAGAACAAAAACACTGCGTGATATAAAAAATCGCCTGGTGATACAAAATCTGGCCAGTGCTGAAGAAAAACATATTTTATCGATAGCCCAGGGAAAAGATACTGCATTGTATACTGATCCTAAAAACAGAATTAAATAGCAGGCTGACCCAGCAAGCAGCAGAGACTTTTCAGTCGCACCGAAGTGCTGTGTATGAAAATGGTGAGAGAGCGGGTGAACAGTTGGCCTTACGCACTCTACAGAAGATCTCATATAACACGATATCCTCTATTAAAACAAACGGCCAGGAATATACAAATCCAGACAATATTGTTGAAGTATTTCAACAATATTACCAAAAGCTATATCAAAATGATACTTTAGCTGGTCCGGATGAAATTAGGAAAGCCTTAAGGGAATTTACAGAAGATACCAGGGTGGGTAAGACCCTAGACGATTTGACTAGAGATGATCTTGATAAAGAAAATAGTATTACAGAGGTACAATTAGTCCTGTCTGATTTAGCTTCCGGGAAAGCTGCAGGCCTCGACAAAATCCCCTTAGAACTTTATAAAATACTAGGAACACAAATATTACCCCTCTTATTGGATTTGTTTACTGGAATACAACTAAGTTGAACCCCTCCAGATTCTTGGAAAGAGACGAATATAATCATTTTTCTAAGAAGGGTAAACGTGTCGAGAATCCATCTTCATACCAACAAATCTCCCTGATTAACTCTGACTCTAAGCTCTATGTCAAAATTCTAGCTAATCGCTTCGGGAGGGTCCTTGAACATCTGGTCTCCCTCTGGCAACATGGTTTCATCCCTGGTAAGGGTACAACGGATCACACCCGTAGAATTATATCACTTTTTGATATCATGTCTGGGACAGGGGGCCAGATGTCAATGATCCTCCTTGATGCCGAGAAAGCTTTTGATCGGGTGTTATGGGAGTTTCTTTGGGGTGTGCTTGAACTAAACAGATTTCGGCCTGGGCTTATTAAATTGATTAGAGCCATGTACCAACAACCAAAAGCCAGGCTGCAACTAATGGGTATAGAATCTCGGGCAATTAATATATCGAGAGGAACGAGACCGGGTTGTCCCTGTTCTCCGATATTGTTTGCTTTGAATACTAATCTGTTGCAGACCCAGAAAATTAAACCAGTTATTGTTGGTGTGTATGAAACCAAAATACTAGCGTACGCCGATGATGTGGCAGTATTAACATCGAACCCCACAGAGGAAATTTTAGAAATAGAGATAATTACTCAGCAATTTGGTCGCTACTCTGGATACTCTCTCAATAAAGATAAAACGGTAATATTATGTACTAACAATATTAATTATGATGACCCCAGGAAAACACATAAGGCTACGTACCTTGGGGTATGCCTGAGCCCAAAGATTGAAAATATTAGCAATTTGAATTTTGAACCCCTAATTAAGAGCATAGGAAAAGATCTTAGGAGAGTTAATAGTTTACATCTATCAATTATCGGCAGGGGCAACTTTTTAAAAATGAATGTACTCCCTAGGGTATTGTATTTGTTTCGAGCTATCCCATTAATTGTCGAAGATAATATTATAAAAACACTTGAATCGCAATTGGCTTATTTTGTTTGGCAATATGGGAAGATTAGAAGGTCATTGAAATATTTTTCCCTACCACAAAATAGGTGTGGCCTAACAATGCCTAATATAATGTTATACTACTGGGCTGCTCTTCTTCATCAAATAGCACCTCTTTTTAATAACATGGCCTTGAGCAAAAATACATCAGCCACAGAAATACCGTCTATATATGAATTATCTGTCGGAAAGAAAGCCCAAGGGCTCATGCTGAAACAACTAGAGTCAAGCTACTATAAAAAAAGTTAAATTCAAGGTAATTACTGGGGCATGGAAAGTTTGGAGGAAGACTTCTAGATTTATGGCAATTTCGAAGTTTAACAGGTATACTCCTCTTTGGCATTCCTCTTTGCTACCCCTACAGGCTAATGATGACATGGCTAAAAAATGGGAAGGCATGGGTTTAAGAACAATCGGGGATTTCTGGGGGGGAGAGACAGATACCCGGTTTTTGACCCTACAAAGAACTTTTGAAATTCCTAATAATCATTATTTTAAATTTATCCAGATTAACACTATTCTTAATTTAAAAACTCCTAGGATCACACTGGAAAAGATTCAATTTTTTGATATCATAGTAAAGAACTCAACAATATTTGGAACAATATATGGCCTGCTCCTTGAAAAACTACCAGATGACGCAAAACACACAGAGTCGTCCTGGGCTGCCAAACTAGCTAATTCCAATATTGACATTGATATGAGTCTATCTTTAACATCATAAATATTTTTATCCTCTAACTTAAAAGCCCAGCTGTATAAAACCATCTTTAATCTATATTTTACCCCTGCCAAGCTGTTTGCATGGGGGAAAAGAATAAACAACTTTTGCCCCAGGTGTGGATCAGGGCCAGCTACCTTGCTCCACATGTTTTACGATTATGCTAAATTAACACCATTTAAAAGGATGCTGTCTGGTTTTTGGGAGGAGGTATTTGGGCATAGTGTAGCGGAATCACCTACACTTTTTATTCTTGGCCATGATAACACTCTGGGGCTAAGAGTGGAGGAGGAATCGTGTCTATTTGTTGGAACAGCGGTATATAGAATTTTACTGGTAGCTAATTTTAAGGATGCCGATCCCCCAACCTTTCAAATGTGGTTAGCTAGGTTCTGGGGCGTGTATAAACAGGAAGCCATCTACTCCACCAGAGGGAGGCACTCTAGAATGCGCGGCCTGGTCTAGGAATGTAAGAGGGCTGTAAGATAATATAACCACCTTTGTAGAAAGATGTTTATTAATGAGGATCTTCCTCTAAAATATTTTTTAAGTCATTATTTATTTCGGTAGCCTATGGTTCCATTTTGATGTTGTTTTTGTGTATAGAACGAGTGCCTTTATCTATGAATCACGAATGTTTTTATATATATTTATTCACTGATATGTATTTCTATTCTCTTTTTATTTGTATTAATTGGAGTTGCCTAAATAAAAATAAAAAATAAAATGAATATTCTTTGTGTTCTGGAGCTGCACCAGTATTTAATGGATAGCAAGTTGACTGACCCCAGGAAGCTTGCTCAGGAGGCTGAGCGCTGGACTAGTAACAGGGTTCACAAGGGGTATGTGGGTAACTCAGCCAATGGTGGGCAGGGTCCCCAGAAGAAGAGTGGGGGGACAGGCGTAATCAAAAGGAGTTCTCTCCAGGGGCCAGAAACAGCACCCTGGGTAAGGATTCCCTGCCCCCCGTTCTAAACAGCCAAGGCCCTCTAGGGGCAGGCAGGATAACAGGGGTCCAGGCAGGTGTTATCAATGTAATCAGGATGGCCACCTTGCGAATGACCCCAAGTGCCCCAAGGCACCACCAGCTTCCACTGGTGCACCTTCACCGGGATTAGTAAGTGTAGTGCTGATGGGGGGGTTGGTTCTTAGTGAGGGTGGGGAGCTAGCAGTTATGACCCTTGTCTCCTTAGGAGACAGAGAGATGGTCCTGGGATCCTATCTGCCTGAGAACACTAAAGAATATAGGCAGTGGGTGACCATCAATGGCAAGAGGGTGGAGGCTCTGAGAGACATGAGAGCCAGTGTTACATCTGTCAAGTCAAGTGTCAATGGGTGTCTGAAGAGCAGGTTATTTCCAATGTGTTTCACCCTGTAGTTGGTGCAGACAACTCTGAGGGCCAGTGTAGGTTGGCAACAATCAAGAGGACCTGGATCCTGAAACAGTAGCCCTGGTGCCTTCCAGGAAGAGGAATGACAGGGGGTGTTGGAAACCAGCCACAAACATTCCTGCGGGGGATGCCTTGGACCCCTACCAGAGCTGACCCATCGGCAGCAGGAAGGGGGTCCCCCCAGGGAGGAATTCTGCAAGGTACAGATGCCTCTCTCTTCATGGTTTTCGGGTATAGGCTGCAGATCAGTCCGGATCACAGCTGACTTATTGGGAAAATAAATTGTTGTATAGTGAGCCTAAGTACACTGAGCCTTGTGCAGCCTGTGTTCTGGTGGCACTCACGAGCTATAGGACCTTTCTTTTGGTTCTGGCTCATGATGTACCTTTAGCAGGACATTTGGCGTGCGACAAGACCTATCAGAGGCTTGTTACCCACTTTTACTAGCCCCAAATGAGAAGGCACGTTGGTACACACTGTAGGTCTTATCAGACTTGCCAGGCAAGTGGCAAGAGTGAAGGGAAATGTAAGGCTCCCCTCCAACCGTTTCCTGTGGTGAGCACCCCTTTTGAGTGGGTGGGCATTAATATTGTGGGGCCACTGGAACCCAAGACAGCCTTAGGCAACAAGTTTATCTTGGTCGTGGTGGACCATGCCACCCACCCGGTACCCAGAAGCTGTCCCTCTCAGGACAGTCACAGCCCCTTGGTGTGCCGTGCTTTGATGGGGATCTTTTCCCATGTGGCGTTACCCAGAGAGATGGTCTCTGACCATGATGCAAACTTCATTTCGAAGTACATGACATCTTTATCGGAGGAGTGTGGTGTGACATTCAAGTTCACCACTCATTACCATCCTCAAGGAATGGGTGGGTTTAGAGATTAAACCGAACCCTGCAGGGCATGATAAAGGGTCTTGCAGAACCCATGAGACGGAAGCAGGACATCTTTCTACCATGCCTGTTGTTTTTATATAGGGAGATACAGCATAAGTCCTTAGGGTTTATTTCCTCTGAATTACTGTATGCGTACCCTGTGGGAGGACCTCTGAGTCTGGTGAAGGAGGGCTGGGAGAAAACCCCTGGTAAGACCCCCGAAGTTGTGCTCAGCTGTGTTCCAGCCTTCTTAAACCAGACTCAGCGCTTCAGTAAACTCGCTCAGGTGAACCTGGAAGCCAGCCAAGAAAAAATGAAAAGATGGTACGATCAGAATGCCACTCTGGTCAAATTTCAGCTTGGCAAAAGAGTGTGGGTGATGGTACTAGTGGAGCCTTGTGCGCTCCAAGATAACTGGACAGGTCCATATGAGGTGTTGGAGCGCAAGAGTGAGGTGACCTACTTGGTCGACTTGCAGACTCCCAGGAACCCTTTGCAAGCCCTGCACATGAATCGCCTGAAGCCACACTTTGAGAGGTCTCAGGTGACTATTCTCCTTGCAACAGATGATGGAATGGTTGAGGGTAGTGAGCCTCTTCCTAACCTCGTGTCAACAAAGGAACATGATGAGACAGTGGATGGGGAAAACTTCTCTCCAACCCTGACCCCAGAGCAGCAAAGGTACTGTGCCAGGTGCTGGGACAGTTCGCCTTCCTGTTCTCCCTGACTCCAGGAATCACCACTTGGTGTGTCCATGATGTGCACACTGGGGACAGTCTACCTGTAAAGCATAAACTTTAAAGGGTAGCTGACAATGTCATGGCAAACATCAAGGAAGAATTTGCCAAGATGTTGGCATTAGGGGTGATAGAGCCCTCAAGCAGCCCCTGGGCCAGCCCAGTGGTCTTAGTGCCAAAATCTGTTGCGTCCAATGCCACTCTAGAACTCCGGTTCTGTGTGGACTACTGTGGGATCAATGTGGTCACCAAGACTGATGCGTACCCCATCTCCAGAGCTGATGAGCTTATTGATCAGTTGGGAGCAGCCCGGGACCTCAGTACATTTGATTTAACGCCTGGGTACTGGCAGATTGCCTTAACTGATGGGGCAAAAGAGAGGTCTGCGTTTTTAACACCAGAGGGGAACTACCAGTTCCGGGTCATTCCCTTTGGGTTGAAGAATGCCCCTGCCACGTTCCAGAGACTGGTACACTGGGCACTGTCTGGGCTGGAGGAGTTCAGCGCTGCATACCTGGGTGACATTGCTGTGTTCAGCTCTAGCTTGGAGGAACACTTACAGCACCTCTGCGAAGTGTTGAAGGCTCTGCAAAAGGCAGGCCTTACTGTCAAGGCCAGTAAGTGCCAGATAGGGCAGGAGTCTGTTGTGTACATAGGGTACCATGCAGAGAGCAGCCAGGCGGTGCCACTGCAACTAAAGATTGGCACCATTCTGGCTTGGGAGCCCCTCAAGACCCAGATAGAGGTGAGAGCCTTTTTAGGTCTCACCGGGTACAACCAACAGTTTGTCAAAAGGTATGGCACCATTGTTGCCCTCTTGACAGAGCTGACTTCAAGAAAGCAGCCCAGGAAGGTGATCTGGACTGATGCCTGCAGACCACTTTTGATGCTCTGAAATCTGCCATGTGCACGGTGCCCGTGCCTCAGGCACCTGACTTCTCCAAAGAATTTGTTGTGCAGATAGGTGCTTCAGAGCATGGTGTGAAAGCAGTACTCTCACAATTGAACGACGAGTGCTTGGACCAGCCCGTAGCTTTCATCAGTAGGAGGCTACTTCCCAGGGAACAGAGTTGGAGTGCAATTGAAACTGAAGCTTTTCCTGTGGTCTGGGCACTGAAGAAGCTAAGACCATACTTGTTTGGGATTCACTTCAGGGTTCAGACAGACCACAGGCCCCTCAGATGGTTGATGCAGATGAGGGGTAAGAATAAAAAACCATTGAGGTTGTCCATCTCCCTACAGGGAATGTACTTTATGGTCGAACACCGCTCTTGTATAGAACACTCCAATGCTGATGGTCTGTCCAGGTTCTTCCCCCTTAATGATGAGAATTCCCAAGAGGGTGGGTAGTTCTCCCTTCTTTGCAGTTGGAGGGTACACATGTTAGACCTGGCATACTTGGTGTGGTTCCCCCTGACTTTTTGCCTTTACCTCCTGTATTTTTTATACAGTGCTTGATTTTGTTTTTGCTGCCTTAGATGCTATGCGCACTGTGCCACTGCTGAACAGTGTTAAAGTGCACGTGCTCCCCATGAAAACTGTTATTATGATTGGCTCTCCCTGATTGGCATATTTGATTTACTGGTAAGCCCCTAGTAATGTGCACTACGTGTGCCAGGGCCTGTAAGTCAATTGCTACTAGTGGGCCACAATACCTCTGCTAACCAGAGACCCCCCCATATCTAACAGCCGAGAAGCAATGTGAGGACATTTATAACCATAAGATGTTCATTCTCACTCTGGGACTGTTCTGCAGTAACAATAAGATCATTTCTTTAATCATTTCATTCATTTTAATCTTGAATTTCTATTGGGTTATTGTATGAGGTAAACATTTTGATAGAACCTGACTGTCAAGAAGTTATTACAATCATTGTAATGTTGAAATGTTCTACATCAGTATGCCTGTTGTGATGAAGGAAGAGCACTCTTGCAGAAACTCTTCATAATGCATTGCGGGTATAGGTTAATTTAAAGGTTTTGGAATCAAGGCTATTGAAATTACCTACTGACAAATGGTTACTGTAATACCAGAACAAACACATGAAATGATAAGTCTTGCAATGAAAATAGAGTACTTGTACCTTATTAGTTTAGTTCAGATTCTAGGAATTGTATATGTTTAAAATTAACTATGTCACCTGTCTGCCTTAGGTGGTCTTCCACCCAACTTTTGACTTCTTCCTCCATTTTTTTTATCTTGCTTTGGCTGACATTAGGACTCTGCTAAGGTGCATGTGCTCACCCCATAAAACATTGTAATATTGGCTTACACCCAATTGGAATATATCATTTACTTATAAGTCCTGTGTTAAGTGGTTCTACATTTTCCCAGGGCCTGTGAATTAAGTGCTACTGGTGAATCTGCAGCACTGATTGTGCCACCCATTCAAGAACCCCTTAAACATGTTTGAGGCCTGCCATTGCAGAGTGTATGCAATTTTAAAGTGCAATGCAAAATAACCTTTTTGCAAGGCCCATAAGGTTCTTTTTATTACATATAAGTCACCCTTCTGGTAGGCCCTGGACAGCCTGAGGGCAGGCTACATTGCATTTATAAAGCACAGTATACATCATGCGAGAACTGCGCAGTTCCCGCAAACTCCTTAAGTCGGATGTCGGGGATTGCGGGAGAGAGACCACGGCGAAGAGGAGGAGGGCAGCCCAGAGATACCACAGTACAGGTAAGTGCATTTTTTATTTTTAAATGTGTGTTTATATATTTTTTATTGGGGGGTGGAGGCGGGGAGCATTTGTTAGTTGGGGGGGGGGGGGGGGGCTGGCTAATTCCATTCCACTGCAGAGTCAGGTTTTTGCCTAAACTCTGCATTCTCAGCGGAGTGTGGAGTAGGCAAAACTCTGCACCCTCTGCTGACGGAACGGAGTTCTCTGCCCGCCCTTAATCATAACCACAGCTCAAGGCCGTTGGAACTTCAACTCCATGACGCATCCTTAGAGCATGCCCTTGCATCTCTCATCAACAGCAGCCTCGACAATGATGCCAGACTTCACATCACAGCCCACAGCTCTTTGGAACTGACACATCTCCCCGACTGCTTTCCACATCCTCAACGTTGATCTTTGAATCGCAAGCCCAATCTACGGGATACTCAACGATGGTGCAGGCCCTTGTACTGCTGCCTCTCTGCATCTCAAAACCAACACATCTATTTGGCTGCGCAATGCATACTCAATGTGGATCAATGTAACGCTCAGCAAACCAGAAGGTACTTTTGTTCAGTGGGCCTAACTGGGTCCTTCTAGCTAGCCTGCGCACCATCCCAGTCAGCCTGAACTTGTGACTTTGCCTGGCCTGGCGCAACCAAATATCAACAGTTTAAGCGTTACATTTTTTGGCTCTATTTTCTCAAAAAAAATTAAATATATAAATCGCAGTTAAAGTATATAGAATAGATTTTTGTCATTTTGTTCTTGTTGTGGGCTCCTTTTGTGGTGTTGTTTCACAGTTTTACTGCTTGAAGTGTTGCACAAATACTTTGCACATTACCTCTGAGTTAAGCCTGCTCTGTACCATGCTACCTGAGGCTTGAGCACAGGTTGATTCAGGGTCTGCATGTGACTTCTCCAGATAAGAACTGTTGTGCTGCTTGAGAAGGGTTTCAACCCCCTCAACTCGATTGCTTACACTGGTGTTGAGCGGTGGGATTGGACTTGTGTTAGTGCAGTGCCATGCAGTAATTTTGTGAACACTGCCACTCCTCATAAATAATTTAAGACCAATTTGAGCAAATTCTCCCTAGTGGGACTTTTTGACTTCTAAAAATGTTTCTGTCTGTTGTGCCTGAATCCACCTCTTCAAGAATGGAGTTGGAGCAAACATGGAGTCTTACACAGTGGATCAGCCCAAAGAGTTCTGTAAAGAGAGGGGGACTTCCAACCAAGATTACCACTAGAAAGGTGGTATTCCAAAAGGTGCTGTGGGCCTGGGCAGAAGTCACTTGTTACAGCAACTGAAGGAGATGGACAGCTGAGGAGCATGTTCAGATCTCAGTTCTGAGAGCCAATAGCTTGCTGAAGGGGATGACTTGACCCGTAATTTGGAGCTCCATGACAGGGAAGGGAAAATTTGTTCTTCACGCTGCCTGACCAAGAGGAGCTTGAGGAGAGGAAGGAGGAGCCAGAGTTCAGTCTGGAAATGGTAAGGTTCAGGATGGAGGAGAAGAAACTGGCCATGGAGGAGAAATTAGCTTTGGCGCATTTTGCTCATGAAAGGAACCTTTAAGGAGCTGGAACTGTAAGTGAGGCAGTCAGATTCCAGCAGCATTGGAGTCAGCATACTTACAGTGTCTGATGGGGACAAGTAGGTCCATATCCCCAAAGATTTGGTGCTCAGTTATGTGGTGGTAGATGACATTGACAAATGGTTTACTGCCTACGAAGTAGCCCTCAGGGTTCACAAGCTCCCAGAAGAGCACAAGGAGGGTAGTTTGCAGAAACGCTACCCTCCAAGGGGACAGGACAACCTTCTTGTGTTAGAGGATGAGAAACATACCAGGTTCAAAACCAAGAAGGCTATCTTTATTTCTAAGTTTGGGCTGACTCCTGAAAAGTACTGCCAAATGTTCAGGGACAGTCGGAAGCTAAACAAGTCCTGGCTTAATTCTGTAGACTACTCCAGCAAGGCACTGATTAGCTGGGTTTGGGGCAGAAAGGTTAATGACTGCAATGGGTTGTACAATCTAATTCTCAGAGAGCACATGCTCAATACTTGTTTTTAAGAGCTGCACCAGCACATAGCTGACAGCAAGCTGACAGAACCCAGGAAGCTTGCTGAGGAGACAGACCTCTGGGCCTGTACCAGAGTGTCCAAAAATATATCAGGGGGATACTCCCACAAGTATGTCATAGGTCCTACCAGAAGAAAGAGGGGGGAGAACATCTTGAAAATAAGGAGTTCTTAAAAGGTCCCCAAAATAATTCCCAAAGGAGTAATGGAAACCAGTGGTAACCAGTCCCAGTCTGAGCCTAAAAAGAAGGGGTTCTTTGGAAAGAAGACAGGGAGGTTTGTACCCCAATGCACAGAGTGCTACAAGTTTGGGCACTCCAAGGGTAACGTTTGACAGGCCCAAATCTTCCTTTTTAATACATATAAGCCCTGAACAGCCCTAGGGGTGGGTACATTGTATTTGAAAAGTAGGACACGTACTTTTAAGTTTTCATGCCCTGATAGTGAAAAACTCTTACAATCATCTTTCACTACTGCAAGGCTTATCTCTCCCATAGGAAGACATTGGAGTTGCACTATTACATTTTATATATCTAATTTCGAAATGGGAAGACATTACCTGTTCATGTTTGGTGTCTCTGGAATTACAATTTAAAATCCTAATGTATGGTGAAGCCAGATTTGAAATTGCAATTCTGAAAATGCCCCTTTGAAAAAGTTATTTTTTCTTGCCTTAACCTTTTAGTACCTGTAGCCTGTCTATGGTCACCTGACTGGGTGCAGATGATTAGTGAGCTTTGTGCTGTTCTCCTAGACAACCACACACAATAGGGAGCTTAGGTGTGACTTGATGAGTCATCACTGGCAGGATGGGATAGAGGAGTTGGGCACTACCCCACTTACATTTGAATAGATTATGTTCTTCCTCCACACAAAGGACTGCAAACCCCCTGTAATTTGTATCCAGGGCAGGGAAGGCTGCATGCCTGGAAACTTCAAATGGAAACGTCTAGAAGCTTCTTCCCCCACATCAAAGGCACAACTGGCTATGTATAATGGGCTTCAGTCAACACCACTTTAGTATATAACTTGGCCTGTGGATACTCTGAAAGAAAGAAGGACTACTGTGCTGCTGAAGGAATGCCACTCAGGTGGACTGTATTCTGCTGGACACTTGCTTTGCTGTGCTGACCCAATGCCTGCTGCCTTCTTGCCTGGATGTGAATGACTGGACCTGTATCTCTTGAATCCAGAACCCAGAGTGACTCCAAGGGCTAGGTTTCTGCTCCTTTTGATCTGAAGCCTTGGGGATTTCAAAAACCTTGCATCTGCACCTGGACTCTGCCATCTGTGAGTCTACCCTGCCTAGTGATGCCCCCCCCAGTTCTGGACGGGGGCTTAAGGTGCTTTGCCAGCCTCTGTGGATCTAGCGGAATGGACATATCTCCTCTGCTGCATGGCACAACCCTGAACAGAACTGACGCATCTCAGCTGTTGCATGGATTGGATCTGTAGGAAAGACTCACATCACTGGTGCAGCCCGCATCGCCTTTGAAATCATCGCTGCACAATGCATTGTCAGTGCAAGCCATCAAAGCCATCACATCTCTCATTGATGTCATCCTCTACGTTGGACTCTGAATCGCAGCCCTGCAGATATTGGGAAATGACATGTCGCCCCGAACGTGTAACCCATCCTAGACACTGGTCTTCGCATCCCAAGCCCTGTAGGCGGGATCCTCAACAACAAGGCAGGATCTCTCACCGCAGCCTAGCCACAGCTCAGAACCAATGTATTGCTTTGGCTGCGCAATGCATCTTCAACCCGGATCCATGCAAGACTCCATGAAACCTGGATTGAAGGTAATTTTGTTCAGCACGCCTAGTTGGGTCACTGTAGCCAACCCACGCACCATTCTTGGTCATGTTGAACTTGTGACTTTGTCCCGGTCCAGCGCGATCAGATAATTACAATTGACATGTTATACCTTTTAGTGCTTATTCTCTAAAAACTTTAACATTTAATATCTCTGATTCTACCAAATGGATTTTTGTTTGTCTGATCTTATTTTATTCATTAAAATCACTCTATATTTCTAATCCTGTTTTGGACTTTTTCTGTGGTGTGTTGTCACTGGTTTAATGTTTGGAGTGTTGAACAAATACTTTTCACATTGCCTCTGAGTTAAACCTGGCTGCTCTCTGCCAAGCTACCCAAGTGTTGAGCGCAGGTTAATTTAAAGTGCGCTTGAGACTTCACCCTCAGAAGAATTGTGATTGCTGATTGACAAGGGTTTCTTGTTCCTCAATAAGTAATCTCATTTCTTACAGTGATTAAATAATGGAATAATATATTTAAGCAGTATCAGCAGGGCCACTCAGTAAGAATTTACAAATTATTACTGAAACCACTGTCACCTGGCTTACTACATTGCCCACACAAAACAACACAAAATGCATTTGATTTGATTAAAGAAGAGGTGCTATTGTCATGTGTTTCCTTTAGAACCCTCTTAGTTTGCTCGTATTTTAGTTTGCTTGTACATTTAGTCTGCTTAGCCTTGAACAAGTTACACTTGGCATGTTTGTTTTTCTGCCATGACATTATTTTAGAAAAGACTGCACATGTTTTTGTTATAGTTTCTAACTGTCTGAACATCTTGTACAAGGTCAAACAACACTGTGCTCGGTCTTTTGTGATCAGTTAGCAAACATATTTTGGCACTTAGACACAACATACATTCACATCTGCTATTTTCAAGAAGACACCTTGTAACATATACACAGAGATGAGTCGTTTTGAAAACATAGCAAAGACATTCTAGCAGAGCAAAGGTGACAATTGCATGAGCGAAGAAAACTGGTGAAGCGATTCTGGAGCTGACTAATCTGGCTGTGTGAATGAAAAACGATTTGCATCGCCCACTGACTAATGTTTTTATCTGCACCTCTGAGTAACGTGTACTAAACAACTTTGGTTTAGGAAGTGCGACTTACTTTTTAAAATACACAGCGCCGATTGATTTAAAAATTTGCACTGTGTAATATGTAATTTGTAATTTTTGAGCTTTCCTTCACTCACCACTTATATCACTCCTGCAGCCCCGGTCCACCGCAAGCGCTAGGCTTGTTTGAGTGGAGGTTCCTTCTTCCGGCTTCCCAGCCGAGGCAGGCACCGATTGGATGAGCGGGTAGAGGCGGAGCTGATGAAGAGCCCGTCCCCTACATAAGCCCATAGAACTTTTTATTCTCCCTGATGACAATCGCATGAGCTAAGGAAACTGGTGAAGCGATTCTGGAGCTGACTAATCTGGCTGTGTGAATGAAAAACGATTTGCATCGCCCACTGACTAATGTTTTTATCTGCACCTCTGAGTAACGCGTACTAAACGACTTTGGTTTAGGAAGCGCGACTTACTTCTTAAAATACACCGCGCCGATTGATTTAAAAATTTGCACTGTGTAAAATGTAATTTGTAATTTTTGAGCTTTGCTTCACTCACCACTTATATCACTCCTTCAGCCCCGGTCCACCGCAAGCGCTAGGCTTGTTTGAGTGGAGGGCGCAGAGAGGTTCCTTCTTCCGGCTTCCCGGCGGAGGCAGGCACCGATTGGATGAGTGGGTGGAGGCGGAGCTGATGAAGAGCCCGTCCCCTACATAAGCCCATAGAACTTTTTATTCTCCCTGATGACAATCGCATGAGCGAAAGAAACTGGTGAAGCAATTCTGGAGCTGACTAGTCTGGCTGTGTGAATGAAAAACAATTTGCATCGCCCACTGACTAATGTTTTTATCTGCACCTCTGAGTAACGCGTACTAACCGACTTTGGTTTAGGAAGCGCGACTTACTTTTTAAAATACACTGCGCCGATTGATTTAAAAATTTGCACTGTGTAATATGTAATTTGTAATTTTTGAGATTTGCTTCAATCACCACTTATATCACTCCTGCAGCCCCGGTCCACCGCAAGCGCTAGGCTTGTTTGAGTGGAGGTTCCTTCTTCCGGCTTCCCGGCTGAGGCAGGCACCGATTGGATGAGCGGGTAGAGGCAGAGCTGATGAAGAGCCCGTCCCCTACATAAGCCTGATGCCCTCTATGACGCACAGCGAATACGCACTGCGACCGCGCCATAGCCGCGCCAAAGACAAGCCTAAGACCAGCCCGTCTGGGCCCGGCCGGGACAGTACGGGGCATGGGGCACGGAATTATACCCTACCGGTGCTGCAAAACACAGGTATGAGCTTTGACTATCTAAAGAGCCAGCGCCCCAAAAAACACAAAGACTGTATTGTTCTACTGCCTACTCTCACTAGTAGCATTTCGTGCTGTAATTGCAGTTTGACTCTTTCCAATTTTCAGCCCTGCCCTGATCCTAAACTCTGCAAGCCAACACCAAAACAACGAGCTAAACCTAAGACTCGTGATTTTTCCTTCTACAGTGCAAACTGCAGATCCTTACCACAACACAAATTAGATATTTTTAATCTCTTATTAGACAACAAACCCAGTGCCCTCTTTCTAAAGGAAACATGGCTGCACGATAGCGCAGGCCCTGACATAGCAACCGCCCTCCCCCCTGACTATGCTATAGTAAGGAGAGACAGAGAGGGTCAAATAGGAGGAGGAATCGCCATTATATTCAATTGAGAATTTACATGTACATTAGAACCCGTCCATATTCCTGACTGCGAAGCAGCCACCATTAAAATTACATTTAACCCCAACTTTACGGCCTCTGGCATCCTAATATACAGGCCCCCTGGGAATGCCAACTCTTTGGCTGCTAATCTGGCGAACTACATTACTCCCTTCCATCTCGCTTCTAAAAACTTCTCTCTTCTGGGAGACCTAAACCTGCATTTCGACGACCCCCGAAATACGGCTTGCACAAACTTACTTGATGATCTAGCAGCTCTGAATATGACACTACTTAATTCTGGACCTACCCACAAGGCAGGGCACTTGTTAGACCCCATTTTCACCCATATTCCCGACCTTAACTGGTTAGACACAACCCCAATTTGCTGGTCAGACCATCATCTTGTTCATTTTTGTCTAAAACTACCTACATCTCCTAAAATAAACAGTGCCTGGCCTACATCTACTATAAGGAACTGGAAACTACTCGATATTGAAAAACTCAACCACACTCTAGCCAGGCATCCTTAAGGTCCAGACACTGACATAGATAGTATTGCTCTGGCCACACATTCTTGGCTAGAAAGTGCAGTCGAAACATGCCTCCCCCTATCTCGAGTAAAAAGCAATACCCACCGCCACCCAGCCCCTTGGTTTACTGAGTCCCTGAAAACCATTAAATCGAAATGTAAAACCCTCGTAAGAAATGGCGGAAAGACTATGCCCACAACAAAAAAAACATATATCACAAAGCCAGAAACGAATACCACTCAGCTTGTACTAAAGCCCGAGCCCTTTATGTGGCTAATACCATCAATACAGCGCCCAACAAAGCGAGAACGCTTTTTAATACAGTAAAAGACCTCGCAGGGGCTAAAACGGTTGCATCGGCCCGCCCTTTGAACAAAAAACAATGCCAAGATTTCCCTTCCTTCTTCAACGAGAACATTGAGAAAATCATCTTAGGCATTAGGAGCAACCTTCCTATTCATGACCCTGTAGAAGTAATTCCCCCTGGTTGAGTGAAATTAACACCATTGAATTCTGGCCTTCCTTCACCTTGGAATCACTCATTTCCACCTTTAAAACAGTCAAATCAGGCTCCCCTGCGATCCGATACCTGTCTCTGTTCTCAAGAAATTGGATGTCCCCTTCCTGACCATTATTGTCGAAACTATAAACTCTTCCCTCCAGCTCTCTGCTGTGCCCTCACTCTGGAAACATGCCATGATCAGCCCACTCCTGAAAAAACCCACAGCCAACCCTGAACTCCCCATGAACTATCGACCCATCTCTCTTCTCCTCATCTTTTCAAAACTGCTGGAAAGGCACATTCACTCTGCTCTCACCCTCTATCCCTCTATACTGAAGATAACTCCCTTCTTCACACATCACAGTCTGGTTTCAGAGCAGGTTTCTCTACCGAAACAGCCCTACTAGGAGTTACAGCAAACATCAGGAAACTCTTAGATGATGGTCAGACAGTCGCACTCATTTTGTTAGATTTGAGTGCGGCTTTCCACACCATCTCCCATTCCAAACTCCTGGCCACACTTGGGAGAAACGGCATCCGCGGTGATGCGCTCAAATGGATTGAGTCCTTTCTGTCACACAGAACATTTTAAATCACATCCCAGATCGCTTGCTCCGATACAGTTAGCACCTCCCACGGAGTACCACAGGGCTCCATCCTGAGCCCACTGTTTTTTAATCTCTACCTTAGACCCCTGGCTGATTTAGCTGATAAATCAGGGCTCACTCTTATGACATACGCAGATGATTCTCAAATCATCTTCTCCCTGTCAGAGTCAAACCCACTGGCCCCTCCCATCTTAAACAGGGTCTCCAAAATATCTTCAGCTGGATGTCCACTAACCAGTTGAAGTTAAACGGAGATAAGACCAAAATCCTCCTCCTGGGGAAAAATAAAGACCTATGGAACACAACTCACTGGCCCTCCGAGCTTGGTACAATCCCCACTCCAGCCACTCAAGTAAGAAATCTGAGGGTTACCATTGATAACACCCTGTTCATGAAGCAACAGGCAAATAAAGTGGTTGGCCTTTGCTTCACCATCCTGAAATGGTTAAAAAAGGTCCTTTGGATGCTGCCCCTTGCTACTCAAAAGTCCGTAGTCAATGCACTCATTACGTCTCGTCTTGACTACGGCAACATTCTCTACCTGGGCTCAAACCAATCAGTCATTAAACGCTTACAACTGGTCCAGAACTCAGCAGCAAGACTACTTTGCAACATCCCAAAAACTTCCAGTGTGTCAAAACATCTGAAAGACCTACATTGGCTCAGGGTAGACAACCGCATCAGGTTCAAAGCCCTGAGTTATATGTTTAAGATCAAATCCGGCACCGCACCTAAATATCTACAAGCCCTTGCAACCTCCAACATTCCGGCAAGAGCACTACGCTCCCAAGCCTCTGCAAATTTCACGATCCCGAGGTTCAAACTTGCAAGAATGGGAGGAAGATCCTTCTCTGTCCTAGGGCCCACTCTCTGGAACAAACTCCCTCTCCATATTCACAAAGAAGACAGTTATGTCAGTTTTAGAAAGCACCTGAAGACCTGGCTTTTCCAAAAATAACCACCATGTTTATTTATTTATTTATTTATAGCATTTGTAAAGCGCATCTGCAACCCTACGGGCATCCTGGCGCTGTGTACAATTTGCTGATAAAATACTGTGCATCAGAGTAGGGGAGGAATAGTATTAAGGTTCAGGTGAGATTAAGCTTTGAGGAAGAGCCATGTTTTCACTTTTTTTCGGAAAGCCATCAGTTCGTCTGTTTTCCTAATGTCGATAGGCATTTTATCCCACAGATGGGCTGCGGCTATGCTGAAGGCTCTACCACCATAAGTGGCTTTCCTAATTCTGGGTATGCTTATAAGATTGGAGGATGAGGATCGGAGGGACCGTGTGGGTATATACCATTTGAATTTCTTTTGAAGTGGTCGGGGGCCCATCCCGTGTACTGCCCTAAAGACAATGCAGAGGGATTTAAAACGGATCCTTTGATGTACAGGTAACCAGTGAAGGTCGGCCAGAGTGGCCATGTCATGTGGTTACCTTTCCTAAATCGCTTTAGTCTGCCATCGGCGCCGGGAAACCCTTGTTGGGTAGCTGCGCACCATACAAATGTAAAAAATAAACAAATAAATAAATAAATACGGTCCGGACGAGAGAGAGATCCACTGCCTGAGTTTTGGAAGAACTACCTATGCATAGTGATATGGGATTTGGCTCCAGAGATATATAAATATAACACTGTGTTTCCGCAATGGGGGTGGACTGAGGCAGATAAATATTTCACCATATTAGAACTTCTTATTGTTTATAGTTTTCTTGTAATGCTCCTCATGCTGTTGGAATGCATATGTTTCCTAATTACAGCTCAGATGTTTTATAATACGATAAGTTTCAATAAATATTGTAAAATGTTCTTGTGTCTTTTTTGATTTTTATGGACATGCATGAGTGAGAAAACAAAAGGTTGGAGACCAAGCTCTTTCCACGGTTCCCTAAGAGGACTACATTGTTGTTTTCTGAGGCTTTAACTTACCTGTCACTCTGGAAGATCATAGAGCAGGCAAAGCACTATGAGCCAGTCTGGACTGGGGCTTAAATGTACTGATGTGGTATGGTGACTCAGTCCCAACCTACTGATGATTTGCGATCTCAGGCATAGCTCTTTCTCTAGGCAGAATCCCTGCAACATGGAACAGCCATGTTTGGTCTGGTAGATATTGCACAGGTGTCCTGAGTAGTGCTTGTGTTTTTCCATCATACCCCTTACACCTACCTCTGGAGACGTCCATGGTGTTGGGAATTAATCCTCCACAGTATTTAGGAAGTACCAAATTTTGTGGTTTTTCAAGCTTGAAAGTTTAAAAAAATAACATTTTTTGTGTTGCACATTATTTAAATTGCTGTTATATCAATAGCTGCAATTGCTGTTGTCATTCCTGTAATTGCAGACCTGCTGTCCATGCACATGTAATGCATCAGCAAATTACTGAAGCAGGAGTCCTTGGTAATTCACTAATTATTCTTGGCTACATACAGGAAATTCCTCTACATCTATGGGCAGATTTATGAAGGACTTGCGCCACGTTTACGCCGCCGTTGCGTGACACAACGGCGCAGAAACGTGGCGCATCCCTGCGACCTATCTACAACGTGACGCATCTAGGCAGAAGCGTCACGTTGTAAAGCCCTGCGCCACATGAAACCTGCGTCAGGTTTCAAGTGGGCGTTCTGTCACAGGATGGGAGTTCCCTCGTAGGAAAGCCCCGTAAAACTGACGCAGTGAAATCTACAAGATTTTACTGAGTCAGTTTTACGAGGCTGCTGCATCAAATCCCTACGCCTGCTTGAAGCAGGCGTAAGGAGTGACGCACCAAGTTATGTATGGGTGGCCTCTGTACATTGCAGGAGTTGCGTCGCACTTGCGAAGCTACTCCAGCAATGCGCCGCCGGTACACTACAAGATGCGTCACGCATCTGCCCTTCCTTGCACCATGGTGCGCCGCATTGTAAATGCGGTGCATCTGTGGTGCCACAAGGAGGAAATTGCGTGACGCATCAGTTCTGGCACATTCCTGCTGATTTGCAGAGATGCGCCAGAACTCTTAAATCTGCCCCCTAGTGATCACCACCAAATCTGTTTCTCTCCTGTTGGGTGGTGCAGAGAATGCACTTCAATCCATACCTCCCTCCACTAAAAGTACCAGCAACACAACCTAAGTGAGTACTTTTCCTACTCTTCTGCAGCTGAGGTAGTTTAGATTGATCCACCATCTGTGGATCCACTGTTTTTTTGATTTTTCAGGTCCCTTTACAAAACCAGAGCATCCTGTTTCTTAATTAAGTACTTCTGGGTATTTTGTGGGTCAAGATGATTTTTCCTCAGATGATTCTTCTGTTTTAGACACTCCTCCTGAATGGATCTGTGTTTTTGTTATCATGGCTGAAACACACTTATCTGGTCCCACCTTGGATATATGTTTGGATGACACTTTCCTTGGTTTTAATAATCCTGTGGATTGGATTTGTGACAGATGTTTTTTTGCTGATTAATGGCCAATACCTTCCAGAACATTCTGCGGCGGAACTAGCGGATGGGGTGTTGGCCTCCCCATTTCTTCTTCGCATAAGCTGAAAAGAGACACTCGCCTTTTGAACATTTCAGCTGTTCAAGTAACTGATGAAATTGTTTGAGATAAAGTTCCTTGCAACACATTTGGTTCTACGCAGATCCTGCAGATACCATATGTGTTTAGAGTTTCTATGGGGGATGTTTTATTATCTGGCTTTCATTCACATGATTGGGACATTGATACTGTAAACTCCATGCTTTCAGAGCTGGAATATTATACTGTTTGAATCAAAGGATTTGTACCTTTATCCTGCTAACTATGATGAGAGGTTCTGTTACCATTATGTACATAATTATTTACATCGAGCTAGTGTAATTACACACATAGTAACATTGTCCCACTCCTCCGCCAGGGAGTGCCAAAACATACAAAGGTAAATGTACCTATTTTTCAGCATATAACCCATCAATTCCAATGTGCTTTTATTTTTAAACTTGTCCCAACACCCATGAAAAAATATATGCTTACCCAAACTAAATTTTTGATACGGAATCATTTGTTGCATAATTGGCTATGAGAGGCTATGATTATTGGTAGGACACCATTGATTTGAAATCAATATGGGGTACAAAATTGTGGCAGGTACAGTGTAGGGATACTTTATTTCAAGCCTGCTTAATTCCAACTCAAATGATTTTCCTGAATGACAACATTCAGCAGACTACATGTCTGGGATTGGCTAAGATTAAATAAATGAATCCACCAACCATATCTTCCTTTGCACGATTTGAGAATTGGCAACATTTAATCAATTGTTATTGCTGACCAACTTGATAGTATGTTACAGAATAGTACATTTAACACCACCATTTGAGGTCCTTACTGGTGGTTATTGTGGCCAGTGGACACAAATGGATGTCATGTAAATGTCTTTTTATTTCAACACCGGGATGTAAAGCTAGCTGACCTGATCCTCGTGATTCTTAGGCCGAACACTCAGGAATTCTTACTGCCTATTCATTGGGAAACTTATGTCAATAATGGTTAGCACACTCTACACTATCTACAGTGAAGCACCAGCTTTCTCTACTATCAGAGGACATGGACCTATCAGTTCAGTTCAAATAATCTTTATTTCAGTCATGGACCATAAAAAGTGCAGACATATAATCAATAAAAACATCATTAAGACAGTGTACAACAGCATTAAAAAGAAGTACTCAATTGGAGATCATAAAAGCTAAAAAGATGGTTAAAAGACAAAGTACAAAAGTTAAAAAGGTTAAAAAGAGGAACAACAAGGACAATTACTGAGCAGGCAAGACACATGTAACACACCTAAAATGGGCTGGGGATAACAGTTTCATCGGGAGATGTTATTAATGAGTGACCAGCGCCTGCGCCACATAGCGAGCAAGAAGCGGGAAACTGAAAATACACCTGGAGAAGAGGTCTCAGGTTTCAGGATTCTAAGTGCCTGTTGATAGTGTTTAAACCCCAAATTTCTACATAATTGGACAAACCATCGCTGCCTGGTAAGCTTGTAATATGGGCAGAAAAAGAAAACATGGGGCTCAGTTTCCTCCTGTTCACCACATGCTGGACATTCTAGGAGTCTAGATTGGGACCATTTATGAGAAAAAACCCTAAGTGGTAATGTGCCATGCCTAAATTGTACATAGAGTTTCCTCGCTACACTGGGCAAAATCATATCCAAAAAGGGCTCCAGTCTGTACTCCTCTTTAATACTAAGAAACGCTATTGTTAAAGAGCCCAGCGCAGAATTACTAAGAATATCCATCGTCTGGTGGTTACGATAAAGTCTCAGCAGGTCAGCGCGTGACATCTCTGGGCAGGCTACTTCAGTATTGCTCCAAAGCTCTAAGTTACCCAGCCTATTGCTCTCATTTTTTATGTAAGCAAACCACTGAAGTTTTTCTGTCCCAGGCAGGCTCATAAGTTCTTTAACTTCGGATCTAAGGTTCTTCAATTCTGGGGTAACCCACAGTCTGCGCCAGTATGTTGGTGGGCGTAGACCGATTTCTTCATCTATTGGTCTAATTCCTAGATCCATCTCAAGAGAATAAGGAGAGTACTGGCTGGACGAGCCATTGAAGATCTTCAAAACAGTTTTCTGCCTTGAGAATGTATTCTGATTAAGAGTGCCCCCACAGTTCCGCCCCATAAATTATAGCTCCTCTGGCTTGTGCTTTATAGATTTCAAGAATGAAGGCAACTGGTTTAGAGGTGGATTTCCTGTGCAATTTTAGGACACCCCCCATATCTGTGCCAGCCTGAGTTTGGCCTTAGCAATCTGGGGGCCCCATTCCATGCTATCTGTAAGGGTGACACCCAAATATTCGAATACCGTTACCCTTTCCAGAGTAGTGCCATTTAAGGAGGGGTTGGGACGAGTGGTCTTAGGTGGATTACAGACCATATACTTTGTCGTTTACGTATTAATTTCCAACCCCCTTTTCTTACAGAAACTGGCAAAACTGTCTAGGACACACTGTATTCCCATCGGGGATTTCGACAATAGAAGGGTGTCGTCTGCAAACATCAGTGCCACTACGTGTTCATTTCCTATTTTCGGGGCATCGATGTCTTTGACCCCCATAAGATGGACAATTAGGGCATTTATGAAAAGACAGATAAGGGTGGGGGCCAAGACACACCCCTGTCTGACTCCTCTTTTGACCGAAAACCTAGGTGTTAAAATACCACTTTTACCACTCTTGACTTGTACAAAGTTGTTTAAGTGCAATCTTTCAATAATATCAAGAAGGTAGGTAGGGATCCTCCAATACCACTCATAAGAGTTCCCAAGGTACCAGATCGAATGCCGTCGTAAGGTCAACAAAAATCAAATAGAGGCTGCCACCCTCTACTTTGACCGTTTTCCAATACAAAAGTTGCAATCTAAGCAGTTGGTCTACGGTGGATGTTTTTTCCCTAAATCCGGCTTTGTATGGGCTCTATATCTCATGCTCCTCCATCCATGCCTGAAGTCGATCGAGGATAATCCGCGCAAAAAGTTTTTGGCTAACATCGATCAAACTGATTGGACGATAGTTTGCGGAGATTAATGGAGAGCCCTTTTTAAACACTGGTACAATCTCAGCCCCCACTCAGGTTTCTGGTATAGGGTAACCCTGTAGTATGGCATTAAACATCAGGCAAAAGTATGGAATCCATACTATTGGTTGATCCCTAAAGAGATCCCCGGGGATTTTATCAAGGCCCTGTGCCTTTCCCACCGGGAGTCTCTTGATTGCACCCTCCACCTCAATAGGGTTATCGCTATACCTACATCAGTTTCCGTTCTGGACAATATGGGAGTATGCGCAAGGCTATATAGGAAACCGGTATGTTCTATGTAGGAGATAGTCGGCACCATGGATGCAGCTGTTTCAGTTGAATACAGCAGCCGGAAGTGTTTAATCCACTTCTCAGGCGCAATATTCGGCTCGTCTGCCACTTGACCGTGTCCGCATCCAGTTCTCACTATTGCCCAAAATTCCCGCATGTTCCTATTCCCCAGAGCAGTTTTTATACTGTACCAATTACAGTTTTCCCATTCTTGTTAAGCCTCTACAATATCCTGCTTAAACTACTGCCTCCTAGTTTCAATTTGGGTCCAGTTGTGCGCTTTAATTGCCTCAATTAATAAGGACTTTGCCTTCTTACAATTGCAGTCGAACCAGGATTGGGTCTTCTATTTCGACCTGTGTTTGATCACTATTGGATTGAGTAGATCTGCTAGGTCAGCCACCAGTCCTGCATGTAAATTGTGCATTATATTTATCATCATTTCCTGGCCAAGCTCAATAAAAGCACTCATTTCCACTAAGCATGAGCGGGAAATCCGTTACGCTCGCGGATTTTGCGGATTTTTGGGAAATCCGCAATCCGCGAATTTTGCGGATTTCCCGCAAAATCCGCAAAAAAAATCCGCGAGTGTAACGGGTTCAAAAGTTGAACCCCCACTCATGCAACTATTTTACAATGGTGCCAGCAAGCTGCCAGCGCCGCTGTAAAATAGTTACAAAGTTAGCTTGCACAGGAACCACTAGATAAAATGAAGCAGGTGCTGCTTTATTTTATCTAAGTGCTTCCTGTGCAAGCTAACTTTGTAACTATTTTACAACGGCGCTGGCAGCTTGCTGGCGCCATTGTAAAATAGTTACAGGCACAGCCTTACACAGGTCACTCAAGGGACCCCTGCGCCCTTCAGGGCGATTGCATAGTAACACACACATGGTCACTCGAACTAGTTGATGCTCAAATTCAGTGACTCATTCATTAGCCCAAAAACAATCATGAGCGTCTTCGAGGCTGGACAGGTGTGCCTCTTCCCAAATCTACCGTGGAAAATCAGCTGTGATGCTGGGTAGAGGGCGGCCTTTGCATGGTCGCTCGAACTAGTTGATGCTCAAAATCAGTGACTCATTCATTAGCCCAAAAACAATCATGAGCGTCTTCGAGGCGGGACAGGTGTGCCTCTTCCCAAATCTACTGTGGAAAATCAGCTGTGATGCTGGGTAGAGGCCTTTGCATCCTTGACTTTCATGAGCACAATCCCCGTGCTGTTCCTGTGACCAGGAGCTTCTTTCTCTTTGTCAGGATTCATCGAGTAGCCACTGTAGCTTCCTCAAGACTGTTATCCAAATCCTTGTCATGGCCCCGTTCTGCACGATCTAATGTGTGGTTCCCTTGCTCCTCTGGCAGACTGAGAAATTCCAGAGGTAATCCAAGTCATTGAACTAGAGAACTGATAAGATTGTATATAGTTCACCTCCCTAAGATGGCCGCTCAATGTTCCACTTAGAGTATTCGATAGATGCGCCCTCTAGTGGGCTTCTGGAAGGCGCGCGCTCCTAACTGCGCACTTCAACGAAGATTCCGTTCGAGAAGCTTGTTCTTGTCGCTGCTCCGCGTCAACTATTCATGACGGGAGAATAACAGCAATAATAGAAGATATTCAGCTTGTCATAGTAATTGGGTTTACAGAGACGTTTGTAAGAGAAATCCCTACCGTGCGCTCTCACAGCTCAGAGAGGCACCTCAGTCCAGACGAAGTTCCCGGCCGCTGTCACAGAGCGGTGACAGCTGTCATCCAGATTTCATAGCTGCTCTTTATGAGAAGACGTGTGTCGTGGAAGACTTGACCAGACTCGACGAAGTTGAGTATCCAACTGAGGAGATTCCAGAACTCTCCAAGTAAGGTGTTACATCTTCTCGTCAAGCCAGCAAGTACAAGAACAGTATTGTCAGCATTCGTATTTACCCCCCGGACATTCCCCCTTGCGTTTTTCCTTTCCTTTCCCCCCCCTTGTACCTTCCTGTATCCTTTTTTGCGTGCTACGGAAATTCTGTTGAACTCTTGCTTGAACTTCTGACAAGAAGATCAGCTCTTCATAGAACCCCCAAGACCAAGTCTGACAAAGGGCTTCACATGTACTAGTTCAGTCAGAGAGAGAGAGTGAGCGAGTGTGGAGAAATATTCTGGGTGGAGATTTTAATGTTCATATATGTCTTCACTGCAGGAAGCTCAGTCAGATAACATTCCACAATATAGAAGAGAGGCAAATACCTGGGCAGAAACTGGTAGGACAAGTTTCGTTTACCTTTTAAGAATAGTCTGCATAGTGAAGGAAGGTTTGTGGTATATTCTCTGCTTCTTTCCCTTCTGTGTATTAGGCACCTTCAGAGTCGACGGCAAGACATATAGCAGTCACTAGAAGTAAGGGGTGCCAGTCGAAGTACAGGTATTCTCTTCTCTGTCCACTTCCCCTTTCCCTGCTGCTGGTGGTCTTGCTCTTGAAGCGAGGGTACCGGTGGAAGGGTGATCGGGACATTCGTCAGTACTGCCCCTGCGAAGCGTTGGAGCACCAGGACATCGTGACACTCTTCATATAATTGTGTTCGCACGGGTTGCTGCAAGTTCGCACGCGTTTTGTACAATTTCGCAATTTGCGAAATTGTACAAAACCCTCGCGAACTTGCAGAAACCCGTGCGAACATAAAAAAATCTGCAAATTCGCGAGAATTCGCGGATTTTGCGGATTGCGAGTACGCAAATCCGCAAAATTCGCGAACGCGAGATTCGCAAAATTCACCCATACTTAATTTCCACAAGATAATTTTGGACAACTGAGTATAGAGCACACATTTTATCTGGAGATTGTTTTACCATAGGCCATTTAAACCTTCTTCTATTACTGGAAAGAATCAAAGCGTTTTCCTTCCTAGTTTTTCCCCTGGAGCGATGGCTGTCTCAGGAAGTCTTAAGACAAGGGTTAGGGCATTATGGTCGCTGTCATGACGTAAGAGGACCTCAAAATCAATGACCCAAGACCATGACCTTGTCTCTACCAAGATGTAATCTATCCTGGAGGACTGGCCAACACAATTAAATGTGGCTTTCCTGTCCCAATCTAAATGGGCTTGGCCATTTCAGGCTCTCAAAGAATGGGCCATCGTTATAGAATTTACTTGGAGAGACAGTGGTGACCAGACCTTAATAGGGGCAATCTGAAGCTCAGGGATTGACCATTGTTCATCTACTTCTCTAGTAAGTAGGTTTCCAAGGCCAGGTAGAGGCTCATATTGGCAGTTACGATCCCTCGCAATAAACAATCTGCTCTCTCCCATAACAGTGGAAATAAAAGTATCCAACAAACCCAAAGTAGGAGATTCACTCCCCAGCCTAACCGGGCGAGAATAGACATTTATAAAAGTCATCCTTAGGTTGGACGGGAACTTGAGTGTGACACATTGGAGATCTCTAGTTGGAGTATTTAATTGTGTCACTGTGCATCCCAGATGGGAATCCACAATTATCAGTAATCCCCCATAGGGTCTGCCCCTTTCTCCTATAGATGCCATATTGTTATAGGACACAAAGCCCAACCTTACTATCTCTTCCCTTGCCCATGTCTCCTGGAATAGACAGACATCAAACTGATCTAAAAAATACCCCCAGTAAGGGCAGGCTATTTTTTTTGGTAGGCCTGCCACATTCCATGACAAGACTTTAAAATTATTCACCGGGGTTGGCTCCCCCCCCAGAGGGCCAGGGTTTAGCGAAACAGAGGGAGCAGTGAAAATAATACTAGTTCCTCCACATACACTAGTGGATTTCTTCTCAGTGTGTGCCCCAATCGGTTTGTAACCACCCGTTGGGAGGGGTCCATCCATTTTAGATGATCCCTCCAGCTTATTGCAGTGTAAAATGTCCCGATTTTGTGAATCCAAACCCACCCCGTTACTGAGTGTAAAATGTTGGTGAATTTGACTTGGATAGGGTGGTACGTCGGAGGCCCATAATCCAGTTTTATCATATTTGAAAACTTCAGGCCTTCCCAGTCAATCTACATCCCCCTACGGCCCAAAGCGATTTGATACCAGAATATTGAATGATGACGAGCAGTGTGGATGGATTGTAGGGGTTTTATACGATTGCATTCGCCACCTGCCACAGTCCAAAGCAGTTTCACCCATACTTCGAGAAGAGGGATAGAAAAAGTCCAACATGAACACTCTGATGGCTGTTTGTTGTTCCAAGAGGTATGAGTTTTGAGATACTAGTCTATAAACAACCTCTGGGTCCTTAAAATTAACAATAACACAGTCCCCTGGTATTGATTCTTTTATAGAACCCACCCACGCCACCCTCGGTACCATCAAGATCTCATCAGCCCTGTTGTAGGGGAATTGTTTATATGGAGCCATCCAAACCAAGATCCTATTTCTATGGTCTAGCTGTGATTCCTTCTGTCCATACTTGAGTTCAGGAATTCCAGCCAGTATGATCAAATATGGTACTGCTGCTGGAGGTAGGTTAATAATTGGGAGGGGGAGCGTTTGAGTTTCTATTAGTGAAGGACCAGCACCGCCATTCCCTTAGTCGGTGTATTGGCCAATGCAACTTTGCTGGTTATATTCGCCCCTGTGCACCGATTTTGTGTTGGGGCCTCCCTCCCTGAGTGGAAATTAGATTCTGTCAGACCCTGTGGTCCTAACTGGGCTTGCCCATCAAGTCTAGAAATAATTTTTTCTACAGCTTTGGTGTCAACTCCTGGCTTACTACAATTACCTTGGTCGGGGTCCAGAGTGGCTTCTGTATTTAGTTGGAATAACCGTGTTTCGGGTAAATTCTGCAGATCCTCGGGCCTCCTTTTTTGGCACAGGGATGGTATGCTAGAATTAGGATTTTGTTGGAGGAGTACCTGTGCTTTACCCACAGTAGCTGCTAACTTTTGAATGTGGTCAAGAATAGGAGCAACCTCTTCCTTCACAATAATTCTACATTGGGCAAGAAGATCTGATAGAAACGTTTGAACCCATAATGGATAAGGAGGGAGTGGTAAACAAGCTAGTTTATTGCCCATGTGGTTTTCTGTGTTGGATCTATTTGTCATACCTTTTGGATTCTCCCCCTCTGCCTTTTTACCCTTAACACCCCTACAATTCCCCTGCTTTCTTTTTCTAGCTTTCCTAGGCATGGCAGCATTGCCCTCTACACTGGCTTTTGTACTATGTACAGAAGTTAGCAGAATATCAGGTGAGGGGGTATTTCCATCGACTGGGGATTCCAGGGAATTTACGATATTTGCTAGGGTCGGCGACGCCAAGGGAGGAAAATCAGGGGTAATGGATAAACTTCTTTCAGTAAGTTCAGTTTCTGAGGTAACTACCCCAATTGCCTTCTGGAGCATTAAGTCAATAGCTGTAGGCAAGGTAGGCGAGGGACTGTCTGACTGTGGGGGAGTCCCTTTTATCGCACATGCAAGTTTCCCCTGGATGCGAGCGGGAACATTTCCTGAAGGCATTTTGTGTAATTAACTTAGACCCATGGATGCAAGTAAAAAAGGGAATGGCCCAGCCGGCCACCTCTGGGCAGTGATGGGCAAGGATGGGCCCGCCCTTGGCCCCGGCTTTGCCAGGCACCACCTGCGCGTGTCCCGCGTGGCGAGAGACCATGAGGCCTTTTGTGCACCTCCTGGCGCGTGGTTTCAGAGTCCGCAGTGTGTCAGTGCCGCTAGTGTTGCCGGGAGTTGTAATCCCGGAGGTCTACGACTGCTTGCTGGCTGCATTGCCCCCTAGGTGATCCGGTAAGCAGAGGACAGCTCTCGGGGTGGTGGCTACAGAAAGCTGTTCGCTGGCTGCGTGGCAAAGAGGGTACCCGCAGGACCAGAACCCATGAGGCCTTTTGTGTGCCTTCTGGCACGTGGTTTCAGCGTCCACGGCATGTCAGTGCTGCTAGTGTTGTCGGGAGGCGTAGTCCCGGAGGTCTGCGACTGCTTGCTGGCCACGTTGCCCCCTGGGTGATCCGCTAAGAAGAGGACTGCTCTCGAGGTGGTGGCTACAGGAAGATGTTGGCTGGCTGCGTGGCAAAGAGGGTGGGCCTATCTGATTTCCTGTCCTAAAACTCTGGGTACTAAAAGATTTCCTGTCCTAAAACTCTGGGTACTAAAAGATTTATTTATGCTACATATAATGAAATTTGGAAATTCTTGCAAATGGATGCTGCTGCATGTTTAAGACAAATTGATCAAGATAATTTTGATAATGTACTTACTGTTGTTGGTTATAGTATTAATATTTTATCTTCTCAAATTTACAATTTGAATACCATTGTGTCATCTGTTATTGATATTATGCAAAGTGACATGTATTCACTGCTTTAAGGGCAAATTCAGCTTAGACCCGTCATGCCGTTTAGCTGGACCGTTCAAACCCTTTAAAATGGCTGCATCCATTGGCGTTACTTTAAGCCTTTCAATCTGACACGTGAGCAACGATTCATGGCAAAAAAGGATGCAACCTACACAATGTTACATCTCGAGAAGTTAGAACAGCTCCCTTTCGCTATATCAGAAACCCCTTCCACCGTTTGGTTAATACATGGCATAATATCACTGCCAATTACAGCAATTTTTAAGCTTGCAGGAAACATTTCCCTGTTGATGGATATGAACATCTCGGAGGCAACTTTATTCATTAATTATGGTCCCTCCCATTTTCTTATCACTGTGATCATGCGAATATGGATGTCTTCCTTACTTGAAAGGAATGCAACTCTTCTATTGGACATTCACTTATTTGTCAACACGTTACCATTCATAGTTACTGTAATGCATCTGTACTGAGCTTGGCCTGTTTCCAAAAAAGGGATACCAGTCCCTTCAATTGTCCCCCTTATTCAAGGTCCTTCAAATGGACATTATTTAATGTTAAATGATCACAAATGTTGTGGAATGAAGGCAGAGATCCCATATATTTGATCTGTTTCACGGATATTTATCTAATGCAACAATATGCTCTTTTCCCCTCCACAAGGAGGATACAATAGAGTGTTGTGGCCTTCCATTCCAATGCTCAACACAGATTTTAACAAGCTAAGCAGACTCAAAGTGCTATTGTTTAAAAAAGACATGCTCTCTCATCTGCTCGAGAAACTTTCGAATTGCAGCTGGCAAGGACATCCAGTGAAATACAGTCCTTGTTAAACACAGACCTCCCAAAACATTTTGTCAAATTAGTTCATCGCATATTTAATGCATCTAATACTGCCAGCCTTTCTCAGTTTTTTAAAGTCAAATATTCTAATTAAAGTTCTGGTGTTGTCAGTTCCTTCCAATAAATCTTTGGAAAAATACCAGTTTTTATTAATTCCCTTTTTTCCAGTGTGTTCGGGGGCTTCCCATTTGTGTTATTGCTCATTTCCAGCATTTTGGTTCTATTTTTGCTCCTCGGCAATGGTCGTGCTGCCTTGAAGCCCTCTGGAACTACCACCAGTTCAGCTATTTCATTAATGCATGGTAAGGTTCTTCAGAATCTTACTGCTCCAAGAACCAGACTTGACTGGTCATTGACATTCTGACCTGTTTGGTGTGCTTGCGTCCTGGCCATGTTTCACTGCCTATGCTGCACCTTTGAATGGGCTCTGAATATTTGATTGGCTCTGCAAATGCTGGTTCCTGTGGATGAGTTCTCTAACGACCCATTTTCAGAGTTGTCCCATGGACTTGCGGCTACTGCACAATGTGAGGGAAGAACCCTCCATTCTGAGGAGTTGAGTGTTTCGGCACAAGACTCATTAAACCCTGGCACTAATGGCATGGATGCCGGTTGCCTGGATACTTACTCAGCATTGGCTGATAAGGAGGACCATGTCTGCTCGCTGGATGATTTGAACTGCACTATGGCAGAGTGACTGTCTGCGGCGAGTGAGTCCATCCTGGATTCACTTCCTATTAGATTCTTGTGAGACATCATGGCTACCTCCCACACACCTGATTCTGGCAACTATTTAAAATTAACATTTTATTAAATTTGCCTAGATTGTGCTTTACAGTGTCTACCTAGTAGATCTGTTACAAGCCCGACCAAATGGGGTGGGGGTGTCTTGTGTTTCCTTGAGGGACCCTTAGTTTGCTCTTAATTTAGTGTGCTTGCACATTTAGGCTGCTTTGCCTTGCACGTGTTATGTTGGCATATTTATTCTTGGGCCACAACATTATTTGAGAAAAGCACTGCACATTTTTTTTATTGTTTCAATCTGTCTGAACATCTTATGCAAGGTCAAACAACACTATGCCTGGTCTTTTGTGATCAGTTAGCAAATGTAGCTTGGCACTTAGACACAACATACATTCACATCTGCTATTTTCAAGAAGACACCTGGCAATATATACACAGAGATTGGCCATTTTGAAAACAGGGAGAAGACATTCTAGCAGAGCAAAGATCCAGATGAGAGAGAGATCCACTGCCTGAGATGTAGAACCGCTTTCTATGCATGGCAGGTATGGCCACTAAACCCAGATATCTATAATATAACACTGTGTTTTCATAGTGGGGGTGGACTGAGGCAGAGAAATAATTCACCATGGTAGTACTTTTTAAAGTTTATAGTTATCTGGTAAAGCTCCACATGAGTTTTGGATGTATATTTGTCTAGTTGCAGTGCCAATGTTTTACAATAGAGCACAATAAATTAAAAAAATATTGTAAAATGTGCTTGTAACGTTTATGTTTATTATCAACATTTATGAGTAAGAAAACGACAGGTTGACAATCTTTTTCCACTGTTTCCTGTGTTGTGTTCTGGGGAGCTACCTTACCTGTCACTCTGGGTAGGTTAGGAGGGCAGGTAAATCACTATGAGCTAATCTGTGTTGAGGCTCATTGGTACAGATGTCGTATTGTGACTTCGTGCTCCTTACATACTGACGTTCTCCGGCCCCAGGCATAGTTCTGTTTCTAAGCAGAATCACTGCAACATTATCAAAGGGACAATGGGATAGATGTGGATTTTAAAGTGGTATAAAGATTGCTTTACCTTGAGGCAATATCTGCTGCCATCTAAAGGGAAATGTTAGTGGTTTGTGGTTTGCTGAGAATCCTGATTTCTGGCCAGTAGGTTTTTACCCTTGGCTATCGGTTGAAACCAAAGTTGGAAACCATAGCTGTAGACAAAATAAACCTAAACAAAACACAGTGAACAGGAGACATTTCTGGACACTTTAAAAACATATATGCACTTATATTATTAGATCATACAGTTGTCATGCTCAAAGGCTCTGGCTGAGCTTGGGGGGCTGGTGAGACTACTTTCAATAGCCCCCGCTGTAGTTATGTCAGCTAGAGCTGCTGTTTATGTGGCTGGGAATGTACACCCAGCCATAGCCTATGTCTTGTGATGTTCCCAGCGCATGAGGTCCCAATCGTTTGGGGCACTCAGCAGTTGCTGACACCCACTGCAATGTTGTGCGTGGCAATGTCTCTCCCAATCTGGAAGTGCACTATTATATTCAGCTGGTTGACCCCCGTGTAGTTGAGGATACTCTTTGAGGACCTCTTTTCAATTGATCTCTAATTATTCATCTAAAACGCTGACTGTCCTCTCTTCATGTCCTCCAGCTATTTTGGCGTATTCTATAATCAATGGGGAAGCAGGATTGAGAACAGATCTCCTGAATGTCATTTTTATTTTTTATTGCAGTTGGAGATGGTCGCACCATGTATGCAGATCTCCATACAATATAAAAGAGCAATTCCCTTGAACAAGGTCATTTACATAAACACCATGAATAAGAAAAAAGCAATAACTATAACAACTAAATTAGGAGTAAAAAACTGGCAGAATTTATTGTATCCAGTAAAATTAAAAAAGCAGAGAACATAGTTGGCGGCTTGGCACAGATTAAAAGAGGTTGTAAAAAACAGTAAAATAACAATCCACATTCAATATTGACCAGCAATATTGCTGAAAACAGACAGAAACAACAGTAAGACATACAATTTGTGCAATACAGGGTGTGTGTTCTGTTATTCTTTTAAAACACCGGTGTTTTGCACATTGGGATATTATTATGTCAACAACGGTGTTTGAGCCGCGAATCACACTGTACTAGGGCGTTGACGCGTTTCGGTGGCTTGTCGAACTTCTATCCACCTTTGTCAAGACAAAGAGTAAATTTCTGTTGTAGTGTACATAGGTTCCTCTGAAGTGTGAAGGACCGTTGTACAGTGTTAATACGGTCGTGCTCTAGAGAGGCTTTGTTACTCAGACCGTCGATACTCGTAGAGACTTTCCGAGCTTAGTTTCCCTTGTCCTTAATATGTTGGGAATTTATAGCAGAACGGGTCGCATATGGTTCCTTCCGCCCCTTTTTGAATTGGCTTGTATTATAGTTTTGTTGTTGAATCTACCTGTTGGGTAAGGTGGCAATGTAATGCCAAACTTTCTCGATGCACAGCACTTTATTTTCAAACGCGCTGTGTCTCACCAGAGGCGCCTAAGTCTTGCCCTAGTGACTTGAGTATTAGTTCCCTCTATGTCTACTGCCGGCTGCACGCTTCTCTGGTCGACCTGGGTGTCTTCAGCGTACATGTGGTAAGAGATATTTGCGGTGTGTAATACTTCGCAAGCAGTTCTAGGTAAAGGTTGAAAAGAGTTGGGGACAGGGTTGATCTTTGGGGGGCTCCAACAGTGACCGGAGAGGGAACAGACAGGTTGCTGTTAATTAAGAATCTTTGTGACCGGTTATGGAGGAAGGACCTGGACCAATCAAGAACAGCGCCATCCGTTCCCATCCTGAGTTTGAGGCTTTAGAGTAGTATTTCATGGTTGACCGTGTCAAAGGCTGAGGAAAGATCAAGGAGGATTAGTAGGCAGGTTTTTCCTTGGTCAAGGGCTTGTAGGGCATCATCAACAATATGGAGAATGGTTTTAACAGAATACAACATTATTGTATTGAAATGAATATATTGTATGTGTATGATGATTGTATTAGTAATATGTAAAGAAGGAATGCCTGGATAAAAAGGTTGTGTTAATGAATGCATATTACAATGAGTGTTAATATTTTATTTGTGACTTCATGGAGAGCAACAGCATTATGTCAGGCTGGTTTCAGTGGACAATGTAGAAGTCCATCATTCATTACTGATTGGTCACAGTTCAACCACAGTAAATCAGTAAACAAACTAGAAGCTCAAGTGGAAAATTAGGTCACTAGTTGTTCATCTGCACCACTATTCTGCATTCTTAGGCCTTTATGTAAGCCCCTTTGCATGTCAATGTCGTTTACCAGGCAACAGGCTATTGCACATTAGCCTACACACAACTTCTGGGTATTATAGGCACGTCCCCCATATGGCAAAGATATCTAGCTGATGTTGCTACATCAGTGGCCCTTCATGACCCGCCCCTTCTGTTGGAGACTTGGGCACTGCCTGCAATGCAATACCTTCCTCCTGCAAGCTGCAAGAGTGCCGAGCTGCCAAAGGTAAGTGAGAGGTGTGATTGTTCTGCCTGGTGCAGTGCAGTGGCATGGCATGGGAGGCATTCCTATGGACCCGTGGATCCTGTATAATGAGACCGTGTTTAGCGTTTGTAGAAAGGGAACGGCCACCATATCCTGTGCATCTTCATCACCACAGCACACCAGTGGCCGCCATGATTTCCGTTGCTACATACAATAAAGCTCATTGAGCAGCTAGAATACTGATGATTACTATTGTATGTGTCCTGATCCCTTGTCAGCAGGAACAGTGGGAGTAGGCGAATAGTTTTATCATCTGCTACAATGAGAGTGAGCAGGAGTATTTCCTGGTGTGTCTTGCAAATTGAAATATGTTCAGAGTTAAATGTTATGTAATGAAGCATTCTAATTGGCAAAGCTGATATCGTTATGTAGAAATATGTTAATATGTTAGCAATTCATTTAGACTGATGTAATTTTGCATATCATTATTATGCAATAATACCTATGAAAATGATTTTTATAACCTATATCGAATAGTGATGGTTCTTAAATTAAGTCTTTGGGTCTTGTTCGTGCGGTGCTATCTAAATTCATGAAATCAGTTATTAAATAAGCAAATAAATAAAGCATGACTTAAGATAATAAGCCTGTTTTAATGGTGCCTCGTGTGTGTACCTCTTTTGAGGCAGAGTAGTTGGAGCGTCAGAGAGGTGTGAAGAGAGTTTATACCCAGGATTGGCTGCAACACAGTGATAAGATATTTGCAAAGATTATCTTAAAATGTAGTACTTTGTATTTATATTCTAGTATTTAAAGATACTAGTATGTTTTATGTTTGTCTATTATGATCTGGTAAAGTAATGAGTGACTGTATTCGAGATGCCATCACCCAGATGCTAATGCAGTGCTAGTGTGCTAGTTTTACTTACCAACTCATCCACATGTGGCTGAAATCTCCAGCAACTAACTGACGTGCAGGAGGTGACTGACAAAATATAAAGCTGGTGTGTATGCTTCCAGTAAAGGCCTCATATACATCAATTAGGAGTCCCTGGCATTGCGGCCATTCTGCATGTTGATAGAGTGTTAGTGGTGCCTGTTGCAAACATTTTCCAGCTAGCCGAGTCGGTGAAGTGATGCACGGATGCAATTAATGGTACCTAATAGCCTATGAAAGTGGGCAATAGCATACCATTCCCTTGCTACCTGTTGCCTTTTACCAGTGTTTCTGGCATGGTGATAAACCGTTGCACCCGGCTAGTGATGCATCTCAGTATTTGTTGCAAGCAGTGAGATAGGCTTGCCTGTGAGATGCCCACAGTGTTTCCAAAAATTGAATATTTAATATGGAATACGGAAAGACGCTGTTACAAGAAAATGGAGTGTAGTCAGTATTTTGACTGAAGCAATGATAGCCTAGTATAGGTGTCCTGTGTTAGTGTCTTGTGGTGTATGTTGATGTCTGATGGATTGTCGGTGTTTGATTATTTGTGTTGGTGTCTGTTGGTATGCATGAGTGTCCATTGGCATGTGCGAGCATTTATTCATGTACATGTATGCCCCATCATGTTTGTAATTGTATAAATGTAGGTTTCTGTCTGACCGTCTAAGGGGGCCAATGGTGTTCATGGCTATCTGCTGTTTGTGGGTATCTGACTGCTCCTGGATGACCAATGGTGTGAGAACATCTGATGGTGTGTATGAGGATGTCTAATTGTGTGTGTGTGTGTGTGTTGGAAACTTATGGTGTGTGTGGACATCTGATTGTCAATATGTGGGCGTCACATTGTGGGTGCCTGATGGTAGGTATATGTATATTTGATTGAGATGATTCCTGTACTGATTGTGTGTGTGTGGGTGTCGGCGAGTCTGTGACGGTGTGTTTGGGTGTTCTGATGGTGATTGCTAGTGTTTCGTTGTGTGTATGGGTGTCTTACGGTGAATGAACATGTTTGAATGTGTTCAAGGGTGTTTGATTATGCATGGGTTTTTGTGTTAGTGAGTCTCTCTTTTTTTGGTTGGGAATACCAGTGGAGCAAGAAGCCATAGTTTGGAAAGTGCATATGTATTTGCAGCAGTGGCTCGCACAGGTAGGAGCGATGGGCAGGGCAGGGTGGAGAGTGGTGGAATTCGACAGATGAAAGGATGAGTCATATTAAAGAAATAAATTAATAAAACAACTTACTTTGCGCTCCTGGCATTGCCAACGCGGCGAGCAAAAAGTAAGTGGATTTATTTATTTAATATTACTTATCCCGTCATCTGCCAAATTCCACCAACCCCCACCCACCCCCTACCTGCCCCACTGCCCCACTGCTCTTACCTGTACGAGCCGCTACTGTAGATTTGTTTTTTAAGTATGATACTTCTGGAACTTATTTATTTTTTATCTCTCCTGATATAGCTATGGGAGGGATGCAAGCAATTTGCCTGGTGGGAATATTTCAGTATCACCTTAACCCACACTTTCATGAGGGCAGAGCAATGCATGTTTTTTTTCTTGTGTTGGTTTTGGCAGAGTGTGATTTTGGTCTTTTTTCCCCCTACCTACTCAACAATAAGAGATATTTCATTTCGATCTACTTTGCCATACCCAAGGCAGAAGTGAACCATATAGTGCTATTGCTTTCACAAGGATGGGGGTTGCATTATCACTTCTCCCCACATTGCCCAATGGCATTCTGGGCATTAGGCCTTTCTGAATTACAAACGGGGTGTTAGTGGTTGCCCATGATCGGGGGTACAATTTTTGCTTAATTCTATATTGACCAAGAGTGAGAGGGGGATCATGTTCCAATGTATTGTCCAAGGGAAGAGTTGGTTTGTTTCTGACCACGTCTTCATGTAGGAGACTGCCAAGTTGCCCCATGGCACTAAAGGACAGAAATTCATAGTTTAGTAACAACACATTTTTTCTCCAGAAGTTAATATATTGTTAGTAGTCTGACAAAATTAATATTGTATTGGTCTTGAATTAATATGACTCTTGCATCTTTACTGCCATCTGTACTTGCCTCACTCATAAGCAGCCTTCATTGATGGGTCACAATGAGCACTTCTTAGCTGTTTTGCGGGAGTGAATACATAGAGTCTGTCTTCCAGTAAAATAGGTCAGAGAGGAATCCTAGCATGCCATCCTTCTCCTCCTTTTCAGTTATTAACAGAAAGTCTCACATTGTCTTTTCAGCTCATATCTTTCAACTCTGTATTTTAATGTTGCCAGTTCCATAGTTTCTGGCCCCAGTTCATGGTATGGTTGAGCTGATCCTTCAGTTTAGGTTTCCTCTCAGCAGAATCCAGTGGTTTAGGAAAGGCTGCTACATTGGTCCTAAGTTATATCATTTCCCTGAAAAAAATTAGATACTACGTTTTTGACCTTTTTATGATCAGGACGTTTTGCAGGACTACTACAATAAAGATAATGCTACAAAGTATTATGCCGTCATCCCTTTTGAGCAGAGTGTCTCTCTTTACTAGGCATACCGAACTATTTCTCAGGTAATTTTCACAGCACCAGACACAACAATGGAATCTCTGGAAATTAGGACAGTAGGGGCCACATGCAGGAAACCTTTTTGCATTCACAAACAGTGTGCACCACTAAATTCGACCGTTTGCGAATGCGCAACTGTCTTTCAAGATGCATGAAAGGCTTTGTAGTTGCAATTTTACGTAATCATGAAGAAATTGTGATTACTAAAAATTGCAACTATAAATAGGGAATCGCAATTTGTGATTACCTAAACACATGTACCAAGCATTTCCTAAATGCAAGCTATGCATTTAGGAAATGCTATTAGGATTGACTTCAAGTCGAGAGTAACCATGTGCTTTTTAAAAATTGCACAGAAAATGAATTTCTCAAAGTGCCATATAGCACACACATGAGCCTAGGGCATTCATGTGTAATTTTTTTTGGGGTGTGCTTCAGGGCGTCTTAGGCCCCCGGGCACCCTTGGATTTCCATTACCTAATTTAAGATTAGCAATTGGGTCTTCCCAAATTAGGTAATGCAAAACCATGCGCTCCTATGAGGCCCATAGGAACAAATGGAGGAGTATTACCTAATAGTGATTACCTAATTGTGATGGTGGATCTTTAGAAATCACTATTAGGTAATCGCTATTTTCTTACATAGCATTTTCCATTTCTTAAATAGCGATTACCTAAATTTCGCATCATGTCTGTATGGGAGGATGTGCAGCTTCTGAGAAAGAAACTGACTATTCAAATGTGGACAGTTCTGTAGTGCCCAATGACACAACTAGACCGTAACAGAGATCCTAACTCCTAACATTGGCAAAAACCCTGGGACTTGTACCAATTTTAGATGTTAATGTGATAAGATCTTTTCTAGAAAACAGGAGTTTTCAGATGCATTGCCCTCCATTCAAATCCTCCCCCGGAAGCTGAGACATGGGGTTCCACAGGGCTCCAGTTTGAGCCCTACATTGTTCAATCTTTACATGGAACCCCTGGCTCACATTGTGGAAGCTTTCGGAGTGGATATTGTCACACATGCTGACGATACCCAACTGATGATTAAACTCACGCACAATCAGATGGAAGACGCCACCAACTTTTCCAACTGCATGCTATCTGTGGCAAGGTGGATGAACAACAACTGCCTGCGCCTGAACGGTGACAAAACAGAACTGCTGGTTATTGGCAAATCCCCCTCTGCCTGGTCATATGCGTGGTGGCCCTCTGAATTGGGCGCGATTCCCTCCCCGACGGAATCCGTCAGAAATCTTGGAATCATGCTTGATGCTGAGCTTTCTTTTAAACAGCAGGTCAGCAAAGTCACGGGAAGATGTTTTGGTATACTCAAAACTCTTTGCAAAGTTCTTGACCTTCCCCCCATCAGCACCAGGAAGACACTTATCCACGCTCTAGTCACACCGCATCTGGACTACGGCAATGCCCTGCTCTTAGGCTTAAGCAAAAAAGGCATACACCAACTGCAGTGCGTTCAAAATACTGCCGCTCGCCTGGTGCTCAACCTCCCGCGTAGAGCATCGGGAAAGACGGCATTATTTAAACTGCACTGGCTCCCTATTGAGGAACGCATTAAGTTTAAAGCACTATGATTTGCACACCGCATTGCCCAGGGAAAAGGCCCAGGTTACTTGCGAAAATTTCTTACCATCCATCGCCCTACCCGGAACTTAAGATCTGCCGGAGCGATGTTGTTCAAACCTCCCCGCATTCGCAAGGCCAGGACGGGAGGTTGCTCCTTCAGGTTTTTAGCAAGTAAACACTGGAATAAACTTCCGCTTGACCAACGCATGGAACCCTCTGAAACTAGATTCAGACTGAGACTTAAAACCCATCTCTTCCCACGCAAATAAAGCTTTCTTGTTCCTCTGACTTAGGCCACTCGCTTCTGGACTTCTGTCTCTCTGGGAGCAGCAGCAATTTTAGCGCAGGGACACACTGTCTTGAGTGTAACCAAGCGCACTAAAAATGGCTTTATTATTATTATTATTATTATAACAGAGATTCCAAGAAGTAATTCCTAGATGGTCACAGCAGTCCTCATCAGAAGGTCCCAATTTCATGTTAGTGGTGCGTCATGAACCACAAGTTAGGTTACTTACCTTTGATGATCATAGGATAGTCTGCAGAACACAATCCTCTCTTGCATCAGAGGTGTTGATATTTTGGGCCTTATTTTCGGTGTCAGCCGGAAGCTTTCCGACCCTACATCTAAAGTTTAAACTCTGACCGCTGTGTAACAAAGTCAGAATTCAAACCGACTGGGTGATCCGACAGTCGAAAGGGGCTCATAATCCCTATTGGATGGCATTTCTGCAAGCAGGATTATGATGGGCACTTTCCAACAGCTGTGTCATGTCAGCCTTTATTACATGGAACTGCTGTCGGAAAGTGCTGTTGGGGGCTCCCACCCTGGCTGTCCGGTTGTGGCTCTGGGTGCCCCCCTTCACATTCTTGCACTGTGTGTCAGGCACCATGAGGGACCTGCCAAATGGTGCAGGGATGTGCAAAAACGTCAATTTTTCAATGGGAGCTTGGGCTGCGGCAGGTTTTGGCCCGTCGCACAAGCTCTCATTGAAAAATATAAGTTTACGAACGCATCATGTGGTTGCATCCTAATTGGTGTGCGGGACCGGTGACCTATGGTGTCGACATAGTAGTCTCTTAATCAATCTGGTTTATAGTGCCTTTGGGGGACATGCCTAGCAAACCCATGGCTACTGTTGGGTAGTCTGGACTTGTAATGGATCCCGATGCTCTGTTGGACCTGAGACAGACTCCACTGAGTAGTCTCAAAGCGATATGGTATTTGATGTACCAAGCTGTTTTCCAATTCTGATAATGGGTACTGTGACCGCTACCTAATTGTAATTTTTGAGGGGTATGCAAGGGACGTTCCTTCAAAATTGTAAAGTAAGTAGCCTATGTATCAATAGTTTGTGACCACAGTTCTGGATGCAAACTACTGTTTCTGAATTCCAAGTTGGGTATTTACTTAATTTTATTTGCAAATTGGGATGCAGCCTCACAGGGAGAAGGACACTGATGTTTCGTATAATCTTTACAAAATAGAAAGCTTTGTTTTATAAAGCAGCCCTGCTTCCTTTATGGACTACGACCAACTTTTAAAAAAACATTTCCATTTTGAATGCACTCAGGGAGACCAGCGACTACTATCCCTTGCAGATGACCACCCCTGTGAATGCAGCCACTCACGGGAGATTGCAAATTGTGACTTGCCCAATGAATATTAATTAGGTAGGCTGTTCAGTGATCCCCTGTGAATTACTATTTTGCACACCCACCTATTTGTACATTGGTTTAAAAAATATGATTCAATTCACAAACTCAATGTAGGCCTTTTAGACCCATGTGAGAAATTAGGTTGTTGGGGAAATGTGTAAGGTATTTTTACAGCACACAAACAGCAATGAGAATAATTCCCCACCAATTTAGAAAAATGGAGCACATTTTAATAAAGTGCTTAACACCTACACAACAAAAATCCAATCAATAGTACCAGAGTTCTGAATGTATCTACTTTAGGGTGAAACAAAGAGCCTAAAATATCAAAGCACCAACTGCAGACATGTTGGGGCATATTCTCAAGGACTTATCGCCAAGTTATCGGCACTTTAGCGCTGCAAAAGTGGCAAAATAATTATTGCCTCATTCTCAAGCTGGTGCAAACTGCCGATATCGCCAGTTTTCTAGTGATAGCTTCCGCAAAAAACATCGCCACGGATGAGAGTGGCAACTAACTCTAATGATATGCAGAGTAGGCATTCCCATGCGAAAAAACACAAAAACACCTCTTTGCGATATTCGCAACGACCAGCCAGATCTGGGATGCGATCCCAAAACAGGCGATAAGGCGCGTTAGCAGAAGGAATTTAACACCTGCCTTTGACTGGTGTTAACCCGGATGGCTACCTGCAGTATGAAAGGGACCCCAGCCCAGAGCCACATCTGAAGACCAACACATGTCATGGAGACATTGATTATGTAGCTCGGAGACCCAAGAGTGCCACAACACCCATCGCCACAACCCCATGCCCGTCCGGACCACCCCCACCCAACTACCACCGAGGCAGCGCCGAACAGGACAGCAGACTTACAGAAAACGGCATGGCCCCTCAGCCACACAATAGCAGAATGTGGGAAGAGGTGGGAACCAAGTATGTGTGAAGGAGGCAAGTCACCAATGAATAAGAATGCACACAATGTCAAGTGTGGCGGTGATGTGCTAGACAGACCTCAGTAGGCAGAGCACAGACCTGTCCATGTGGACATATACTGCTGGTACTTGTAGTGTTGTGGACAGTGGACACAATCATGTTACCTCAGGGAGTGGGGAAGACCTCTGTCATGTAGCTGTGTTGTCTTTCCCTGTAAGAGTAAGCGGTATGGGCTGGTCCGGCGTACGGCCATCCAGCGTAGGAGTGTGAATAAGTAGGCTGGGGCTCTGGGCTTGGTTCACTTCTGGAAAGGCCAACACATCTGCCTGGGCAGGAGCCTCACCCTGCCACGAGGCCTCCGTATTGACCGGCGGCCTCCTCAACACAGGCCCCTAGCGAACCCATTGGCACAGTAACTGCTGTGCTGACTACTGATTTCGACCTACACTGTGGACAGCAGGGCTCACATTTAAGATCGAGTCGTGATTGCATATGACGTTGAATTCAGTAGGCAAAAGACATTGCTCCCAGGGCAGCCCGCCCGGAAGACGCATCATCGCTGGTTGCGCACCCCCTGAACTCTTCAGGTGCCACTAACTGTGCACCACAAGTCAATGCTGCGTGGCCTTGTTGAGGCAGAATTCAGTTGGCAGAAGACATTGATCCCACTGCGACCCGCCCGGATGACGCATCATTGCTGGCTGCACACCCCCTGAGCACTTCAGGTGCCTCTAACTCTGTGCACCACAAGTCAATGTCACGTGGCTGTGGGCCCCTGCTGACCTCTGCCTCTGGCCTACACTGCGGTCAGCAGGGCTCACACACATCCAATCCATTACTGACCTTCACGGGTGATGCATCATCGCTGGCCGCGCACCCCCTGAGCACCACAGGTGCCACTAACTCTGTTCACCACAACGCATGGACCCTTTCTGATTAAGTTCTGTACTGTGGATGCTACAATGTCACCTCAGGCAGTGTGGAAGACCTGGGATGATGATGATGAAGATAAGGCAGGTGTAACACACCCCACTACAGCTGCAGCAGGAATACCCTGAAGGGACACAATCATTGACAATTTCTTCACATGAGCATGCTCAGCTCTGGTGCCCCTACCTCACTGCACCACAAGTCATGGCCCCTTCCGATTGAATATTTGGTGAACTCTGTACTTGCTCCGGCGCCCTCCATGGTGCTTCGCAGCTGTTTGTGTTATGTTGGTGTTTTCTGTTTCCGCTTTAATAGTGATCACTTTTCAAGTTGTTGCCAGCACCAACCCTTCCATGAGGGCTGGCTCCCACTCACCCCAAACTCATCCAGCACAGGCGTCACTAAATATGTGATCCTGTTAATAAAAAAGGGGCCAGGCGCACATGGCCATAGCCAGTTCCACTACCTATCCAAGTGTGTCCATGTGGTCATTATGTATGAATGATGGCCCCGGGCCCTACCACATTGCATTGTGCTGTGTACAGCGGCTGCAACCATGTCACCACAGACAGTGGGTAACAGCTTGGACATGTAGCTAAGTCGTCCCCCCCTGTAAGCGACAATGTTGCAATGTAGCATGCACCCGGATGGAGGGCTCGCCCAAACGTAGTCATGAAGGAGCGCAAGACCGCTCAAGTTCCAGGATCATACATGCCAAGTTTTGTGTGTATCTGTATTGTCGCAACATGAGCCAAATGCCTAGCTACATTAGCAGCGCTAGTTCAGCCAGGCATGAACTCTACATCTGTGTCTGCCCTAGCCTTACCATAGGCCTGCACTCACGTGACCCACCACCTTCAACGGCCAACATCCCAGTGTTGCTGTCAGGCTTGTGGACATGCGCAGAAAGGTATGGCAATACTGTGCCGTAGGAGTGCAAGTGATGCAATTGCGCAGTGCACATAAGTAAATGGGTTCGGGGGAGGGAGGAGCAGCTGTGAGGCAATGTAACACACAGTGATGCCGCTCATATGCCACATGCAAGACATGTTAAACATGAATCCCAAAGTCGCAAACATCCCAAACCCACCCCCAACAAGCCACATCCCATTTCCTGAATGCAAGCAGATGACAAACTAACATTAGGGATGAAAGCTCCTTTCTTTGATCTATCAAGCGGGAGCACATCTGCACCTCCGCCCTCGGAATTGCACATGCCTGGCACCACTGGCATATACCATAGCAGCTGATGAGGACTCCCACACTATGCATAGCCCGAGGAAGGAACAAAGTATACACACCCCACATACAGAAGTCCTTGCTCGAAGTAATCTTGTATGGAATGGCCTCCACACTTACTACCACACCATTCCAGGCGTACAGCCGTTGCACACTAAAAAAAGTCATTGATCCGAGCTGTGATATTTCATTCACAGAACTGGCGCAGGTCGGAACAGTGTCGCTTCAACCAGAGCCACTGACGCAATGGCAGAACATCCCAGACACATGCACAACCCCTGCCACTTGGAACTGTTCCGTGCACGTATGCTGCCTTTACTGGGGGCACTGACATTGGCAGTGATGCAGATCAGTTACAGGCTAAGCTTCAGCCTTGCTTACATCACCTGCGTTCAGCCTGAGTTGCATTGTCGATCGTGCATATTCGAGTGGTGCATGGATGTCTGCCTATCCAGCAGGACGTTAGAGGAATTGGATTTTGACATGTGTGGCACATGACCAGGGGTGTCACTGGGATACCCATTTATGGGATGCCTTGATACTTGCCATACATGTTGGCAGCTGGACCTGGGATATTGCACAAATCCTCATGTGCAATGACCACATTGAACGGCTCCCCTGTTGGGCTGTAGTGCAAGTTGATGAAAGGGGGTGGATGTAGCACATCTGTCCAGACCTACTCATGGATGGACTCACCGTCCTGTTCGATGAAGTCGACAACGACTTCATGTTGGAAATATTAGCCTACAAACATGCAATTGCTTAAATTGATGAGTAACTATGTACCTGCAACCACAACAGATTTGAATCTTGTTGCATCTTGGAGATCTGGTCACATATCCCACGACAACAGTGGACATGGCTGCTTTTGCCTGGACTCCGAATACATGAACTGTCAACCACAAATCGGCATAACACACACCTGTGAAAGGGGAGGCACTTCCCCGGAGTGGACAGCAGCTCTTGGCAACATTCCTCATTTTGACATACAGCTGAATTGGTCTGCATTTTGTGGCACTTATCTTACCCATACTGACACGCATATGCTAATAAAGTCTATGCACCTTCACTTGTATTCAACTGTGATGAGTGAACAATGTGTGTCTCAGTGCTTATCTGGGTCACGTCCATACCTGCGCATTGATAGCATTGCCCATGGAGTACCTATTTGTAGAATCACTGTCCCTACATTTATCAATTCTTTCATTCTTGATTGATCATGGCCATGACACATCTGTGTGAATTGGAATGTTTTATTCGCAGTCAGTGGAGTGTTGAAGCTGGGCCGGTACAGGGCCATGCGAACCCTACTTTACACTAGGGTGCTTTTGGGATTGACAAGTTCATAAGGAGTAGAAGACTACAGTCTGCAGTGTGATTGTTGGTAACCAGAGAAAATATGGGTCTCAATGTCGAGGTCCAAGGTGAGTGTCGCTCAGTGTATAGGGAGACAGTGGGAGGTGTTATTTCAGGGCATGATGCAGAGGGCAGAACCAATTTAAACCATATGGCGGAGATGAATGCTACTACTTAATTCTTACCACAAAGACAGATTCTTCATCATCTTCATCCTCTGATGTGTCAGGTGCCTCACATGCAGGTGGTGGTGTTTTGTCTGCATCACTTTGTGGCAACGACACATCAGGGACCGGAGGTGGAATGTCAGCAGCACTGTGTGGCACCGACACTTCAGGGGGAGGAGATGTGGATGTAGTAGTAGCACCAGCATCCACCCGCGCCAGGCACCGTGGTGGCAATGCCATTATGAGGATCTGCAGGGCATGGAAGATCACAACTACGTCTCGCTGGTGTGTAGCCATGGCAGCCATTAGTGAGGCTTGCATTCGCTCCATGTTCTCCATGATCATTCATATGTGACGCAACTCCTTGATGATATCGCTGGGGCCATTCTGATGAGACAGTTGTTCTTGGCTCAGAGTCATGACTCCAGCAATGTCAGCCATGGCTTGTTTTAGAGCAAGGAGCAGACAGTGGGTGTCCGTGAAGAACAGTGAGTGGTCCCTGAGGGGACTTAGACACCCACATATGGCATCTATTTTGGCTGCCATGAGGTCGTACCCAACCCGCAGCTGATCCGACATCTACTCCAGGCACCCTAACACACAGCATTGGAAGGCCATGTGTTGGTCGTGGGGGTCCTGGGAGACAGCCATGGTGATGGGTGATTCCTGCTGTGTGGTCTGTGTAGGGGGTGGGGTCTCCTGGATGCAGCTGGGCTGACCTGCTCCTGGAGATGGCGTGCCAGAGCTGTCCCTGAGCTGTTGAAGTGCGTCAGTGCAGATGTTGGGGAAGTCCTCTTCATCATCAGTGCTGAGTTGTTGAGTCTGCTCTGCAGGAGGTGTTGATTCTTCCTCTGCAATGTGAAGGGGAAATGCAGATTGACATTGTTTTCACATGTATGTTCATGCATTGTACAAGTTTACTGTCAGACTGCATGGCAATGTACATTGTGACTAGTTATGAGGTGAAGCCTATTTGAAGCGGGACACTTGCCATTTCTATGCCATCAGGGATGTGAGGTTGTAGTTGTACATTGTCCTCTCACAGTTTCCTGCTATGCCAAATGCGAATGGCCATGTTCTAAACACAAGCAGCTGCAGTTGTGTCCTCTGTTCTGTTGTGAAAGTGTTGCAGTTTGTTCCATATGGTGTCAATGTTGGGGGGCTCTGCATCTTAGGTATGTGTGCTGCATTGTGGGTGAGTTGCCCCTTCAACTCTGAATTGGCTGGCCCTTATCCTTCTCAGCTGTTGTGCCTTTCACTTCTGTGCTCAAACAGCGCTGAGATGTTGCAGACTTGGGTAAATTGAGCTCTTGGTCGGAGTTGTGACTCTTGGGCATGGTTTGTCCGCAGATGTGCTATTCTTACTTGTGCATATGTGCGATTGTGCCCAGCTCTCCTGGTCCCCCCGGTCCCTGGTCATTGCTCACCCTTTTGATGTTGGCCCAGGTCATGTTGTGCAGTGTCTGGTCCCCCAACTCCTGCCACCATCTCCCCAATGATGGTCCCAGGCTGTTCCTTTGTGGGAGTTGTGGAGTTCTGGTTGTCCTCTGAACTTGCACTTGCTACCTCCATGGTGCTTCGCAGTTGTATGTGTTTTGTTTGTGTTTTTTGTTGCCGCTTTTATAGTGAATTTTCCGCCTGACTTGTGGGATTTGCAGGCATGGCGTTTGAAGAACCGGGTTTTTAGAACCCAGCGGCGCCAGGGACATGCCCAAAGTCTTCAGGTTCTCCTGTCTTGGCAAACAGAGACAAGGAATACTTCTAGGTGGTGTCAGAGATCACATTTATTAGCTGCAGCTAGTAACAGTAGTCTCAGCAATACAACATAGTGTACAACTCAAGAAACTGTTCAATTTTGTAGAGCACGACTTCAGTATTTATACACAATGTTCACATTACAAATGGACACCCACTGCAGCAAATTCCGACCAATAGAAACACATTTCTATACATTATCCCATTCTAAAAAGGCTCACTTTACATTGTACCAACCCACAAGTTAATTATTAGGATGTCCCAAATTCAATTACCAAAAGCCGGACAAACCCATAATTGAAAGCACAATGCATATAACGAAGGAACATAAAAAGGAAACAATGATAGATAACGAGCAAGATAAGGCATGTGTAGAAATGCTAAACTTAACGATGTCCTGAACTTTGACTTGCAATCTCAGACAAGGATCAACTAAGGAAATTGGCCTCACAAAGGGTCAGTTTCAGGTAAGAGGTCAGTTCCTTACAATGCACCTTAGAGTCAAGAAAAGGCTTAGTTAATGAGTACATGAACAACGAAGTCCATGCAACTTTGTTCGTTTGGTTACTTCCATGGGGCTACGTGATGGCAACACCAAAATGGAGGCACAAACAAAATGGAACCCATATTCGAGACAAAGTCTCTGAATACGTAATGAACTCGCTAGTTAACATGACGAATTCACTTCATATTGGTCGTACTTGCTAAATACGGTACAACATCACCAAAATCGTGACGGAACCATAATATCACAGGACAACGCAGATTTTACAGAACCTCAGACCCTCCTTTTGCCATTACGTAGGCAATAACCTAAACTCACGTCAGTCTAAATCTAGGTCTATGTCTTTTCTCATCAGGTCATCAAGGTGTTGCTGTAACATCATCTTATTATCTTTCACTTCTCTCGGGACGGGTCTTCTCACAAAGATCATAGCACAAAGACTACAAATGGCGGGACCACACTGGATGCATAGGCAACACGAGAAAAGGATAGCTAACACCATACCAATAAACATAAGAACCTTCCATCCCCATTTGGACAGCAATTCCCATAACCATCCCATCAATGACCAGTTACCTTTGTCTACATGTATAGATTCAGCAGACTTACGCTGTCGGGGCATTATCTGGTATGAAAATGCAGCAACTAAATCCGATCAATTTGCATACCCCACTTCTATCTGCAAGTATAATATCTAGAACAAAGCGGTTCTGTAATGTCATAAGACGATCCGCTTGAAGCTCAGCTGTAATATTACTAAGTAAACACACAAAAAATTATTTATAAACCATCAAAAAGAGGTCAATTATGGAGACAAAAGGTCATTCTGCTAACATTGTTTTTATTTACAATGTAGCTAAGCCACTTATTAAGGCAACCATTATAGACAAAACATTTACAATTGTAAGTAAAGTGCCCTGGAAACGGGGAAGGGGAAGTGTAAAGTGAGTGTAGGAAGGGGTAAGTGACATAAAACCAAAGCCAAGAAGGCTACAATCAATCAAGGACTCTTGGACTGATTCAAATTGACAAAGACCAACGTTCAATGTTAATACTACAAAATAACATGCTTCATAAATGTGCTGAATAGCGTAATTGTTGGAATGAAGCTGAAAAACATAGAAAAACAGTCAAAGTTTCGACCCCTATTGTGAAGGCTAAAATTGATCCCTTGAATTGGGGTCTTCATCAGGACAGAAGACAGGGACACAAACCTATTTAGTACAAAAAAAGGGGGTTTAACACCATTAGGGACAAATCCACAATATTATGATTAAAATTTCAAAATTTAGCACATCAAAGTTGGAAACAACAAGACATACCAGGGATGCTTGTCATCAGGGGCGGAGAGGGAACTGATACTCCCACAGGGCACGGTAGGTAGGGCCAAGGCTGAAGGACCACGCTCTGGTGTCAGGTACGACTAGAGATTAGTAGGGGAGTCATTCTAAATAGGAGGAAACGATGAAAAAACTAAGCTAGTGCCAGGCGATTTACATATTAGCCACATGTAGTAGAGTGGATAAACTTACAGTAGGCTGCACTGTAATTAGGAGTGGATGCAATAGCGTCAGCAACGTCGACGATTATGTAATTCGGATTGTATCAAATGGAATCTCTAGGGAAAGAAGGGGTTTGTCACTAGCTGTACCACATAGCAGGATGGCCTATGTGAATCAATCTGGCTTGTCGGTAACAGATAATCAAGCTAGCACGATCCCCTGAAACAAGTACCAACATACCTATTTGGACATCCAGGCTTCTGACATAAGACAAGAACGGTGGTCTCCAAAGAATTAATATAGAGACAGCGTAGGCAATGTGGGGACCATTGGATCAGCAATTGGAGGTCTCGTTAAAAAGTTGCAGGATGGGAACACCGACCCTGATTGGGGTCTCCTAGCTGGATGTTAGGTAACGTATGAAACTCATGTGGAGAAGCAGTAGAAAAAGAAAGAGTAGGTTGGGAGGTAGATGTAAGCGGCAATTGTGTGACATAAAAAATCCAACCCACACAAGCTAACGTAATAATCACAAGCATAAGAAAACACATTATTAAAAAACATTTGCTACAAATCAATATACATATTCTCACTTTAGGATCAACTTTTCTAACACTCCTATCAGACTCAAAAGACTCCATCCTCTAACGTGCTGCTCACGGCTATTACCTTCTTCACTTAAGTGTGCGCCAAGATCCTGAACCACAGACCTTGTGTCAATACGTGGCTCACCCCTTAAGGCTGTACCGCGACCCTGCAGCTGAGTCCGGATGGTGACTTGAAAAAGGAAAAAGCAAAAAAAAAGTATCTTGATCTCACAAGGTGTAATTCACAAAATTCGGTTTTATTTGTCCATAGCAACAGGCTTTCTTGGCCTTAAATCGTAGCGTTCTTTATCAGGTACAGTTGGATCCTTAAATAAAAGTTCTGGATTGGTGGTGTTAATCTTTAGATGAGGAGGCACAGCAGCTTGCAGATACCTGATACCTGATACCTTTCCCCATCGGCGACAGAAGCCTGGCAATACCTTCTACACATTGCCTCTGACTACTGCGCTTCATTTTCTCTTTAGCACCTGAGGCGGAAGCCGGGTGACAGCCTACTTGTGTTTTTTAACACCTCACTGTTAAATTAGACTGCTATCCCTCCTGATTATGTGATTTTTAGACATGACAGATTAAACGGGAGGGGTGGAGGGGTGGCGATTGTGGTCCGGAGATCTGTCTCATGTGTGGTTATCCCTATGGAAACCATTTCCGGCTGTGAGTCCCTGTCCTTTTCTATAGCCCTATCTCCCCATCAAGCCTTCTCTGGGCTCCTGGTCTACAGACCACCGGGTCAGGTGGGGTCCTTTCACGAGGAGCTGCAGGTGCTGGCCTCGGCGCTTTGTATGATGACAGAACACTGTATTGTGCTTGGGGACTTTAACATACATATGGATGTGGAGATGGATGGTGATACGATTAAAATCAACGATATCACCGCCCCTTTGGGCCTCATTCCCTATCTGGCTGTCCCGACTCATAACAAGGGCCACACCCTTGATCAAGTGTTCTCCACCATTCCACTTGCTATGACCAGCCCTGTCCCTGTCCTCTGGAAAGGACCATTTTCTGATCAGTTTTCATATCCTGGGCACCAGTAAATCATCCTGCGCTATGTCGAGTCACCATAGGCAGACTGGTCGGGCATACCATCGGGTGACCCCTGATAGTTTGGCCCAGGCCTGCTTGGATCATCCCTGCCCCCTATCAGGAGACCTAGAGAGTGATCTCGACCTGCTGCAGAAATGGCTAATGGAGCGATTAGACGAACTAGCACCGGCCATTGCTCCCCGGACAACTTCTAGGCGGGCCTCTGCTCCTTGGTTCTGTCAGAAACCATACAGATGCACTAACCTGTAGCAAAGTACAGCAGGAGCGATGTCCGACGCTATGTCTCCCTATCCCCTGCAATGGCACTCCCCAGGTGTAATAGATCAACACCACTGGGCGTAACACCGCCAGGGAAGGGGAAAAATGGATAAAAGAAACAATAAAGAAACAATAAAGTGCAGCTGTTCAAAATAAAGTAGCAGGTAACTTCGGATATCTGTTCGAAGTATTATTCTCTGATCTCTGGTGATAGACCCTGCAGAGGGAGAGACAAGGTATCATTCATACATTCCATACCTCTAAATAGATCAATATATATGTGTATGGAATATAACTTACAGTTTAGATAGCCGCAAGAATCTCCTAGTAACCATTCAAAACAGGAAAAAGAATAAAGCATAAAAAGAAAGAAAAGGTTCTATAGGTAGCAAGACACTCAATAGACTATGAGTGTAGTCCCAGTAGATCCTTTTGCAACTAGAACAATATCTTCTTTAATCTTCTGCAAGCTAACTGTTTCTTTACGTTGCAGAATCTTCTGTTAATTCACAAAAGGATTCTAATACCAACACGTCTTGGATTACATAGTCTCACTCCTTAAGAACATGAATATCTCCAAAAGTTAATGCCAAAACCATATCAAAAATTCCAGAGTTTATAGCCAGTTCCAAAAAGCAAAAAATAAATTCCCCAAGTCCAGGATGAATTTAAAAATGTTCGTCTTTTCTTATACAGACTTAATAGAGCAACCGCTCTTCTTCTGATACAGCGCGAGTGAACACGCGCTGCTGAAAAAACAAAGGCGCCTACCGTGAAGCCGTTTCTTTCTTGAAGGTAAGCGTCAGTTCTCAGTTCAGCGGAGAGCGGCGCCTGCCTCAGATCCCAGCGCGTTCAGTGCGCGATCTCGGCTAAGCGAAAACGCTCTCCACGCGTACCGGCTTCGTCTCTGCCAGGAAGTCCAGAAATGGCAAACCAAACAGGAAACAAGAAAAAACGAAGAAACTCCGTCGTTTTACACAAGGCGCTACTAGAGCTGCAAACAAACACAGCTTACTCCCAGGATCAGGTGACAAGGACCGGACTGCTGCTAGAGGAGGAGTATAAGTGTAGAAAGATAGAAAGTGTGAAAGGACATCCTCCCCCAAGCATTCTGGGCTATGTAGTTTTCATCATTCTCACACTAATTTCATTTATTCAGACAACCCAAGTTATGATGTGACAGAACCCCCTCACTAGGACCGACGTCTCGGCGGTCCACCAGGCTTCAACGGAAAGCGAGCGTGGAAACGCCGTAACAGGGCTGGGCAATGCACATTAGCACGGGGCTCCCAAGACCTATCTTCAGGGCCATACCCTTGCCAGTCAACGAGATACATCACTCGGCCTCTCACATATTTAGAATCTAAAATGGCCCGAACCACATACTCCTCTTCACCCTCCACAATGACCGGAGATGGCCTTAAGGGTAACCTAGTGTGAAGGGCACATGGCTTTAACAGGGACACATGAAACACAGGATGAATGTGCCAGGAAGAGGGAAGTACTAATTCCATAGCCACAGGATTTATAACACGGCTAATAGGATATGGACCCACAAACTTAGGTTTTAACCTAGTGTTACCCTTGAACTTCAGATGCTTAGTGTCGAGCCATACCCTCTCCCCCACCTTATACTCTGGTTCGGGCGTTCTCTTTTTATCAGCCTGACTCTTATCCCTGGCTCTAGATGTCTCTAGATGTAGTTTAGCTTCCTGCAAGACTGCCCGAAGATGAGTGTGATGTTCTTGTATGGTAGGATGCAAGGAAGTAACTGGTTGCTCAAAAGGCATCATGTTTGGATGAAAACCGTTCAGACAATAGAAAGGAGAACAGCCCAATGAGGAATGGACAGCGTTGTTATAAGCAAATTCTGCTGTCCAGAGAAGGATACTCCATTCTTCATTATGCTGTAAAGTGAAACACCTGAGATATTGCTCTAAGGTTTGGTTTAACCTTTCTGTTTTGCCATCTGTCTGGGGGTGATAACTAGTAGATAATCTAGCATCTACCTTCATGGCTAAGCATAATGCCTTCCAGAACCTCGAGGTGAACTGAGTTCCCCTATCTGTGATCAAAACAGAAGGTATTCCGTGCAGTCTCACTACATGATGAAGAAAGGTGATAGCTAATTCTCCTGAAGTGGGCAATTTGGGCAAAGATACAAAATGACCCATTTTAGTTAAATGATCTATTATAACCAAGATGGTATCATTTCCTCGACTGAGCGGCATCTCCACTATAAAGTCCATAGAGACGGTATGCCAGGGTGCGGGTGGAACAGGTATAGGCCTCAACAACCCACTAGAAGGCTGATGCCTAGACTTAGATTGTATAAACAAAAACAATTCCCAACAGGTATTATTAAGAGACAATTTCAATTGTGCATGCCTAAAGGCATTACTGAGAACAGAAAACAAGGAGTCAAAAAGATTTTAGAGGAACGGTGGTATTATTTACCAAGGACAAGGGTATTCAACATATGTTTACAGTTTTCAACAGCACTGTAAAGATTAGATCTTATGACAACCCAGTGGCACTTGGTGCAAGGTGCTATATACAGTTTCAGTGAAGTGAAGTGCAAGTGCTTAAAAACAGCATTGGTGGCGCATAGATGGTGATATATACATCAATTACAGCTTCAATTAAAATCGACAAGTTACAATCACTTGAGACAATTATTTTCTTGAAGAAAGCTGAAAGTGTCATATGCGTCATTTGATTCACGCTGTGTGGTCGACGGCGTTTCGATCCCCTTGATTCGGGATCGTCATCAGGACGGGGTTGTTCTTAGTGAATACAGTGCTGTGGACAAGGAAGGATAATGATGAGGGTGGAAGGCGGGAACGGGCCGGCGTGGTTGGGATGAGGATGGGGAGTGCGGGGGTGAGGGTGCACTCGGGGCGGCTAAGGGGCAAGGGATAAGGTGTTTAGGGTGAAGTGAGGGTGGTGATGGCCGCAGAAGATAGGGTGATATTAGGGGTGCCTAATGTGAAGAGTAGGTCTGTTAATTTGTGTGGGGTCGTGTACCACAAGACAAGGGGAAATAACTTACAAAAAACCATACAAGGATGTGTGGTTTGCAGCTTACGAATTCAATGCGTGCTGGTCACTGAAAGGAAAGCGGCATGTGTTAGGTACAAGACGCTAGGGTCATAGGTAGGTACCGAACACGCAAGGGGGGTATCAGTACCTGGTGGCGTCTTGTCCTGGGACTGCTCACGAGTTAGGGCAGCTCCTGGAGAGGAAGACAAGGGGTGCGTGGTCAATCGGGAGAAGAAATGCCCAAGATCGAACTGGAAGGGCGCGTTTAGGCGTGTGGCCAGGAGGCCGACGGCGAGACTCTTACCTTAGAGGAGGAGGGGCACAGAGGGTGATCGCTCATCTGGCGTGGCTGTGTTGCACTTAATGCAGCGGCAGACAGCGTCCTCTCTGTGTCAGGAGATTATATCAGTGACCGCGCGGGAAGGGGGCGGGGTCGGGGGCGTCTGTCTGGGGGCGGGATCTGCGGGTGAATTCCGAGGTGGCGCGGAGTGATTGGTGGGAGCGAGGGCGGGGGGCAGGGAGTGGGTGGGGCGGAGAAAGGTTACCCGGGCAACTAGAGTAATCAGGAAGTTACAGAGCCCGAGTCGGCGCATTGGGAAATGCGCTTTGGACAGGTCCCGGGGGCGGGAACCAAGGGCATGTATAGGAGAAACAGTGCCAAGAGAACTTAGTACATGGGATGTAAAGTGATGTATACATGACAGAATCAGAAAAATAATAATACTACTACAACACATTACACAATGGTAGAGGTGGCTGGCGGCAGAACAATTAAAAGCTGTTAATTAACATCGATTCGGTCAGGGTATGAAACCGGACAGTTAGTTACATAAAGAGATAGGGGTGGGCGTCAGTTTAATCAAGGGGACCAGGGAGGGGGAGGAGGGGGAGCAGGGAAACAGGACAGCTCATATGGTAAAGGTACGCTTCTCATTTTATCTTAAGCCATATGTGTTTACAGGGTGCGTGGTAGAAGAGGGTCCCAGGGCTCAATTAAATGGCGATAGTATTTGTCCATTCATCCAGGGTGTTGAGCCCCTGGTTGACCGAGTCAACTTTGGCAATCCATCTACATTCAGCTCTGTTGAGCATGGCCTTCATGTTACCTCCTCTGAGAGGTAAGGTGGGTTTCTCAATGACCTGCCATCTGAGATCCGAATCCGTGTGTGAATGCTCAATGAAGTGCGAGACCAGAGGTGCTGTAAGTACCTTGCAGTTAATTCTGCTTTTGTGTTGAATGATACGCTGTTTTATCATTTGTGTAGTCTGGCCGATGTAAGACTCCCCCTCCTCCCCCTCCCTGGTCCCCTTGATTAAACTGACGCCCACCCCTATCTCTTTATGTAACTAACTGTCCGGTTTCATACCCTGACCGAATCGATGTTAATTAACAGCTTTTAATTGTTCTGCCGCCAGCCACCTCTACCATTGTGTAATGTGTTGTAGTAGTATTATTATTTTTCTGATTCTGTCATGTATACATCACTTTACATCCCATGTACTAAGTTCTCTTGGCACTGTTTCTCCTATACATGCCCTTGGTTCCCGCCCCCGGGACCTGTCCAAAGCGCATTTCCCAATGCGCCGACTCGGGCTCTGTAACTTCCTGATTACTCTAGTTGCCCGGGTAACCTTTCTCCGCCCCACCCACTCCCTGCCCCCCGCCCTCACTCCCACCAATCACTCCGCGCCACCTCGGAATTCACCCGCAGATCCCGCCCCCAGACAGATGCCCCCGACCCCGCCCCCTTCCCGCGCGGTCACTGATATAATCTCCTGACACAGAGAGGACGCTGTCTGCCGCTGCATTAAGTGCAACACAGCCACGCCAGATGAGCGATCGCCCTCTGTGCCCCTCCTCCTCTAAGGTAAGAGTCTCGCCGTCGGCCTCCTGGCCACACGCCTAAACGCGCCCTTCCAGTTCGATCTTGGGCATTTCTTCTCCCGATTGACCACGCACCCCTTGTCTTCCTCTCCAGGAGCTGCCCTAACTCGTGAGCAGTCCCAGGACAAGACGCCACCAGGTACTGATACCCCCCTTGCGTGTTCGGTACCTACCTATGACCCTAGCGTCTTGTACCTAACACATGCCGCTTTCCTTTCAGTGACCAGCACGCATTGAATTCGTAAGCTGCAAACCACACATCCTTGTATGGTTTTTTGTAAGTTATTTCCCCTTGTCTTGTGGTACACGACCCCACACAAATTAACAGACCTACTCTTCACATTAGGCACCCCTAATATCACCCTATCTTCTGCGGCCATCACCACCCTCACTTCACCCTAAACACCTTATCCCTTGCCCCTTAGCCGCCCCGAGTGCACCCTCACCCCCGCACTCCCCATCCTCATCCCAACCACGCCGGCCCGTTCCCGCCTTCCACCCTCATCATTATCCTTCCTTGTCCACAGCACTGTATTCACTAAGAACAACCCCGTCCTGATGACGATCCCGAATCAAGGGGATCGAAACGCCGTCGACCACACAGCGTGAATCAAATGACGCATATGACACTTTCAGCTTTCTTCAAGAAAATAATTGTCTCAAGTGATTGTAACTTGTCGATTTTAATTGAAGCTGTAATTGATGTATATATCACCATCTATGCGCCACCAATGCTGTTTTTAAGCACTTGCACTTCACTTCACTGAAACTGTATATAGCACCTTGCACCAAGTGCCACTGGGTTGTCATAAGATCTAATCTTTACAGTGCTGTTGAAAACTGTAAACATATGTTGAATACCCTTGTCCTTGGTAAATAATACCACCGTTCCTCTAAAATCTTTTTGACTCCTTGTTTTCTGTTCTCAGTAATGCCTTTAGGCATGCACAATTGAAATTGTCTCTTAATAATACCTGTTGGGAATTGTTTTTGTTTATACAGTACACCCATCCCAACTCGGTTTATGGGTCCCCTCCTGTTCTCCCTATTAGACTTAGATTGAGCACATATAGCACAATGTTTGATGTACTCCTCAGTATCTTTGCGCATTGTGTCCCACCAGAAGTATCTAGACAAGGCCTGAAACGTCTTTTGTAACCCCAAATGCCCAGCTAGAGGGGAATCATGAGTCCATGTTAACACCTTTTGTTGTACTGGCACATGAGGTATGTACAGTTTATTGTCATGGAATAGCAAACCCTGTGACCTCGTTCTGTGGAGAGGGGCCTCATCCAACCATTCTTGCACATCCAGTTGTTGGTAGTGTGTCTTTACTTCTTCCAGGAAATCATCTGCTGTTACTACCACTGGAATCACCGACTCAAAAGAGGCATTCGGTAGAATGACAGGAGGTTCTTCCGATGACGTTTGGGTATCCTCCATACCAGAGGAAGGTCTTGACAGGGCATCGGCTTTGCCGTTTTGTGGGCCAGGTCTAAATTTTATCACAAAATCGAAATCTGCAAAAAAGAGCGACCATCGTAGTTGTCTAGGTGTCAATGCCCTAGCGCTCTTCAGAAACAGCAAATTCCGATGATCTGTAAAGATTTCCACCGTATGCCTAGCCCCCATCAAATAATACCTCCATTCCTCACAGACCCTCTTGATTGCCAGCAACTCCTTGTCGGTAATGCTATAGTTCACCTCACATGGTGTCAGCTTTTTTGAGAAATAAGCGACCGGATGTAGCTGGCCCGTGTCTGGATTTCTCTGAGATAAAATACCACCAATAGCATAATAGGACGCATCCGTTTCCACAACAAAAGGCTGAGCCGGATCAGGATGTCTCAATATGGGTGCACTGGTGAAACAACTTTTCAAAGTCTGAAAGGCGTGTTCAGCCTCCTCTGTCCAATGGAATTGCACTCCCTTTCGCAGAAGAAAGGTCATGGGTTGGATGATCTTTGAAAAATCCTTGATGAATCGGCGATAGAAATTAGAAAATCCAAGAAAACTCTGGAGACTTTTCACACTGGTAGGGGATTTCCAAAGAACAATGGCATCGGTTTTCTTTCTATCCATACAGATTCCTCCTGGCCCAATCACGTACCCCAAAAACTCTACTTCCGCTGTGTGAAAAAGACACTTTTCCAGCTTAGCGTACAAGGCATTTCTACTCAGTCTCTCCAGTACTGCCGTTACATGAGGCACATGTTGTTCCAGGGAAGCAGAGTATATTAAAATGTCATCAATGTATACCATGCAGCATACATCCAATAAGCCTCGCAGCACATCGTCCATAAAGTATTGGAATGCGGCGGGGGCGTTGCAGAGACCAAAAGGCATTACTTGGTACTCATACAACCCGTACTTTGTGCGGAAGGCTGTCTTCCATTCATCCCCCCGCCGCATTCGCACCAAATGGTAGGCCCCTCTAAGATCCAGTTTCGTAAAGATGGTAGATCCTTTCAATTGATCAAGTAGTACTGGAATCAAGGGTAATGGGTACCTGTTCTTTTTTGTGACCTTATTGATGGCTCTAAAGTCTATGCATGTGCGCAGACCACCTTCCCGTTTAGGGATAAAGAAAAGCGGCGATGACGCAGGGGATGTAGAAGGACGGATGAATCCCGAATCCAGCATCTTCTTAAGATACGCTTGTAAGTAGGTATTTTCGGCCTCCGTTAAAGCGTAAATCCTACTGCAAGGTATAGAGGCTCCTGGTTCCAGATCTATGACACAATCGTACTCCCTATGGGGAGGTAGTTTGTTGGCTTCCTGTTCATCAAAAACACCCTTATACTTCTCATATTCTTCTTGAATGGGTCCAAGGAAACATACAGAAGGAGTGCTACAACTAGAAGCTAATAAGGATGCAGGTGTTTCTTCCTTCAGTGAATCTTTACTCAACTCTCGAGTGCAATGTTCCATACAATAGGCAGAATTGAGAACTATCGTACGAGCTGCCCACTTCACCAAAGGATCATGTAATGTAAGCCAAGGCATTCCCAAAATAAGCTTAAAATGGGGGGCATCAATCAAATCAAACTGTATTGTCTCGAAATGTGTGGACCCAACCTGCATAGACAACTTCTGAGTGTGGTAACATACAGGGCCGGAGGTCAAAGCAGTTCCGTCCACTGCCTTCACAGGCTCAGGCTTTAATTTTTTAATACATTGAATACCCATCTCATATGCTTATCTTTGATCCATAAAGTTTCCTGTTGCACCAGAATCCAAAAGGGCATGTACTTGAATGATTCCAGAACTCTGCATCTCCAATACTACACATACATTCATGTGAGCAACAGAAGTCTGTACCGTATTAGCCAATGTAGGGAAGACCTCGGTATTCTCCAGCTGCAAACAAGGGGTCTCCTGCTTATTTGCGCTCCTTAGTTTTCCGACGTCTCAGACTGATTTTCCATTGCAGAAGCCTTTTTTCCTCCGGAAAACTCTCTATATGAGGTTCTGGTTCTGGACTTACACTCCTTGATAAAATGACCCGGCTTTCCACAATACATGCATAGCCGTCCGTCTTCTCTGTCTCTCTTCGGAATTGAGGGGCCCTCTGATTCCACCCACTTGCATGGGTTCCACTGCTTTCGAGGACGGAGGACGTTCTTCAGCACTAGGTTTTGTTTGCATAAACAACATCCTGGAATCAGACCTCAGTTTATCTCCCTTCCTCTCCTGAAGGCGATGATCTAATTGAACTGTCAAGTCGATCAACTCATCACAAGTTGACGGCATGTTCACTACCTGAGCTAACACATCTTTCAGTTCACCTCTCAGGCCCTGGTAGAATAGTGAAGTTCTTTTCTCAACTGGCCACTCAGTTTCTACAATCAACCTATTAAATGAGGTGATATATGTGAGTAGGTCCTGTGCACCCTGTTTCAATGTGATAAGCTCTCTATCTAATGTCAGCTGATGTGCCTTCCTATCAAAGAGCTTACGCATTTCATCACAAACGTTATCAAAATTACGCAGCACTGGATCATTCCTTTCCATCAATGCAAAGGACCAGCTAGCCGCATTGCCCCCCAGATATGACATCACAAATGCTGTCTTAGCTTGATCATCCGGGAAGACAGCAGGTTTACACATAAAGTGCAGTTTGCATTGTCCCAAAAAGGTGCCAAATTTCTTCGGGTCTCCAAAATATCGTTCTGGAGGAGCCAAGGGAAGCTGCAAGGGTTGGATTACTTGAATGGTAGATGGCCCAGACCCCCCTGGTTGTACCTGTGTAGTGTCATGTGTTTGAGGAGGAGGAAGAGTCCAACTCTTTATATAAGGAGTACCTCGTGTACTCGTTGGACTAGCTCGAGAGATACCAGCTACCTCCCTACGAAGTGTACCCAACTCATTCCGTAGTTCTAAATTTTCTCCCCTAAAAGCATCCACCTCCATCCTCAAGGCAGTCAGAGTTTCCAACACTGATGTCAAAACAGTGTTAGTGTCCATCGCTCAGGCTGCACGTAACCTTAGGCTTGTCACTCTGTCAGAAACCATACAGATGCACTAACCTGTAGCAAAGTACAGCAGGAGCGATGTCCGACGCTATGTCTCCCTATCCCCTGCAATGGCACTCCCCAGGTGTAATAGATCAACACCACTGGGCGTAACACCGCCAGGGAAGGGGAAAAATGGATAAAAGAAACAATAAAGTGCAGCTGTTCAAAATAAAGTAGCAGATAACTTCGGATATCTGTTCGAAGTATTATTCTCTGATCTCTGGTGATAGACCCTGCAGAGGGAGAGACAAGGTATCATTCATACATTCCATACCTCTAAATAGATCAATATATATGTGTATGGAATATAACTTACAGTTTAGATAGCCGCAAGAATCTCCTAGTAACCATTCAAAACAGGAAAAAGAATAAAGCATAAAAAGAAAGAAAAGGTTCTATAGGTAGCAAGACACTCAATAGACTATGAGTGTAGTCCCAGTAGATCCTTTTGCAACTAGAACAATATCTTCTTTAATCTTCTGCAAGCTAACTGTTTCTTTACGTTGCAGAATCTTCTGTTAATTCACAAAAGGATTCTAATACCAACACGTCTTGGATTACATAGACTCACTCCTTAAGAACATGAATATCTCCAAAAGTTAATGCCAAAACCATATAAAAAATTCCAGAGTTTATAGCCGGTTCCAAAAAGCAAAAAATAAATTCCCCAAGTCCAGGATGAATTTAAAAATGTTCGTCTTTTCTTGTACAGACTTAATAGAGCAACCGCTCTTCTTCTGATACAGTGTTTAGAAAGGTGAGTAACCCAATATACCCTTGCGGGCTCGGGCAGAGTTTAGTATAATATGAGATGGCCAGCAAGGGATTTTATTTGTATGAAGTTGCAGCACTAGTTAGGACCTGATGAAAGGCAATCAAAGTACCTAAATCTGAGTTTAATCAGCGGCTGTTCAATAAAGTTAAAAGTTTCTAACACTGAGAAACAAAAGATGTTACCACACTAACATCATGGGTACAGTAAATGAATAATAAAACATGAAACCAGGATAATTTGTTTGTCTGAAAGGTTATTATTTTGAATTCAAGACAAAGAGTAGTTCTGTACAACAAATGAACTGTAAAATTAGGCAGGGTACATACAAAGATATACAATGGATATTTAAGGTATTGGTTATTTTTCCTATACTATATCCAAGAAAACAGTCCAGACTGCTAAACAAAGGTGATAACTAGATTTCCACTATTAATCAGGAGAAAATCAAATGTCGATACAAATCAAACTGTGCAGAATTGGACTAGGTAGGTCGACGTTTCGGTCTTATCTTGATCATTTACAAGACCATCATCAGGACGGAGTAGTACTATATACAATGGTTGACCCTTTTTTAGTTCCAAGTCACGACAATTTTAGGCTTTAGTGACGGCATCCGCTAGTTTCTTTTGAAAGCGGGCAGTGTGCACACTCAATTTTGAGTGTCAAGCACTTGTGCATACAGCAGTATTGCAGTGAACAGGTTCTGGTAATTTGTTCAATTCGCGATACTGTTCCAGACGTTCAAAGTTATTTGTCAGTCACGGGCACGGGACGTCAATTACGAGCAGTCCGTCACTAAAGCCTAAAATTGTCGTGACTTGGAACTAAAAAAGGGTCAACCATTGTATATAGTACTACTCCGTCCTGATGATGGTCTTGTAAATGATCAAGATAAGACCGAAACGTCGACCTACCTAGTCCAATTCTGCACAGTTTGATTTGTATCGACATTTGATTTTCTCCTGATTAATAGTGGAAATCTAGTTATCACCTTTGTTTAGCAGTCTGGACTGTTTTCTTGGATATAGTATAGGAAAAATAACCAATACCTTAAATATCCATTGTATATCTTTGTATGTACCCTGCCTAATTTTACAGTTCATTTGTTGTACAGAACTACTCTTTGTCTTGAATTCAAAATAATAACCTTTCAGACAAACAAATTATCCTGGTTTCATGTTTTATTATTCATTTACTGTACCCATGATGTTAGTGTGGTAACATCTTTTGTTTCTCAGTGTTAGAAACTTTTAACTTTATTGAACAGCCGCTGATTAAACTCAGATTTAGGTACTTTGATTGCCTTTCATCAGGTCCTAACTAGTGCTGCAACTTCATACAAATAAAATCCCTTGCTGGCCATCTCATATTATACTTCTTCTGATACAGCGCGAGTGAACACGCGCTGCTGAAAAAACAAAGGCGCCTACCGTGAAGCCGTTTCTTTCTTGAAGGTAAGCGTCTGTTCTCAGTTCAGCGGAGAGCGGCGCCTGCCTCAGATCCCAGCGCGTTCAGTGCGCGATCTCGGCTAAGCGAAAACGCTCTCCACGCTTACCGGCTTCGTCTCTGCCAGGAACCAAACAGGAAACAAGAAAAAACGAAGAAACTCCGTCGTTTTACACAAGGCGCTACTAGAGATGCAAACAAACACAGCTTACTCCCAGGATCAGGTGACAAGCACCGGACTGCTGCTAGAGGAGGAGTATAAGTGTAAAAAGATAGAAAGTGTGAAAGGACATCCGCCCCCAAGCATTCTGGGCTATGTAGTTTTCATCATTCTCACACTAATTTCATTTATTCAGACAACCCAAGTTACGATGTGACAGGTTCACTGAGGCTTTGGCGCTGTCCCAGCGCAATTGCAAGGTAGCAGAGAGGCAGTATGATCCTAGGGCCAAGGCTGCCTATAGGGCTACCATTAAGGTCTATCAAGCAGACATTCTGGTCGAAAAGAAGAACTATTTCTCGGCGAGAATTGAGACTGCAACTAGAAGCTGCAGGGAAATTTTCACTATTGTAAAGGAGTTTATAACTCCTAAGGCAAATGCGTTGCATCATGAGTTTTCTGAGCCGTGGGTGATCTCACTAGCTAGCTTTTTCACCACTAAAATCAAGCAGATTCAGGACTCTTTTTCCTCCTTGGGCCCGAGTGTTGTCACCACTCCAGGGGACCAGTTGACTCTAACAGCTGGAACTTAACCCTCTCTCTCTGAGTTTCCATCTCTCTCTGACGCTGCCTCACAGGATCTCCTGATTAAGCTTAAGTCAGGCTCACCCTCTGACCCATGCCCTGCTAAATTTCTGGCTAGGGTTGCAGAGGTTTTAAACCCGCTGATTAATCCCATCCTTAACCTATCACTGACTAGTGGTGTGGTTCCCGCGGTTTAGAAACAGGTGATGGTTGTTCCACTCCTTAAAAAATTGGGTCTTGACCCCGAGCTCCAGGCCAATTATAGGCCGATTTCCCTCCTGCCTGCTCTCGCAAAGATAGTGGAAAAGCATGTGCACACTGTGCTTTCTACTTTCCTTGAAACCCATAGCCTGCGGCATTCCACCCAGTCTGGCTTTCGGTCCAACCTAAGCACCGAGACTGCACTTTTTGAGGTCAATGAGGCGATTAAAGAAGTGCTGGATGCAGGAGGAAGGGCCATGTTGGTAATGTTAGACCTGTCGGCGGCTTTCGACACCGTCCCTCATGAGGGTCTCCTCAGCAGGCTCCATGAGATCGGTCTGAGGGGGACGGTGTTGAGTTGGTTTCGATCTTATCTAGCCAGTCATCGGCATGTGGTCTCGGCCCCCCCTTACTCAGCCGAAGTACCGCCTCTGGAGGTCGGAGTTCCACAGGGCTCGGTGCTGAGCCCGACTCTATTTAATATCTTTCTGACCCCTTTGGCGGTGCTGGTGGAGTCCTTTGGGGCCCAGATCGTGTCATATGCCGATGACACCCAGCTCCTTTTCACTTGTGGGAAGGGGGCTGAGTTTGACGGAGAGAGCATCCGTGGGTGTCTTGGGGCTGTTTTTGAATGGTTTCAGCGAAACAGCCTCAAGTGCAACCCAGATAAATCGGAGGTGCTTTTTTTCGGATGTCAGGCTGACCTGAGCTGGCAGGATTGGTGGCCGGTGAACATGTTCCCTCCCGCATCTTCCTCTCTGGTCGCTAAGAACTTGGGGGTCAAAATTGATAACAACTAGTCGCTTAAGTCCCAGATCCTTGGATTGACCGGCACTTGTTATGGCCTCCTTAAAATGCTGCGTAAGTTTCTTCCCCTGATCCCGCTTGAGCATAGGAAGACTACGGTCCAGGCTCTTGTGTGTTCAAGGCTGGACTATTCAAATGTCTTATATTTGGGGCTTCCCGAATATCTACTCCAAAGACTCCAGGTGGTCCAAAACTCGGCGGCACAGGCGATTTTTGGCCTACCTCGCCGAGCAAGAGCCTCGGATCTTCTACACTCCCTACAGTGGCTGCCTATTCGGAAGCGGATTGTTTTTAAAGCACTTACGCTGGCGCATAAGGCACTCCATGCTGTGGGAGCGGAATATATTCAAAAATGTCTTGTTTTCTACAAGCCAACTAGATCCTTAAGATTGGAATCTCTCGGCCTTGCCGTTGTTCCTGCTGTCAAGAAAGCAACGGTGGGGGGGATTTCCTTCAAACGCCTGCCGCCCCAGCTATGGAATACTCTTCCTTTGTCACTCCGCTGTACTTCGAACCTGTTGACCTTCAGAAAGGGTCTGAAGACGTGGCTTTATGCACAGTAATTTGCTTGATCTCTCTCACCTTATTGCCTGCCTTTTGTAGTCTGTTGTGGGTTTGAAAGCGCCGGGACACTCCTCGGAGTAGCCGAGCGCTATATAAGACACCCATAACATTAACATTAATATTAACATCATCATCCTCGCGTTCTGACCGTGTCCATGTCAAATGAGCATCACTAAAAGACACAAATGTGGGGACTTGCTCGCAATCTGTATCAGCTATACCATCCCTCACCCACTGATCATACGGTAAAGGCAAAGGAACTTTTTTTTCAGTGGGTGGCATGAACCCAGTTCTTTTTGCCGACTACTCTAACAGCGGTTCTAGTAACCAGAAGGACTAAATAAGGACCAGTCCATCTAGGTTCCAAATTCTTGGTACGCTGAAAGTTCTTGATGAGGACGTATTGACCAGGTTGGATTGAATGTCCTGGATCTGTAGTAGCTGTCGGCAAACTGTCATGGACCTGTTGGTGGAGAACACGTAATTTAGCAGTTAAGTCATGTAAGTAATCATCCAACATAGGGTACTCAATACTGCTGTATTCTTTAGGACGAGGCACACCCCAAACATTTGCTGGATGACCAAAAACTATTTCGTATGGGCTAAGTCCCACACGAGAATGCACTGTTGTCCTTGTTGATAAAAGAGCCAACGGCAAGGCATCCGGCCATGTAAGACCAGTGCTCGCTTGTACCTTAGCTAATTTCAGCTTCAAGGTACCATTGTAACATTCAACAAGTCCAGCAGACTGGGGGTGATTCGCTGCATGGAACTTCTGATTTATTCCCGAACCAGAACACACTTTCTTCATGATTTGACCCACAAATTCATTCCCATTGTCCGACCATACAATTCTGGGCAAACCATACCTAGGGAAATATTCTTTGAGCAAAACCTTGGCTGTAGACAAGGCAGTATTATCCTTTAGGGGGTAGGCCTCTATCCACCTGGAAAAGGCACAAACAACCACAAGGACATACTTCAAATTATTGCATCTCTCCATGTGAATGTAGTCTAACTGTATCACTTCAAACGGATACGTTGGAGGAGCAAAATGACCAGCTAGAGTTGGAGTTCCCTTACCAGAATTATACTTCAGAGAAATCATACAATGTTTCACCACGTTCTCTGCACATTTCGGAATTCCAGCATTCTGCCAAACTGGAGCGAACAACTTGCATATTCCCTTCGAACTTATGTGAGCCATTCCATGAGCCATTTTGACCAGTGGGAGCACATACGCATCAGGCAACAACCATCGCTGGTGTTCTGACAACTCAACCCAACAACCTGTAGGATCCAACATACCCGTAGTCTCTCTCCACGTATTTACTTCCTTCTCTGTAGCTTCAGCCTGAATCATTTTCACACTTTCTATTGTGTCTTCACACATTCCACCAGCCATAACCCAATTAGCTGGGCCTGCAACATACAGATGGCTCATCATGTCTTTCTCTGTTTGCTTCGCAACTTCATCCACAAACGCATTCCCTCGACCAACATCGTCCACAACTTTCTTATGCGCACTACCCTTCACAATTGCAGTCTGCTTTGGAAGAGTGAGAGATTCCAAAAGTTCATTCACCAACTGCCCATGCTGTATTTTTGTCCCCCATGCGAAGTAAGGAACCCACGCTCTCTCCACAAATGCCCAAAACTATGGGCAACACCAAACGCATACTGGCTATCGGTGTAAACATTCACTCGCTTTCCTTCTGACAACACGCATGCCCAGTCAATGCAATCAACTCTGCTGCTTGCGCAGAATTCTGTGGTATGCGTGCTGTGTCAACAACTGTATGTAAGGTTGTGATAGCATACGCTGCAGTCGTCTCACCATTTGGAAGCTTAAAACACGAACCATCTACCCACAGCTTACCATCAACATCCGTAAGGGGAGTATCCCTTAGGTCAACTCTAGCTTTCGTTTCTTCCTCTGTACAAAGAAAACAATCATGCTGTTCCTCAGGATCCTTCTCTGTAGAGATCGGTAACAACGTAGCTGGATTCAACACATTGCATCTTTTGATGTGCACATGACTAGCCAACAATGTCAACTCGTAACCTGACAGACGTGCACTAGTAAGGTGCTGTGTCTTAGTCCTGTTTAATAAGTTATCCACTGCATGTGGGACCATCACAATTAACATATTATCCAATACCAAACCAGCAGACTGTCGGATAGAGACAGACGCTGCAGCTGTAGCTCTCAGACAACTCGGCAAAGCCTTAGCAACTAGGTCTAACGTCACTGAAAAAAACGTACATGGACGCTGTTTGGCCCCAAATGGTTGTGTCAACACTGACAACGCACAACCTTCTCTCTCGTGCATGAACAACGTGAAAGGCTTACTATAGTCTGGGGTACCCAACACAGGAGCCAAACACAATGCATCGCGTAGTTCAGAAAAACTTTTCTGACATTCGTCAGACCAAGGAAGAGGATGCTTTCAGAGTCAATGCTAACAGAGGTTTCGCCAACAGTGAAAAATTGGGAATCCACTGTCTACAATACAATGTAATACCTAAAAAGGCACGCACTTCTCTCTGTGTGGATGGCACACTCATTTGCGCAATTGCTTGAATTCCTTCTGGGGTCAATCTGCTTCCCTCCTTCGACAAGAGATGACCTAAGTAGGTCACTTCTTGGCAGCAATATTGCAACTTTGAAGGTGACACTTTATGATGAAGGTCAGACAAATACCACAACAATGAAAGAGTAGCCTCTTTACAAATCTTTTCATCATCAGCGGTAATCAACAAATCATCGACGTACTGAATAAGAGTAGCACCAACAGGTAACACAAAACCGTCAAGCTGAGTTTTCAACGCTTGACTATAGATGGAGGGACTTTCACAATAACCTTGTAGAGCTCTCTTAAACCGGAAGCTTCGGCCTCCTAATGAGAAGCCAAAAATATCCCTGCTCTCCTCAGCAATAGGAATACTGAAGAAAGCATTCTTCAAATCGATAATAGAAAACCAAGCTGCCGAATCAGGAATCAAAGTCAACAAAGCAGTGATATCAGGCACCAAAGGTAACTGTGGCACGACAATCTTGTTGACTTCTCGAAGGTCGATCACAAACCGGTACACAGGTGGCTGAGAAGCATCAGTACGTTTAAGGACAGGCAAAACAGGGCTGTTACAAACATTACCTCTCGTTTCCTCAACTACACCCTTCTCAACCAGATCGTAGACAATCGCTAAAAGAGCTCTCTCACCATCGCTCGAGATCTTGTATTGTGGAATACGAGGCAGCCTAGCATTCGACTTAAGGGTAACAACATACGGAGGAATCAGCAAAAAACCCAACATCATTTGGACCTGTAGCCCAAAGTGCAACAGGAAGCGAACGCAATTCCAGTGGCAGACAATCCTTAGACAAATACATTGGAGAAATCACTTTCTTACCGAGGGTAAGTTGTACTCCTGAAGGAAAACAATGCAATGTTGCATACAATCTTTTCAGCAAGTCCAAACCCAACAGATTCTCACCACAACCAGTCGTTAGAATAAGTGGAGCTTCCAATTCACAAGGACCAATAGAAAGGGACAAAGGACTAGAAACCGGGTTACGAACTGGGGCGCTTGAAAATCCTATTGAAACATTGGTCAAGCCAGTAAAAGGTGCGCCAGGAAGTTTAGAGTACATAATAGAACTCTTCATCGCACTAGTATCCAAAAGAAAAGGTTCTACCACACCTGATGTACTCACATAAGGTCCACTCTGGTCTACTGGAACTGACACTACTCCCTCACTTTGTCCTTGGCTGTCCTAGTGATCATTATAACCAGAACTCTCACCTTCGACATAGTAATCCTCAACATAATACTGGGCAGACTGACCACTCGGAACATTCTGTCTGACAAAATAATTCGCAGAATTCTGTAGGGAAGAGGAACGCTCATTCTGGGGGATCACACCACGTCCCCTACCCCTAGGTGCTTGCTGAAAACTACCACGACCTCTCTGACCAGATACACCATTTGCACGCTGTAGCAAAGCCGGGCAACCATTCTTATAGTGCCCTTCCTCTCTGCAATAAGCACACTGATTATGGCCAGGAAAGTATCGCGGAGCATAGGGCTCAGGCTTCTGTAACAATCTCTGAAATTGTGGAGGTTGCTGAAACTAAGGCTGATTCTGACGAGGCAGATAAGCTTGCTGCAAAAGAACTTTCGTCTTTAACTCTTTCGTTTTCTTCTCTACTTTATCCTTCTCATATTTATCCCTATTCTCGTAATATTGTGCAGTAGCCATTATCTGGGCCAACGAAGAAACAGCCCATGAACTCTCAGAGTCCTTTAACTTATTAGAAAGTTCGGGAAGCAAATTAAAGACAAATTTATCCACAAACAACCTTTGACCACCTTCCGTACTCATATCCTGACCACTATGATCAATAAACGTCTCTTCAAACCTAGTGAAGAAATCAGATACACTCTCGTCTTTCTTCTGCTTACATGCTGCTAACTAATCCCAATTCACTCGTAAAGCGGGCATCATCGTTTTCATCAAATGAATAATTCTACCTGGTAATTCTGAAACTAAAGGTTCAGGTTTAGCACCTCCCTCCTGTCTACCATCAGCAGCAACAATATTTGCCCAGGTATCACCTAATTCAGCAGCATGATTCTCATGACGAATCTTCGCCCACAAAGTTTGAGGGACTACATTACCCATCAACATATCGATGTCAGCTAAATTCATAATACACGCTTCAACTGTCTGGGACAACTCCTTGTAATAACCAGCAGGATTCTTACGAGGGTCAGGTAAGGTCTGCTTAAGAGCCAAGACCTCTGCTCTCTTCCAAGGGACATGTCCCATACTCGCTGAAAATGAGCCGGAGCGGCAACGATACCCTGATTTACATTAGCCTGAACTGCTTCTTTCCATACAGGAGGAAATTCTCTCATAGGGTACTGTTTCACTTTCCTCCTAACAGAGGAATCAGGTTCATACAATGTCTGAGGCGAAAGCCTAGATCTGAAAGCAATAATTGTCTCTACAGCATCTGTAACATCAGATTCCACTATCATCCCTTTAGCAAACTCTGACTGAACATCAAGCACATCCTGCGGAATCGGACCCAACTCATTATCTTCCCATTCCTGATGCAGAAAAGAGCACATTACATCAAAAACATACCTTTGCCTAGACGGTTCCCACTGAAAGAAAACATCCATAACTGCTGGCAAATCATACCTCGGAGCATTTAAAATCCACCTACGAGCCAACAAATCCAACACTGTCCGTTCTTCAGAACTAGGAAGCTGACTACGACTCTGCCTACGTTCGGAAACAGGGGTCATATTCAGTGACCCAAACAATGGTGACAACAGATTAACAACAGTCTTGGTCATTCGTTTTTGAGCAGAAGGGGAAGAAGTAGACATAAGAACAGGAGAATAAGTATTCTGAGGCAAAGAAGGTGTAGGGTCAAGAACAGTAGAAGTCGAAGACGCAGAAGCAGAAGGCAAAAGAGTTTGAGGCAAAGCTGATAGCAAGGCTGGCGACCCTAGAATGGGTTGCGCAGCAGGCGACAAAGCCATCTGTGGAGCACCGGGTGGCTGAACAACAGCAGGAGGTTGAACAACAAAGGGTGGAACAACCGGGGGTAATGGAGGCACAGTAGCACCCTGCACATAGGGAGGTGGCAATCTCAGTAAATGAGAGATCAAAGGATCTTTTTCAAGGTCTTCATTCACTTTTGGAGGAGAAGCAGGCAAGGCCGGATAACATTTATCTATGGCCATACAACGCTGCCTATCGGAGACTTCATTCACACGCTCTTCTCCATCTTCCTTAAACTGCCTAGCAGCTTGTAATACTGACATATTCTTATCTTTCCTATCTCTTTTTGCTTGTTTAATTTCTCTCTGTTTGGCTTCCTTTCGCCAAAGGCGGAAAGAGTCAAACATTGCCGGCCGGGCTTTCTTCTTGAACAGCACAACTTCTAGGTTATCTAAAATATTTGATTCGAAACTACCATATTGGGGCCATCGTAAAACACCATCATTTTTAGTATAGCGGACCCACACTTCATTATAAGTAATAGGACCCACTCCGTGTTTTGAATAGAGCTCATACTTGGGGTGCTAGAGGGTGTCAAAGTGACACCCCTGAACCCTTGCAGGATTCGGTATTTACTGAATTGGTAAATACCGATTCGGTAATGCACATTGATTCCTATGGGCTTCAAGGCCCATAGGAATCAATGGGCATTACCGAATCGGTATTTACCGATTCGGTAAATACCGATTTTTACAGATTCGGTAATTCAATTACCGAATTTACATAAATCTCCCTCCTTCAATTTTACCGATTCATAAATACCGAATCGGTAAAATTCAGTATTTATGAGTCGGTAAAATATACTTACCTACATCTGGCCCCTACTGTTCTTTAACATGGAGGAAAGTAAGCACCAAACTGCGTGACATGCGAGGTATGAGAAAACATGGTGAGAAATATTGCCTTTCAGCTAGAAATGGTATAGTCAATAGCTCTATTGACCTATGGTATAACAATAACATATTTATTTACAGTATTTCTCCATACTGATGCTTCCCCAGTAGGTATTTGAGTGCTTTACATAGAAATAAAATGTGTTATGTTACACTGTGCTATGTTATGCTACCATACAGAGAGAAACAAGAGACAGATGGACAGATGGGGAAAAGAGACAGATAGGGCGGCAGAGAGAGAAACAAAAGACATAGATGGGCGTGAGACGGGAAGAGTGAGACCGAAAACACAGATGGGAGAAATATAGATAGAGATGCGAAGAAACAAGAGATTTTAAGGACAGGGAGCGAGATAGGGCAACATGGGTGGATAGGTAAGGTGAGAGAGCACAAAAGAAGGGAGCAAGAGAGATGAAGAGACAAGGTGAGTGGGTAAGGTGAGAGAACAAGAGAGAAGGAGTGAGAGAGATGAAGAGACAAGGTGAGTGGGTAAGGTGAGAGAGCAAGAGGAAATGGAGCGAGAGAGATGAAGAGAAGGTCAGTGGGTAAGGTAAGAGAGCAAGAGAGAAGGGAGCGAGAGATGAAGAGACAAGGTGAGTGGGTAAGGTGAGAAAGCAAGAGAAGGGGAGAGAGAGAGGAGACAAGGTAGGTGGGCAAGGAGGGAGAGAAAGAGAGAAGGAGGGAGAGAAAGATGGGGTGACTTGGGTGAAGGTTTAAGACGAGGGGGCAAGAGAGAGAGAGCGGGAGAGAAATAAGACAACGGGGTGGGTAATATGGGAAACATCCTTTACAACAAAACCATTACATTGCACTACAATTACAACGCAGTCATTACATTGCAACATCCTTTACAACGCATGTCACTACAATGCAGGCATCACAACACATGACACTACATCGCATGACACTACAAGGCAGGCATTACAACGCATACCATTACAATGCATAGTACCCCTACACTATCCAAAACTTACCCTACTGTTGCACCCCCTGGAGTTAGAATAGTAATTTTGACCATTATACTATCCAATACTTACCTTAAATGCAATGTAATGCTATGCGTTGTAATGGTATGCATTGTAAATGTATAATGCGATGTAATGGAATGCGTTGTAAAGGTAGTTTCTAAAAATGCTATGTAGTGTCATGCGATGTAATGGAGTGCATTGTTAAGGTAGTTGCGATGTAAAAATTGCATTGTAAAGGCATGGGTTGTAAATGTATGCGTTGTAACGTCATACATTGGGTAAGATTCAAGATAAATAGAGAAGGAGGGAGAGAGATATTGCACAACAAGGGTGGGTGAATAAGATAAGAGAGATGGAGAAAGGGCAAGAGTTAGGTGAAAAGATAAGGGCAGGGTAAGGTGAGAGAGACAGAAAGAGGGGAGAGAGAGATGATGAAACAAGGAATAGGGAAAAGTCAGAGAGGGAGGGAGAGGAGAGCGAGATTGTGAGACATGGGTGGAGTGGTAAATTGAAAGCGGAAGAGGGAGAATGGTAGAGCGAGATTTGGAGAGAAAGAGGCGCTGAGAAAGAGAGCGCGAGGAGGGGAGTGACAATGACCCCCTCTCCTAGCTGGGGAGAAAGATTATATATAACATTAAAAAAGATTAAAATAAGTCAATTTTAATGAAAGAGTGTTATTTCAAAGATCTTAAATACCGCCTGTGTGGACCACCGTTTGAGGCTGAATGATGAAGTAGACAGATGACGGCCTGGTAACGCCCCTGCGACCCCTGGACACATCTGATTCATTTGCATAAATGCAATTAATTTTTAGTAACGGAACACAGGGGCTCAGACATGAATTATGCAATATTGCCAGTGACGTCCTCTTCAAATTGCATTTAATATTGTCCCACATTAAAAGTGTTTTTTTTTTTAGAGCAGGTCAAATAACGTGCCAAGCTGATGAGTCAAAAATGAGCATATTTCTCTCTCTATTCTCGCTACACCGAAATGCATGTCATTCAAATGTAAAGCGATTTACTTAAAAAAGCAAAAAAAAAAGAGGAAGTCCAGGAAAGGGAGCAGGAGTGCAAGGCAGCTAGTTCAACAAACGCCACCGGTGCATGTATATGGCCCCAATAGTTCCCAGCATTTCCTGGTGTGCATACTGCAGTTTCTCTGATTGGAGGACAGTCGTCAATGTCCTCCAATCAGAGAGATCCTTGAGATGCACTGTTCAGAAACCAAAACGACAAGTAAACATTTTGGATTCCTGATCCAGGCAGAAGTGCGATGGGAAGGCGTGACCCCCTTTCCACAACTTAACGCCCCCCCCTGGGGGTTGCGCCCCACAGATTGAAGACCCCTGCCTTACACTGATGTAAGATGAATTCACTCACTTCAATGCGTTGACCAGAATAGCTGTTAACTAGTAAAAGTTGAGTATTTTCTCTCTCACACAGAATACACAATCGTTCCTTCCCTACTGATTACCCCCTCGAGTGGGCGGGCAGTTGTTTATATTACCTTGGGATCCAGACCATTAGAGACATTACTCAGATCTGGCTGGAGAATTATGGAAAGGCTGTCAAGTGGATAAAGGAGCAGGTCCCTGTGTGGACTCGACCACAACTATCTATGGCCAGGCAGGTGGTTATTGCTAAATTGGTGGTGCTGACTAAACTTCTGTACTTGTTTGTAAGCATCTGTACACCTCCTTTTATACACTAAATGCTGGATTACTGACAGAGCTAGTGGTTCCTCGGGAGCAGTACCTTCAATATCCCCATCTTCCAGCAGCAATAACTCTGTAGTAGAAATAACAGAGGTTCGGAGTGGCGAGACAAGAGGAAGGGTTTTAGGGAGGGTACTGTGGGGAGGGAGACCTGGAATGAGATGAGTATCCTCTTATTCCCTTACCTGTTGTAGCAATTGGGTGAGGGTACTTTTGTAGTACACAATTAATGTCACTTAAACAATGTTCAAATGTTCTATTCAAAGAAGCACCCAGAACTGTGAGCAGTAGCTCTGGAGTAGCATATATCAGCACTGGTGATTGGTGTATCTGGGTTAGCAACCATGAACTGTAGGCAAGAATCGCAGTAATAAAGTCCTGTGAAATCCAGACATACAAGAGTAACATGTTACAGTTGCATTGCCCTTGAATTATTACACAACACAACAAATTGCCCTGTTAGTCATGTTAGTCTGTTTACCATCTAGATGCCGCTAGGCTACTCAAAAAGCCTTGTCTTCTTTGTACTACATTTCCTTTACAATACTTGGAGTTCTCTTACAGCTGTCTGTGTACTGTTCAAAATCAAGATACGCTGTCCAGTCTTACTGCTCTGAGGAGTCCGGGACAACAGAAACCAATCTGGATCCTCTGTGATCTGCATTAGTAATTGTGAGCATTTGGCATTGGGCCGGGCCGCTATTTATAGAGCAGCTATACCCAAGATGGTGGCTCGTGAGGTTTTGAAGGACTTGTGTCAGCTGGAGTACGAGGCAGAGTGCTTGAAATGACAGCTAGCAATGAATGTGCAAACATTACAGCATATCTCTGTGCAATGAGCAAGATGGGCTTTACCACTGAATATGTGACATACCATGGTATTCTTCATAAGTACACACTGAACATCAATCAATCAACCAAGGGTGTGTTAAGAGCAAATACTTACCCGAAAGGGTCTCAATGCACTGAAGGCAGCACAGCTCCTGGATTTTCATGTTGATTCGTCGAAGAGCCATGTCGTGAGATCCTTCAAAAACATGGAGAGTTTTGGTGTCTGTCGGAGGTGGAGCGGGAGGGTGTTCCATTCCTTGGTCAAGAGGAAGGAGAAGAAACGACCTCTTGTTTTGGTCTTCTTGATGCACAGCACTGTAACAAGGGCAGAGCAGAGGGATCGTCGGGGTGCGTGGAACAAGATGCGGAGGTTCAGGTAGGCAGGTCCGGTGTTGTAGAGGGCTTTGTGGGCCTGGGTGAGAAACTTGAAGGTGATTCTCTTCTTGACGTGAGCCAGAGTAGTGTCCGCAGGTGTTGGGTGATGTGGCAGTGGCGCTGTAGGTTGAAGACCAGTCTGGAGGAGGCGTTATGGACATTCTGGAGTTTTCGGGGGTGGGTTTGTCGATTCTGGCATAGAGAGCTTTGCCGTAGTCCAGTCTGTTGCTGAAGAGGGCGTGGGTGACGGTTTTCCTGTGTTTGAGGGGAATCCAGTTGAGGGATTTTTGTAGGAGACGGAAGATGTGGAAACAAGAGGATGTGACAGCGTTGATTTGGCTTTCCATTTTGATTTAGGAGTATAGGATGATTCCAAGGTTGCGTGCGTGGTCAGTGGGGGACAGTGGGTTACCGAGGGCGGCGGGCCACCAGGTCTCATTCTAGGCATCGGATTTGTCCGTGTTTAATTGTAGGCAGCTGTTCTTCATCCATCTGGTGACTGCGTCCATTCCTTCTTGAAAGTCGTGTTTGGAGATGTTGGATTTGTTTGCTAGGGAGAGGATGAGTTGGGTATCATGTGCATATGATACAATGTTGAGTCTGTGGGGTCTGATGATGGATGCGAGCGGGCCATGTAAATGTTGAACAGGGTGGGGCAGATGGAGGATCTAAGACGAAGGGTGGGAGTCTGATCCACTGCATTCTACTGGAGAGGTATGAGCGGATCCAGTCGAGGGCCTTGTTCCAAATCCCTGCTTCGTGGAGTCTACAGTCTAGGATGCCGTGTGAGACTGTGTCGAAGGCTGCGAGAGGTCCAAGAGGATGAGGGCCACAGTATCTCCTCTGACAAGGAGGGTGCAAATGTCGTCTGTTGCAGCGAGAAGGGCGGTTTCCGTTCTATGGTTTTTCCTGAAACCTGATTGGGAAGGTTTGAGGATGTTGTTTTCGTCTATGAAGGAGGCGAGCAGACTGTTGCCAGCTTTTTCGATTACTTTCGCAAGGTACGGAAGTAGGGAGACCGTGCTGAAGTTCTTGAGGTCGGAGGGGTCAGCTGAGGGTTTTTTCAGGAGAGGGTTGATCTTGGTGTGTTTTCAGTCATTGGGGAGGGAGGGGGTCTCGTAGGAGCGGTTGATGATTGGTCGAAACTCAGGGCGATGATGTCTGTGGCCTAGTGGTAGATGTGGTGGGGGCAGGGGTCCGTGGGGGCCCCAGAGTGGGTTGAATTCATAGTCTTCAGGGTGTCTTCAGAGGTGAGGGTGGTCGAGGTGTCAAGTGTTTGCTGAGTGGTGCAAGGAACGTTGGGTGTAGGTTTCCGGGTGAAGGTTGTCGTTGCCGAAGTTTTCATAGATGATCTTCATTTTGTGATGGAAGAAGGCGCTGAGTCTGTTGCAAAGGTCTTGGGAGGGTGGGATGTTGGTTGTTTCACTGTTGGGTTGGGAAAACATGACATAAGGAGTTCGATAACATTCAAACATCGCACATGATCACTATATCTCCAACATAGAGTCTCTGCACTAACATAGCATCTCTTTTTAGTAAACGTAGAGTATTTACAAATATGAAGGGAATAGAGTTTCGAAGCAAAATATTACATGATCATATTGTGTCACTCAAATGAATAAGCAGTATCCAGCATAATATACATGACCATAGTATCTCTATCACATTGACCCTAGTGTCCCTATCACTTTAACAAGCAGCATTCAGTGCATGTGTCCATGAACACAGTAGTGGTACAGCACCTGGTGAGGACATCACATACAGTATTAGGTAGGAGTCGGGCATGAGCCATGACACTTACACAACATCATGTTTCCTTCCTGCACCAGTGGCTTTTGTGATGTTATTAGTATTTTCTCACACTAGTAGAAATCGATAATCCTTGAGGGGGCCCTCAAACTACTCCCAGGCAATCCCACAGTCCAAACGCTATGGCCTGGTACAGGAAATACGGCACCTGGGCAGTACATCTAATTGTGTCTATTAAAAATTGCAAAGCAAGCATCGCAAAATCATCTGCTATCTCAGCGTACAACATGGGTTTTTCATGAATTTTTACTCACCAACATTCCCTAACAAAATTAACTATTTCATGTCACAATGTTTTTCGTACACTATTCCTATACTCTGTGCACTCTACCCCTTTTCATGAGTGTCAATGCATGCAAAAAAACCAAATCGTTTGATTGCATTCAAATGCAGATTAATATGGAGTCCAGTAAAGATTGCATTAAGCATTTTCACTCTAACATACAGATGTTTAGTGCACACATATAGTATGCACCCTAGAATAGCTAATATAGCAAAAGCAATGAACACATGAACAGCCACATTTAAGGAGTGCAACACAAGATTAGGATTTTTCGTCGCTCCTGGTGCCCAGCCAAGAATGATGCCATACCAGGGAAGGTCTGTAGACTACTGAATATAAGAGGCGTTGTACATGAGTTGCTTGGCATTAATAGTCAAGGTGTGGCTTTTGTATACATAGAAACTGTTTCAGATTTAGTAAAAGCGACCTGTGCATACCGTCTAATAGTATCTAATCTAGGCCACTTAATGGAGAGTGAGACTTCCCATTCAAATGACCCTTGAACTTGCACACCCATTGTAACCGTGGTAAATTTAGTAGGCAGGTATAATTTGTGGGTGCTTATATCAGTTATGTTGGTCATATAATTACCACACATCACTTGCTCTCCTGGGGTTTGCATAATCTGTTAATGATTAATGGGTGATTGGTAATGTAACAAATGGTTTTTGTTCCTACTTGATACAGGTGCATGTCGTTAATGGGATAGGGTAAACAGTCAAACTGTCCCGCTATAATATTCAAACATGGATCTAATGCTCTTCGTGTGTGAGTACATATCCACCCCTTTAGACCAGTCTGTGTATTTTGTACAGTCTTCTGTGTGATTATCCTGATCAATATATACCTTGTCGGTGTGTGGCACCCACTATTCCTTCTCTATTGCTATAGGAAGCAACACACGCCCCCATACCTCTGGAGGTGCTCTACTTCAACTGCTCTGAACCCAGGGCTTGGTCTGACCCTCATAAAGGCTCCAGGACGTCCCAGCCATCAGTGAACAAGTCTGGTACAAGGTTGAAGTTGGTACTTTCCTGCCTTTATTGTTTGATCCATTTCTCCTCTCTTCCATCTCCTCTGCAGGAGGTGCAGAGCATTGTTCTGTACTGGGAGTATTCTTCTCCTCCCGTCTACACTGTAGACCCTTCCATTTACTAGGCAAATAACTGGATGGTGTCCCATCTATTCTTTTTTTTTAAAACATTTTCTATGAAATGCAATAGAATCACAGTACATATTGTCAGGCAAAAAGTACATTTCCAGTACAAAATCATAGATTTTTGGTACATGTAGTTCAATAGCATGCATCGCACCCCATCTTTTTGTATCATTTCTTGTGTTGTTGATACACTCCTCTTTATAATTCTCCTTTCTATCTTGTGGTGGCTCGCAGATATCTCCCCTAAATTTGTTCCAGGCCCCCCAGATTTTACACTTCCGGGGACACCCACGATTAACGAATACTGTTCTTTCGGCTATCATGGCAGCGTCAATGTCTCTGCACCAAAAGGCGAGTGTAGGCACATCTACTGACTCCCATTTTTGTGAAATGTTGCGCTTTGCGACCATAATCCCTAGCGTGGCTCAGTCCTGCACCTGGTGGGTCAAGTCACTGGGCTCCCATACATTCAATAGACATTTTCTGGGCTCTGGTATCAGTGATAATTCGTCCGTCTGAGATATTGTTCTCATTACCTTTGCCCAGTATTCCATAATTTTGGGACATTGCCGTATGGTGTGGACAAAGGTACCTTAATCCCCACAACAGCGCAGGCAGTACGGTGTGATGCTTTGCCTACCTTGTGTAGGTTATGTCTCGTGTAATATGATCGGTGTAGGATTTTTAGTTGCACCAGCCTGAATCGCGAGGGTATACCCACCTCCCGTGTGGAGGCCAACGCCTCCTGCCATTCAGTGTCATCAAGTTCGCCCACGTCATGAGACCATTTTTCCCTGAGGGATCCTTTGGGATGCAGCAGGTTGTTAACCAGTTTCCGGTAGGTAAATAAAGTCGCCTTCTTATGCATGCCTTCCGTCAATGATCTGTCCTCTAGAGAAGATGCCTCCGGGACGTCAGTTCGGGGTCGTAACACCAACGTTAGTGCGTGCTTGATCTGTGTGTATCTAAAAAATTCTGAGGGTGCCAGTTCATATTGCTGCTGAAGACTCTTGAATGTGACAACTTCCCCATTATTCCACATGTCCCCCACCGTGGATATACCTATCGCCTCTCACTTGTCGAAACCCTTACTGTTCCGGAGCTTACCCAGCCGTTTTGTGCCCCAGAGAGGAGTTAATTGGGTTATGACCCCCTGACATTCTAGTTTTGCTTATGCTTTGTGCCACAGGGTAATAGTATGCTTTACGGGCCCTATCAGTGTCGGTGCTGGTCTCCGATTGTAATGAGCAGACAGCATACCAATTTGTACCCACTGTTTTCTGACCAAAATGCCTACCCCAGAGATCCTGATGAGAATTCTGAGTGCGCTACCATCCGGTTTCCCCATCTGTCCATCGCTTTACATGTGGTGCCAGTAAGGTGTGTTTCCTGTAGCAATACTACTGCTGGAGAGCTCCGTTTGATACACTGCAGTACCAGGCCTCTCTTAATTTTGTCTCCAAGGCCGTGTACATTCCACATGAGCATGGTAAGGGGTGTCACCTAAGTCAAGGGGTCCATTGCAGGCGCAGGGCCCTGTGGGTCACATAGCGCCATATCCGGTGGAGTGAGAATGTGGAGCCATAGGTGCAATGCATGTGTTGTGTACCCAGCATGAATAATAAAGGTCCGAGTGCTTTACGTGAAACTAGAATAAAAAACAGATCAAAACAGTGAAACAGTGTTGCCCCCCCACCCTGCCTCCTTGCCAGACGGACTCAGTACTACCCGCCACCTCAACCCAGCAGAGTGCTTAGTCCCAAGTCCCACGAACGTTACTTGCATGTAAGGGGCAGGAAGTCTGAAGAAGATAACAGCCTTCCGCTTCCCAAAGGCTACCTTTACGTATATTTCTGTTACATTCTCCCAGCATTAGCGAGTCCATTTGTGCATCGCTGCGTAGCGTACTAATGTGGTTCAGAACTGTCATACAGTATCTCACTCTTCGTTCTCCTCCTGCTGCAGGCGTTCTCCCTCCACCTCCTGCTCCCGGTCGCTATGGTCTTCTCCTGTCCTATGATGTCACTGGCGTCTGTCCGACCTTCTGGACCCCTCCGCTCGCCTCCACCCTTCTAGGTAGTCGTGGGCCTCCTCAGGTGTCTCAAAAAAACACTTTTTCCTGCTGGCACAACACGTAGCTTTGCTGGGAAAAGCATTGAGTCGGGCAATACTCGGACTCTCAGTTCTTTTTTAACCTCAAGGAAGCTCCTGCGATATGCAGAGGCAGCTGCTGTGTAGTCTAGGAAGAAGGACACCATTGAATTTTGGATCCATAATGGTGGCTCTATCCGTGCAGTCTGTAGTATTGCAACCCTGTCCTGGAAGTTGAAGATGCGGACGTGAACCGGTCGTGGGGGGGGCCTAGGTTTTGGTCATCCTCCTGGCACCCTGTGTGCATGTTCTACAGAGAAGAGAGCCCTCTGGGTTGCAATCTGGTTTTTATAAGGTCCTCCACATACAGGTCCATGGCAGGGACCCCTTCGCTTTCCAGAATGCCGGTAATTCTGACGTTATTGCGACGGGCGCGTCCTTCCTGGTCGTCCAGTTTTGCCGCCATGCGTTTATTTTCTACCTCTAGCTGAGTCATTTTTTTGAGCAGAGTGGTAGTGTCTTTCGTTCATGACTTGGTTACTTGTTCGACTTCCGTAACCCTGGCGGTCATCTTCTGAAAGTCAGCCGGCAGGAATGTAACATCTGCAGAGATCGATCCCACTGTTGACTGGACATTAGTTAGGGCTGACATTATTTCTTCCAACGTTACTTTAGTGGCTCCTTCTGCTTCTGGGGCCTTGTCCAAGGGATCTTTGTGTTGAGGCAATGGGGGAAAGTCTTTACAGTATGCAAATGTATCCAGTTTACCCTGTGAGGTTGTGTGTGGGCCCCAGCCCCCATCCTTGACTGGGCGGCGCAGTATCAATCAGGGATCGCCGGTCTCACACGGCCTGTCAATTTTCCCTCTGCACCACTATCCGCCTCGACGGATCTCTATTTTTCATGGTTGTGGTAGCATGGATGGATACCGCGTTATATATCGTATTCGTGCGCACCACTTTCCCCGTTGTTCAGAGCAGTTCTGGTCACTGGGGGGCAGCGTCCCGCAGGTCTGTGTTAATTTTTGCTGATGGGGCCCTTAGTGCGGTCCCCAGTGACTGCCGGGGCCCAGACTCCTGGCCACTCTCAGTACAGTGTAGGGTCTCGGAGAGGCTGCAGGCCCACAGTTGCAGCAGGGCGTCAAGAGTTCAGGCAGGTGTAGTGGACACCGTTTCACCGATCATCCAGCAGATCGCCGCACCACTCCACGTGCTCCTTACCCCTGTCGTAGTGGGTGCCCCTCACCTCTTATTAATGTCACTCAGGCTGGCCCCTTCCCACTCGATGTCCAGGTTGCAGTCGGGCCGCCAGGCCACGGTCTCAGTAGCAGCCCTCCAGGCAACCTCCACAGTGCTGGTAGCCCAGGGCAGAGTCTCGAGATGGCTCCAGGCAGGGGCTCACAAGGCACCAACCGCGGCACTGGCCGCCCAGGGCAAAGTCTCAGGATGGCTCCGGGATAGGCCCGGCCGTGTTTTCAGATCAGCCTCACTGCCGTCTCCACTTGTGCGTTTCCTCCACCAGTCTCAGTCCTCACTCGGTGGTCTGCTATCTGTATGAATTTGAATTTGAATTTTTGAATTTAAAAGCATTTGTAGAGCGCTCGTGTACTAGGCAGTTTCTTGGCGCTGGGGGGTAACAGTGGTGAAAACAGACAGACAGAGGACGGTGGGCTAGCAGTTGAACGCTTGCTGGAACAAAAGAGTTTTTAGGGCCCTACGGTATTCCATATAGGAGGGCAGGAGTCTTACTGAAGGTGGAAGGGCATTCCAGAAGGTGGGCGCTAGAACTGAAAATTTCTGACCACCTGACCTTTTCTTCCTGAAGCGTGGCACTGCCAGCAAGCCCAGGGAGGAGGAGCGAAGAGCTCTGGATGGGCAATAATTCGCGATGGCAGAATTGATGAAGGCTGGAGCAATGCCAGCTCGGGCTTGAAAGGTGAGGCATCCCAGTTTAAACAGTGCCCGCTGTATAGAGGGGGGCTCTCACCTCGGGCCCGCCACACGGACAGGAACATATCTCGAGCACCCCGGGTCGCCGCCAACTCCTGTGCACCCGCGGCTCTCAGGAACTCCAGGCCGCTTTGCACGTCGGGCGGACCGCTTCGATCGCGGCCCTCTGATGATGGACTCACCTCACAGTCTAGTCCCAGGCATGAGCCTCTGCCACAGTCCACGTCCGCTCCCACACTCTCTACAGCATCCTGAACATCCGACAAAACAGCGGAGTCAGACCGGCATATACCGCTCACTTTTAGCTGTTTACTGGTGCCTTTGGGGTAAAAATTAACGTGCGGAATAATGAGTGAACCTGCACAGGAGTCTGTTTTTTCCTCGGAGCTCCTCTAAGCTGCGGCCATCTTGCGCGACAGCAAGCCACGCCCCCCATCTACTCTTTTCAACTTGTTTTGCACATGCAGGCGAGCTTCTATAGCCTCTTCCCTTTCATCCGCATCCCCTCCGAATTCTGCCACACTTACACCTACCTCATCATCCAAGTCCAACTCATCACTGTCAGAGACTGACACATTCCATGTACTGGGATTCCAATCCTCTTTGCACACCAATGCCTTTGCATGCACTGCTGAGGGTGCCCTCGGATTGTACTTGCTTTTCAGGCAAGCTACCTACACTGCTAACTCGGTGCAAATTGCCTCCATCTGATCACATCTGGCTATCGCACTTTCCACAGTCTCTCTCATAATAAGATCTCAACTGCAAGGTTGCTTCCTCATCCTGCAGATTTCATACATCAGCATCTTGGATTGATTTCTGCTTACACACCATGTGGAGCACAGACACTGTGAGAAGCTGGCTCAGTATATGATGTACACTTATGTAAGTGGACACCTTGCACTGATCCAGGCAACGCTTATGGTGATTGTAGTGGTCTTAGATAACCATAGAAACCTCTCTAAGAGGTAGCTGTGGGGAGCAGCATTCAGGCCTAGTCCAGAAGCAGTGTAAAGCAGCTTGTTTTAACAGAACATAATCTTATTGGTAGTGATTAAGTGAAAAAGAACCACACAGTGTATTTATAAAAATATGTATTTATTATAGGACTCTCACTAACACAATTATATATATCCTAGCCGGAGATATACACAATACACACAATACATTGCAATCGAAACAGGTGAGTAGCAAACAATACAAAGTAGTCACGAGGGGGGGACCAAACCGTATATTAAAATACAAACCACAACTTGAGTCAAGACAATACCCAGAGGATGTAGAAGTGCCGGAGACCCAAAAAACCACCCAAAGTGAGCATCAAGGAGCCCCACGGAGGTCGTGTGGAGTTTAGGAACATGACTGCGTTCTCCGTACAAATCAACGTGTAAGTCAAGGTTGCAATTTTAAAGAAAGAGGATCCTTTCCAGTGGGCACTGAAGAAACCCAGTGGAGGACAAGAGGTTGGAGAGCCACCCCACCCATCCTTGGAACCAGGTTACCTGTACCAGGGAAACCGGGTGCATAGGTGTGAATTGGTGTCAGAAACCGCTGTCAAACCCAATGGAAGACTTCAGGAAGATGCCGCTGCTGGGGAAGGTGAAAGTGTCCGATGGAAACAAAAGGTGGATTCAAGATGTGAAGAACCTGCAAGCAGAGGGGACATAGTCTATGCCACTCAGAAATGACCAGGACACATGGAAGACAAATGCCCACCGATGTCGGGTGATGCAAGAGAGCTGACTGTGACCTTGAAACTGCAGCTGTGTGGACCAAGCAATGCTGTGGAACACCAAGAGCTGTACATGAGCTGTCCCACATCGGATGTCGAGAGTTGAGGGGTCGGTGTCTGGCGGGAGAATCAACAAGCCATGGCAATTGCATCCAACAAGGAAGTTCAAGAAAGTGCAATGTGAGGACCAGTAAGGTCCAGGAGACTCACCACAAACAGGGGAGTCAGGGCAGGCCCAAGCAATCAGGGGAGCCAAAGAATTCAAATGTGACCCTCAACAGAACCCAGAGGACGGAGGCACTGAAGTCGCAAGAGGACCACAAGCAACTTCTAAAGAAGCAGGCCCAAGGTGCAAGCAATGCGGTGTGGCTAAAGATTCTGGCCACTGGAGATGCTTGGGGTTGGGGCTACTTGGAGCCTAAAGATCTTAATGGAAGGAAGCCATCAAGCCTTTGGAACGGCAAGTCAACGTGGCACACAGTGGTTAAGTTCCTGCAGCTCCGAAGAGGGATACTGGCCTCAAACATGGTGAGAGGATAGGGCAGGCCTTGAAGATTGTGGAGAACTGCCACCTATGTTGCTGAGCCTTCTGGAGCCTTCTGGAGTCCATGGGTTACCAGGATCAGCAGACGGGTCAGCTTAGTTGTGGTGCCTGCTGATGCAGGGACGTAACTCCTTCACTTCAAGGGTGTCTAAGACAACTAGGGGATAGGCGCTACTACACCCCCATTCCATCTAACCCCACTGAACGACTCAAGACTACAATTACAGGAATGGTCAAATCTGCAGAATGTAAAGAGTGGATCTCTAAAAAAGAGGCTGAGTTCCTTGTGAAAAAAGATACTAGGGTGCCCTATTTTTACACCCTTCCTAAAATTCACAAGGGGACCACCCCAGTACCTGAACGCCCAATTGTATCGGGCATTGGCTCAGTATTAGAGCCCCTCTCACAATTTTGCGACCATTTCCTGCAACCTCTAGTGAAGAGAATCCCCTCCTATGTCCAAGACACCAAGGACGTTCTTCGTCTCCTTGACAACCTACAAGAAGACATCCAAATTGATTTCCTTATAACCCTTGATGTGGAGGCCCTCTACACTAACATCCCACAGAGGGCCACACTCAGGGTGATTGAGAGAATCCTCAACACGGAGGAATGGACCTCTCTCACGCCACCCTCCTTTATTATGGAGTGTGCGAACCTTGCCCTTACTGAGAATTTCTTTGAATTCAAAGGACAACATTACCATCAAACCCAGGGAACTTCAATGGGCAGTACTTTTGCCCCTTCGGTGGCCTGCCTCTACATGGCTGACTTTGAGGAAAAACATATCAATGGACCAATGAACCCCTACCACTCTAACATCAAACTCTGGAGGAGGTTCATTGATGACATCCTCATACTCTGGACAGGGACTGAAGATCTTTACCTAGAGTTCTTCAACTGGCTGAATACCCTCAACAACTACCTTACCTTTACCATCACTGCCTCCAATTCCAGGATAGCGTTCCTGGATCGTACCATCAGACTAGAGGGGGGTAAGATCGATACCACCATGTATCGGAAGCCAACGGACCGGAACAGTCTACTCCTCTTTACGAGCCACCACCCTGAAGCTTTGAGACTGAACCTTCCGTTTGGCCAGTTCCTGCGGGTTAGGCGCAACTGTACGAACCTAACAGATTATAAAACTGAGTCCAGCATCCTATCCCGTAACCTGAAAGAGAGAGGTTATCCAACCAGGGAGATCTACAAGGCACGAAAACGGGCACAGAATAACCACAGAGGGACCCTCCTGGAGTACAATACTCCAACCTCCCAAGACAATGATCTCTTGACTTGTGTGACAACTTTCTCGCCAGTCTCAAATGAAATCAAGAAAATCATAAAGAGACATTGGCAGATCCTCAATACAGGAAACCTTAACCTTGCGATCCCCAGGTTTGCTTTCAAAAGGTCTAAAAATATCAAGGACATCTTAGTCCTCACCAGGCCTAAACAAGTTGAAACCCACAGGCAAACTACACTCTGGCAACTCCCACCAGTAAGGGGACACTACCCCTGTGGTTCCTGTAGTGTATGCCCCTTTACCAGTATTACCAAGTCCATTCAATTAACAGAGACATTCCTGTGGGAACTCACACCAACTGCAACACCCCCAACTGCATCTATCTGCTCAGATGCCCATGCGATCTACAATATGTGGGCATTACCCCCTGCCCTATCAAGATCCGCATCTCAGAACATAGAATCAACTTTCGTTGCAAAAAAACTAATACTAAGATGTGCAGGCACTTTATAGACCAAAACCTCACTGCTGACTCATTGAGATGGCTCATTCTTGAGACACCAAGCAACAAATCTAAGCAGAACTTGTTCCAGAAGGAGCAAAGGTGGATACATCGGTTATCCTCAGATAGGGGGGGACTTAATGAGGACATCCCGTGGAGTGCGCTATAATAACTGCCTTTCACATACCTCTCTACTGTAACTGTAAGCATACCAACACTAGGTTGCCCACATAACCCTGTCTCCTGCCTTATCCGGCGTGAACTATAAGTAATTAATCTTGTGACACATGTGTATAAAAGCTTCCAGATTAATGAAATTATACCAATACACATAGTTTCCATTTGATAATTGGCAACCACTCGTTTCTTTGTATAAAATTGTATGCATTACACTAATATCAATGAGTACTGGTCCCTTCCAAGATGGACCCCACGGTTACGTCCGATCCCACATGACACACAGGGCGGGATTACCTCCAGTACTGACCACGCCGCCAACAATCATTTAACAGACCATCACGCTTTGATCCAGCACTATCCGGAACCCGGTAGCGATGGGTAGGCACGACGGGCAATGACTGAGGCAGTGAGAAGTAAGTGGTTCTCCCCTTAGCTAGACACAGACGCTATGATTGACACGCGGGTGTGCTACTCGCACACCGCTGTTCCGTACACTGGTGATGTTCCCCATTAGTCTGACTTATTAAGCGCTAACTCCTTAACGCGATATTGGCACTGCGAGGCAACACTCTGTCATTAGTCTGACCCTAAAAGCGCTAACTCCTTAACGCGATATTGGCACCGTGAGGGAGCGTGAACTGCTTGAGACCGAGGTAGTGAGAAGGTAATGGTTCTCCCCTTAATTATACTGGCGAGGTTCCCCATTGTCTGATTCACAAAGCGCTAATCCCAATACGCGATATTGGCACTGCGAGGGAGCGCCAACTGCCAGTGACCGTAGGCATGCAAGCTGAAGTTCTTAAGCCAACAACAGAGGGTATGCAATCATCTCCCCCTCACCTTTCTATTCAAAAGTAAATACCAGGACTGACGTTCAGGCAGCTGCCTTACGCTAACCCCCCAAGGCGATACTGGCACTGCGAGAGCGCACTATCGGCTTGTGACCGATGACACGCCGCTATAACGTCCTAAACCACCAACACACGGGGAGTAACCACAGCCCCTCCTCCTCCTCCCCCTCACCTTTCTATCTAGCGGCAACTACCAGGGTTGACTAATATGCAACTCCATGATGTGCATTGCTCACATTCACATTGGGTGCCTTCTCAGTAAGCGAACAATGCATTATTCTTGATCATGGGAATAATTTAAATTTTGGGATCGACAATCTCTTAGCGAGCATCATATATTGTTAACGAGGCTCACGAGGCAGATTAATCCCCTCCACACGGCGATGACACAGTTTTTCCAACTTACCGCCGGCTACCTCCTTCTTACTCATTAAAACATCAGCAGGCACCTGTTCAATAGAAACGATTCATTCAGCTTACACTCTTGCATTCTTTTCCTCCATAGCCTTAAACCCCTATGGTTCCCTCCCTTGATGTCAAACCTACCGGGTGCTGTTGACACCTATACACCTTGACCATTAGGTGAGTAACATGTTACCCTAGCCATAAGATTTTGTACCAGAGACTCTGAATAAACTGCTGCTGTTTTTAATTTAGTTTTTTAAATTTATGTATGCTGTCTTTTGTTGAATTGTGATATAAGTCAATACATACTGGTCACTAATCACCACTAGTATGTCACTGCTAGTAGGTCACTTTATCCACAACAACACTGCGTGTTCACGGTCACAAGGGACACTTGTTGTCACTGAACTATGGTAACGATTTCTTTTGTCTCCCCTAGGCAAGAGCAGTACCATACAGGTAGTACAACTGTAAATATTAACTGACACTTTACTAGGTCATGTTTTCTTTTTTAGAGATAGATGTAACTAACTAGGTCCTGAAGAATCACAGCAGTGTGCAAAGGCGAGAAACATGTTGACCTCACGATATGTAATGTAGTCCTGGATCTTGACGTGGAATCCTAATTTCCCTCGATCACAGGCTACTCACTGTTTTTACTTGTGGCAGGGGACTACCAGAATAAATTGATCTCCAGTACCTTGAGCCACATTTTAAATCCACTTATCTACACTATCCCTTCCCTTCTGGCCCCTTACACTCACTTCACCCATAGGCAGTTGGATAAAAGATCTCCGCCAAAGAGCCCCTCTTTGAGGTGAGCCCGTTGGGCATTGCACCGCCTGCCCAACGAGGAGCAAATGCCTATGGTGAAGCATGACACTCGCAAGGGTGTGTGAGTCCATTAAATCCAACAAATTGGATACCCAGGGTAGCCCTCCACTGAGCACTACCCCTGCCCTTCCTGTGACCGCATCTTTCCCTTCTTTTCTCTTTTAGAAACAGCGTAGTCGCTTTTTGTCAGTTACTGTCCCTTGGGGCTCTGACTTTGGCTGGACCTTTCATTCTCAAATTTTCATGAATGGTAATCTGAGCCCTTGGATCTTCACCTGATCCACCTCCTCCCATCCTATTGGCATAGATTCCTTCAGGTGTCTTAGATGCCCCCAGGCCTTGGACGGTTTTCTGTACGGAGCACGGGTGGTACAGCTGACGAGCAGGGCAAAGAGATTAGGAGCAGTAGGAGTCTTCCCGGTTGCAGCCTTGATGCCCAGAGTGAAGTACAGAGTGCCCAGACGGTCGAACTTGAAGTGGTGTCTGAATTGAATCATGTCCCATGATGAATCTAGGGACCCACCTTCAGGTAAGCTCTTAAGTACCCTAAGAAAAGGGTTGGGATGATTCAGGGATTCCTCCCTAAGGAGGGGCTGGACAAGGGGGAGGATACTTCCCTGTTCTTTGTCCCGTTTCGCGCTAGAGCAGGAGCCAATGGCTCCCTGAACTGGTTTGAACTGGACTGTGCAGGGGGGCATCAAATGTGCCCTACATGCAGACAATGTGGCGCTGGTAAGCACTCCCACCCGGCCCCAATACACTAAACCCTCTATGAGAGGTGGTCACACCTCCCTGTGACAGGATGCCAATTGTTCTGCCTTACCCTGCTCAAGCTTGGCTCAGCAGTAGGAGGGCAGAATCGTGTCTCTGGCCGGCAGCTGCCATATTGTGCTGTCTGGGTCTAGAAGACTGGTACCAGGACCACTGAGGGCCTAACGGAGGGCCTTTACAGTGTTTGGAAACCGCCCCCGGTGTGAGAGTATGATTCCAACATGTTTGATACCGCATATGACAGGGTTCTTTGCAGACAGTTTCAAGATGGTCATTGCGTAATGAGGTGGTGCCCCTCTACATGTTATATGACTGTCTCACTTACAACCTGGGAGAATTGACTCTGAAGGCTGTAGGGGTGTCCTGCTCATGCAGGGGCATCCTCACACTTAGAACCAAGCACCCTGACTTCAGGATTGGAAAGGCCTGCTTGAGGGGTGACTTATAGGTTTTAAGTGCAGGGACCCTAGATATGGAACCTATATCTGTCATAAGTGGTGTTAGCACCAGCTTACACAGGATGCAATGGCAGGCCTGTAGTGACAGTTTGAATGGTCTCCCATAGGTGGCATAATACATGCTTCAGCCTATGGGGGACCTCAGGGGTACCTATTCCCTGGGTACCTTAGCACCATATACTAGGGACTTATAAGGGTACCCTAGTATCCAATCTGGGATGTACCTAACAGTTTATTGAATAAAGCAGAGTGTCTGGAGTCCTAATTAGCAGGATCCCAGTCAGACTAGTCAGAAACAGCATAGTACCAGGCAAAAAGTTGGGGTAACCATAAAAGAAGATCTACTTTCCTACAGACAGGAAACACCCTCCCAGTTGCTTTCTGCTCCAGCTTCCCCCCTTTTAGTTTTTTTCTCCTCCTACAGCATTTTCCACTAAAAGAAGATACTTTTGGTATCTAATACCTTCCATAGAACTGGCGCTGCCAACTGGTTTAGGATTCCTGCAACACCAGAAAACAGGTCTGTCAGAGCCACCCAGGAATGGATTTGGGGCCTCATTTATGAAAAGTGACGCATCGCTGCGTGAAAACAGCGATGTGTCACTTTTCACTGCGCACTCCTTACGACATTCTTGATGCGTCATATTTAATGTATGACGCATCATGTCGCAAGGAGTTACAGATACGTCAGTATTTCTGACGTATCTGTAAGCGCAAAAGTGACGCATTGCTGGAGTGTGTCACAAAAGTGATGCAACTCCAGCAATGCGTCCTTTCACATGGGGAAAGCCCCATGTGAAAGGGCTTGCGTCAGTCTTATGCCTGCTGTGAGGCAGGCGCGAGATTTTGACGCAACAGCGTCCTAAAAGTGACGCAGTGAAATCTCATAGATTTCACTGCTTCACTATTATGAGGCTTTTTGCGGCGGAACGCCCCCTCTGCATACATTATACCTGACGCAGGTATAATGTGGCCCAGGGGTTTAAAAAGTGACGCATCTACCTAGATGCATCACTTTTTAAATATGGCGCAACGAGGTGCATTTTTTACACCACTGGTGCGTCACAAAAAGTGACGCACCAGCGGCGCAAAACTGACGCAAGGCCTTCATAAATAAGGCCAATGGTTTCTGCCCCTTATGCTCTTCTACATCTGCTTTATCTCTTTTACATCCCCACAGAAGCAATGTTAATTTGAACCCCACTCCTGGTACTGAATATGTTAGACTGATTGAAGCCAACAAACTCAAGTAATATCAAGCTGGTACAAATTAATAAGGACACTCAGTAAGTAGCAACACACATGTGTCTGATACAATGTGACTTTCATAAAAAACTAGCACAGGCATAGCTATTGTAAAAAAAAAAAAAAAAATTATAAGCTATTGGAAACCATGGCTAAACAGATGCAAAACAGTTACTTGTACATATGTAGTGTAATGGTAGTAGAATGATAGCATACGAAAGAAACAGTCTTGAATCACTTGCAAATCAGGAAATTAATAGCAAAATAATAATTCTGTGAATCAAGATAGAACAGGGGAATTTGGCCTTCCACCTCTGGATAACAACTTTAGGAGCGAGCACAGAGAAGCCCGTTCTCACGTCTCATGATTTTTCTTCGGGAACTCTGCAACAGGCGCAGCGGTTGTGGGTGCAACAGCAAATCTGCACAACTCCATCTGTGAGCTTCACAGAGACATCCACACCCCTCCTTTTATACACTAAAAGCTGGCTTACACATCATAATTTTCCTTTCTTGCACCAGTGTTTCTCTTGATGTTATCAGTGTGTAACCCAGGACACTCGCCTCTTGCCCTCATTGGTACCAATCAATCATTTTCGGAAGGCCTTCAAACTGCTCCCGGCTCCTTTGAGGTCAGTACAACCTCAATAGTATGTCTTCCATGATCCACATGCCTCAGCCTGGTACATTAAACATGGCACCTTGGCAGTATGTATAATTGTGTCTATTAAAAATGGCAAAACAAGCATAATGAGACCATCTACTATCTCAGCATCGAACATGGGTTTTCTGCATGCATTTTCACTCACTAACACTTCCTAAGCTAACTAGCCTTCTTGTGTCACAATGTCTTCTGCAAACTATTCCCTATATTGGGTATACACGTATTATTACACAATGGAACTTGGTAGTCAACGTATTAACATGGAAGATTAAGGGCTGAACCAAGTTTGTTGGGGTTTAGATCTGCAGATCACAAACAAAGACACCAGCTAGCTATTTTACTAGACTATTTGTTTATTGGGAGCAGAAATTCACATTTTCAAAATAATTGTTTTTTAAACAATTTTTTTATTGAAGTTTTAAGCATTTTTACATCCACAATTCATAACAACCAGTACAGAAATCATTTCCACTTCCCAGCCATTCAGTAAAAAGGGGCATATATCGGGGCGTGGCTTAGCGGCTGAAGATGGAGGTCGCATAGCAGTAGGGCTCCGTGAGTGAGGCAGCGACCCCACCACAATCCGACCACTAATCCGACCGCAAGTAACCTCGGAACGGAGGAACCCGGTTCCAGGACTGAGCGGGAACCACCCGGAGGCGAAACGGCCAAAATCGGACACCGGGAGGCACACTTCCAGCATCCGTCGTCAGGGGACCTACATCGATCCAGCAACACCGGGATCGCATAGGTCTGGAGACCGGGCGGAAGTGAGAGGGACGCAGCACAGAGCGACCGGAAGTAAGCGTTGCCCACCCCTAGCCCCCCCACCCCCCCCAGCGACACGCCGAAACCATTGAGCGGAGCACTCCCCCTGGCTCCCCCGAGTGACTGCGCTCCCGAAAGCCCACGGAGGTTGTGGGGCGCCGAACGGCGGCGGAGCAAGAACGATACTGGCGCACGCAGGCGGAGAACACAGACGAAGGTAGGGGGAGGACGGAGGGCCCATTTGGCGGGGGCCGCTGCGGGCAGGCGCTCAGTCTCCGAATACAGGGACCGGCACTCATGCGGCTCGCGGTGCCAGCCGCATCTTAAAGTGAGTCGGTGCCACTCTGAAAACGTCCGCATTGTGAAAGGAAGCAAACTTTGATGCGCACACGGCTGGGGGGGGAGCAGAAGCTGGGGAGCGGCAGAGGAGGAGGCAAAGGCCCGGGAAGACACGAAGGCACGGGCGAGGTGCCCCATAAACAGCATAAAGCCCCAGAATCTGACGGTGGGCTGGGAGAGACTTTCACTCCACATCACCCAAACATAGCTGGCACAGGACTGGGGGTTTGTTGCAGCGTCGTCACGTAACACAGTTTGAAGTGGAGGGCGGCACCCAAGGGCAAGGGGGAACAAAGAGTGGCAGGCCTGCAGCTCGGTGCACTGGGTCTGTCTCGGGTCTGCCCTTGGACTAAAGCCTTCTTCTAACAGACTTCCTGGATTTCGCCCGATACATTGCCATCCACGGACTACCCGCTCTCCAAGTAGTGGAAGTAAGTGAGCGCAAACACTGAGGTCCACCCTTCACCTGTTACTCACTGACGCCCACATCGGGGACCACCGGCCTCGGGGGGCAACTACGGACTGCAAGGGAGCCGGGACGAAAAATGACTGGCAGGGGCCTGAAGAACGCCTTGTCGCAGTCTAAACTAGACAAATTTGCGTATGAGAGGCAGGCGCACTCTCAGGCTGAACCACGCACATCAACGGGAAAGACACCGGAGAATGATGGGACGAAAAAAGCAAAGCTTGATGACGTGATGAAGGCGCTGGCGCAAGTACAGGCAACAGTGGGATCCACGGCCACTGAAGTCTCGCTCCTGAGGGCGGACTTCCAGAAAATGGGAGAAAGAGTGAAACAGGTCGAAGTGGTCACTAAATCTCTGGTGGAGGACGTCTCCGATCTCCAATTGGCAATGGAACGAGTAGCGGCCGAGAACAGGACACTGAAAGAGAAGCTGGACGATCAGGAAGGGCGCTCGAGGCGCAACAACATAAGAATTCTTGGGGTCCCGGAATCGGAAGGAACTAAAGCCATGGATCTGTACGTGGAAGACCTGGTCAAGACACAGCTCAAACCCAAGGGCCTATCGCACTTCTTTTCCGTAGAAAGGGCGCACAGAGTTCCAGGGGGACAGCCCAAGCCGGGAGCCGCCCCCAGACCCATAATAGCGAGACTTTTCAACTTTCGGGACCGGGATGCGATCCTACAGGCGGCTAGGAGGGCTACGCCGCTTCAAGTCCAGAACTCCACGATAGCCTTTTTCCCGGACTATACAGCGGAGGTGGCGCGCCGACGGAGGACCTTCCTTGATATCAAGCGGGAACTGAGGACTAAGGAACTGCCGTACTCGATGCTGTTCCCGGCCCGGCTGCGAGTGGTCGCGGACAGCAAGGCTTGGTTTTTTGACACGCCAGAGTCAGCGCGTGAATGGCTGGATGGATGGCGTCAAGTAGGATTACCCCGCCGCTCTCAGAGACCGAACCTGAGCCAACGAGGAGACAGCCAGCCGAGATCCCAAGCATCAGGTGGATTTGAATCAACGCACTCCCAGGCGCAGGACAACACCACTAGACTGGAAGAAGTGGAGGAATAGACCCCCGACGACGAACGGAATGAACATTGCCATGGCCTCATGGGTGAGACCCGGCTTAGACACTGGCCTGGGGGAGACCGGAGAGGGCAGGGGTCATGTCTACTCCGGAGGACACTTCACCCCAGCAAGCAAGTACTGTTAATGGGTTGGGTAAAGCACTCTGCTGAGTTGGGGAGGCGGTCAGTTCTAAGCCCGTCTGGCAGGGAGGCAGGGAGGGAGGGGGAAGGGGGGGGGTTGTTTGAATGTTCTAAGTGAACCGCAAATTGTATTATGCTGCAAGTTTCACCAGGTTCAGTTGGGGAAGGGAGAAGGGGAGTTAGTTGAGTCTTTTAGAAATCTACTGGATTGGTCGGGCTGTGCTGGCGGATACCCGCGATGTCACATTGGGCAAGAAGGGTGGGACACAATGACCGCAGGACACACTGGTCACATGGATAACCACACGATGGACCATGGCAGATTGCTCACAACGTAGGGGGGAAGTGGGTGCACCTAGTTCCCGGGGTGCGCCCCTTCGCATACTAACATGGAACGTACGGGGCCTGGGAGATAAGGTAAAACGAGGGCTGGTACTCACTGCACTGAAAAGACAGGGGCCGGCTCTGGCGCTTCTACAAGAAACTCATTTACAAGGGGGGACTGTCAAGGCACTTGATAGAAGAGGCTATCGAATGGTGGTGCATTCAGAGTTCTCATCTGGATCTCGAGGGACTGGGATTTTACTTAAGAAATCCTCACAATTTATACCACTGAGCACGAAAACGGATGGGCAGGGTTGCTTTGCGGCCCTACAGGGACAGTGGGAAGGAAGACTTCTTAATTTGGTCTCGATCTATATTCCACCTGCACTTCATTCAGTCATGCTTCCAGCTCTGGGTGAATTCCTACTGGCCCTTCCGGAGGGAGACATCATACTTGGGGGGGATTTTAATGCCACTGTAGACGTTACACTTGACAGATTCCCTACCACTGGCCCGTCAGGGGTTCCCTCATGCTTCCAACGTTTTTTGACTGCTATGGGTCTGGTGGACATATGGAGGCATGCCCACCCTAACATGAGTCAATACACTTACCACTCGGCTGTCCACAACAGTCTTTCAAGGATAGACTACTTCTTGGCACTGGGAGAATGCATGCAACACATGGACACCATAGACATTCACCCTAGGGGCATTTCAGACCACTCCCCGGTTCTCTTAACACTCTCCACCCAGGGGAAAACGCGCAAACGGTTATACCCCATACCGGCAGAGTACCTCAAGGCGCCTAAAGTCAGGAAAGCACTCCAGAAGGTGACGAAGCTTTACTTCGCAGAGAATCTAGAGTCTGTGCGATCGGCAGCGACCCTGTGGGAGGCGTACAAGACAGTGTTGAGGGGGCACGCAATAACTACACTTACAGGTTATAGGAGAGAAAGGGCGCGCGACTTGGCCGAAATAGAGCTGGCACTGAGAGAAGCAACAGTAACACACGAGACACGCCCCACGCCGGACACTGCCCACACACTGCGCCTCCAGCAACACACATATACGGAATATCTGCGGCATCAAGTCAGAGGGCAGATAACGGAAACTAAGAGCAGAATATATGATATGGGAGACAAAGCGGGCAGGATGCTGGCCTGGTTAGACAAGAAGGGAGGGAGCTCAAGAGGTATCCAACAGGCGAAAGACAGGAGAGGTACGCTACACACGAGCCCGGAGCGAATCGTAGACATACTCGCCGTCCATTTTGAGGGTGTCTACACGTCTGACAGGGAGGTGACGGTGGAAATGGCCAGGGCAGCACTAGAGCCGATCCACACACCGAGGCTGCAGCCGGAGGCTTCAGCAGAACTAGAGGCAGACCTAACGGTGGATGAAGTCCATATGGCAATACGAGCGTTGAAGCCCGGCAAGGCGATCGGCCCAAATGGCATCCCGATTGAGTGGTACCAGGCCACATCGGAAAGGCTTGGTGAACACCTACTGGCCATGTACAAGGATTGCCTAACGAAAGGCGAGCTCCCGCCAGACCAAAGACTAGCGACCATAATCGCAATACCTAAACCCGGGAAGCCACCGGAAGACTGCGATTTGTATCGCCCCATATCCCTGCTCAATGCAGAAGCTAAAATACTAGCCAAACTCCTAGCTACCCGATTACTGACACACTTGCCGGACCTCATACATCCCGACCAGTCCGGGTTCATGCCGCATAGAAACACGGCATTGAATCTAAGGAGAGTGCACAGTGTGTTGGCGGGAGCGGAGTCGATTCTCGAGCCGGCAGTTATATTGGCACTCGATGCGAAAATGGCATTTGATCTGGTTGAGTGGACTTACCTGTTCGAAGTCCCGGCGCACTTGGGGTTCGGACCCAAATTCATAGCATGGGTCAGGCTGTTATATGCGGGGCCAGTGGCACAGGTGGTTGCGAATGGCCATATCTCGCGCACATTTCCATTGGGAAGAGGGACCCGACAGGGTTGCCCCCTGTCGCCACTGCTCTTTGCGATCGCCCTGGAACCGCTAGCACACCTGATACGTTCCACACCATTGATTAGAGGGATTTCCTGGGCTGGGGGAGGGGTGGACCGCGTCTCATTATACGCAGACGACATGCTGGTTTACCTCACTGACCCGGACCATAGTATTCCAGCGCTTCTGACTCTGTGTGATGATCACGGGAAAGTCTCGGGATACACGTTGAACTGGAATAAGTCGGTACTATATGTACTGAAGGGACCAGGCCCGACGCTGGATGCTCTTGGCCCCCTGACCGAAGCCGGTTCCTCCTTCAAATACCTGGGCATACATGTCACCAAGGACCCGATTGAATTTGCGCGGAAAAACCTGATGCCTCCTATAGAACTGCTTAAACAAGACGTTGGGGTCTGGGCCGGACTACCCCTCACGATGCTGGGTAAGGCAGCATTGTATAAAATGATGTAATTGCCCCGCTTCCTATACATCCTGGAGAATACGCCGTACCCGGTGGAACCAGGCTACTTTAGGAGAGTGTCGGCGGTGGTGGCGAGTCTCCTGTGGAGTAACCGACCGGCCCGCATAGCGCAGGCCAAGCTGCACAAAGGGTGGTACGATGGAGGGATTGCACTACCAGACCTGAAACTATATTATTGGGCGGCGCAGCTGAAAATCATAAATCAGTGGATCCACGCCCCCCAAAATGACCCAGCGTTCAGAGCAGACAGGACACAGTTGGGAGCTAGTACCCTATTGGCCCCTTTGTACGACCAACGCATGGTACGCTCGCTTCAGGGACCCACAAAACTCACTGCGGGGTTATGGCACAGGGCTCAGGCGACACTAGGGTGGAAAGGGAGGATAACGAAACTTACTTCCCTGTGGGACTCTCGGGTGCTAGGGAACCTACGGAACAGCAAGGGCTTCGCCCATTGGGATATGTTAGGCCTGTCCACAGTGGGGGACCTGTGGGAACGGGGCACGGTGATTCCATTTTCACAACTGAGAGAACAATACAAGCTAGGGCCACGAGAAACATTCCGATATGCTCAGATCCGTCACGCACTACTCACAGCCATCCCCCCGGATACGGAGATGCCAGAGGCCTCGCCACTTGAAGACCGTCTCCTTACGGACTATATGCCAGAACGAGCCACCTCACTCACGTATAGAAAGTTAAGCAACAATTTGCCGGACCCCATGATTAAACTTAAGGAAAAGTGGGAGGGGGATGTGGCAGCTATGGATGAAACCGAGTGGAACGAAGCAGTGGCTTCGCCCAAAGAAGTAGGTATATCAGCTAAATTCCGGCTCATACAGCTCAAAATACTACATAGAGTATATTATGCTAGGACGACACTACACCTCATACACCGCGCGCAACACCCATTTTGTCTCCGAGGGTGTGGGGAGGAAGGGACTTTCTTCCACACAATATGGGACTGCCCTCGCATTCAAGAATACTGGAGAAGTATACTACGCACCATATCACAAACTGTGGGAACCTCCCTGATCCCTGAACTGCGCAAATGCTTACTTAACGTATGGGAACCTAATGATCTGTCCAGGTACGGATTGCAGTGGGTCACATTGGGAATGGTTATAGCTAAGAGGGACACAGCACAGAAATGGGGGGCCGCAGAGGTGCCGACGAGATTACAATGGTGTGAGAATATGGACAGGGCAATGATCACAGAAAGAGAGGTATATACGAACAGGGCCTGCCCGAGAAAATGGAATAAGATCTGGTCCCCGTGGAACTCTTACCGGGGAGACATCTGTGAGCCCTTACCAGAGGACGAACCAATATCATCTGACGAGGAAGGAGAAGACGATTAGCGTCCCCAAGAGGAGGTGGAGTGGGGGAGGGGTTGGGACAACGGGAGACAGTGGGGAGATGGGAGGGATGACACGAAGGGGCCAATAAGGCAAGTGCACCGTAGGACTTCCATGTAAACTTATCATTAGTACTATTTAATATGAGTAACTGTAGGAACATACCTGCTGACCAATTTGCCAGTAACTTTGCAAAGCACAATGTGTGCGGAATCGCTTCAGCGCGAGATGACCTGTCTGAGATTTCTTGGTTGATTTTTGAGATTGTTTATTGTTTAAAACACAAAACCCAAAACCTAAACCTTTGGCGATCAGGACTTTACTTGTGAATAATGCGCCTTTCCTAAAGAGCGAAATGACCAGAACATGGACACAGTGGCTAATATACAGACTTTTCCAGTAAAGAGGCTCATTCACTCATGTTGTAGCGGCCGACCCGCTGGGTTGTGGGCCAAGTGCTGTGTAAGACTATAAGGTGCAATAAAGGTTTTTTGAAAAAAAAAAAAAAAAAAAAGGGGCATATATCAGTGAATTAGACCTTTGGGACACAGCATCATCGTGGCACCTTCAGTTATTTCACAAACAGACGGATTTACAATTTTTTTACCCAATGTAGCAATCTTGCTGTGATATGTCAAATAAAAAGAGCAGGTATTACACCATATTCACTAAAATATGACACATTCCTGCTGTCTCTATACACTGGTGCAACGTGTGAGGCCTAGTGCCAATTCAGACACCCTTGTGTCACAGTGCCTGTGTTACAGGCAGAATTGTTTTTGTGCAGGAATTAATACCTAGTTGCAGACAAACAATCCTCAGAGGCATTGTGCCAAAATCCTTTAGAGGATGTGTGGATCGTGCACACTCCATCCGTGAGACACCTCCTAATGCAGAGTAAGATACGGTAGCGATTTGCACTGACTTGAGTTTCTCTGGATTTACTAAGCCTTGCAGAGCCATGCAATGTAACTTTGTGCTGCATAATAAATATCACTTAAGCCCTCGCTTTGCCTGTGTAGCCTTGCATAATGCAATGGCAACACAATGCTTATATAATCTGGGTCATCATCTCCATAGAATAATGCGGGGGATCTTGGGGCATATTACCAAGCAATAGCGATAATTATCGCTATTGCTTGGTTAGAGACAAAAATTTACAGCAGAGCTGCGGCGATTTTTATCGCAGATAAACCTTGGTATTACCAAGGTTTATCGCAAATGCGATAAAAATCGGCCGCAATGCATGAATATCGCTGAAAAGTCCGCGATATTCAGGCATTACCGAGCTAATGCTCTTAGCCATGTTATCCACCTCCCATTGGATAACATGGCTAAGAACTGCTCAGGGCAGGTGTAAGCTTTTGGAGATATTTGCACTTAGTAATAGGAGATAGCGATGTTAGCGGCTGTTTCCAGTCGCTAACATCTTTATTTATTATTTTGGAATTTTATATAGCGCATGGCATTACGCACACCGGCGTGTCCCCGCGCTGAGAGAGAGAGTAAGGAGGCAGAAAACAGGGAGATTACATCAGAGCTGAGCAAAAAAGATGAGTTTTCAGAGCTCTGCGGAACTTTGCTTCAGAAGGTTCAAGGCGCATCTCCTTCGGAAGCGTGTTCCAGCTCTTGGCCGCTAGTAGCCTGAAGGATCTACCTCCCATTCTGGCTTTATGAATTTTGGGAATTACTAGTAGCCCGGTACCAGAGGATCTAAGCCTACGTCCTGGACTATAGGGAGTAATAAGGCATTGAAGGGGGTTGGGTGCCTTTCCATTGATGATACGATGGCAGACGCATAGTGCTTTAAAAGTAATCCTCTCCTTTACCGGAAGCCAATGGAGGGATTTCAAAGCAATTCTAGAGGCAGTTCTTCTTGGAAGCCTCAGCACCAGCCGGGCGGTGGCATTTTGAAGTACCTGGAGGTGATTGAGACTTTTTGCTGTTATTCCCAGATAGAGGAGGTTGGAATAGTCCAATCTTGATGTAACCAGGGCATGCACAAGAGTCTGTCTGGCACCGACAGGAAGTAGGTCCAGGATCTTTCGTAGTCTCTTGAGTATGCCGAAGCACATCCCGACTACACGATCGATCTGGGGAGCAAATGTCAGGGCAGAGTCAAACATTACCCCAAGATTTTTCACCTGTTGGCTAGGTACTGGAGTGGAGCCCAGGCACGCAGGCCACCATGCCGAGGACCACACGTCCGGACCACCCCCTATCACGAGCACTTCAGTTTTGGACCCATTCAGCTTCAGGCAGTTGTCAGACATCCAGGAAGCAAGCTCCTGCATGCAAGCACTGAAGCTGACTGCCGCAACCTCCGGTGCTCGTGACAGTGAGATGACCAGTTGTGTGTCATCGGCATATGACACTAGTTGGACTCCGTGGCTTTCCACCATGGTAGCCAGCGGGGAAGCATAAAGGTTAAACAGGGTGGGACTCAGGGCAGAGCCCTGAGGCACTCCTTGATCAAGATTGAACAAGCGGGAGTAATGTTCACCCTGTCTGACCTGAAAGCCCCGGTCAGTGAGGAAAGATTGAATCCATCTCAGCGCTGACCCCATGACTCCACCTTTGTTTAGACACTGTAGCAGAGTATAATGTGCCACAGTGTCAAACGCTGCGCTTAGGTCGAGTAGAATGAGGGCCATAGTTTGACCCTCATCTACTCCTTGCCTGATGGTCTCTGTGGCCATAAGCAGCGCAGATTCAGTGGAATGGCGGGACCGGAAGCCAAACTGAGTAGGATGAAGCAGATTGGCCTGCTCAACAAATGCCATGAGTTGGAGGTTTGCCACCTTTTCTGCCACTTTGGCCAAATACGGGAGGAGTGAAATGGGACGTAGATTTTCCAGCCTGTACCAACTAAGATTGGGTTTAACATCTTGGCACGCCCACTTTGCATGTCATTAGGGATAAATATCACTGACATGCAAAGTGGGGCCCAAGATGGTCGCTATCCCCTACTAGCTGTCGCTAACTGGTGTTAGGGACAGCTAGGTAATAGGGAGATAATTTTATCTCCGCTTTCTTGGCTTTTAAAGCCAAAAAAGCGGAGATAAACCCCCTTGATAATATGCCCCCTTGTCCTTCTGTCTACAGTTCGATCTTTGCTTGTATCTTCATTTTTTCTGCCAGTGTCTGAGACTTCAGGGGGCATATTACCAAGCAATAGCGATAATTATCGCTATTGCTTGGTTATAGACAGAAATTTACCGCTGGGCTGCGGCGATTTTTACCGCAAATAAACCTTGGTATTACCAAGTTTTATCGCAAATGCGATAAAAATCGCCGCAATGCATGAATATCGCTGAAAAGTCAGCGATATTCATGCATTACCGAGCTAATGCTCTTAGCCATGTTATCCACCTCCCATTGGATAACATGGCTAAGAACTGCTCAGGGCAGGTGTTAGCTTTTGGAGATATTCGCGCTTAGTGCGAATATCTCCAAAAGTTGGTAATAGGAGATAGCGATGTTAGCGACTGTTTTCAGTCGCTAACATCTTGGCACGCCCACTTTGCATGTCATTAGTGATAAATATCACTGACATGCAAAGTGGGGCCCAAGATGGTCGCTATCACCTACTAGCTGTCGCTAACTGGTGTTAGCGACAGCTAGGTAATAGGGAGATAATTTTATCTCCGCTTTCTTGACTTTTAAAGCCAAAAAAGCGGAGATAAACCCCCTTGATAATATGCCCCCAGGTCCCCTAAAAGTTCCAAGACCTCCACCATATTTTATGGAATATATGGGGGCAGCTCCGCTTTTGTGAGTCAGGCCAAGTTCCCAAAAGGGATTCCAGTGCTGCTAGCACCTTGCAAACAGGCACAAGGAACTGTTTGCACATAAGTAAGAGACCTGCACCACTTCAGGAGTTTGTGTGACCTTAGAACACACTGTTATGATTGTTAATCTATTTTAGTGATAGCATGTAATAGATCTATTTCGATAGATGCCTGTATATAAGTGTTAACTCTGCATTACTGTAACAGGGTGGTGTATGATGTGTTGCACTTAATCCTTCTAAGGGGCACTGTAAGGTTCTAGAAGGGCAATCCAGGCAAAGCTCCAAGGGCGAATATTTCCATTCAAACCAAGTGGTGGCTGAGCTGTGGCCGCTGGTGATGGATGGGGTTGTTAGCGTCTTACTCAATAAAGAGTTGCTGAACTTTATCACTGGTTTATGGTAATGTATCACACAATCCTTTTGCAGATGGGCCACTGGGTCAGAGGTTACATTAGCAAGCCAATGGAGGCTCCACCAGTGAGAATACAGTGCATTCTCTGATTCTAATTAGAGCAGGGGAGGCTAAAGTATCTTGAGGCAGGAAAACCAACAATTTATAGCGGTATTCACGATCTGCAAAACTGTATATTAAGTCATTGGTGCACATATTGGACCATACCTATGGCTAAGTCACGCAGAGCAGCACAGCAAGGCACCTTGATGTGCTGCACTGCATGACAGGGAAAGGGCAGGAATGCACCATATTTGAGTAAATATGGGACATTCCTGCCTTTCCCCAATGCTGGAACCCTTTTGGCTGCCTAGTGGAAAAGCAGGCCCCCTTGCACCAAGGTGAAAGGGTGCCTGCATTGTAAAGAGGCCTTTTCCTCTTTGTATGTGTGGTGCAGAATGCAGCACACATAGAAAGAGGAAAAACTGAGGGGAAATAAACATATTTCACCTGTCGAGGTCTAGGTTTTGGCACATACTCATGTTTCCCCACTTCTGATAAAGCTGTTAATGTGTCAAAATTCATGGATGTTGTGTGTGAGTACCCACACAACGCCCATGGAAACGCCGCCCTGGCACAGAGTATTGCAACGCAGTTATTTGTGCTGCTTTGCACCACTGGACATGAAGCCCCCCTCCCTCAGCGCCTTGGGAACCTCACGGGTGAGTAGTGCACTTTACCAACACCTGATTGATTGATTGATTAAAGCCACTCAGGGCCACGCAAGGTGACCTTGCATGGTTTCATAAATCTAATTTTTATGTACATTCCTGCACTACATGGCATAGTGTAAGTGTGACCTAAAGGGGCCCATAAATATCTCCAAAATAAACAAGATAACTGAGGGGCATATTAACAAGGGCTTTAGCTCCGCTTTTTTGGCTATAAAAGCCAAAGAAGCGGAGATAAAAACATCGCCCTATCAACATAGGGTGCTAACATGCACAATTGCATGTTAGCACCCTTTTTCACTACTCTTCCCTTTGCATCTCTAATGATATTCTAAGTGGGCGTTCCAGAGCAAAATAATAGGAGAAATGTCGCTAAGCGACATTTCTCCTATTATTAAGCTGCACGCTAACCTGTTAGAGACAAAAAAAGCAGCGATATCCATGGTTAACGCTGCTTTTTTACGTCTGCTAATTTTCAGACTTAGCCATGTAATTCAATGGGAGGTGCATCACATGGCTAAATACACCATAGGCTATCAACAAGGATATCCCTATCCTTGTAGTTTTATTGCTGTATTACCAGCGATAACCTCCCAAAATGCCGCTATCGCTGGATTTTTTATCGCCTAGGCGGTTAGCATTGTTAATAATGCGATAACCAGGTGATATTATCCAGCGATAGTGGGCGTTAACAAAATTAACCCTAAGCGCCCTTGGCTTAACTTTCCCTGTTCCTTCTTAATATGCCCCAAAGTGAGTTGATTCATTAAGCACTCATATCAAATTAACTTTGTTATTTGCATCTGAAAAAAGTGTGTAAAGAAACATAAACAGTGAGAAAATAACAAGTTACTCCATTTATTACCAGCTAAGCTGAAAAGAACAGCTTGATGTTAAAAACCTAGAAGAGAAAATTGTCTTTATGCCTTGGGAAGAATGCTCAGCTTCCTTCTTGTATGAAAGAAATATGAACCATGCTGACCTCAAAAATTAAACACTTGAAAACATACCATGGTTTTCAGAAAGGTTTCCTTTGAATGGTAAGTCCCTTGACAAGTATTTGTCTGAGAAAATTCTACAGCATTATTCTTTGTTATGGTTCAATGAATAGCATATTGCTTTTTTGAAAGAGTCTATTCTTCAACAGGTCAGGCTGTTCTTGTGGCTCGCCCTTTGGTACAAAAGCAATTACTCCTACAGTACATCAAGTTTATAGAGTAAGAATGTATTTGTACATGTTGAAAATTATACTGTTACACTGACTTTGTTTAGGAGCAAGGAGGAATTATATTTCTTCATAGGTGGCACATGAAAAAAATGTGTATTTTACTTTTGCGATTATAATGTTATAATTATTCGTACAATATGCTTTAGAAGTTTGCACTACAGAAAGTAGACGAGCACAGACCGAGTCCGTAATTATGCATATTATATGGAAATTGTGTATGCATCGGGGGCCTCATTTATGAGGCCTTGCGTCACGTTTGCGCTTCCAATGCGTCACTTTCTGTGATGCATTGGTGGTGTAAAACATGCCTCCTGTTGCGCACTATTTACAAAGTGACACATCTAAGCGGATGCCTCGCTTTGTAAACCCCTGTGCTACATTATACCTGCGTCAGGTATAATGTATGCAGGGGCGGCGTTCCCCAGGCCCCGGGATTCCAAAATACACACTTCTTAGTGGTAAAATTAACCCATATCTACTGGGGTGTCAAGAACTTCGAGGAGTTAGAACTAATATGCATTTTAATTTTCAAATTGGTACAGTATTACTTTCTCATTTCTTAGGTTTTGGATAACCTCAATCTTTCCGTTCTTTTTGCTAGTCTATTTTTTAACTTAAATGCCAAACTGCAAATTTTAATACTTGTATGACAGTATTTGTATGTCTAATTATTGTGCACTAAATAGGTTACATTTGATTTTGCTTTAATATCTAGCACCTATTTAAAAACAACAAAGATTATGCAAATGGCAGATAATTCACCATGAAACAAGTTCAGGAGCAAAGATACATGGCAATATAAACAACAGGAATACGGAAAAAATCAGACACATAAAATAGGGGGGGATCTTTGAGACTCAAAAGACAATCAAGGGTGTGCCTCAAAGTGCTTTTTAAAATAAGGGGAATATTTATTAAAGGCTTGCATCTACCTTGTGCCATGCTACGGGGCTCAAGAGCAAAGCAACTCTTACGTTAGATTTACCCAGCCACGCAAAGCCACCTTGTGTAATGCAATGCAGTGCAAATCAACGTATTGCGGTACTTTGCCCCAGGGAGGCGCTTCATGGGTGGAGCATGGGTGTTCCCAAGCATCCACACATGGATTTTGGTGCATTCCCATATTTAACACTACTGGTAGACCTGGGAATGAGCCTAAATGCTATGCATCCCTGGGTGGGACGTAACAAGGAGAAATATCTTGATTTCTCTTTGTTGTTTTCTTTTTCTATGTGTGCCACACTCTGCAGCACGCATAGAAAGAGGAAAATGCCTCTCAAGATTGTATTCGTGCTAGGTCGCAGATTGTGCACCACCTCAGGGAATAGAAAGGAATGCACTTTATAATCGTAGATATAATCTTAGATAAAGCTCAGTCCTGCCCTTTCCCTATCATGCCCCTCAATGTAAAAATTAACTTGCTGCTCCCATAAATGTGTATTGAGGCATTTGGTGTTTCTGTGAGATGCTTTAATTCATCGTACAATCCATCAATACCGGCTAAAAAAAACAAGGATGGGTGATTGATTTATACTTATGGCATTTGTGCTACCTAGGTTTCTGAGATCCTTCAGTGGCAAGAATACCCATACCAATGAAATAACAGACATCTGATAGAATGTCAACGACAAAAAACATACTGTCAAAAAGATCGGGGACCAGAATATTGAGAAGGTAAGTGCAAATTGGTGAGTATAGGAGTAAGTAGTAATAATCTTTATACGCTTAAAAATATACCATAAAATATGCAAATTCATACGGTTTATGTTTGTTCCATATCAATCAATTATACGTGCAGTTCCCCAGACCTGCACATTTCAGAAGTACATCTAATATTCCAGTCAATAAAATTTACCATAAAACCTCTATTAAAATTCCCCAAAATTCCTAAAAACGATAAATATATATATCGCTCTCTTCATCAGTGGCATTTGATGTCAGCTGCTCACAAGCGCCCCATTTATCTCCATTCCCCGCCCACTGGGCGTGTGCAGTCTGCTGGCAAGCTTTTGAAAATAAAAGAGGATTGCATTCATTTCGTGCGTGGCTCCTTCCTAAGTGGGTTCCTGTGCTTTGTTGGATTGAAACGGCCGTCCCGGTCGTGGGGAGAAGCCCGCTGCTGTTCCAGCAGAACTAGCGTTGTTTCCTACACAGGTCAACATGGACATGAACATTCTGGAGCTCTGCAGGGGAGACCCAGTTTAACTCTTTCATCAGCTTAGAAGCGGGGCCGGCTGATGGCAAAGGTGAATTTTCCCATCCACTGTGATGTTTTAATTTTGATTAGTCAAGTCACGACGCTCCACTGAAACTATCAGGACTACAGAGCCCACAACGCCGCTGTGACTGCACACGGCCAGTGGGCGGGGCCTGCTTGTGAGCAGCTGACATCAAATGCCACTGATGAGGAGAGCGAGGTCTCTCAAAACGCTTTTGGCAGCATTATCTGGAAGAACACCGATGTGAGAAGCCTGCTGGCAAGCTTTTGAAAATAAAAGAGGATTGCATTCATTTTGTGCGTGGCTCCTTCCTAAGTGGGTTCCTGTGCTTTGTTGGATATATATTTATATACATATATATATATATTCACTGAAAAAACCATAGGTTATAGACCATAGATGTCATTTGAGATGTCATCAGTGATGTCATCAGTGATGTCACTGACCATGTCATGAATGATGTAATATGTGACATGATCAGCAGTGGATTGCGGGTGCGCGATATATAGTTAGTGCAACTAACTATATATGGAATTTCAATGGTTTTGTGTGAGTAAAATAAGGTTTTGTAAATGCTAATTCCTAACTATATATGGTCTATAACCTATGGTTTTTTCAGTGAATTTTCAAGGTTTTGTAAATGCTAATTCCTAAATCTATATGGTCTATAACCTATGTTTTTTTCAGTGAATTTCAATGGTTTTTTAAAAGCTAATATCTGTATCTGTAAAATGTATTCTTCTTTAAATCTTAAAATATATTTTACATGTTTTTTATACAATTTTTAAAAAAAAATGTTTGTTTCGCTCCCAGTCCGCGAACCGGTCAGCTTCCCGTTAGCTCAATTTAAAGCCGCGACTCGGTCCGCGAACCGGTAAACGTTCCTTTAGCGTAACTGTTACGTTAGCATGACGTTTTGCGTTGTCGCGTAATACGTCATTTGACGCGCCAAGTTAGCGGACCCGGAAGCGGACCGGAAAGCGGAGCAAAGCGCGAAACGTAAACACAGCAGGTCATGTGACTCGGTAATAACACTTTTCATTGGTTCATTTCACTTTTGGTTTCCTAATGATGTAATACTAGGTCATGTGATCTAAAATTAACACTTTTCATTGGTTTAGAACTTTTACTTTTCCCAAATGATGAAAACCCCTCCTTCTTTCCTCACTCTGACTTTCATCTTGGTGAGAGAAAGACCCTTTATTAACATTGTGATATGGCTTCATTAGTAGCTTCAGCTGGTTCTAACCCACCACCTCCACCAGATCCAAGGAAGAGAGGACCACCTGCTGAAGTAATTATACAACAAAAAGAGGAAGAACAGGAAGAGGAGGAAGAGCAGGAAGAGACACAGTTTTTGCCAGAGGAGCCCAGGAGGTATAATCGAAAAGAGAACTACATTTGGCAATTTTTTTAATTTCCTGAGGGGCAAAAAAAAGTGAATGCACGCTACGTGTTTTGCCATATTTGCGATGATAGACTGTCAAGGGGGACTGATAAAAAATACAGTTACGGCAACTACACTATGCATCGGCATTTGAGTAGGTGGCATCCAAACAACTATAGTGCTGCCCAGCTACGTGATGAGCAACAAAATCCCCCTGCGATGGCAAGAAGATCGGTTGTTCAAGAAGTGTCGGGACCAGAGGCGAGGGAGATGGTCCCAAACATTCAAATGAAGTTTGGGGAAGTGAAGCAAGTGTGCGTGCGCTGTAATCAACTCATTTGCTACAGAGAAAGTAGCATTACTCTAATTATGAAAGCTATTGATAATCATGTTTGCCCGAAACGCCCCAAACAATAAATTCTTCTTTTTTTCGTTGCTCCTGTTGAGCCCTTTTCAATGAATCGTTTTTGTTTCCCCCCTCCCCCAAAAAAAACAAAAAAATATCAAAATGTTCAGAAAATACAAAAAAATAAAAAAAATGTTCTGAAAAATAATAAAAAAATTTAAAACAACAAAAACAAAAAAAAAGTTCTTTTCAGAACTACCTCCCCATTATAAAAAAATTGGTAGAATTTTTGAAACTCTGCCAACCTCTATTTCTTTTACTTCGCTTCCCGGTTCGCACTCCGGTACGCGAACCGGGAGCGAACCAAAAAAATGTTTTTTAAAAAAGAACAGTAAGTATAAGGGAAGGAAACAGACAGTTATGTTAAAAGAAAGACAGCTATAGGGAGTAAACAAAAGATACTGTTACCCGCAATCCACTGCTGATCATGTCACATATTACATCATTCTTGACATGGTCAATGACATCATCAGCAGTGGATTGCGAGTAACAGTATCTTTTGTTTACTTCCTATAGCTGTCTTTCTTGTAACATAACTGTCTGTTTCCTTCCCTTATACTTACTGTTCTTGTTTTAAAAAAATTTTTGAGATCAATCAGAAACAGTAACATTAATAGAGACAGAATGAGTGAATAAGAATGAAGAAGTATGAGAAGAGAGGGACTGAGAAAAATAGTGGAAGGAGTAGAATAATTAAGTAATAGAGAAAGGAATGAGGGAAGTAGCAAACGCAGGAAAGTAAGGATTAAAGAAATGAAGCAGTAGAACTAACAGATGTTAAATGTGATAGATTAAATGATTGATTCAGGATGACGATAAGGTGTGGCCTCTCCAAAAGTTTGTTTAAGGTGAGGCCTACTCAGGGTTGCATTTCAAATTTATGCTTGTTGAAGAATACAGAGGAGATAATACATGTGAAGGCCTACCATTGAAGTAAAACATGTCCACTTCACTCTTAAACAACGGCCAGACCTCTTCTGTGTCCATAGACAGACCTAAACTTCATCTGCACAATGTCATTCGTAAACTTAGAAAACACAAGTAATGTAATTGAAAAACGTGGAGTTTCTTTTGCTCATTTCACAATCACATCACCTGTGTTGCCTTTGCTTAGGTATCTCATAGTGCAGATGTAGTCCAGGATAAAAAAACAGTACCCAGAAGTGCAGCAGTGTATGCATTAACTTTGATATTTACAGAAGCCTCAGTTTCTCCATGTCTACCTCACATTTCTAAATGTATATCATAAGTACAAAAAGTAGAACATTAATTATACATGTTAAATGGTTTATTTTTGCTGTTCTCAGAATGTATCAAATTTCACTTAAATCAGTGACTTGAAGGTATTCATCATGTAACAGCGGGGAAAAAAAAACACAATCAAAATGATTGTGTTTAAAAAACCCATACAACATAAGAAATCTGAATTCAAAACTCCTTAAAATTAACTTACTTTCCATAACGTCGAAGGATGTCCTATGAACAGCGTACACTCTGTTGTGCTATTAATATTTTCAGCCCGCCACTTTCTGAAAGAAAACCTCCATCGTTTTGAAAAATATGTTACATACAATAAAAGACTTCTCACATTCTACCACATGTTTCCACTTGGCCAAATCATGTTGCAGCGATTTACAACTCTTGTAATTCTTGTAATCAAATCCCGTCATTTTCTATTTTTGCAACTTTCAAAAAGAAAACATTTAAGATTACTTTCACAATCCTGGACTACTAATATCTTACCCTTCTTGCTCACTCATGTTCTACTTTTCCTATGACACTGATACTGCTTACTATGAAGCAGACTTACTTGCATCAGGTTTATATAGTTGGATTTTTAAAATGACATTATAATTAAAAGTTTTGGACCAATAATCTAGACAGCATTGCAGACTTACATTCCCTCTACTTCATGAACCTTTTGCAATTCCTCAGAGGAAATCCCGAGATTCTTTCCTTAAAATTTTGGTTTTAAAAACACCAGGTAAGAATTTTTAAGGTCAAACGGCAATTTTTTTTTTAAGTTACAACAGAATCGTTGCAGAATGACCAGCCGTTTCTAGACTTTAAATAAGCTGTGTAATGTCCTGATGTTGTTGAAGGACCATCGTGATAGATAATTGCTACAGTTACAAAAGTCCTTCCTGATATTGACAGCTGAGAAGCAACAACATTTTTTATTAAAGTTGACAATTTTGATCCATCAGGCCTACATCGTTGGATCATTAAAATGACATACTGGCCATATCTTCGTATAAATAATGTTGACATCATTTCAGATTTACATTGGCTACACTCCATGTTGTGATCAGCTACATTTACTAGCTTATTAAAGGAGACTGATTTACTGTCTGGCAAAGTTAAATATATAAATCTTTCTGGGTCTACACTAGTAGTACTTGATAATGTACAGTTCTCGCAGTCATGCTGCCATTGATAAGAAAGCCCAAACAGGTGATCTACATCTACACCCTCATCTTGCAATACATCAAGCATATACATTAAAAACTCCTGACAATCCTGCTGATTATTTTCAGAGAAGTCTGTTTGACCTGAACATTCATCTAACAGATAACGAACTTCAGACACACTTTCTACTTTTGTTCGATCAGTGCTACATTTCTCTAACACAGAATTCAACAAACAGCATAAACTTTGTTCCGAATTGAACACAATCTGTTCTTTTAAAGTCTCTAGTGAAAAGAGAACATTAACCACTACATTTGCATAGCAGTTGACACCAGAACTGTTTTCAAATTGAAAACCGTCAACATCTTCAACAGAATCCGTTTTCTTTCTGCTTACAATTTTCGGTTCATCGACTTTTCGGCTTTTTGCTACAACCTCCCTACTATTAGTGATATTTCTTCGTTTACGGCCTACCACACGTTTCTCAAACAAAGGATATTGAGGCAAATGTGGCGCATACTCTCTTCTTAACCTATTGTATTCCTTAACACAATCTAGATCCGCACAAATGTTTGTGACATCACAATCAATCAAGTACAATCCCGATAAAGTTCTAACTCGTGACAATGCCACATATGCCATACCCTCTTTGAACACAGAACTGCCAATATTCACCAATGCACTATCTACACTTAAACCTTGCGATTTATGGATTGTCACCGCATATGCCAAGCAAACAGGAAACTGTTTACGGCGAACATATAAGTCTTTAACAAGCAAAAACCTAGCAGAACAACGACCAATTAGCTGTACTTCCTCAATGCCATCAAATTTAATTTTTAAAAATTCAATACCATCTCTACTTCTGTATTTCTCAAAATCAACAACATTACCCATTGATCCATTTACCAGGCCTCTTTCAACATGTAAATTCCTTCTCAAAATGATTCGGCAATTTAAACACACATTCAAAGTCTTTTCAAAACCCGCTGTTTTAGATATAGTCTTCTCTAATGAATCCAATTTTGATTTCAAATTCTCAGACAAAATAATTGTTGATCCCATATGCTCTATTCTGTCAATAGCTTCAAGTTTCACAATCTCTTGCTTTTCTAAATTCAACATTTTGTTGTTGAAGATGGCACATTCTGCAAGAGTTGGCATCAAACATATTCCGGATTTCTTCTCAGTAATTTTCTGAAAAATATTCTCAGGCACAACGTCTTGTTCTGGATATAAATTTGACAGTAATCGTGCATTTAAAGCTTCTTTCCCATGCTCGGTCACTTTTCCAATTCTAATATCTTGTAGAATATTCTTGTAATCTTCATCCTTTGCCTGACGCATATTTTCATGCAGTTCAGCATAATTGAAGTTTAACCATATATTGACGTTGCGAATGCTCCCTAGGCACTTCCTGGTATCTTCATGCGTGAGTATTTTGAACACAGGTTGTCCTTTTACTGGTGTCAGCTGCAGAAGATCTCCGAAAACAATGATGTGTTTGCCACCAAATAACACATCATACTCAGTTTTAAGAACTTCTTGCATTCTCAAATGCACAAAGGCAAGCATGACATTGGAAACCATGCTTACTTCGTCAATGATAAGAAGTTTCATTTTCCTCAAGACTCTTGAAACTTCACAACAAGCATCCCCAGATAACTTGTGGTATTGTAATTTGTTGTCATGCTCCACTGGCAGCATCAGTAGACGATGCAAAGTAATACCTTTAATGTTATGTGCTGCCAGTCCAGTAGGAGCGGTAACAACACAAGACAGCGATGACTCAGTCCTTTCCTGCAAATAACAAGAAATTGCTTTAATAAGGAAACTTTTTCCAGTTCCCGCTTCTCCACTCACGTACAGTCGGACAGGCTTCAACGACGTACATGAGCAATCTTTCTTCTCATGACTTAATCCATGATCAATTTGCTTGGTAACTTCATCATATATTTTCCTCTGCTCAACGTTGAGTTGTTTTTCCAAGTCTTCTAAGTTAACCGCATCCTCCTGAGCATGTGCCATGGCTCTTTCCACTTCATTCATAGCAGTGGCAGCTTCATTTTCGATAATAGGTCCTCCTAGTGGATCCTGACTCAATGAAACAGAACTCTGACTGTCCTGAGAACTGTCTCTGGCAATCTCGGCTGCAATCGTTGCTTCCTGCTCAATTTCCAAAGTCAACATTTCTTGATATTTGGGAAAAGCAGGACATTCTATGGTCTCCTTAGCAGCAGTGAAAAAGTCTTCGTAACAGAGGAAATCTCCAAGCAGTTCCTCTTCTGCACGCCAAGGCTTGAAAAGTTGCAAAAGTGCTAAATAGAAAAACTCCTTTTTTTCTGGAGATTCGCCACTCAATTTTCGATGGTTTACTAATTGGCATTTTCTTTGCTTGACCAGACATCCCTCACTTCCAATTACAGCATACACTCCTTTCTCAATATCTTCTTTGATGTTCCTCTTGAATATATAATTTTGTAGAACCTCATATAGACAAACATTCTCAAGGTGACTGCTTCGATTTGGATAATATGTATCCAACATGTTGGTCTTCAAAATGTCGGTACTGTTTGGTTCCTTTTCCGCCAAATACTCAATTTCCCGGACAGGTTTTAGAACTCGATTTTGCGTTGCAGCAAGACCAAGACTCGCCTAAACGATACTCCTGGATTTGGCATAGAGACTTGCTGAAGACAACCGGTCAGAACATTCGTAAGCTCCGATTTCTCGATGCGACAACATCTTCAAACTGAAACTGTACAACTTCTTGCTGAGGCTTTGTTCATGGGAAATATCCTCCCACATATCCTTCAATTCTGTCTTTTCTTTTTTGGTGATGTAAGATGTCACATACCGAGCCACAGCCATACAGTTGTCAGCCACAAACTGTATATCCATGTTAGCATTCCACATGGACAAAATCACTGGGTTGTAGTCGTTGATGTACTTGGACTCTCCGTTCCTTTTCAAATTGTATGTATTTTTGGGTGATTTCCTCGTCACATTATGTCGCAGAGAAGACATCAAACTGTTCACTCTTCCTTTAGAAATCACCGGTCGTGGAAAGTTGAAACGACATTTGGTGTAGAACTTGTCCTTGTTTCTGAATTTACGACACAGTACTTTCCACAACGATGGCTTTGGAAACGTAGAACTTGTTCTCTTAGGCTTTTCTTCTCCGTTGCGTTTGGAACAGCACACGTAGAATACTGTTCTATGAAATTCATCACTAAGTCATCCGGATCTGTTCCAAATTTAGGTGCATCCTTGATCCACAGCAACATATGTATATGAGGAGCACCTCTTGCTTGGTACTCCTTTCTACAGAAGAATTCCAACACCTCTCCAAGAGGTGGATTCTTCTTATTTGTGATGAAAGACATCATAGCTTCAAATCTATGATTGAAGTACCTGCATACATTTACTGGATCCAAAGAACACAGTTCTCCAGGTGTCTTGAATTCAATGTTTTCAATATTTCCATTTGCCTCTCGTAGAAATTCAAGTAAGTCTTCCCAGCCATACTCGGCACAGCTCAGAGTGAGGAACCATGTTGGAGTTCCTAAGTTCCTCAGCATAAATTTTAAATCACCATGATGACGGTACCAGTACTCATTAGTACCACGCTGACACGCCATGAGATTAATTAGGTGAGAATCCAAAATACTGTCTTGGACATTGACTTTATGCATAAAGTCACTTGCCGAGATGTTTCGCATCTGTATACCACTTTTTAAGATGTGGTTCACTGCATATGACAGTCCAGACAGATCGCTTTCAAACAGGAGATGAAACAAATAGGGAATGCATTGACGAAACCTAGGATCTTCTGCATACAATCGTAAAGTCCGGTATTCAGACGCAGGAATTTGATGAGGTCGCTCATCATATCTTCCCCCTTGACCTGTTGGAAATAGCTGTGGGAAACACCGAGCTTCCAAACTTTCCTCCCAAACACTAATGGGACTCCCTTTGGCTTGTTTCATTTGAAACAACTCAATAGCATTCCCCATGACTTCCTTGGAATGCAAAGGATGAACACTATAATGTTCATATATTTCTTCACTTTTAGAGGCCTCTACTTTCTCAATTTGGCCAGCACACAAATCGCTATCCTCTTCATCACTTACTTCCTCTTCTGCAACATATACATTCTTATAGTACTTATTATTTTTCTTCAAATACAATGTTGCCTTTTTGACTTTCCTAACATCCACTAAATCTTGCCATATTTTCTTATTCTTTGTCGGAACCCCATTAACTAAGATAACCAGAGGTTCCTCTTCCACTTTTTCTACTCCAATTGTGTTAATGTTTTTGTTCAAATCTAGAGGCAAATAAACAACTCTTCCCTTTAATCCTCTCTGTAAATCTGATGGAGGCAACTTCCCTGTCTTTGGCTCCATTCTTACAATAGCCTGAAAGGGATGGATACTTTGAATCAAAATAGATTCATAAGTATTTTAAATCCTTCAATTCAGAAGGAATCTCAACCAATTCCAGAATATTATGAACCGCCCTAGCAGGCATCTGGTTTTGGTTTAATTTGTTACAACAATAAGTACACACACGTTGATCCGATCCCAAATCAAAATAATTTTCTACCATCAAGTATGTGGCAAAATCCTTCCATTCACTATTATTTTCCCTTTGACTTTTTGCATATAAATCCACTAACTTAATCTGATTCTTGTAATAAGTGCGTCGACAACACACACAAGTGAAATTAGGCCTCTCACTTGATTTCATCTGAAACGTGGCAATTTCCTTCAGAAATTTACCTGTACTGGAAACCTGTACATTATCTTCAACATTACCCTCTACTTCTGGGTCAATTTGAACATTCTCATCTTTACTTCCAAAGTAACAAAACTCAATTTCTTCACAAATATTCTTGACATCTATTTCAGAACCATGCAAAAGAGCAGCACATAATTGTTTAAGCATAATTGCTGGACTCTTAGCATGATACAACATTCTCACTATTTTCCTCACTTTATTATGATGCACTGCTAGCATCCTGAAATGATGAAAAACACTCTGGCATACTCTCCTGGAAAGACAAGCCAGTGAATGACCACGCAAACCTGTCATTTGTCTCACTCTGCAAGGATCTAATTCTTGCAACAACTTCATTTTCTGCTTCAAACATTTCTTATTAAATGTCCGTACAAAATCACAAAGCAAATTGATGGAATCCTGTCGCACACTGCAAATAGAACTACACTTCCAAATGTACACAGGACCCTTAGGACGTCTTCCTAAAACCTCATTACCTAACACCTCGTCTGTCTCTGTTGTCACAAGTTTTTCTTTTTCAACTGGACAACCATCCTTCACTTCATAAGCTCGACCACTGGTGTCAACTGCAAACACCAAATCATTATCCTGAAAATAACTCTCCTCATTAAAAAATGCCTCACAACTTGAACTATGCATCCATTCTCCGGAAAAAACTTCACAAAAGTTACTACGATTTACTGCTCTCTTCCATCTACTATTTGATTTGAAATCAGAAATTACCTTGTTTAGTTTCCTAATTCTATTGATTACCAAAAAAAACAACTTTCGCTTAATTTCGAAAGCATGATCAATAATTTTCTCTACATTTTTCTTCTTCTTATAAAATGCCACTTACTGTTGGCCTTTCTTAATATTTTTTAATAAATTAACTATTATCCTGTTGCGGAACATTCGTTTTCGAATGTCCCTAAACTGTTGTTTCCTTCTACTATCATGCACAGAGTTATCTCTTGCTCTAGCAGTAACATTTTTGATTGGTCTTTCCTTTCCATTTAAATTGCTTCTCTTTTTCTGGACTGAAACATTTTTTGTTGAAATTCTTATTTTACTACAAATATTTCTTATGAATGATTTCGTGCTCTTACCCGGAGCTTTCTTGATGTTTTCACAAGTTTTTTTGGGAGAGGACTGCTGCAATAATAGATGATCCTGCTGTCTTTGACGTTTTCTAGCCTTTCTAATTCGATTCTTAGTTGGCATTTTTCAAATTTTGAAATGATCTGCAGTTGAATCTGTCGAAAAATATAATAAAAAATGTTATTAACCACTATTACCAAACAGTAAATGAATAACAGTCATCAACAACTTAACACCCTACTTATTATTTAACATAGCAAATCTTTTGCACCACCACTGCGTCACAAAAGTGACACACAGTGGTACAAAACAGGCATACACCTATCATAAATCTCTCCCTAACATTTTAAATGATTGATTCAGGATGACGATAAGGTGTGGCCTTTAGAGGTTTGTTTGGGCCCAGATCTTTGGACTGGGGTGAATGTGTGACATTGATCCACATTCGGTCCATCACCTGTTTTGTTTGTTTGAGGTGAGGCCAACACACGGTTGCAGATGAGATTTTCACTTGTTGAAGAAAACAAAGGAGATAATACATGTGAAGGCCTACCAATGAAGTAAGTCATGTCCACTTCACTCTTGAACAAAGGGCAGACCTCTTTTGAATCTGTGGTCAGACCTAAACTTCATCTGCACAATGTCATTCATAAACTTAGGAAACACTAGTGATGTAATTGAAAAATGTGGAGTTTCTTTTCCTCATTTCAGAATTACATCACCTGTGTTTCCTCATTGACTTAAAATGTCCTTAATACACATGAAAGCGTTTTTTTGATTGCCCTTGCACCATTTTTGGGTCATTTTTAACATGGCTATGTAACTCCCATAATCAAAATCTAAATTTGCCAAGCACAGGTGGGAGCATATTTACAAGAAACTTGCCCCATGCAGAAAGCTCTTCAATTTAAATGGGAAAAATAACATCATAGACACTCAAATGCCTTTTAAATATGCTCCAAACAACCTATGAAGCTCTAGCAGTACATATCCAGAAATGTAATTGATTTCAAAAAACGTTTTTGAACACAACATATAAATCAATTGTATACCTACATTCAGTTGGAAATGACTGAAAATGTCCTTAATACACATGAAAGCGTTTTTTTGAATGCCCTTGCACCATTTTTGGGACATTTTTAACATGGCTATGTAACTCCCATAATCAAAATCTAAATTTGCCAAGCACAGGTGGGAGCGTATTTACAAGAAACTTGCCCCATGAAGAACGCTTTCCATTTAAAAAGGGAACAATAACATCATAGACACTCAAATGCCTTATAAATATGGCCCAAACAACCTATGAAGCTCTAGCAGTACATATCCAGAAATGTAATTGATTTCAAAAAATCGTTTTTAAACACAACATATAAATCAATTGTATACCTACATTCAGTTGGAAATGACTGTAAATGTCCTTAAGACACATGAAAGCGTTTTTTTGATTGCCCTTGCACCATTTTTGGGACATTTTTAACATGGCTATGTAACTCCCATAATCAAAATCTAAATTTGCCAAGCACAGGTGGGAGCGTATTTACAAGAAACTTGCCCCATGAAGAACGCTTTCCATTTAAAAAGGGAAAAATAACATCATAGACACTCAAATGCCTTATAAATATGACCCAAACAACCTATGAAGCTCTAGCAGTACATATCCAGAAATGTAATTTATTTCAAAAAATCGTTTTTAAACACAGCATATAAATCAATTGTATACCTACATTCAAGAGGAAATGACTAAAAATGTCCTTAAGACACATGAAAGCGTTTTTTTGAATGCCCTTGCACCATTTTTGGGACATTTTTAACATGGCTATGTAACTCCCATAATCAAAATCTAAATTTACCAAGCACAGGTGGGAGCGTATTTACAAGAAACTAGCCCCATGAAGAAAGCTCTTCAATTAAAATGGGAACAAGAACATCAGAGACACTCAAATGCCTTATTAATATGGCCCAAACAACCTATGAAGCTCTAGCAGAACATATCCAGAAATGTAATTGTTTTCAAAAATCGTTTTTAAACACAACATATCTGTTTCAGCGTACATGAGAGACCATGGAATGGGCTCCATGTACAACAATAACTTGTGTTACTGCATGCCAGAATGCTACACCGAATATGCAATTACAATTTCTCAAAGAAACAAAATCTATTTGTATATCACTTGAGACAAAGCCACATTTTAAAAACACAGCTTTCTTCATCATTTTCTCCTTAAATCATACTATTCTCTATCTAAATGAAATAAATCTTTTCTCACCTTAGCAAATACTTTTTGAGTTTCAAAACAGTCTCAGAAATACTCCAAATTGTCTTCAGCAGAACAAAGAGGATGCACTCCAGAGGCTGCAGCTATAGAAAGCACAGAAATGCTGATATTCATTACACATATCTCTCATATTAGCCAATCATAACTCTTCCCTCACTTTTTTCAAATCAAAACCCTTCCCCCCTCTGCCCTCTCTGCCTTTTTTGCTTAGCAACCACCTCCTGAAAGACTTCTCATGTTTGCAAGTTCACACAACAATGTTCCAATTGAACTCTGAACTCTCAGTGCACCTGCGTATCCAGTGCAATCTTTCATTAAATGTTTTTTCCTTGACCATTCAAATTACATCTTTCAACGAACACATCCATGCACCCTAACTTTCTGTTTTCAGAAATGGAAATGCACCAATCACTGCTAATGAATCATTAGCACTGGAAATCCACAGTTTTTTTTCTTTACAAACTCCTACTGTTTCAACTGCCCTTTCATTACCACACTTCATCTGACTGCAGCCCAACCTTCTCTCACCATGTTTAATGTCTGGATTGTTGGACATAGTTACATCTACTGGGCTCAAAGTTATGCTGAGAACAGAAATTTACCTAACCTCAATTTACAAGATGTGGAAATTAAGTGGTTGGGCCAAAGAGGATTACAATGTCACCAATTGATACCATTGGTGAAAACCTTTATGCATTTGCCAAAACCTGACCTGTTAATTGTGCACTGTGGAGGTAATTATTTGGGCACTTTGACTGGGGTAGGTCTGGAAATGCTTTTAAAGGACACCTTTGAGCAATTAATGGCACTTTTTCCTCAAACTGCCTTGGTATATTCCAATATATGCCAAAGACAGAAATGGAGGTGGTCCAACCAATTTTGTCCACAAATTGAGAAGTCGAGGAAGCATGTAAACAAATCTGTTTCAGCTTACATGAGAGACCATGGAATGGGCTCCATGTACAACAATAACTTGCGTTACTACATGCAAGATATCTACAGAGGAGATGGAGTTCACTTCTCAGATGAGGGCAACAGAATTTTCATTTTGAATTTAAGACTGTGCATTGGTACCTACTTATAAGTACCAAAATGTACCATAAACCCAAAAGCTCTTCTCAGAGCTACCCTACATCTGATCACTCACAATTATTTTTTTTCTCTAATTTTTTTCTCTAATTTTCAACAAACTACGCTCCCCGGAGCGCTACCCGGTACGCGAACTGGAAGCTAACCGCGCAAAATTAAAAAAAAAATGTTTTTTCCCGCACATATGGTCCTCCTCAGCCACCCTCAGAAAACCTAGGGGGTCAAGATACATCTACCGTGCCCCCTTATACCCATTCTGAACATTATTTGCCCTCCATCTTGTATCTTAATTCGAACGAAACACAAAATGGTGGACTCCCGTTACGCTGCTGGTTCGCGGACCGGGACGCATACCGGGAAGCGGTCCAATAAAAAAGGTGGGAAATTAATTCACAGAAAAACGACTGGAGACACTCTCACTAAATATACATTAGCTCATACTACATAACAATCCCTTTCATTTTCACAAACTTGATTGAAATTCAATTTAGCCATTAAGCCTGTAGACCTCTCTAGATACCGTGAGGTAAATTACTTCACAAAACACATCTGAAGTGTTGGAATTGACAACCAATGAAAATGTTACTTTCATTTTCTACTTTTATTACCTGACATTTGATTGGTTATATACCTGAATATATATAAAGGAAGAGAAGAAAACACAGCCATTTTGACTGCTACTTCTTGTTGTACATTACATTTGAATTGTTACTAAACACTTCAACTTGTTTGTGAAGGTAAGTTGTTATTTTTAAAACTGAAGTATATTGTGCACTATAACTTAATATGGTAAACTTTTTCTGATAGTTATATACTATCCCTCTGTAGTAGTTATAGATTTAGATAGACTTCTCTGTTATAGTTATGGATGGAGTTAGGCTTCTCTTGGTTAAATCACATACACTTTTTTATAGTCCTACTTCCACTCTGATACTATACACTGCCAAAAGATAAATTCTCTGATAAAAACTGCCTATCTAAAATTAATCCCAACAGTGCCCTATCTCTACTAATATATATTTTTTTTATCCAAATTTCAGGCAAAATGGAAGGCGAGCAGCAAGTTCAATTTAAAATTGTACTGCAAGAGAGCAGCCAAGGAAACATTGATCAAAATGAAAATGAATTTATGGATGAAAGTAGGGACCAGGAACTACTGCAATGTGTGGAAGCAGTGGATAACCTGCTTAAAAATGAGGACATTTTACACCCTCATAGACTACAAAATATATTCAATGACAATTATGAAATTTCTGACAATGAAATGTTAGAAAGTTTAATAAATTATGAAACACAATCAAAATAAAAAAAATGTTTAAAAACAAAGAAAATAAAAAATAATCAACAAAAACAACAAACAATTAACATACAGTATTTGAAAAGTCTATCATTCTTTTTTCCTTATAGTACGCTGCCCAGAACGCTTTCCGGTTCGCGGGCTGGGCGCTCCCCACGCAAAAATAAAAAAAAAAATTTTTTTTTTGCCCTGCTGGGCCCTTTTAAAACCTCCACATAAAACCTAGGGGGTCAACGAGGATCTACTATGCCCCCTTATGGTAATTTCCCCCTTTGTTTTGGCCTCCTCTTGTCTCTCGATCCTACCGAGAAACAAGATGGCGGCCGCTCCGGACTGTTTAGAATGTTGACAGACACCAGAGAGCCAATCAGCTTCGCATCGCAAAGTTCCGTTACGCGAAAAGTACGCGAACCGGAGCGCTACCCGGAGCGCTGTTACAGATATATATTTTTTTTTTGAACGTTAATTTCTCAAAATCCACTGAAGCACATATATTGAGACCTAGCAAAGGCACATCGGGCTAACAGTCCCTACAATTTTGCCAAGTTTCGTGCAAATCCATTCAGCCGTTCGGGCTAAAAGTGAGGCCAACCGCCCTATGGAAATGAACATGGGAAAAACGCGTTTTGGGACCCCCCTTTTATCTCGGCCCCCCCTTGACGAACCCCCCCCCAAATTTTTAGGGGCTGCTCAGAAACAAAATGTGCCATTTTCCTGAACATTTCAGACGATTCCGTCCACAAACGCCAAAGTTATTAGACATAGAATTTTCAAAAGTCCCATAGAGAAAAAATCCTAACTATATATACCTACTGGCGACTGCCAGTAGGTAATATACACATATATATATATATATATATATATATATATATATATATATATATATATATATATATATATATATATATATATATACACATACATACATACATACATACATACATATATATATATATATATATATATATATATATATATATTACCTACTGGCTATCGCCAGTAGGTATATATAGTTAGGATTTTTTCTCTATGGGACTTCTGAAAATTCTATGTCTAATAACTTTGGCGTTTGTGGACGGAATCGGCTGAAATTTTCAGGAAAATGGCACATTTTGTTTCTGAGCAGCCCCTGAAAATTTGGTGGGGTTTCGTCAAGGGGGGGCTGAGAAAAAAGGGGGGGTCCCAAAACGCGTTTTTTGCATTGAGTTTTCCATAGGGCGGTTGGACTCACTTTTAGCTCGAACGGCTGAATGGATTTGCACGAAACTTGGCAAAATTGTAGGGACTGTTAGCCCGATGTGCCTTTGCTAGGTCTCAATATATGTGCTCCAGTAGTTTTTGAGAAATTAACGTTCAAACCAAGATATATATCTGTAACAGCGCTCTGGGCAGCGATCCGGTCCGCTTACTTTTCGCTTATCGGAACTTTGCGCGCAGAAAGCTGATTGGCTCTCCGGTGTCTGTCAACATTCTAAACAGTCCGGAGCGGACGCCATCTTGTCTCTCGGTAGGATCGAGAGAGAAGAAAAGGTGAAAAACTAAGGGGGAATTTAATGAAAGGGGGCAAGGTATCCCCCTCTTGACCCCCTAGGAATGTTGTTGGGGTTATTAAAGGGTCCCGTGGGGAAAATAAAAAAAAAATGATTTTTCACGGTAGAAGCGCTTCACGGGCCGCGAACTGGGCCGCAAACTGGTAGCGAAACGGGAATTCGCCATTTTGTGCTTCGTTAATTAAAGTACTAGGTATAAGGGGGTGCGGGAGACATATCCTAATCCCCTATGTTTCCTGAGGGTGGCTGAGGAGGCTGATATATGTTGGTACATCTCTTCCAGCGGCTGCGCCATCTTGCCTTTTTTCGAATGCCACAATTTTGTCGTGCACGGCAGCCATTTTAGATGCCAGGCTGGTTCCAGGCTATCACCTAACCCTGCGGATGTAGTTTATGGCCCCAGCTGTAGAGAATTCAGACATGCCAATCCTCCTGATTCAGGCGTGTGAGTACTGATTTCAGTGCTAGTCTCCCGCCTCCCGATTTCTGCAAGCAAAAACCCGGGGGCATATTACGAACAACTAGCGATAATTTTTGTCTCTAACTTGTTTAGAGACAAAAATTTTCGCCGCACATCGGCGATTTTTATCGCAGATAAACCTTGCTATTATCGCAGAAAAGTCAGCGATATTCATGTATTATCGACCTAATGCTCTTAGCCATGTTATCCACCTCCCATTGGATAACATGGCTAAGAACTGCTCAGGGCAGGTGTTAGATTTTGGAGATATTCGCGCTTACCGCGAATATCTCCAAAAGTTGGTAATAGAAGGTAGCGATGTTAGGGACTGTTTCCCGTCGCTAACATCTTGGCACGCCACTTTGCATGTCATTAGTGATAAGTATCACTGACATGCAAAGCGGGGCCCAAGATGGTCGCTATCTCCTTTTAGCTGTCACTAACTGGTGTTAGCGACAGCTTGATATTAGGGAAATAATTTTATCTCCGCTTTCATGGTTTTTAAAGCCAAAAAAGCGGAGATAAACCCCCTTGATAATATGCCCCACGATTCCTTGGGGGTTTCAGCTGACAGGGCTTGGTATTGTGTTACATGGTAATTTTTCCATGAAACGTCAGAGGGTCGATGCAGGGGTTCTAGAAGAGGTGATAAACCATTTAAGCCTCATGAACAAGCGCATGGTCTTTTAAAGATTTGTGAAGTACTCGGGGCGGCGGTGTGTGTGTGCCCTCTTTCAGGAGCGGGCGGGGGGGCACTGCCAGCAACTTGCCAGGTCAGGTAGTGTTCAACACGTGCATCACCCTTTCTCTGCCTGCTATTGCGCTCCATGCTTCGGAAAGGTAAGAAAAAGAACGTGCATTTGAGTTTGAAATGTCCGATCCTGCAGCAGCACACTTCCAAAGCCCACACATGACAATAACCCGATTCAAGGCCCCATTCACCCGTTTTTAAAAAAATAGATAACACTCCAACAAAGTAAGGTTATAAAACTTTATTAACTACTAACTTTAACAAACGGAACAAAAACTAAAATCATTTAAACATTTCTCAACACAAAAAGCAACAATGGTTAGAAGCTGTCTTTTGTGCGAATAGTCCCAAGGCAGCACAACGTGCAGAGTTCTGGACGGCACCCAGGTGATGTCGCCTGGGTGCCGCACTGGTTTAGGGATCCTACAATGCTGCTCCGAAAATTGGCGTGGGGCGTCCCGGGTGGGGCGGGGGGAGGCCTCGTCAGTAGCGGTCTGTTGTGCGAATAGTCCCAAGGCAGCACAACGTGCGGAGTTCTGGACGGCACCCAGGTGATGTCGCCTGGGTGCCGCACTGGTTTAGGGATCCTACAATGCAGCACAGAAAAACAGCGTGGGGCGTCCCGGGTGGTGCGGGGGGAGGCCTCGTCAGTAGCGGTCTGTGTCCAGTGTCACATGGCTGACACAACATGTACGACAGGCACCCAGGTGATGTCCAGTAAACTGCCGCACTGGTTTTGGTATCCTACAATGCTGCTCCGAAAATTGGCGTGCGGCGGCCCGGGGGGGGGGGGGGGGCGTGGGGGAGCCGGCGTGAACGGGCCTCCCCAGGTGGCGGCCATCTAGCTGAGTTGCGCTCGCTCTTGCGGCCACAGCGTCTCGCTCACCATGTTGTTGAGTTGCTCCCACTCTTGCAGTGCAGCGATAGGCGGCTGCCACATGGCTCTTAAAATGGCGGACGGCTCCTCGGTTTTGGGCCTGGTCCACTGAAATGGCCCTGGGACACTTTGGAACTCGGACGCTTGCCTGCTAGGGCTTGGGCTCCATTCTCGAAAAGCGTCCCCTCAGCCGTGAAGATTCTACAAAAGTCTTGGGGGCCCCCGACTCCCGCAGGCTTCCGGTGGGGAGCGGCTGCCATGATTGCTCGCGGAATGACCACGACGGAGCCACGAGATGGTGGTGCTCTCATGCTGACGCCAGCTTCAGTCTGAATGATCCAGAAACAAGGTGGGGCTTTCATCGTTTGGGAAAAAAAAATGTTCTAAACCAATGAAAAGTGTTATTTTTAGGTCATATGACCAAGCCTTCCATCTTTAGGAAACCAAAAGTAAAATGAACCAATGAAAAGTTTTATAAACAAGTCACATGACCTGTTATGCGACATAGGGCTACAAAAAGCGTAGAAAATCCGTTGGCACGTGAGGCGGCGTCAGTAGCGGACCGATGTGCGAATAGGCCGAAGGCAGCACAACGCGCCGAGATCCGGATGGCACCGAGGTGGTGTCCAGCAAATTGCCGCACTGGTGTGGCCATCCTACAATGCTGCGCCGAAAGACGGCGTGTCCAGCTGAATTGCGGTCACTGTTGCGGTACAGTGACTCGAACGCGCCGAGATCCGGATGGCGCCGAGGTGGTGTCCAGCAAATTGCCGTACTGGTGTGGCCATCCTACAATGCTGCGCCGAAAGACGGCGTGTTCAGCTGAGTTCCGGTCACTCTTCCGGCACAGTGACTCGAACGCGCTGAGATCCGGATGGCACCGAGGTGGTGTCCAGCAAGTGGCTGCACTGGTGTGGCCATCCTACAATGCTGCGCCGAAAGTCGGCGTGGGGTGCCCCGTTGGCTTATGAGGTGATGTCAGTAGTGGACTGATGTGTGAATAGGTCGGAACCAGCACAAGGCGCCAAGATCCGAATGGCAAGTCCTGGATGTTGAGTGCCTCAGTTGAGATTTCTGAGCAGTGCTTGTAGGACTGTCTGAAGCTTATTTGCACCTGCTGCAGCTTCACTAGGTCCGGCGGAACTTTTTGCCTTTTCCTTTCTGCTTCTTTTCCTACAATGCGTTTCATCTGAAGACACGACCAGGTCCCTGAATGTGTGCAGGGGGACGCTATTGATTGAATGAACGCGCCGAGATCTGGATGGCACCGAGGTGGTGTCCAGCAAATTGCCGCACTGGTGTGGCCATCCTACAATGCTGCGCCGAAAGTCGGCGTGGGGTGCCCCGTTGGTTTATGAGGTGATGTCAGTAGCGGACCGATGTGTGAGTAGGTCGGAACCAGCACAAGGCGCCCTGCACTGTTGAGCCTTTTTCAATGTCTGTTTTTTGTTGTTTCCCCTCCATCAAAAACAAAACAAAAATACAAGGCGCCAAGATCCGAATGGCAAGTCCTGGATGTTGAGTGCCTCAGTTGAGAGTTCTGAGCAGTGCTTGTAAGACTGTCTGAAGCTTATTTGCACCTGCTGCAGCTTCACTAGGTCCGGCGGAACTTTTTTCCTTTTCCTTTCTGCTTCTTTTCCTACAATGCGTTTCATCTGAAGACACGACCAGGTCCCTGAATGTGTGCAGGGGGACGCTATTGATTGAATGAAAATGGCGGCTTGACACAAAGCTGACTCAAGCGTTACTGTTGGTGCTATACAGACAAAAATTGGTTTTCAGTTTGTACATTCTTCAGGTTTTTTTTTTCCATCCAAGTCTGATTGAGAGTTTGTAGAAAAATGGCTTCAGATTTTCCACATACTACTCTTCAACATTCTTCCTAAATGTAACAATGTGAAACTCACTAGGAGAACGGCTGTTTCTGTTTCCTTTCAAAATGCTGCCACCAATATTTTCTGAATGGAAGACACCATCTTGTAGCATAAAGGGCCGAAAGGGGTTCTGGTCTGGCCGATGGTTGGTGGAGACATTTTGACTATATCTTGGACCTGCCTGGCCTCGCCCAAAATGGCGCCGGTATAAATGGGACTCGTAACTCTTTGCCCGCAAATGTATATCTAGAAAATGTTATTGTAAGTGGCCCTGTCGTATTTTAATTACAAAATGTACGTCCACCGATTCCGCAACTGTTAGACACCTTTGTTCTTGTCACCTAATGGCCCGCTCGTTACGTTCTTCTACAGTGTAAATGTCTCCTCATCATATACGATTTCAGTTTGCTCCGTGGCCGGCCCACGTGGTTAAAGGCCCGTATTTGTATACTGACATTTTCACAATAAAGGTTTTTAAAACAAAACACGGTAGTAGTATTTTCATTTGTAAACTTTTTACTTTTAGTGACTGTTTTCGAATCAGTAAAAGGCAAGTGAAATAAAGCAGTCCAATTACATGACGGATAAAAGGTATAATATGTAGGAACGCAGTAAAGATAAATGGTCAAGGGCAGTTGTGTTTTTCATGTCTGCAACATAAAGTGATCGATAAGAATCTGATAATCAGGCGTATCGGCGACTAAGACAGCAGGCCGAATCTCTTTTACTCAACGGCTCCGTCATGGAAGGAAGAAACGCCCTTTTTCTCGAAAAAGGAATATATTTTACTTGCAAGACAGTTGTAAATTTTCCGGGAAAGTACATTAGCCTGGAATATTATAACATATGTTTGAAAAAAAAATATTGTTCGAAAATAATAAAAAGCGTAATTTTTAGGTCATATGACCAAGCTTTTCATCATTAAATTAACAAAAGTAAAATGAACCAATGAAAAGTTTTATTAACAAGTCACATGACCTGTTATGCTTACGTTACGCGCTGCGCGCCGCGCCTCGGATCACTTCCGGGTGCGCTAACGCGGCGTGTCATAAAACGCATTACGCGACAACGTAGGTCAAGAATATAGTCTAAATGTCTCCACCAACCAGCGTTCAGAACACAACCCCTTTCAGCAGTCCAAAAAGTTCTGTTAAATGACAACAGAGGGGACAGGCAACAAGAACCATCAGTCAAAGAGGGGAGGGCAAGTTCTTCTCTTCCGGGTCAAGTTGGGGCGCTACCGGAACTGATCGAATTGGTAGTCTACAGTGTTTCTGGATGTTTCAGACTAAAGCTGGCGTCAGCATGAGACCACTACCATCTCGTAGCTCCGTCGTGGCCATTCCACGAGCAATCATGGCAGCCGCTCCCCACCAGAAGCCTGCGGGAGTCGGAGGCCCCCAAGACTTTTGTAGAATCTTCACGGCTGAGGGGACGCTTTTCGAGAATGGGACCCAAGCCCTAGCAGACAAGCGTCCGAGTTCCAAGGTGTCCCAGGGCCATTTTAGTGGACCAGGCCCAAAACCGAAGAGCCGGCCGCCATTTTGAGAGTCCTGTGGCAGCCGCCTATCGCTGCACCGCAAGAGCGGGCGCATCTCAACTACATGGTGAGCGAGACGCTGTAGTCGCAAGAGCGGGCGGAAAACAGCTGAATGGCGGAAGAGGCACAGTGTAGCAAAAGCGGGCGGAATGGCAACTAAAACGATAAAGGGGCGCCCCCCACTACAGCTTGTCTTCAGGTCAAACGGATTGTGGGACAAGGTCCAGAATTGAAGAGTCATCAAAAGGCAAAAAGTTCCGCCGGACCCCGGGAGCCGGCCGCCTATGTCGGGGGCGATCTCAGGCTACACCAGTGCTATAAGACTTGGGGAGGGTGTCGGAGCCAAGCGTCTTCTCCGAGTCCATGGCCATCACACCGCCCCTCAGGGGCCTCCGTCAAGCTGTTTAGGAAGGTAACATATCACATTGTTTTCTAATGCAGTCAGGTCCACAAACGACACTCACTTACTTTGAGAATAGTGAAGCTGCAGTAGGTGGAAATAAGCTTCAGACAGTGTTACAAGCACTGCTCAGAACTCTTAACTATGGCACCCAACATCCAGAACTTATGCTATTTGAGAATGGTAGTGACATCGAAGCATCTCAGGGATCAAAACCATTAACGTACTTTCACGTATGAAAATCTTACTTGGGGAGGGGGCAGGAGCGAAGCGCCCCCTCCCAGTCAGCGCCACCACACCGTATGTTGAAAATCTGAAGCCATCGTTCTACAAAGTCAACCAAACTTGGATTGAAAAATCTAGAAAAATGTACAAACTGAAAACCAGTTTTGGTCTGCATAGCATCAGTAACAACGTTTGAGTCAGCTTTGTGTCAAGCCGCCATTTTGATTCAACAAAGCACAGGCATTGAAAAAGGCTGAAATTCAGAACTCTAAACTATGGCACCCAACATCCAGGAGCTTGCTATCCGGATCTTGGAGCCTTGTGCTGTTTTCGATCTATTCACACATCGGTCCACTACTGACATCATCTTATAGACCAACGTTATGTAAATAGTTTTTTAATAAAATGTTTTACCCTGTTTCTTTGCTGGTGTGTTGTCTATTTTGTGCGGGATGGGTGATGGAGCCGAGCTGTCTTGCAGCCCTCATGGTGTGGAGCTCAGTTCATCTCACTATTTTCGTATTTCTCAAGAAGGGTTGTTCCTAATATTTCTATTTTAGCGAGGTCAAAAAGAGATCCAATTAGTGGCCTACTGATTTTGTTCGATTACTTTTATTTTTTTACACGATTTTTCACTATCTGCAAAGACTAAACAGAGTATTGCGACTTTGTGCTTGTTTGTAAATAGAGAATGATCCAAAGAGAAGAAATTCTAAAACAGTAAATGCTTGGACAACAATCAATCAAATGGAGAGACAAGGAGGCACGACGGATTACAACGGGGGTAAAGGCCTGCGTTAACTGCCCTTCAGTATCTGCAAAGAGAGAGTACTACTAAGGCAAAAGAGGGGAGGGGGGGGGGGCAGCGTTCAAAGCACATCAGCGTGCATAAATACGAAAATGTTTTTATCTATCACGTACTTGACATTTTAAAGCTTTTCATATTTGCTATTAAAAAACCAATGAAATTCACAGAAAAAACCATAGGTTATAGTGGATATATAGTTAGGAATTTGCATTTACAAAACCTTGAAAAGTCAATGAAAAAACCATAGGTTATAGGCCATATATAGTTAGGAATTAGCATTTACAAAACCTTATTTTACTCGCATAAAACCATTGAAATTCCATATATAGTTAGCTAACTATAAGCGCTAACTATATATCGCGCACCCGCAATCCACTGCTGATGATGTCACATATTACATCATTCATGACATGGTCAGTGACATCACTGATGACATCACTGATGACATCTCAAATGACATCACTGATGACAACTCAAATGATATCAATGATGACATCTCAAATGACATCACTGATGACATCACTGATGACAACTCAAATGACATCACTGATGACATCTCATTTGTCATCACTGATCACATCACTCATGTGATAATACAATGAACCTCTTCAGACTCTAATATACCTTACATACACTCAGTATAAACAGACACTCACAGACTGTCACTCATCCATGGAGTTACTCACACACCTAGTCAGTCATGCAAAGAATCAATCACACCTCCATTTCCTCAACTATACAGTTATACACATCTTACTTATTCAAACATATAATAACACATATTTACTCTCTTATATAATCCCTGATACAAGCTCACAGTGATCGATACAGCCACTCACACATTCACTGGCTCTTATGTTCAGTTATTTATATATCTCAACTCTCACATGTATTGTGTTTTACATACGTACTTACTTGCACATGTAGCAATGAGAAATCCATTCACTCACCAACACACCCATGCACAGTCAACCGCCCATATAGCTGTTTCCACATGCACTCTTGAACTCATACTCCTAGTGAATCAACTGCTTACACATCTATGCACAGAGTCACGCACCTCCCAGCCACCCACACACACACTCAGCCTCCCATTCAAATACTTGGGCAACCAATCAATAACCCATATGGCCACTCTTATAGCTACTGATCAACACATGCAGCAGCTTACACAACAACAAACATACTGATGCACGAATTAAGACAGTTTAGTCACTAACCCATGTACTCAGTGAGACACATTTAATCACTCACTCATACAGTCAGTCATGCACCTACTAAATTCTTCATCCAGACACTTATACATCCACTCATTCTTCAATATGTGAAACATATTTAAACTTTACAGACACATACAATCACTGGATGTTGTGATCAGTGATGTCATCAGTGATGTCATTTGAGATGTCATCAGTGATGTCATCAGTGATGTCACTGACCATGTCATGAATGATGTAATATGTGACATCATCAGCAGTGGATTGCGGGTGCGCGATATATAGTTAGCGCTTATAGTTAGCTAACTATATATGGAATTTCAATGGTTTTATGCGAGTAAAATAAGGTTTTGTAAATGCTAATTCCTAACTATATATGGCCTATAACCTATGGTTTTTTCATTGAATATATATATATATGTATATATATTACCTACTGGCTATCGCCAGTAGGTATATATAGTTAAAAAATTTTCTCTATGGGACTTTTGAAAATTCTATGTCTAATAACTTTGGCGTTTGTGGACGGAATCGGCTGAAATTTTCAGGAAAATGGCACATTTTGTTTCTGAGCAGCCCCTGAAAATTTGGTGGGGTTTCGTCAAGGGGGGGCTGAGAAAAAAGGGGGGTCCCAAAACGCGTTTTTTGCATTGAGTTTTCCATAGGGCGGTTGGACTCACTTTTAGCTCGAACGGCTGAATGGATTTGCACGAAACTTGGCAAAATTGTAGGGACTGTTAGCCCGATGTGCCTTTGCTAGGTCTCAATATATGTGCTCCAGTAGTTTTTGAGAAATTAACGTTCAAACCAAGATATATATCTGTAACAGCGCTCTGGGCAGCGATCCGGTCCGCTTACTTTTCGCTTATCGGAACTTTGCGCGCAGAAAGCTGATTGGCTCTCCGGTGTCTGTCAACATTCTAAACAGTCCGGAGCGGACGCCATCTTGTCTCTCGGTAGGATCGAGAGAGAAGAAGAGGTGGAAAACGAAAGGGGAATTTAATGAAAGGGGGCAAGGTATCCCCCTCTTGACCCCCTAGGAATGTTGTTGGGGTTATTAAAGGGTCCCGTGGGGAAAATAAAAAAAAAATGATTTTTCACGGTAGAAGCGCGGCCGCGAACTGGTAGCGAAACGGGAATTCGCCATTTTGTGCTTCGTTAATTAAATTACTAGTTATAAGTGGGTGCGGGAGACGTATCCTAATCCCCTATGTTTCCTGAGGGTGGCTGAGGAGGCTGATATATGTTGATACATCTCTTCCAGCGGCTGTGCGTGAGCTTTTTTTTTTTTTTTGCTGCGTGACAGTCCGGAGCGGCCGCCATCTTGTCTTTCGGTAGGATCGAGAGAGAAGAAAAGGTGAAAAACTAAGGGGGAATTTAATGAAAGGGGGCAAGGTATCCCCCTCTTGACCCCCTAGGAATGTTGTTGGGGTTAATAAAGGGTCCCGTGGGGAAAATAAAAAAAAAATGATTTTTCACGGTAGAAGCGCTTCACGGGCCGCGAACTGGGCCGCAAACTGGTAGCGAAACGGGAATTCGCCATTTTGTGCTTCGTTAATTAAAGTACTAGGTATAAGGGGGTGCGGGAGACGTATCCTAATCCCCTATGTTTCCTGAGGGTGGCTGAGGAGGCTGATATATGTTGATACATCTCTTCCAGCGGCTGCGCCATCTTGCCTTTTTTCGAATGCCACAATTTTGTCGTGCACGGCAGCCATTTTAGATGCCAGGCTGGTCCCAGGCTATCACCTAACCCTGCGGATGTAGTTTATGGCCCCAGCTGTAGAGAATTCAGACATGCCAATCCTCCTGATTCAGGCGTGTGACTACTGATTTCAGTGCTAGTCTCCCGCCTCCCGATTTCTGCAAGCAAAAACCCGGGGGCATATTACGAACAACTAGCGATAATTTTTGTCTCTAACTTGTTTAGAGACAAAAATTATCGCCGCACATCGGCGATTTTTATCGCAGATAAACCTTGCTATTATCGCAGAAAAGTCAGCGATATTCATGTATTATCGACCTAATGCTCTTAGCCATGTTATCCACCTCCCATTGGATAACATGGCTAAGAACTGCTCAGGGCAGGTGTTACATTTTGGAGATATTCGCGCTTAGCGCGAATATCTCCAAAAGTTGGTAATAGAAGGTAGCGATGTTAGGGACTGCTTCCAGTCGCTAACATCTTGGCACGCCACTTTGCATGTCATTAGTGATAAGTATCACTGACATGCAAAGCGGGGCCCAAGATGGTCGCTATCTCCTTTTAGCTGTCACTAACTGGTGTTAGCGACAGCTTGGTAATAGGGAAATAATTTTATCTCCGCTTTCATGGCTTTTAAAGCCAAAAAAGCGGAGATAAACCCCCTTGATAATATGCCCCACGATTCCTTGGGGGTTTCAGCTGACAGGGCTTGGTATTGTGTTACATGGTAATTTTTCCATGAAACGTCAGAGGGTCGATGCAGGGGTTCTAGAAGAGGTGATAAACCATTTAAGCCTCATGAACAAGCGCATGGTCTTTTAAAGATTTGTGAAGTACTCGGGGCGGCGGTGTGTGTGTGTGCCCTCTTTCAGGAGCGGGCGGGGGGGCACTGCCAGCAACTTGCCAGGTCAGGTAGTGTTCAACACGTGCATCACCCTTTCTCTGCCTGCTATTGCGCTCCATGCTTCGGAAAGGTAAGAAAAAGAACGTGCATTTGAGTTTGAAATGTCCGATCCTGCAGCAGCACACTTCCAAAGCCCACACATGACAATAACCCGATTCAAGGCCCCATTCACCCGTTTTTAAAAAAAATAGATAACACTCCAAGAAAGTAAGGTTATAAAACTTTATTAACTACTAACTTTAACGAACGGAACAAAAACTAAAAACATTTAAACATTTCTCAACACAAAAAGCAACAATGGTTAGAAGCTGTCTTTTGTGGGAATAGTCCCAAGGCAGCACAACGTGCAGAGTTCTGGACGGCACCCAGGTGATGTCGCCTGGGTGCCGCACTGGTTTAGGGATCCTACAATGCTGCTCCGAAAATTGGCGTGGGGCGTCCCGGGTGGGGCGGGGGGAGGCCTCGTCAGTAGCGGTCTGTTGTGCGAATAGTCCCAAGGCAGCACAACGTGCAGAGTTCTGGACGGCACCCAGGTGATGTCGCCTGGGTGCCGCACTGGTTTAGGGATCCTACAATGCAGCACAGAAAAACAGCGTGGGGCGTCCCGGGTGGTGCGGGGGGAGGCCTCGTCAGTAGCGGTCTGTGTCCAGTGTCACATGGCTGACACAACATGTACGACAGGCACCCAGGTGATGTCCAGTAAACTGCCGCACTGGTTTTGGTATCCTACAATGCTGCTCCGAAAATTGGTGTGCGGCGGCCCGGGGGGGGGGGGCGTGGGGGAGCCGGCGTGAACGGGCCTCCCCAGGTGGCGGCCATCTAGCTGAGTTGCGCTCGCTCTTGCGGCCACAGCGTCTCGCTCACCATGTTGTTGAGTTGCTCCCACTCTTGCAGTGCAGCGATAGGCGGCTGCCACATGGCTCTTAAAATGGCGGACAGCTCCTCGGTTTTAGGCCTGGTCCACTGAAATGGCCCTGGGACACTTTGGAACTCGGACGCTTGCCTGCTAGGGCTTGAGCTCCATTCACGAAAAGCGTCCCCTCAGCCGTGAAGATTGTATAAAAGTCTTGGGGGGCCCCCGACTCCCGCAGGCTTCCGGTGGGGAGCGGCTGCCATGATTGCTCGCGGAATGACCACGACGGAGCCACGAGATGGTGGTGCTCTCATGCTGACGCCAGCTTCAGTCTGAATGATCCAGAAACAAGGTGGGGCTTTCATCGTTTGGGAAAAAAAAATGTTCTAAACCAATGAAAAGTGTTATTTTTAGGTCATATGACCAAGCCTTCCATCTTTAGGAAACCAAAAGTAAAATGAACCAATGAAAAGTTTTATAAACAAGTCACATGACCTGTTATGCGGCATAGGGCTACAAAAAGCGTAGAAAATCCGTTGGCACGTGAGGCGGCGTCAGTAGCGGACCGATGTGCGAATAGGCCGAAGGCAGCACAACAGGCCGAGATCCGGATGGTACCGAGGTGGTGTCCAGCAAATTGCCGCACTGGTGTGGCCATCCTACAATGCTGCGCCGAAAGACGGCGTGTCCAGCTGAGTTGCGGTCACTGTTGCGGTACAGTGACTCGAACGCGCCGAGATCCGGATGGCACCGAGGTGGTGTCCAGCTAATTGCCGCACTGGTGTGGCCATCCTACAATGCTGCGCGGAAAGACGGCGTGTCCAGCTGAATTGCGGTCACTGTTGCGGTACAGTGACTCGAACGCGCCGAGATCCGGATGGCACCGAGGTGGTGTCCAGCAAATTGCCGCACTGGTGTGGCCATCCTACAATGCTGCGCCGAAAGACGGCGTGTCCAGCTGAGTTGCGGTCACTGTTGCGGTACAGTGAGTCGAACGCGCCGAGATCTGGATGGCCCCGATGTTGTGTCCAGCAAGTTGCCGCACTGGTGTGGCCATCCTACAATGCTGCGCCGAAAGTCGGCGTGGGGTGCCCCGTTGGCTTATGAGGTGATGTCAGTAGTGGACCGATGTGTGAATAGGTCGGAACCAGCACAAGGCACCAAGATCCGAATGGCAAGTCCTGGATGTTGAGTGCCTCAGTTGAGAGTTCTGAGCAGTGCTTGTAAGACTGTCTGAAGCTTATTTGCACCTGCTGCAGCTTCACTAGGTCCGGCGGAACTTTTTTCCTTTTCCTTTCTGCTTCTTTTCCTACAATGCGTTTCATCTGAAGACACGACCAGGTCCCTGAATGTGTGCAGGGGGACGCTATTGATTGAATGAAAATGGCGGCTTGACACAAAGCTGACTCAAGCGTTACTGTTGGTGCTATACAGACAAAAATTGGTTTTCAGTTTGTACATTCTTCAGGTTTTTTTTTTCCATCCAAGTCTGATTGAGAGTTTGTAGAAAAATGGCTTCAGATTTTCCACATACTACTCTTCAACATTCTTCCTAAATGTAACAATGTGAAACTCACTAGGAGAACGGCTGTTTCTGTTTCCTTTCAAAATGCTGCCACCAATATTTTCTGAATGGAAGACACCATCTTGTAGCATAAAGGGCCGAAAGGGGTTCTGGTCTGGCCGATGGTTGGTGGAGACATTTTGACTATATCTTGGACCTGCCCGGCCTCGCCCAAAATGGCGCCGGTATAAATGGGACTCGTAACTCCTTGCCCGCAAATGTATATCTAGAAAATGTTATTGTAAGTGGCCCTGTCGTATTTTAATTACAAAATGTACGTCCACCGATTCCGCAACTGTTAGACACCTTTGTTCTTGTCACCTAATGGCCCGCTCGTTACGTTCTTCTACAGTGTAAATGTCTCCTCATCATATACGATTTCAGTTTGCTCCGTGGCCGGCCCACGTGGTTATAGGCCCGTATTTGTATACTGACATTTTCACAATAAAGGTTTTTAAAACAAAACACGGTAGTAGTATTTTCATTTGTAAAGTTTTTACTTTTAGTGACTGTTTTCGAATCAGTAAAAGGCAAGTGAAATAAAGCAGTCCAATTACATGACGGATAAAAGGTATAATATGTAGGAACGCAGTAAAGATAAATGGTCAAGGGCAGTTGTGTTTTTCATGTCTGCAACATAAAGTGATCGATAAGAATCTGATAATCAGGCGTATCGGCGACTAAGACAGCAGGCCGAATCTCTTTTACTCAACGGCTCCGTCATGGAAGGAAGAAACGCCCTTTTTCTCGAAAAAGGAATATATTTTACTTGCAAGACAGTTGTAAATTTTCCGGGAAAGTACATTAGCCTGGAATATTATAACATATGTTTGAAAAAAAAATATTGTTCGAAAATAATAAAAAGCGTAATTTTTAGGTCATATGACCAAGCTTTTCATCATTAAATTAACAAAAGTAAAATGAACCAATGAAAAGTTTTATTAACAAGTCACATGACCTGTTATGCTTACGTTACGCGCTGCGCGCCGCGCCTCGGATCACTTCCGGGTGCGCTAACGCGGCGTGTCATAAAACGCATTACGCGACAACGTAGGTCAAGAATATAGTCTAAATGTCTCCACCAACCAGCGTTCAGAACACAACCCCTTTCAGCAGTCCAAAAAGTTCTGTTAAATGACAACAGAGGGGACAGGCAACAAGAACCATCAGTCAAAGAGGGGAGGGCAAGTTCTTCTCTTCCGGGTCATGTTGGGGCGCTACCGGAACTGATCGAATTGGTAGTCTACAGTGTTTCTGGATGTTTCAGACTAAAGCTGGCGTCAGCATGAGACCACTACCATCTCGTAGCTCCGTCGTGGCCATTCCACGAGCAATCATGGCAGCCGCTCCCCACCAGAAGCCTGCGGGAGTCGGAGGCCCCCAAGACTTTTGTAGAATCTTCACGGCTGAGGGGACGCTTTTCGAGAATGGGACCCAAGCCCTAGCAGACAAGCGTCCGAGTTCCAAGGTGTCCCAGGGCCATTTTAGTGGACCAGGCCCAAAACCGAAGAGCCGGCCGCCACTTTGAGAGTCCTGTGGCAGCCGCCTATCGCTGCACCGCAAGAGCGGGCGCATCTCAACTACATGGTGAGCGAGACGCTGTAGTCGCAAGAGCGGGCGGTAAACAGCTGAATGGCGGAAGAGGCACAGTGTAGCAAAAGCGGGCGGAATGGCAACTAAAACGATAAAGGGGCGCCCCACTACAGCTTGTCTTCAGGTCAAACGGATTGTGGGACAAGGTCCAGAATTGAAGAGTCATCAAAAGGCAAAAAGTTCCGCCGGACCCCGGGAGCCGGCCGCCTATGTCGGGGGCGATCTCAGGCTACACCAGTGCTATAAGACTTGGGGAGGGTGTCGGAGCCAAGCGTCTTTTCCGAGTCCATGGCCATCACACCGCCCCTCAGGGGCCTCCGTCAAGCTGTTTAGGAAGGTAACATATCACATTGTTTTCTAATGCAGTCAGGTCCACAAACGACACTCACTTACTTTGAGAATAGTGAAGCTGCAGTAGGTGGAAATAAGCTTCAGACAGTGTTACAAGCACTGCTCAGAACTCTTAACTATGGCACCCAACATCCAGAACTTATGCTATTTGAGAATGGTAGTGACATCGAAGCATCTCAGGGACCAAAACCATTAACGTACTTTCACGTATGAAAATCTTACTTGGGGAGGGGGCAGGAGCGAAGCGCCCCCTCCCAGTCAGCGCCACCACACCGTATGTTGAAAATCTGAAGCCATCGTTCTACAAAGTCAACCAAACTTGGATTGAAAAATCTAGAAAAATGTACAAACTGAAAACCAGCTTTGGTCTGCATAGCATCAGTAACAACGCTTGAGTCAGCTTTGTGTCAAGCCGCCATTTTGATTCAACAAAGCACAGGCATTGAAAAAGGCTGAAATTCAGAACTCTAAACTATGGCACCCAACATCCAGGAGCTTGCCATCCGGATCTTGGAGCCTTGTGCTGTTTTCGATCTATTCACACATCGGTCCACTACTGACATCATCTTATAAACCAACGTTATGTAAATAGTTTTTTAATAAAATGTTTTACCCTGTTTCTTTGCTGGTGTGTTGTCTATATTTTTAATATTTGCATAGGGTTTGTCGTTATTTTGTGCGGGATGGGTGATGGAGCCGAGCTGTCTTGCAGCCCTCATGGTGTGGAGCTCAGTTCATCTCACTATTTTCGTATTTCTCATGAAGGGTTGTTCCTAATATTTCTATTTTAGCGAGGTCAAAAAGAGATCCAATTAGTGGCCTACTGATTTTGCTCGATTACTTTTATTTTTTTACACGATTTTTCACTATCTGCAAAGACTAAACAGAGTATTGCGACTTTGTGCTTGTTTGTAAATAGAGAATGATCCAAAGAGAACCAATTCTAAAACAGTAAATGCTTGGACAACAATCAATCAAATGGAGAGACAAGGAGGCACGACGGATTACAACGGGGGTAAAGGCCTGCGTTAACTACCCTTCAGTATCTGCAAAGAGAGAGTACTACTAAGGCAAAAGAGGGGAGGGGGGGGGTGCAGCGTTCAAAGCACATCAGCGTGCATAAATACGAAAATGTTTTTATCTATCACGTACTTGACATTTTAAAGCTTTTCATATTTGCTATTAAAAAACCAATGAAATTCACAGAAAAAACCATAGGTTATAGTGGATATATAGTTAGGAATTTGCATTTACAAAACCTTGAAAATTCAATGAAAAAACCATAGGTTATAGGCCATATATAGTTAGGAATTCGCATTTACAAAACCTTATTTTACTCGCATAAAACCATTGAAATTCCATATATAGTTAGAAGCGCTAACTATATATCGCGCACCCGCAATCCACTGCTGATGATGTCACATATTACATCATTCATGACATGGTCAGTGACATCACTGATGACATCACTGATGACATCTCAAATGACATCACTGATGACAACTCAAATGACATCACTGATGACATCTCAAATGACATCACTGATGACATCACTGATGACAACTCAAATGACATCACTGATGACATCTCATTTGTCATCACTGATCACATCACTCATGTGATAATACAATGAACCTCTTCAGACTCTAATATAACCTTACATACACTCAGTATAAACAGACACTCACAGACTGTCACTCATCCATGGAGTTACTCACACACCTAGTCAGTCATGCAAAGAATCAATCACACCTCCATTTCCTCAACTATAAAGTTATACACATCTTACTTATTCAAACATATAATAACACATATTTATTCTCTTATATAATCCCTGATACAAGCTCACAGTGATCGATACAGCCACTCACACATTCACTGGCTCTTATGTTCAGTTATTTATATATCTCAACTCTCACATGTATTGTGTTTTACATACGTACTTACTTGCACATGTAGCAATGAGAAATCCATTCACTCACCAACACACCCATGCACAGTCAACCGCCCATATAGCTGTTTCCACATGCACTCTTGAACTCACACTCCTAGTGAATCAACTGCTTACACATCTATGCACAGAGTCATGCACCTCCCAGCCACCCACACACACACTCAGCCTCCCATTCAAATACTTGGGCAACCAATCAATAACCCATATGGCCACTCTTATAGCTACTGATCAACACATGCAGCAGCTTACACAACAACAAACATACTGATGCACAAATTAAGACAGTTTAGTCACTAACCCATGCACTCAGTGAGACACATTTAATCACTCACTCATACAGTCAGTCATGCACCTACTAAATTCTTCATCCAGACACTTATACATCCACTCATTCTTCAATATGTGAAACATATTTAAACTTTACAGACACATACAATCACTGGATGTTGTGATCAGTGATGTCATCAGTGATGTCATTTGAGATGTCATCAGTGATGTCATCAGTGATGTCACTGACCATGTCATGAATGATGTAATATGTGACATCATCAGCAGTGGATTGCGGGTGCGCGATATATAGTTAGCGCTTCTAACTATATATGGAATTTCAATGGTTTTATGCGAGTAAAATAAGGTTTTGTAAATGCGAATTCCTAACTATATATGGCCTATAACCTATGGTTTTTTCATTGAATTTTCAAGGTTTTGTAAATGCAAATTCCTAACTATATATCCACTATAACCTATGGTTTTTTCTGTGAATATATATATATATATATATATATATATATATATATATATATATATATATATATATATATATATATATATATATATATATATATATATATATATCACAAGCAAATAACTCCCTCCACTTCCACCAAAGCCTCGGCGGCGAAGAAAGAGAAGCGAACCACTTCTTTGTCAGGCAAGATGTTTTATTTCAACCTTCAGCAGCAGTCAACAGATGACGCGTTTCGGGCTCAGGCGCCCTTGATCACATAAAGGCTGTAAATGGTTGAAGCCATTTTAAATGATATGCCCTTCCCACCCAGGTCACATGGTCAGAAAGTTAATGATAGACATAACAAACAGACTGCATGATTCAAATACAATCAATGAAATCTCGCTAATCCATTGTGCCATTAGACATATTAACATGACCTCAATGACATTTCCATACGGTTACATAAAACGGAAACTTATTTTGTTATAGACTAGCGTCAAGAAAACATTTTTGAAACCACAATTTGATTTAAAAAAAAGGTCCGTTTGGCAATTGCTGGATAAATCCATATACACAATAGAAAGTGCAATAATAAAATTCATCATAACTGCATAAATGCATATAATCACTAACTGATTTGTGACTCCGGTTAAAAAGAATGTGCAAAAAAAGTAAAGAGCATAGCAGCAGTATTTATAATTTTTTCCTACAATTATACCATGTGCAAAAGATGTGTTGTTTCGTGCATAGATAAAATGGTTACAAGATAAAAATACATCTTGTGACCAAACCGAGGCTGAGACATGACACAAAGAAGATATGCTAAGAGATGGCATCAACTTTTTTTCTCTTTTTCAGGAGTCAGATCTTTACAACCTCTGAACATGTTCAAGGTGACCACTTCTCTCATACCAATACTGCCATCCCTCTGATCTAATGTCTCTGCCATAGTGTGAATAAGTGAGATAAGAAATTGACAGCCGGCATAAATCTTACGTCGGAACTACCAAATATTCTCATCTATACCTCGAAATTAACAATACAATCATAATAAATAAAAATATAAAAAATAGGATATCTGTATCAAGATCAAAAACAAACTCTAAGATATATATATATATATATATATATATATATATATATATATATATATATATATATATATATATATATATATATATATATATATATATATATATATATATATATATATATATTACCTACTGGCGGTCGCCAGTAGGTAGTTATAGTTAGGATTTTTTTCAATGTTAAATCTCAAAATTCTATTTGGAATAACTTTAGCGCCGGTTGACGAATCTGCCTCAAAATTTCCTCAAAATGGCCTCACGGCGTTCCGGTCCTTGCCTGAAAGTTTGGGGGGGATTCGTCAAGCGGGGGCCGAGATAAAAGGGGGTCCCAAAACGCGTTTTCCCCATGTTAATTTCCATAGGGCGGTCGATTTCACTTTTAGCCCGAACGGCTGAATGGATTTCCACCAAACTTGGCAAAATTGTAGGGACTGGTAGCCCGATGTGCCTTTGCTATGTCTCAAGATATGTGCTCCAGTGGATTTTGAGTAATTAAGGTTCAAAAAAATATATATATCTATAGCCGCGCTCCGGTACGCGCACCGGTACGCGGACCGGGCGCGCCACGTGACTTGTGCGCAGAAAGCTGATTGGCTCTGGGGTGTCTGTAAACATTCTAAACAGTCCGGAGCGGCCGCCATCTTGTGTCTCGGTAGGATCGAGACACGAGAGGTGGCCAAAACAGAGAGGGAAATGACCATAAGGGGGCAGAGTAGACCCCCCCCTTGACCCCCTAGGTTTGATGTGGGGGCCATAAAAGGGCCCCAAGGGGCAAAAAAAAAAAAAAATGATTTTCGCAGGGGGAGCGCCCGGTACGCGCACCGGTGCGGGTACCGGGGAGCGTACCATGGGGAAAAAGAATGAGAGTTTTAAAAGTAGCTGTTTAAAAAAAAATGTTTTGTTGTTTTTTTATACATACACATACATATATATAAATGCATATGCATATATATATGCATATATGTGTATATGTGTGCGTGTAGAGAGAGGTAGAGAGGTAGAGGTGTAGAGGTAGAGAGGTAGAGAGGTAGCGGTAGAGAGGTAGAGATTAGTAGAGAGAGAAGAAGAGAGAGGTAGAGAGGTAGAGAGTAGAGAGTGAGTAATAGAGAGTAGAGAGTGAGTAGTAGAGAGTAGTAGAGAGCAGTAGAGAGAGTAGCAGAGAGTGAGTAGTAGAGAGTAGTAGAGTGAATAGTAGAGTGAGTAGTAGAGAGTAGTAGAGAGTGAGTAGTAGAGAGTGAGTAGTAGAGAGTAAGTAGTAGAGTGAGTAGTAGAGTGCAGTAGAAAGTGAGTAGTAGAGAGTAGTATAGAGTGAGTAGTAGAGAGTGAGTAGTAGAGAGTAGTAGAGAATGAGTAGCAGAGAGAATAGTAGTGAGTAGTAGAGAGTGAGTAGTAGAGTGAGTAGTAGAGACTAGTAGAGAGAGAGTAGTAGAGAGTGAGTAGTAGAGAGTAGTAGAGAGTGTGTAGTAGAGGGAGAGTAGTAGAGAGTGAGTAGTAGAGAGTAGTAGAGAGTGAGAAGTAGAGAGTGAGTAGTAGAGAGTAGTAGTGAGTAGTAAAGAGTGAGTAGTAGAGAGAGAGTAGTAGAGAGTGAGTAGTAGAGAGTAGTAGATAGTGAGTAGTAGGGAGTAGTGAGTAGCGAGTAGTAGGGAGTGAGTAGTAGAGAGAGAGTAGTAGAGAGTAGTAGAGTAGTAGAGAATGAGTAGTAGACAGTGAGTATTTGAGAGTAGTGGAGTAGGAGAGAGTAAGTAGTAGAGAGTAGTAGAGAATATTCCAAAGTTTGGCACAGCACCACTTTCACAATGAGTCCAATCAAATCATATCACTTAGAGTCCTTATTGAAGCGCTGAATCTTGGTGTATATTCAAATGCTTTTATTTTCCTTAAGTTTATGTACCACAGCCAGCCGAAACGTTTCGTTCTGTACAACAGAACTTCTTCAGGGCGTTCTTATTTCCTTCAAGTTATGTCGGTATCCAGTTGTCATATAACTAGATATTTCTTCCAAATGTTAGACGAGACATAAGTATATTCTTATTCAAAGTGACTAGGTATCAATTTTACCCACACAATTCGGGCAGACTTGAGTAATTTATATCATCCTCAAAGTCAGTCTTTCAAAAATTCCAAAGTATAGGACATGATAATCCAAATCCAAATGTTTCTCAAGAAAAGTCATTTACAATCGTTCGGAATATCGGTGTTTGGGCAGATATGATCCAGGGACCCCCAGTATGCAAGGGGAATTAGTCCCCCCTCTGGAAACGCGCCAGTGGCCTGCATTGCAGAGAGGTGTAACAAGGGTGTGGCCTCATTACACTTCTCTGCAATGCAGCTCCCTCGCGCATACTGGAGGCTCCTGGTGGACTGGTTGACCCCAGGGACCCCCAGTATGCAAGGGGAATTAGTTCCCCCTCTGCAAATGCGGCAGTGGGCTGCGTTGCAGAGAGGTGTAACAAGGGGCATAGTCTCATTACACCTCTGAAATGCAGCCCCTGGCGCATACTGGAGGTTCCAGGTGGGCTAATTGGCCCCCAGGGGCCCCCAGTATGCAAGGGGAATTAGTTCCCCCTCTTCAAACATGCACGGGGGCTGCGTTGCAGAGAGGTGTAAAAAGGGTTGTGGCTTCATTACACCTCTCTGCAATGCAGTCCCCTGGCGCATACTGGAGATTCCTGGTGGGCTTTCAGGTCTTATATAGTTGGGAATTAGCATTAAAAAAACCTTTGAAATTCACTGAAAAAACCATAGGTTTCACACCAGTTATAATTAGGAATTAGCATTTAAAAAACCTTTGAAATTCACTGAAAAAACCATAGGTTTCACACCAGTTATAGTTAGGAATTAGCATTTAAAAAACCTATTAAATTCACTGACAAAACCATAGGTTTCACACCAGTTATAGTTAGCTGGAAATTTTAGTGACATAAAACCATTGAAATTCCCACGTTATAGTTAGTTGGACTCACTATAACTTGCGCGCCTGCAATGCACTGCTGATGACGTCACATATTACATCACTCATGACATGGTCAGTGACATCACTCATGACATCACTGATGACACCATCCAGTGAATGTGTGTCTTTCTGAAAAATAAATTTGTTTTATATATGTATTTGTAAAGGTCGATGGAAGAATAAATGTTTAAATAAGTGTGTAAATGGATGTTTTTTTTTTTAATTGGTTGGTTAACTGGCTTATTAAGTGTATCTTAGTGAATACATATATTAGCGAGTATTGTTTAAATATTTAAATGTTTGTATCAGTGTTTCTCTTTGTGTATACGTGGCTGCAGGGGTTGGTGACTGACTCACTGTTTGTATGTGTTTTGAAGACAGCATATGTGCAGGACTTTATGGGTGGATGAGTGTGTATATGTGTGTGTTAGTGAGTGAATGACTGTCTCACTAGTGTCTTCATTAGTAACGACATATGTTTTAATCTAGTATATGTGAGTATTGATGTATATAAGTGAGTATAGTATATATAGTGAGAGATTGTAGGAGCTCCTGTTTAGATAAGTATGTGTTTCTATAAGTGATTCTTTAAGAGAGTAAGTATGTGTAAGTTTCCTTAGAAGTAAGGTGGTAGTGTGTGTATAAATGTATATGCAAATAAATGGATGTTCAATAGTTTATTTGCATGTGTGAGTATGTGTGTGAGTAACTTTTGGATGACTGCTGATGTGTAACAGGATGTATAGGTGTATCACTACATATGATGAGTGAGTATATAATATGTGACTATATAGAACTGTTGGTGAATGAGTGGATGTGTATGTAGATGGTGGAATTACTGAATTGGTTGTTGTTACTGGTTTGGGTATCTCCATTTTTTTGAAAATGTTTGTTTCTATTTTTTAATATGTGTTTCAAGCGTTACATTACACTGAAATTAGGTCTGTCACTCTGTCACAAGGATGGTGTCATCAGTGATGTCATGAGTGATGTCACTGACCATGTCATGAGTGATGTATTATGTGACGTCATCAGCAGTGCATTGCAGGCGCGCAAGTTATAGTGAGTCCAACTAACTATAATGTGGGAATTTCAATGGTTTTATGTCACTAAAATTTCCAGATAACTATAACTGGTGTGAAACCTATGGTTTTGTCAGTGAATTTAATAGGTTTTTAAAATGCTAATTCCTAACTATAACTGGTGTGAAACCTATGGTTTTTTCAGTGAATATATATATATATATATAGTTTTTAGGAATTTTGGGGAATTTTAATAGAGGTTTTATGGTAAATTTTATTGACTGGAATATTATATGTACTTCTGAAATGTGCTGGTCTGGGGAACTGCACGTATAATTTATTGATATGGCATATATTACCTACTGGCGGTCGGTAGCTAGTTATAGTTAGGATTATTTTCAATAGAAAATCGCAACATTCTATTATGAATTACTTTGGCGCCGGTTGAGGAATCTGCCTGAAAATTTCCTCAAATTTGCCTCGCGGCGCTCAGGTCCTTCCCTGAAAGTTTGGGGGGGATTCGTTAAGCGAGGGCCGAGAAAAAAGGGGGGTCCCAAAACATGTTTTCAGCATGTTAATTTCCAGAGGGCGGTCGACCTCACTTTTAGCCCGAACAGCTGAATGGATTTCCACGAAACTTGGCAAAATTGTAGGGACTGGTAGCCCGATGTGCCTTTGCTATGTCTCAAGATATGTGCTCCAGTGGCTTTTGAGTAATTTAGGGTAAAAAAAAAATATATATCTATAAGCGCTCCCCGGTACGCGCACCAGCTAACCAGCGTGCTACGCGAGTTCGTGCGGGGAAAGATGATTGGATCTCTGGTGTCTGTCAACATTCCAAACAGTCCGGACCGGCCGCCATCTTGCGTCTTGGTAGGATCGAGACACAAGAGGAGGCAAAATCAAAGGGGGAAATGACCATAAGGGGGCAGAGTAGCACCCCCCTGACCCCCTAGGTTTGATATGGGGGCTAGAAAAGGGCCCTGCGGGGCAAAACATATTTTTTTTTTCGATTTGCGCGGGGGAAGCGCCCAGTACGCGCACCGGGGAGCGGACCGGGGAGCGTACCATGGGGAAAAAAGAATGACAGAGTTTTTAAAAAATGTAGCCTTTTTTTATAATTTGGAGGTAGTTCTAAAAAGAACTGTTTTTTTTCTTCTTTTTGTTGTTTTATATTTTTTTAATGTTTTTTTGAACATTTTGTACTTTTTTTGGCTTTTATGAACTGTTTTATATTTTGTTTGTTATTTTTATGGGGAGAAACAAAAAACAGGGAATTGAAAACGGCTCAACTGGAGCAAAAAAAAATCTGGAAAAAATTATGGATTTTTGGGGCATTTGTGGTTGTCACCAGCACGGTTGATGAGCATTATGCTTTGCTCACCATAGGTGATGGTCTTACCACAAAAAATACAAGTGATCTTGTATTGCCCAAACTTTGATTGAATGTTTGGGACCATCTCCCTTGTCTTTGGTCCCGATGGAGTGGGTTGCTTTCTTTTGGAGGTGCTGGGTGAAGATTGGGGAGGGTTACTGGCTAGTTCTCTCACCTCTGTGGCGGCATAGTTGTTGGGATGCTTGTGCTGCATGTGTCGAATCATGGTGTTATTGCCAAATGAATATTTCATATTAGGGTTCCCCCTTGAAATTCAATGCCACAGAGGCTAGTCACCTTTGGCGCATTCACTTTCTTCTTGCCCTCTGGGATGGAAAAAACTTCCATACAATGTGCTGCTTTGGCCTATATGGGGTATTGTCTTCTGGCAGCCACCTCCTCTCCTCCTCCTCCTCCTCCTCCTCCTCCTCTTCTTCTTCTTGACCACCAATGTGATGTTGTGTTGGTCCTCTTGGTGGTGGTGGTGGTGGTGGTGGTGGTGGTGCAGATGCTCCAGCTGCTGCTGTTACTGTAGCCATTTTAAAGTACAAAATAGTACTCAAAGATCTCCAAACAGGTCTTCCTCAGTCAAAGGACAAAGTCAGAATAAGGAAAAAAGGTGGGGGCTTTCATCATTTGGAAAAAAAATTGTCCTGAACCAATGAAAAGTGTTATTTTGAGGTCACATGACCCGACGCGCTTACGCGACGCACCCGCGGGCGCGTCGCGTAAACGCTTCGGATGCTTACGTTGCACGATCGTTTTTTGCTCGAGTGCTTCCGGGAGCGCTTACGCCGTGCGTATCACGCGGACGCGGCTACGTGATACGTCACGATGATGTTTTCGTTCGCGGCAATAGCGCTAACGGGACGCTCACCGGTGCGCGCCCTGGCGCGCGCCGGTAAACTGCGCTTTCTGGTGCGCTCACCGGGGCGCGCACCAGGAGTGCACCAGGGCAAAAAAAAAAATTGTAATATATAAATATACAATATAGGATTCATTATAAAAAATATTACATTTCATAGGTTTGAGGCCCTATATATAGTAAGGAATTAGCATTTAAAAAACCTATGAAATTCACTGAAAAAAAACATAGGTTTCACACCAGTTATAGTTAGGAATTAGAATTTAAAAAAATTATTAAATTCACTGAAAAAACTATAGGTTTCACACCAGTTATAGTTAGCTGGAAATTTTACTTACATAAAACCCTAGAAATTCCAACGTTATAGTTAGTTGGACTCACTATAACAAGCGCGCCTGCAATGCACTGCTGATGATGTCACATATTACATCACTCATGACATCGTCAGTGACATCACTCATATATATATATATATGTATTTATATGTATTTATATATTTATATAGTGCATACTTTCATAAGCACAAAATAGAGTGCATGTGCAATGGCTCGAAAAATTTTGGGGTGCTTGGTGCTCACTTCCTGATTCTGAACGCTTGTTATCCACTCATTCCTTGGTTCTGATGCACTTGCAGAGCCTACTCATTTACTGGATTCCAAAGGCTATGTGCAAAACGTACTAAGCAGTTGTAAAAATAATTAACACGTATATAAAGGTCGTTATTTTCCCATCACCTTCCTTAATCTAACAGACAAAAGGATGGATGAACTTGTAAACAGTATGACAATCCATGTCTGTTTGTAATATCTTTAAATATAACAGTGCAGGTCTGCATTGCTTGATCTTCAAAGTCCTCAACAAGGGGACAAGCAGAGGCTTTCTGTTCCTTTTATATAGACCACAAAAAGGAAAAAATGCTGCTGTGATTGAGCAGAGGCCGAGTCGCAGGGACATACAATAAGGTCCTGTTCACATCTAGCTGTTGAAGGATAGGCAACCAGTAGATGTGAAAATCCAAGGTGGAATATGACTATATAATAATGATAGGAACTAGGGTTAGTGAGTAAATATGGTTCTATGAGCCTAGTTATTACTAACAAACCATATGTTTTAACTGATCGTTTACTAAGCTCCGCCTCCTCTCATTTTCTCATCGTGTGATCCACCCTTTCTTTCTTGACCACTGTTTTTCATGTGCCAAGAAATGCTCCTGGGGTTATTAAAAATATCTTGCTTACCTATCATTGTCAATTGTGTTTTGACATATTCCAACCAATCAATGCTACCTGCCTTGACTAGCTTCAAGCAGTTGTTGATTACAGCTTTGGTTAGTACAGCTTCCGGGCGATTCCACACTGTAAATTATAGCAATAGTGGAGCTAACAAGACAAGATCTCTAACATGGTCTAGACCCAATTCTTCATGGCAGATGGATGCTGGTACAGACATAGGTAGACGTAAATGATTGCATACAAATTTGTTTATGGTGACCTGTAATAGCAAGGACTCCTGTATTCCCAATATCCCTGCTCCATAGGTGGCTTCTGAGACAAATGTTGCTTTATATAGGAGAAGCAGCACACAGAACGTGAAGGATCCTAATATCTTAGCAAACTTTATAAATAGCGCCCACATTTTATTCGAAAAAGGAGCACTGACCAGGGCCAAATGTTTCCAATTGCATGCCTTATCAAAAGGTAGCCCTAGATACGTAAATGTGCTCACTGTCTCCAGTATTGTACCCTGGATATGGAATGATCTCAGCTTCCTAGTTGGAAGGCAGCATATCATGGTGAAGGACTTTGTTTTGTTAGTTTTTAGCCCTAGGGATCCCATGTATGCTGCAAAGCATACATGGGATCCCTAGCAGTCTCTGGAGATCCAAAGATGATCTCCAGGGCCGGACTGGCAATTCCCAGCACCGGGCAATCCCCCGGTAGGCTGGATGGGGTGGGGGCTGGTTTTGTGGCAGGGAGCCGATTTAGTGGCAGGGTGCCGGCTTGGACCCTGGCATCACCGAGCAGCAAACAAGCACACAACTATCTGCATAAAATGCAGCTGCTGCCTGGTGGTGCTGCACGCACCGTCCGTCCGTGTCCAGCACTGCTAGTACTGCAACATTATAATTGATATTTATTAAAAAATCCACTGGGTGTTGGTACTGGCTGCAAGTCACCATGCACAAAGTCTTCAGTCTCCGCCTTCACGTCTGCGCAGTGATTCATTAACCCTTAGGGTGGGCGTGGGTCTGGAGTCAGTGGGCCTTGCCATGGGTGATCATCCGCAAGTGCATTGGGGGTCGCGCAAAAAAAGGGTGCTCGACTGCGAGGCAGAATAGGCGAGAGAGTGAGAAAACAAGAGGCTGTTGAGGAGATGGAAGAGGCCCTGACCCCATAATTTAATTATTTTTAGCCAGCCCCAGGCCGTGTCTGCTGGCTGCTGCCCGGCGCACACAGGTGACTGATGACCCATATCAATTAATGAATTGGCCTGGCACTGTCTCTGGCAGGGGGGCATCGCAACTGGGCCGGAATTAAAAGCAATTAAAGCCTGGTTAGGCCACGGCCCGGCCCGTGGATTTATTCAATGTTACAAACGCTTCCCTTGAAGTCAGATTGGGTGAATGTGCAACGGTCTGCCATATGCCTCCCTGCGGCCGCTAAATGAACAGCTTAAAGGCAAAGCATACCTTGTGGCTAAGTGATTGCACTATTTATTACTATAGGTTGCCATATTTCCCTTCAGCATTTTCACTATCAGTCTGGTAATAGAGCTGAGCACCAGGTATGATAGAAATACCTCTTTTAAAATATCCGGCCAAATAAAATTTTAAGACCTGTTTCTGTAATTGGTACAGTTAAAAACCCTAATGTTATTTTAATAGAGAGTTGAAGATTCATTAGTCATATAGGGCATAATTTTCCACCTAGATTTGCTGGTACCTACTATCATAAACTGTGCAGTACAAAGGAGAGGCAGGAAATGAACAGCAAAGAAATGAAAATTTATATTTGAAACCAGAAAACACAACAGACATACCCTTACAGGCGTTTTTCAGACAAACACAACTAATTGAGAAATTGTGAAACCTGTACATGCAAAAACATCTCTTGTTAGATTTGTGTTGGAAAGGGGGGGAGATGCATATACACCTCTGGCCTCTTAACTGTAGCACGTATGACTACAGGGGCGCACAGTATATTTTGTGTCCTAGTCAGAAGTAAAATAAGACAGGAATTGACAAGTACACATTAACGTTTGAATGTTGTCCTTGAATTCTCCACTGCTCCGCGGCATGATTAAACATCTTAAACAGATTTAGCACATGGTTAAGCAGTGGATGTGGGGAAGGTAAATTGAAGTGTGACTACAACTTTGGTGTGTGCAGTCCTACTGCTGCTGATCAAATGGCGTGAGATTTCACGCTACCCTGTTCCGAAGATTCAAATGTTGGTGCTGCAGGCACTACATGTAGTGTGGAGGTAGGGTGTTTGTTGCTCATGACCCAAGAAGGGTGGGATGGAAGTTAATGGATTGTTTCACGTATCATTGCTTAAATTTTGGGTCCTGACAAAAGGCGGGGGTGGGGTTCTGGGACATGATATTAACTCTTACTTGAAAGAGGATGGGCCTGTCCGTATTTGAATGTTGTCAGAGGGATGTCAGAGGTCTATGCTACCTAATTAAGTGAGGGTTGGTAGTCCAGCATTGGTGTGGAATGTCTCCTAGAGACTCACTTGATGCGATGCAATTGCCATTTGCTGGATATAGATACCTGGTGCATGCAGGATTCTCACCTGGCTCCAGGGGCACGGCCGAGGTTGTCGCCTGACCTTACGGCCAGAGCCTTTGGAGCTGGGGAACCGGTTTGAGCCTCACAGTTGGCTCAGATTCTCATTCAGGATTTGTAGAATGCGGCTATTTACACAAGAGGGTATCCTAGGAACCTTCTACGATTAATCGCAGAGCAAGGTCTTTAGTTCCTTTCTGAATTCCGAGAGAGAGGGTGTTGTTCATAGGTGGAGGAGAAGGACATTCAAGGATTTGGCGGCAAGGTAGGAGAAGGAGTATCCTCTTCTGTGGCTTCGATGCATGAGGGGTGTGTGAGTGAGGGCGAGGGAGACAGCACAGATGTCTAGAGGGATGATGGTACTTTAGGCAGTGGTTGATGCAGGCTGTTCCTTGGCCGTGGAGGGCCTTGTAGGCATGTACCAGTAACTCCAAATGGATACAAATGGACTTCCATGATCCCGCGCCAAGGTTGTGATGCTGCAGTAGAAGGCCAAAATGATGGGCTACAGATTTTCACAATCCCATGACTTGAGTGATGTACAGGCAACATTGATGGCAGCGCCATTAGCCTGGGTGCCTTTGTGTGAATATTTCATGCTTTCTAGCTAGGGGGCCATTTGAGACATTTCCATGCCTTCTGGCAGCCTCGGTGCTTATGTGTGACGTTTCCAAGCTTTCTGGTCTGGGTGCTTATGTGTGCTATTTCCATAATTTCTGGCTCAGTGACCTGATGATTCATGTCATGTGTGACATTTCCATGCTTTATGGCCTGGGTGCTTATGTGTTACGTTTCTGTGCTTTCTGGCCTAGTATGACCAGGCCTGGGTGCGACGTTTCCATAGTTCCAGGCCTCTGTGCCCTAGGTGCTAGTTATCAGATGCTTATGTGTGACATTTTCACAGTTTCTGGCCTCAGTGGCCTCTAGGCTCGTGTCTATTTTTGGTGCTGTCTGAAAGAATGTCTATGGGTACATATGACTGGCTGGGTAACCTGGTGCTCTTAAAGGTCACCAACTACTATTTACTGTGCTTTGAAAGTTGATACATTTGAATATGTAATGAAATATTTGCTGTAGAATTCACCATTGTGGTCTGTCTTTTTCCAAACTTTTCTTGGGGGGATAACCTCCTCAACCCCCCCCCTCAGAACACCAGACAGGGGCTAGTCTGCCAAAATTTGCCAACGCTGCTCTCAGTTCCCAGTCCGGCCCTGCCGATCGTGACATAAGACACAGTTGTCTGCGACATTAACATAGATATGGCTCTGGTCCCTGCCCTTGGGGGATGTAGGTGAGTATAGATTTAGTATTCTTAACTCCACATATATAACTATATATATATTGTCATGGTACATATGTGGAGTTAAGTATAGTAAGCTTTACTTTCCCACAGAAACTTACCTTCACAATATTTTTGTCCTCGATATTCTTGAAACAATATTTGGTCCGCACAATATTTTTTCTGTGATATTTTGTCCAAACACCCTTTTTCCTGATGCTTGACTACAACTAAATGCACCTCGACTTTTGTCTGTTTTTCGGATAGCCTCATTAGCCTGTATAACACACTGATTAGGTCTCACCTATTCTATTCCGCAAGGAATGAATTGCGAGTCTAATGCAGCTAAACCACTACTTCAGGCCAAGGGCTCTCCTCCACTTCAGGCCAAGGGCTCTCCTCCAGCGGATTTTGGACAGTTCACGTGAATCACAATCATGTGACCTGCTCTCATGCACGAGCCCTCCCCCTGGCAGCAGCATTTCTCCTTTCACGACCGCCAGGCCACATCAAAGGGTTCCACTGCCCCGCCCCCTGCTTCACGCCATCTGTTCCCCAGCTCCAGCACCTCCCCTCTCTCTCCCCGCACAGTCTTACTCGGATTTCTCCTCCCCCTCCCCAGCCAGCTTCCCCCAGGCCGTGTTCCCTCCCACCTTTCCTCCTCTCTGTCCCTCTCTCTCCGTACATGCAGGCAGTTCTGATGGGATTCCTATGAAAAGTTATAGTACGTCAGTATATGTCTCAAAGTCGAGAACCAAAGGCGAAAATTCTCCAATTTTTTATTAAATCATGGGTGCCTCTTAAAACTCGTGCTGCTTCCTCGTATCTGTCATCTCTTGCAGAATTCTTTAACCCTCTTCTCCTCCTTTATCTCAGCTCCCGTCTTTCTCGCTGATCTCCTTGTACTTTCTCACATGCCATCCCCTGTCTCACGTTTCTCACCGGTTCTGTCCCTTTTCACATGCTTTGCCCTGATACCCCATAACCTGGTTTTCGACCCTGCTATGCCGAGTCTTGTGGTTCAGTGGACGAATGCAACCACTGTAGCGGCCTGTGTTCACCTCATGGTCACAGGTTCAAATATTGGTGGGTCCACTCAGCCTTTCATCCTTCTGAGGTCGATAAAATAAGTACCACTGAGTTGGTTAACAATAAAATTCTGAAATTCAACAATAAACATCTGAAATTCAGCGTGAACATACCCTTCTGAGTGAACGTCTCCCCCTCCCCAGCCAGCTTCCCCCAGGCCTTGTTCCCTCCCACCTTTCCTCCTTCTCTCTCCGTACATGCAGGCAGTTCTGATGAGATTCCTATGAAAAGTTATAGTACGTCAGCATATGTCTCAAAGTCGAGAACCAAAGGCGAAAATTCTCCAAGTTATTATTAAATCATGGGTGCCTTTTAAAACTTGTGCTGCTTCCTCGTGGCTGCTTGCAGGAATTTTATCGATGTTCATCAAACCATCTCTTCCACAGGCTTCCCCAGCGTGCGCTTGGCCGGCCTTCCTTCTCCTCCCCCCTAATCACCACCCCCTTCCTCGCATCTGCTTCTCCTGCCCACCCCTGTTGCGCTCTCCCCAGGCCCCCCTTGCCTACATAACATTTGGTCTTGTGCTGGAGTATCTGTCTTCTCTTGCGGTATTCTTTAACCTTCTTCTCCTCCTTTATCTCAGCTTCCGTCTTTCTCACTGATCTCCTTGTACATTCTCACATGCCATCCCCTGTCTCACGTTTCTCACTGGTTCTGTCCCTTTTCACATGCTTTGCCCTGCTACTCCATAACCTGGTTTTCGACCCAGCTATGCCGAGTCTTGTGGTTCAGTGGGCGAATACAACCACTGTAGCGGCCTGTGTTCACCTCATGGTCACAGGTTCAAATATTGGTGCGTCCACTCAGCCTTTCATCCTTCTGAGGTCGATAAAATAAGTACCACTGAGTTGGTTAACAATAAACATCTGAAATTCAACAATAAACATCTGAAATTCAGAGTGAACATACTCTTCTGAGTGAACTTGTGCTTTAGGAATGCACATGCTATGTATGTATGTTCCAGTACTAGAATACCCATAAAGCTCCACCAATGTAAATCAGCCCTTTATGTCTGTATCGCCAATTATTGCAGTACTGTGGAGCACTTCCAGTTCTGCCCAGGGTTTTCCAGGATGGTCTTCAGGCAACAATCCACAAATTGAGTATCAGATCCCACCCGTAGCTGGGTCACTACACCTCCACCCTCACTTACAAAAACCAGTGCTGTTTCACATCCTCGGCCCAAACAGCGCAGCCAATACACCCAGTCCCTAACTGCAACAGACCTTGTTATAGTTAAAAACTGGGACAACGCAGAGTCCTGGCAAAGCGCTGGCTCCACAGCGGTCACTCTTCAGGAACTCGAACTCTGACAGGGCACCTCACTCCTGATTTACACACCGCTCTGACGAGGAACCTCCTTTCTGAGACACACAGAACAAACACGGGACAGATGCTGTACCCCACCCACGCTGCCATGCAAGAGTCAGAAGGCGCAGCAGACACCCAGAACCAACGCTCACATAAATGTCTCCGATGTACTTTAATCCTGAGGAACATTAGGCAAAGCTCCGCTGATGCACCACACTCACATCGGCACTCAGTACACACAACGTGCAACTATTGTGCACAACGTGCATTTATAAAGCACATATACATTGGAGCTGAATTACAGATGTTTATTGTTGTCAATGGCACTCATTCCATCGACCTCGGAACGATGAAAGGCTGAGTGGCACCACCATGACTTGTTTTGAATTGTCTTACTATAGCACATACAACAAATAATGTTTTACTGAGGTGAGTTTTTCCACACCAGCAAGAGGCAGTGGTATAATACAGCATGTTTTCTACTGAAAATAGGCAGACAGGGCTACCATGAATTAAAAATATGTAAGACACCACATCAATTCAATCCACAACACACAATTCCACATCATGCCACATAAATCAACAGCACACCACATAATTAAACTACACTACATACCAATCCACAACACAACCATATCACATAATTACACTTCATGACACAATCCCACTCCAGATAATTCCAGTACACTCACAACCACATAATTACTATCCACATAATTCCACTGCACACTATGACACCTAATTTTCATACACCATACAAATACACTGCATACCACACAATTCCCCGACGAATTCAACACACATAATTCCACTCCAAACCACATATATCCAATCCACTCCAAACCAAAACACATAGACAAAAGGCATAGCCATTTACAATGCCAATACCTCAGGTGGTGATGCTGTATAATAATGTTGTTGTGCAAAGTGCTGCTGTGGTGCTGCAGAGTGATGCTGTGGAAGAGCAGAGTGGGACTGTAGGGGTGCTGATTGATACTCTGGTGGTGCTGAGTGGTGCTTTGGTGGTGCTCAGTGATGCAGTGGTCGTGATGAATGGTGCTGTTGTGGTGATGCGTAATGCTGGGGTGGTGATCAGTGAACACCAACACAGCAGCACTCATCACCAACACAGCACTACTCAGCACCACACTAGCATTACTCAGCACCACACTAGCATCACTCAGCAACACACCAGCATCACTCACCACCACCACAGCACCACTCAGCATCACAACATCATCACTCAACGTTACTGCAGCATCACTCATCACAACAACATTATCATACAGCACCACCACATTATCACTCAGCACCACCACAGGACCAATCAGCACCACCACAGGACCACTCAGCACCACCAAATCACCTTTGACCAAGAGTACATTGTCACCCATCACCACAACATTATCACTAGACAACAACACAGCACCACTCAGCACAACCACAGCAGTAAACATGAGCACCATAACACTAGTCAGAACCACAACACCATCTTAAAATAGCCAACTTATACTAATAAGCAAACATATACAGTGACATTTCATTATAAAAATGCGCAACCAAAACAACATTAAAAAAAATAAACTAATGTAACCCCTTAAATGCTGCGCCTATTGACGTAAATAATTAATTTACTCTCTTAATTTCTATGCAGGTAAGTACTTAATCAATAATAACTCAGATCGGATGAAAAAAGACAGAGTCCGGGGTGTTAGAGTTTCTAAGGGTTTTATTCCTCATAAAGGAATGGTCTTGATCAGGATATCATGTTCTGACCACCACAGGGGTGTCAGAAGGGATAGAGCGCTCTCGTTTATTAACAATACATAGCTTATATACTTGATTTATACCATAAGAAGTAATGTAAGAGGCGTAACAGCTGAGAGAAGACAAGATAACAGTATACACGTGATACTAATACGTAATCAAGAGGCGTGAACTAGGCGTGAACCAGAGGTGTGTGCTAGAAACGTCACTGATAGGTGACGCAAGTGGGTGGCACCAAGGGGTGGTGCTAACAGAATTGTTGCGATGTCAGCAGAAATTGGAAGCTTGGATGCGCGCGCAGCTGCATGACGTGTGATTGACGGGGTGCAGGGGACTTGACATTTACACTGACGGAAAGAGACAGAAGTCTGGCATGTCAGATCAACTTGTACTTCTATCATATCTGATATCTGATGTTTAGGAACTATACTATCTGGACGGAAAGGTCTCTAGGGCAGAAACTATTCTATGCTAACTGTGGATGCGTGTATGAGCGCCTAAGTGTCTACATGAGAAGCGTGGGGGCACGGGGCCTTCCATGGAAGCATGGTAACAGAGGCTATGAATTACTTGCATTGAGACAGGTCGGCCCTTTGGCTCTGCAGCTGGAGAGGATGTTTACAGGATCTAGTAGGCAGGAATGTATTCTCGGGGAGCGGAACAGATAACTCGAAGGTTATAGTCAGTTTTGGCAGAAAGCAGGCTGAGCTGAGCGCGAGGGGCCGCGCTGAAAGTAAGTCAGAGTTCACGGGTACAGAGGTAGCCTGGGCAGAGGCTGCCAGAGTCAGGAGCCACAAAAGAGGTTCGATGGCAGAAATTCAGGGCCTACTCTGCTGGAGCAGGAAAACACGTAAAGTGTACTACAAAAAGACGGTGGCATAGCATACTTAGGAACGGACTATCTAATCCATTCATGGTGGATCTGAAAGAGGACAAGTTAACGTTGGACGCAAATGTATTTGCGTCTTCATAGCTGGCACAGGAGGGAAGTTACATGCACTTTAAGCTGGTACATGGAGTCGGTGGGGTACGTGCTAGGGAACATAACATGACCAAAAATTTATATTTCCTCATTCCCTCCTTGTTCCCTACGGACCCTTCATGATATATCGATCCTCATAAATCGATCAGTTTGTTCTTGTAACATCATTTGTTCTTCTTTCTTTCGATTACGGTTTGAGAGAAAACTGGAGTGTTCAATACATGACGTGGCACACAGTCCACAAATTGCTGGCCCACACTGTAGGCACAGGCAGCAACTGAATACTAGGACTAGGCCAATGCCTAGGAAGGATAGGATCTTCCATCCCCAAGCTGTTAACGTTGTCCAGAACCAACCGGACCAAGTCCAGGTGCCTGGATTCTGATGTATCTGATTTGCAATTTTATGAAGACGGGTGATAGCTTGATATACGGATGGTGCGTTTTGTGGTATGAAAACACAGCAACTTGACCCGATGACCTTACAGGCTCCACCTCTATCTGCCAAGATAACGTCAATAACAAGACGATTCTGAAGGACAACAACCCGCATGGCGGACTGCTCTTCTGTTAAGTTACCTAAGGCGGAGGCAGTTTCATTTACTACTGCTTCAAGTGTTCTAGTTAATCTGCGTATTAATTTACTATTCTGAACAGGGCCTAAAAAGAAAAAGAATCCTTTATTAAAGTCGGTGTACTGTTCCCATGCCGTTTCTGTATAGTCGACAAGTGGGATGTCTCTTCTGGGTCTATTCTTTACTAGATTGGTATTTCTATGGTAATCAGGAGGAGCTAGAAAAATAGGTGGCAGAAGGAATGCAATGTAACAGGTACCATCCCAATCTGGAGGTAGACGTATGTATGCGGTATGACCACAAACAAAGTAAGAGTGACTAATAGCTTTGAAGGACGATTTTCCATGATCACTGAATTCGACCACAGTAGTGCATTTACTATGACCTAAGTGTACTGAACCTTTCTTTTTGATGCATAATTCACCAGTGACTGGCAATACTGACATAATTGGTAGAACTGGTGCAGCTTCGGACTCGACAGTAAGAATCATAAGGCTAATTGTATAATTACCTAATCCATATACTTCATTTTCTAGATCAGTTCCTATCCTAGTGGGGAGTCCCTCCTTATCTGGGTAACAGACGTCGAGCAGGACCAAGTTCAGGTTTCCCCAAACCCAACCCCCATCGAAAACAGCAATATCAGGATCTAAGGAATTGATTATTTTAAACCATGCTCCGCAGGAGCCATTGTGAGTGAACGGATACGGAAAGAGGGGCAGGGCTCCCTTGTAATTCTGGTAGGGAGGGAGTCGGCCACATATCCAGCAATTTGTAGCATTGTTAGTTTGATGAGAATGATGTAACATACTAATGAATGTGTTGTTGCGCAGCGCAAGTCTGTAGGAAAGCTCGTGTGGAGGTAACTCACTAAAAGTGTGTTCAGCAGATACATTGTAAGCAGATTGTTCACGCTTGAAAATAGGGTAATAGATAGGCAATAGGATGCTAGTAACGATAATTAAAACACTGAAAATAAACATGATTATTAGTGTCACTATGCAGTGACTACGAAGTGATTTACAATATGTACGTTTCTTTGCTTCTCTCTCTCTCTCTCTATCTCGATCTAGGGGATACATGTCAGAAACTATTTAACCGATTCACCTAGGGGAGGACTTAAACAATTAAACTGTCTGACTTGCTAGATCGTAATTTCATGCGATAATTTTCTTGAGGAGTTTTTTCTCGTTCAGATTCTGTAAAGTCTTTTTGTTCGACACAGTCTTTGGTGGGGGTGGACGAGTCTCGGTCAGGTTTCAGTCCAGAAATTTTTTTTATATGACTCGTGTGGACCCACTCCTTTCTTCCTTCTATTTTCACGGCCGTCCTTGTTGTTAGAAGAACGGTCTTCGGGGACTTCCAGCGGGGCTCCAGCGGACTCTTTCTGTCGAAATTTCGGACGAGTACCGTATCACCAGGACGGACGTCGTGTGGCTTTACATCAGTGTTGTCAGGGAAGGCTGCGGCAACCTGTGAACGACATGATTGGAGTGCAGACATCAAGGAGGCAAGGTAATCTGTCAACATGTTAGAATCAACATCAGTAATCTTTTTTGGAATGGGCGTCCCCCACATATTCGGTGGTCTTCCAAAGACCACCTCGTACGGGGATAGCCCTGATCTCGAATGGGCGACCATTCTCATGTAGAATAGTGCCACTGGCAGGGCGACTATCCAGTCGACCCCTTTCTCCTGACATATTTTGGCAAGGCGGATCTTTAGTGTCTGGTTATGCCTTTCAACAAGGCCTGCGGCTTCTGGATGTCGGACACAATGGAACTTCCACTGGTATCCCAGTAATAAAGAAACTTCTTTCATTAAGGCAGATGAGAATGGCTGACCGTTATCTGAGTACACGACACGAGGCAAGCCGTATCGTGGGAAAAATTCACGAACCAGCTGCTTGGCAGTGGTCGGAGCAGTGTAATCTGGGACTGGGTATGCTTCGGTCCAGCGGGACAGAGCACAGACAACTACGAGAACATATTTAAATCCTCGACAACGGTCCATCTGGATATAATCCATCTGGAGGACTTCAAAAGGGTGATCGGGAGGATGAAATCCACCTTGCTCTACAGGGACGCTTTTACCTGGATTGAACTGACAACAGATCATGCAAGTACGCACTTTCTGTTTTGCTGCTGCTCGTAAGTGTTTATTGTTCCAGAGATTTTGCAAACTGTCTAACATTGCTTTCTCTCCTAGATGTGCAGGACTATGTGCTGTATTTATCATAACTTGAACCATAGAGTCAGGGAGAAACCATGTAGATTTTCCCTTCGTCATCCAACCTTGATCTGTCTGGATCCCTCCTAGTTCGATCCATTTCTTTATTTCTTCTGTAGTAGCATGTGTCTGAATGTCGATAACATCTAGTGTAGGATCCCTGACTGTCATACAGTTTGTCGGATCTGTGGTCATTGTCGTATCAGTTATCTGAGTGTCGGTCAGTGCTGTATGTTTTGCTGTCTGATCTGCCAGGTCGTTACCCTGGGAAACAGAATCTGTGACTTTAGTATGTGCTTTACACTTCATGACGGATATGGCTGAAGGCAGATGTATTGCTTCTAACAGTGCTTGAATAAGAGGACCGTGTTGTATCTTGGCACCATGAGAGGTCAGAAAACCTCGTTCTTGCCAGAGCATGCCGAAGTCGTGTACGACTCCGAACGCATAACGGGAATCAGTGTATATGTTGACATTTCTGTTCTTGGCTAGAATACAGGCTCGGGTCAGAGCGATGAGCTCTGCTGCTTGAGCAGACAGTGTATCAATACGATGTGTTTCTTTAACTTCAGTTTCAGTGGTCACTGCATACGCGGCCACTAACTCTCCTGTACTTGTTCTCATACATGAACCATCCACATAAAGTGTCAGGTCTGGATTTGTCAATGGAACATCTGTTAAGTCTCGTCGGGGCTTCGTTACTGCATTAATGATCTCTATGCAATCATGCGGAGCTGGATCTGTCATATCTGTAGGTAACAGTGTTGCTGGGTTCAGGATACTGTAGCGTCTGATTTCTATGTGTGGCTGGAATAGTGTCAATTCGTAACCTGTCAGTCGTGCTATAGTCAAGTGTTGAGTTTGGGTTCTGTTTAAAAGGACCTCTACAGAATGTGGGACTTGTACTGTTAACTGATGACCTAGAACAATTGAATCGCTCTGTCTGATTGCTAACGCTGTTGCTGCTACTGACTTTAAGCACGCAGGGAGTGCCTGAGCTACTGAATCCAATGTACTTGAAAAATAAGCGCAAGGCTTATGTGAACCTGCTTGATCTTGAGTGAGGACAGACAATGCTGTACCGTCACGTTCTGTAACAAAAAGTGTAAACGGTTTGCTGTAACATGGTGTCGCTAAAACTGGTGCTTGGCATATTGCTTTCTTTAATTCCTCAAAGGCTTGTGTATGTTCCTGAGTCCAAGGGAGGGCAGGCGAAGTTGCTGCCTCCTGTGTCGTTAACTGGATGAGTGGTTTAGCTAGAAATGCATATTGAGGAATCCATTGTCTGCAGTATGAGGTGAGGCCTATAAAGGCCCGCACTTCCTTTTGTGTCTGGGGTCGTGGCATATTTACAATTAACTGAATGCGATCGGGAGTGAGCTGTCTCCCCACTTTGGACAGCAAGTGACCCAAGTACACAACTTGCTGAACACAGAATTGTAGCTTCGAAGGAAACACCTTGTGTCCCTTGTCGGCCAGGAAATGTAAAACTGTCAATGATGCTTGTTCACATTCGGGCTCACTTCGTGCGGTGATCAGTAGATCATCGACGTATTGCAGTAAAGCGGTATTAACTGGCATTTGAATACAATCTAGTTGTCTTTTCAGTGCTTGACTATAGATGCTGGGGCTTTCTGTGAATCCTTGAGGTGCGCGGGAGAATTTGAAACTTCGTCCATTTAAACTGAATCCGAAGAGATATTGGCTCTCCGGGTCAATAGGTACACTGAAGAAAGCGTTCTTGAGGTCTATTACAGTAAAGAACGTTGCTTCTGAATCAATAGCAGTCAATAGGGAGGAGATATCGGGGACCACAGGGTACTGTGGTACGATGCACTTGTTCAGTTCTCGAAGATCAATCACCAGCCGATATACTGGCGGTGCATTGCGGTCTGTACGTTTAAGAATTGGAATGATGGGTGAATTACAGATATTGGAGTCGGTCTCGACGACCACCCCCTGGGCAATAAGCTCTTCAATGATTTTCAGTAAAGCCACTACAGCATCGGGTGGTAACTTGTATTGTCTGATTCTGGGTAGGACAACTCCTGTCTTGAGTGTAACACGATATGGAGTGATATGCATACAACCTACATCAGCTGGGCCTTTTGCCCATAAGTGATCTGGTACATTTTTCAATCTGACATCAAAATCACGTAAAACATAATGACCCTTGAAATCCCGTAGAAAGAGTCTGACTCCCTCCGGGGAACAGCATATTATAGCTCCTAGAGCCTTCAGTGTTTTAATTCCTAACAGATTTTCTGGACATGATTTCGTAAGTAACAAATCTGTAACTCGGGATAATGGACCCACAGCTAATGGTACTGGTTCCGATACTTCATTTACAATAGGCTGTCCTGAAAAACCAAGGGATACATTCTGTGAGCCTGAGAGGGGTGCCCCTGGGACTTCATTGTGACTGATGGTAGTGCGACTTGCCCCTGTATCAATTAAAAACTTTCTGTCTTTTCCTAATACGTGACTGTGTACATAAGGACCTTCTTGATCTACAGGAATTTCAATAAGAGGCAAACCACCTTCCCTCCCTAGGCTGTTTCATGTGTATCGGGGGTAATCTGGATATGCAGATTGGGCAACTCTGTTGTGAGACTTGCTGAGTCGCGGCAATGGGCTGTGGCTGTGGTACTGCTACTGTCTGTGCTGTGTGAGGTGGAGCATGCATAGGCACTGTATTCTGTATTGGCTGTACATTTTGTGAAGTCTGTTGCTGGATCTGATCTTGTCTAGGCGGATGCGGTCTTTCTTTAGTTTTACCTGTTGAGATGTTATGTTTCAGGACTGGGCATTCATGTACATAATGACCTGGCTGCTTGCAATAATTACATGTCCCTTTAACGGGAACTGCAGAATGATTGGTCTGGGCCCCACCTTTTCGTTGACCGTCGGCTGGTATTGTCTGAGCTACTAGCATTTTCATTTTCGTGTCCTTCATACGCTTCTGTTCCTGATCTTGTTCTTCTCTAATTCTGTTCTGATGATATTGTAACATTTGTAACATCTGGGATGGCGTATTTGCCTGCCAAGTACTTTCAACTTTGTACACTCTATTTTTTACTAATGGTAGGGAATTCTCTACTAATTTTGATACAAAAAGGTGTGGATATGACTCGCTACTAGGTTGTAGGCCACTATTTATAATGAAACATTTCTCGAATCTTGAATAGAAGTCACTAGTATCTTCATCTTGTTTCTGTTTACAGGACGAGATTGCATCCCAATCTTCCTTTCTAGTTGTCAATAATCTTGGCAATACCTGTACTATTAATCCGGGCAATGCTTTAGTCTTATCCCCAAGGCCTAACCCTGGGATTCGTTTGCTTTCTTCGTCTTCTATTTCTGCCCATGCTATCTTAGACTCTCCCACCTCCCAATCCTTTTCCTTTAATTTCTCGTAAATGCCCGTGGGCAACAGTACTTTTAACATTTTCATAATATCATCATACGTGTAATCTCCCATCAGTAACATGTCTTTAAGCTCTCTGTGAAAACCTGCAGGGTCTTTATCGTGACACGGGACTAATTTTTTTCATTTCTAACAGTTCTAACTTAGTCAGTGGTGTGTGGACATACACACGCCTCAAAACTTGATCCGCACCCATAACTGGGTGTACTTCTCGTAAGGGGTTCTGACTTTCAATGCCACTCAGGCATTGCATGTGATACGTTTTCCTTTCTGGAGGCGGGGCGGGAACATATTCAGAACTTATGAAGGTGTTATATTTACGTCGTTGTTCTAGAATTATTTGTATTAATTTGGTACTGAAACCTCTCCATCTATCCATGAGTAGTGCTTCTAATGTTTCGTGTAAGGGACCTGGATCGGAATGGTTGTTTCTGAACTTGATGAGGAGGTGCTGAATCATGTATACACCTGCTATTTTCTGCTCTTCTGGGGAAAGGTTCAAGAATGTCTGCACTAACGTATCATCATTGTATATGTCTGGGTTTTCGGCCCATAACACGGCTGACCGGGCTAGTTCCTGTTCATCCATAGAATTGAGTACATGGTACCCCATTCGGTCTCGAAGCCTTTTATCACTTTCCTGGAACTGATGTTCAGAAGAATTCGGGTTTGTTAAAGCAGAGAGAAAAACTCTCTTGTTTTCCGGACGGATGCCTTTCCTAAGGTAATTTCCCTTACCTACATACGCTATAGTATCTGTAGACCTTCCTGGTGCTGTAAGTTCTTCTTCCTCCTCGGAGGAAGCTTTATCATTCCCTTCCTGGTGTGCAATTAATACTGCCTTTCTAATTTTCTGGGACATACTGGCTATGCAAGCCCCCCTATCATGTTTTCCTTCGGCTATGTTTTGACCCCACTTGTTTAGTCCGTCTAATTCACTTTGATCTGTCTCGGGCCTGTCTCGTTCTCTTATTAGACAATTTATGAAAAATCGTAATATCTGGGCTTGAATGTCAACTTTCTGTTTATGCATGGCATCTTTGACACTGTCAGGGTCTTTCCCTGTCTGAACAAACTCGTATATTCTATCGAGACGCTCCTTCATTCCTACATAGCATAGCAAGCTATCGGTGGCAGATCTTAATCGTAGTGATGCCAATATCATTAGATCGTTTTTTTCCGGGTACTGGATCATATCTGCAAACTGACATGTTTTCCTTTAATGCGTCAAGACGCGACAAGTGGGGAGACTGGAAAGGATTCTGCGTGTCCCTTAAATTGAATCTGTGTGTCGGTGGCGGGGTCTGAGGACCCGCAGTCGCACCTCCTGAGGCGGATGCTTGGGCATTATCTCTCCGCGGAGTCTGTATCTGAACTTGAATTTGTCGTTTAGTAGGATCAGGTAAGACCTGTTTCGGTAAGTCAATCTTGAGTGCGGGAAGTGGCGGAGCTGGCGGAACAGGGGAGGTCTGTCGCGGTACCGGCGGAACATGATCTGGGGGCGTAGTGCCACCCCCATCCCTGTCAGTAGGCAGGGCACGAACAGGCAGATTGGTGTAAGCTGGTACTACATCCTCTAAATATGAATTTAGGAATATGTCTTTAGTAGTTTTATGCATTACTTTAGTCGGAACTAATGGTGTCGGTAAGTTTTTCGGTATTTCTGATAGGGCTTCAGATGTGCCATCTGCTGCAAGATACATACCGTTTACAAGATTATTTCGGGCACGGTCTATTTGTTCTGTTTTTACTCGGATCCCTTCAGTAACTAATTCGTTTTCTTGGTCTTTCTCTGATTCTTTAAGTCTGTCTTCTCTACGGAGTGCTTTGTCAGCACGCTTACGTGATTCCTTACGCCAAAATTCTATGGCGTCCTTCTGAGATTGTCTAGCTTTCTTTTTCCATAATGCTTCTTCTACCCTCATGATGCACTCGGCATCCCATGTTCCGGTGACAGGCCATCTGTGTCTTTCGTCTAGGTGTTTGGTGTAATCGGCCCATAAATCGAGATATAATATGGCATCTATGCCATGCTTCTGGTACATAAAATTGCCGGGAGTGTCCCTAGGGGGAATAGGAATTTCTTCCTCCAGTATCCCTTTCCTAGTTCCTATCTGCTTTAACTTGTTGAAAAGCGGCATTTTGCTTACTTATTACTGAGTGCTCGATCCTTACTACTTAATACTGGTTACAACTTAATTGATACAAGAAACACAATAATGCACATTAAACGGTCACATTCATACCACGACATTAATCACATGAAAACATTTAAGACATAGATGACTACCCCCCTATACTGGATGTACTGCTCAACAGTACAGATACACTGGTGTAACAGTGCAGAAATTCGGAATACTAGATATACTGCTAAACAGTACAGATACACTGCCTAAAAACAGTGCAGACCGGACTTGCATACCCAAACCCGTCTAGATACGACCCAGCAATGGTACTCACCGGGAAGCACGGAAACAGAAGGCCTCGGAAAACTCGACTGGACTCGACTCGGTACTTCGGAAAACTTCGGAGAACTTCGGAAAACTTCGGAAAACTTCGGAAAACTTCGGAAAACTTCGGAAACCTGGTGGGCCTCTTGACACCTCGGACCTTGCTTCTTTCGGCTAGGCTCTGGTCGGGATCCTCCGCACTCCTCACCACCTCGTCTGGGCACTGATCGCAGTCTTCGTCACCTCCCTGAGTCAGAGGGAGATGCAGGAAATCCTGCCAGTACGCGTAGGTTCCTTCTAACTAAAGGCAGGGGACATAGCTTGCAACGCACCAACCGGCACGTGAGGTGGGGGAGGAGTCCCTGTTCGGGCGCCAAAATGACGTAAATAATTAATTTACTCTCTTAATTTCTATGCAGGTAAGTACTTAATCAATAATACCTCAGATCGGATGAAAAAAGACAGAGTCCGGGGTGTTAGAGTTTCTAAGGGTTTTATTCCTCATAAAGGAATGGTCTTGATCAGGATATCATGTTCTGACCACCACAGGGGTGTCAGAAGGGATAGAGCGCTCTCGTTTATTAACAATACATAGCTTATATACTTGATTTATACCATAAGAAGTAATGTAAGAGGCGTAACAGCTGAGAGAAGACAAGATAACAGTATACACGTGATACTAATACGTAATCAAGAGGCGTGAACTAGGCGTGAACCAGAGGTGTGTGCTAGAAACGTCACTGATAGGTGACGCAAGTGGGTGGCACCAAGGGGTGGTGCTAACAGAATTGTTGCGATGTCAGCAGAAATTGGAAGCTTGGATGCGCGCGCAGCTGCATGACGTGTGATTGACGGGGTGCAGGGGACTTGACATTTACACTGACGGAAAGAGACAGAAGTCTGGCATGTCAGATCAACTTGTACTTCTATCATATCTGATATCTGATGTTTAGGAACTATACTATCTGGACGGAAAGGTCTCTAGGGCAGAAACTATTCTATGCTAACTGTGGATGCGTGTATGAGCGCCTAAGTGTCTACATGAGAAGCGTGGGGGCACGGGGCCTTCCATGGAAGCATGGTAACAGAGGCTATGAATTACTTGCATTGAGACAGGTCGGCCCTTTGGCTCTGCAGCTGGAGAGGATGTTTACAGGATCTAGTAGGCAGGAATGTATTCTCGGGGAGCGGAACAGATAACTCGAAGGTTATAGTCAGTTTTGGCAGAAAGCAGGCTGAGCTGAGCGCGAGGGGCCGCGCTGAAAGTAAGTCAGAGTTCACGGGTACAGAGGTAGCCTGGGCAGAGGCTGCCAGAGTCAGGAGCCACAAAAGAGGTTCGATGGCAGAAATTCAGGGCCTACTCTGCTGGAGCAGGAAAACACGTAAAGTGTACTACAAAAAGACGGTGGCATAGCATACTTAGGAACGGACTATATAATCCATTCATGGTGGATCTGAAAGAGGACAAGTTAACGTTGGACGCAAATGTATTTGCGTCTTCATAGCTGGCACAGGAGGGAAGTTACATGCACTTTAAGCTGGTACATGGAGTCGGTGGGGTACGTGCTAGGGAACATAACATGACCAAAAATTTATATTTCCTCACTATACCAACGGCCGACGGCAGCACTACCTCCCCAGTGCTGCGCACGTCCATTGAACGTTCATTCAGTACTAGTTCCAATCGACAGCGCAGCACTGGGGAGGTTTGTTTACGAGCATCTAAGGTGTTAACATAGCAATAATACGCATCTGTGGTGAAAAATTTAAAAGGAGGTAAACATTGTCTCTAATGAGCAAACACAGAAAAAATGACTGCACATTTATGTTAATGCAGGCAAAGCTTTTGCAGTGCTATTTGATGTGTACCTTACAAGAAAATTGATAACTTTTTTAATGCATAATATTAAAAAAATTACTGATGTGTTTCTTTTTTGATTCAGCGCAAATATCAGCATCAATCAACATTACATAGGTCTCTTTTAGCTTCTGAAACAACGCTTCACAACATTAATACACTTGAAGTGTACAATATTCACGGAGAAAAACTGATCACTTATAGGCATCGTCACAACACCTCACACTCACACCCACTCACACCCTCACCCACCATCACCCTCAGCCTCACACACCCTCATTCACCCTCACCCTCCCTCACACCCTCACTCACCCTCACACCCTCACACATCATCACTTACCAACACAACCTCACCCACAGTCACCCTCACAACCTCAACCCCCTCACCCTGACACACACCCTCACTCACCCTCACACCCTCACCCACTCACCCTCACCCACCATTGCTCACCATCACCCCCTCACCCCCTCACCCTCACATCCCCTCACACACCCTCACCCTCACACACCCTCAGACACCCTCACCCACACACAGTCACACACTCAACCTGCAAACTCGCACACCCTTACTCACCTTCACACTCTCACACCCTCACAACACTCACCCTCACTCACCCTCAAACTCTCACCCTCACTCACCCACACCTATCATCACACACTCTCACACCCCCTTACCCTCACCCCCTCATCCTCACACACCCTCACCCTCACAGCCCTCACACCCTCACTCATACTCACACTGTCACCCTCACTCACCCTCACACACCATCACACACCCTCACACCCCCTGACCCTCACATCCACTCACCTCACACTCACACCGTCCAAGTCCACCCTCCAACTCCACCCTACAACTACAATACCACCCTACAACTCCACCCTCCAACTACAACTCCACCCTCCAACTACTAATCCACCCTCCAACTCCACACGTAAATAGTGTTAGGCAACATTTATTTCAATAACTAAACATCGGATTACGCACTTGAAGGTATTCAAAAATGAAAACGTAATGCATCACGAGGACAGTGCAGCAATTAATACATAAAAATGCAGAAAGGGATTGTAAAATAAAACATTGTTTAAAAAAAACAATAAAGGCAAACAAAATAGGGAAATAGCTGAATACACAGCGAGTAATAGAACAATTTAAAAGGGGACATTGCCATTTACAATGCCAATACCTCAGGTGGTGGTGCTGTATAATAATGTTGTTGTGCAAAGTACTGCTGTGGTGCTGCAGAGTGATGCTGTGGAAGAGCAGAGTGGGACTGTAGGGGTGCTGAGTGATACTGTGGTGGTGCTGAGTGGTGCTTTGGTGGTGCTCAGTGATGCAGTGGTCGTGATTAATGGTGCTGTTGTGGTGATGCGTAATGCTGGGGTGGTGATCAGTGAACACCAACACAGCAGCACTCATCACCAACACAGCACTACTCAGCACCACACTAGCATTGCTCAGCGCCACACTAGCATCACTCAGGAACACACCAGCATCACTCACCACCACCACAGCACCAATCACCATCACAACATCATCACTCAACAATACTACAGCATCACTCATCACAACAACATCATCATACAGCACCACCACATTATCACTCAGCACCACCACAGGACCACTCATCACCACCAAATCACCTTTGACCACAACTACATTGTCACCCATCACCACAACATTATCACTAGACAACAACACAGCACCACTCAGCACAACCACAGCAGTACACATGAGCACCATAACACTAGTCAGCACCACAACACCATCACAAAACAGCTAACTTATACTAATTAGCAAACATATACAGTGACATTTCATTATAAAAATGAGCAACCAAAACAACATTCAAAAAAGTAAACAAATTTAAACATAGCAATTAATACGCATCTGTGGTGAAAAATTTAAAAGGAGGTAAACATTGTCTCTAATGAGCAAACACAGACAAAATGACTGCACGTCTATGTTATTGCAAGCAAAGCTTTTGCAGTGCTATTTGATGTGTACCTTACAAAAAAATTAATAACTTTTTAAATGCATAATATTCAGCGCAAATACCAGCATCAATCAACATTAGCTTCTGAAACAACGCTTCACAACATTAATACATTTGAAGTGTACAATATTCACGGAGAAAAACTGATCACTTATAGGCATCATCACAACACCTCACACTCACACCCACTCACACCCTCGCCCACCCTTGACCTCAGCCTCACACACCCTCACTCACCCTCACCCTCCCTCATACCCTCACACACCCTCACACCCTCAATCACCCTCACACCCTCACACACCATCACTCACCAACACACCCTCACCCACACTCACCCTCACAACCTCAACCCCCTCACCCTCACACACCCTCACTCACCTTCACACCCTCACCCACTCACCCTCACACACCATCACTCACCATCACCCCCTCACCCCCTCACCCTCACACAGTCACACACTCAACCTTCAAACTCATACACCCTCACTCACCTTCACACCCTCACACCCTCACAACACTCACCCTCACTCACCCTCAAACTCTCACCCTCACTCACCCACACCTATCATCACACACTCTCACACCCCCTTACCCTCACCCCTCATCCTCACACACCCTCACCCCCTCACCCTCACAACCCTCACACCCTCACTCATACTCACACCGTCACCCTCACTCACCCTCACACACCATCACACACCCTCAGACCCCCTGACCCTCACATCCACTCACCCTCACACTCACACCGTCCAAGTCCACCCTCCAACTCCACCCTACAACTACAATACCACCCTACAACTCCACCCTCCAACTACAACTCCACCCTCCAACTACTAATCCACCCTCCAACTCCACACGTAAATAGCGTTAGGCAACATTTATTTCAATAACTAAACATCGGATTACACACTTGAAGGTATTCAAAAATGAAAACGTAATGCATCGCGAGGACAGTGCAGCAATTAATACATAAAAATGCAGAAAGGGATTGTAAAATAAAACATTGTTTAAAAAAAACAATAAAGGCAAACAAAATAGGGAAATATCTGAATACACAGCAAAATACAACAATTTAAAAGGGGACAAAGCCATCTAAAGGACACGAATTCACAACATAAAGCAGTTACTAAAGTAAGCAAAAATAAAAAAAAACATTAAACAATGGCGGGAATAATCCACAAAACAAAGAAAGTGCGTAATCACAAGAGCACGAGACTTCACAGCCTAATTGCTATTCTTCCTGAACTACAGTAGAGTATTTCGCTCAAACTAACAAAAAAAATCAAAACAATTAATAAAGGTGGCTTCATACGTATACTTTGACATTAATTAACATGCATACTACTTTATAGTCATTCAAATGGTATGGAGAACATAACATTTCTTTTTGATAAAAAAATACATGTTTTAAAAAGTGTAAGCTTACAATCCATAAGTATTGCTTTAAAATTTTATAGTACTTAAAAAAACATAAATAAGGAATTGCTGCTCATACGCATCAAAACATGTAGGTTTCAAACTATACAGCAAATATAGCTTCTACGTACCATTACAATAAGTACTAATGTTTAAAGGTGGTCGAAACTCACAAAGTACACGTATACCAAAAACAAAAATAGCATAAATTGCGATTTAAGCAACACAAAAACATAAGGAAGAATACAAGAAAGTGCTGTCTAAATAACACAATGTCAACCAAACAAATATAGCAACATGTGGGAAGAGTACATCCAAAAACTTTTTCTTTATTATATACATTACATAAAAGTAAGCAAAAAAACATTAAATAAGGAAAATTAGAAACATTCCATGAAAGTACAATAGGTACATACACAAGCCGAGAACGATCGCAAACAAAAATCTTTAAAAAATATTACTAAACATTACAAAACTAAATATATGTATAGTAGAGAAACACTAGGTAAACAACAAAAAAAAACTTAAACTGACAACTTACCTGTCAAACGATGCAGCTACAACGCAGGAAGCACGACACGCCTTCCACATACGCGGGTTCGTGAAGATCTGGAAGTTTCCCAATTAACGTGACGCAATTGCAACGCTACGTAGGACAACGTTGCACTTCGATTGGACGGAATACACGTCAATCAAAATGCAAGGTAAATGAGGAAAATAAACTACAACGCTAACCTAAAAAACATAGGTAGCGTTATGGGACAGGGTAGCGTCTGCCATTTTTATGCACAAGAAAAAAAGAAAATGAAATTCGAAGACTAGGCCAAAATCCATACTCAGAACGCACACACATACAAACTCACACAGCCACACACACACAAGCTCACAACAACACAACAACACACACACTTACAACAGACTTACAGTCACCCCCACTCACTCACCCTCACACCCTCACTCACCCTCACCGCCTCACACACCCTCACTCTCACACACACTCACTTACCCTCACACCCTCACCCAGTCACCCTCACACACACTCACTTACCCTCACCCAATCACCCTCATACACCATCACTCACCATCACCCCATCACCCTCACACCCCATCACCCTCACACCCCATCACCCTCACACACCACTCACCCTCACACACCATCAATCCCTCACACCCCCTCACCCTCACACCCTCACAACCCCTCAGCCTTACACCCTCACCCATTCTCACTCACCCTCACCCTCACACACCCTCACTCACACCCTAAACACCCTCTATCACACTCACCCTCACACATCCTCAACAACACAAACACTCACATCCTCAAATCCTCACTCAGACCCTCACCCTCACCTACCCTCACACCCTCAAAGACCCTCACACACCCTCACTCACATTCACACCCTCACACCTTCACACCCTCACACCCTCAACCCCTCATCCTCACACACCCTCACTCACCCTCAGACCCTCATCCCCCTCACCCTCACAACCCTCACACCCTCACTCACCCAAACACCCTCACCCTCAATCACCCTCACACACCATCACAAACACTCACACCCCCTCACAAACCAAATAACCCTCACACACACTGACTCACCCTCATACCCTCTCCCTCCCTAACACCCTCACACACCCTCACACACACACACACACTCACCCTCACACACCATCACTCACCATCAGACCCTCACCCTCACACCCTCATCCACACACAACCTCACTCACCCTCACATCTGCACACCCCTCGCCCTCACAACACTCAAACCCTCACTCACCCTAACACCCTCACCCTCACATATCATCACACACCCTCACACCCCCTTACCCTCACACCCTGACCCCCAATCACCCTCACACACCATCACACCACCTCACCCTCATACCCCCTAAAACTTACATTCACTCATCCTCACACCTTCAAACCCCAATTCCACACTCCAACTACACCCTCCAACTCAAACGTCCAAGTCAAAATCCAACTCCACCCTACAAATCCACCCTACAACTACAACTACACCCTACAAATCCAACTCCACCCTCCAAATACAACTCCACCCTCCAAAAACAACTCCACCCTTCAACTCAACACTCCAACTCCACCTTCCAACTCCACCCTCCAAATACACCATCCAACTACATCATCAAACTACAACATCCAAATCAAAATACTACATCCAAATCCACCCTCCAAATTCACCATCAAAATCCACCCACCAAATCCACCCTCCACCATCCAACGCCACCCACCAACTCCAGCCTCCAAATACACCCTTTAACTCCACCCTCAAAATCAAAATCCACCCTCCACATCATCCCTCCAACTCCACCCTCCAAACCCACCCTCCAACTCCACCCTCCAACTCCACCCTCCAAATACACCATCCAACTACACCATCAAACTACAACATCCAAATCAAAATACTACATCCAAATCCACCCTCCAAATTCACCATCAAAATCCACCCTCAAAATCCACCCACCAAATCCTCCCTCCACCATCCAACGCCACCCACCAACTCCACCCTCCAAATACACCCTCCAACTCCACCCTCAAAATCAAAATCCACCCTCCACATCATCCCTCCAACTCCACCCACCAACTCCACCCTCCAACTCCACCCTCCAACACAACCCCTCAATGCCACAGCACCTCTCAATGCCACATCACCTCTAAATGCCACAGCAGCACTAAATGCCACTGCACGACTCAATGCCACAGCATTACTCAATGCTACAACATCACTCAATGCCACAGCATCACTTAATGCAATGGCATCACTCAATGCCACAGCAACACTCAATAGCACAGCATTACTCAATGCCACAGAAACAGTCAATGCCACAGCATCACTCAGCACCACTCAACGCCAAAGCAACAGTCAATGCCACAGAACAATTCAATACCACAGCACCACTCAATACCACAGCTACACTCAACGCCACAGCATCACTCAGCGTCACAGCATCACTCAGCGTCACAGCATCACTCAGCGCGACAGCATCACTCAGCGCAACAGCATCACTCAGCGCCACAGAATCACTCAGCGCCACAGCATCACTCAGTGCCACAGCATCACTCAGTGCCACAGCATCAGTCTACATCACAGAATCAATCAACACCCCTCAACGCCACAACACAACTCAATGCCACAATAACACTCAACGACACAACATCCCTCAATGCCACAACATCGCTCAATGCTACAGCATCCCTCAAGGCCACTGCATCCCTCACGGCCACTGCATCACTCAATGCCACAGTATCACTCAAGGCCACAGCATCATTCAAGGCCACAAAATCACTCACGGCCACAGCAACACTCAATGCCACAGCATCACTCAAGGCCACAGCAGCACTCAATTCCACAGCGTCACTCAACACCACAGCACCACTCAACACCATAGCAACACTCAATGCAACAGAACCACTCAACGCCACAGCATCACTCAGCGCCACAAAATCACTCAGCACCACTAAATGCCACAGCACCCCACAACGCCACTGCACCACTCAACGTCACAGCACCACTCAGTGCACAGCATCCCTCAACGCCACAGCATAAAACAATGCCACAGCATCACTCAACGACACAGAACCAATCAACGCCACAGCATCCCTCAACACCACAGCATTACTCCACACCACAGCATCACTCAATGCCACTGCATCACTCAACGGCACAGCATCACTCAGCACCACTGAACGCCACAGCATCACTCTGTGCAATAATTCAACAACAAATGGTTCTAATATGTTCTCTCAATGTTTAAAGCTTTTTTACAACTGTCACAAAAATAATGTTAATATTACACTTCCGTTCTTGGCATTTCATCACAATAAAATACACTGAACATAATCTTAAATTTTTTTTTTACAAAAGTTTAAGCTATTGCTATTATAAATTACAAAAAATTTAATTTAAGTTTTGATTAATAATGAAAAAAATGTATTTGTAATATTAATACATCTAAGTCATGTAAATACAACACATATTGCATAAGAAATGCTATAGGTGTCACGTTTGCAAAAATGACAACTATTGGCATTGTAAATAACAAAGGTATTAATTTCACTATTTTCTAAACGAACACATAAATAAAGAATTTGCCATTTACAATTCCAATACCACAAACTTTCCTAATGCGAGACCCATTGCATTGCAAATGCTTGTTTTTAAGGAAGTCAGGAAGCAGTGGCTTAGCAAGGGGGGGGGGGTGGGTAGGGTGAGCCACCTCGAGCGGCACATGTTTGGGAGCAGCAGTCTCCCCCCGCTCTCATCTGTGGGCATAGCAGGCTGGCAAACACAGACATCGCCATCACCCCCAATTCCACTCTTACATGCAGCCGCTGGGGGCGACAAAAGCAGGGATTGTCATGGGCAGCAAAAGGTCTAGCTACCCTACTCACAGGAAGCCTGGGGTCACACCAGCTGAGCACAGAAGAGCTTCCCTTGCATGTTACTCTCTCAAAGTGTAATGTGGTAAATAAAATTACCGGGACTATTTTTCTATACATTAAATGACAATAAGGATAGCTCAATAATAAAGGAGAGGCAGAGTCCGTGGTATCTGAGTCATACGGGCTTTAATTAAGTGGCTCGAGTCACTGGACATCGGGTTCCATCACCACTAAGGTTCAGGAAGGGATATTCAACGTTTTATTAACATCACACATTATATATAGTAAAACTGTACAATTTCAATGAATACAGTAGGAGTAACAAGTGAAAAGAGAGAGATAAGAACACATGGGCGTAAAAGAAGGCGTACATATAGGCGTGCACTTGATGAGTCACAGAAGTGTCATAAGTGGGTGTAGGCAAAAAGAAAGTTTGCAGGGTCAGCAGAAACCTTTACCACATATGCGCGCGCAACTGAGCATGACGTGGTATTGACGTATAACTGGAGAGAGCTGGGGGCTTGACTTTAGCACTAGTAGAGGAGACTGGTGTCTGGGATGTCAGGACGACCTGCACCTATAGCATATCTGGTATCTTGTGTTTAGAGGATGTATTATCTGAAGTAAAAGGTATCTCGGGCAGAGGCTGTTCAATACTGAATGCTAGTGCGTGCATATGGTTCCTCATGCAATGCGCGGGGGCCATGGGCCACCATGGTAACGGGTGCAGTAAATTACTTGCAAGGAGACAGGAAGGCAGGGCCCTTTGCTCTGCAGCCGGGAATATGTTTACCTATTTCACTAGACTGGAATGTGTTTTAGCGGAGGCTGAGCAGATAACTGTAGGCAAAATACCGTCTTGGCAGGCAGGCCAGGCCGAGCCGGGCACCGCTCGCCTGGGCAGGAAGTAAGGTAGAGGTCAGGGATGCAGACCTAAATTGCAGCTTTCAGAGACAGAAGAGACTCGGAGCCTCGAGTCAGGGCCTGGCTCGACTGAGCCAGAAAAACGGGTGCATCTTTAAATGTGTACCATATAAAGACGTTGGCAACATAGGCCTAAAAGCCAAATTAACGTTGCTTTCATGGAGGACTGAATAACTGACAGGTTAACGTTGGACGCAAATGCAGAAACATTATCATGGCAAACACGGGAAGGGGTTTACATGACATGGGTGCATGGATAGGGTGCGAGTGGGGGACACACTGACTACCTGAAATTTTCTATTTCCTCATTCCCTCCTTGGCCCCTACTGCGCCCTTTAGGATATATCTATTTTCATGAGACCATCTATTTGCTCGTATAACATCATTTGCCCATCTTTCTTCATTCGGGAACGGGAACGTGAACGTGAACGTGGACGGGGAATACAAGCAGTGGCGCACAAGCCGCAAATCGCTGGCCCACATTGCAGACAGAGACAGCAACTGAATAAAATGAGCAGTATTATTCCTAGGAATGATAACACTTTCCATCCCCAGGCGGATATCACACTCCAGAGCCAAATGAACCATGTCCAGGTGCCAGGATTCTGGTGTATCTGGTGAGCTATTTTATGAAGCCTTGTTATTGCTTTATACACTGATGGCGCGTTATTAGGAATAAACACGCAACAACTGGATCCGATCACTCTACAAGCCCCGCCCCTATCGGCCAGGATGACGTCAAGAACAAGGCGGTTTTGAAGAACAACAAGTCTCATAGCAGACTGCTCTTCGGTCAGATTACCTAGAGCAGAAGTAGTCTCATTCACTACTGCTTCCAAAGTTCTGGTTAATCTACGTATTAATTTACTATTTTGAATGGGGCCTATGAAGAAAAAGAATCCTTTATTGAAATCGGTATATTGTTCTAATGTTGTTTCAGTCTGATCGACAATCGGGGACTCGATCTCCCTTCTATGTCTGATATGTACGAGGTGTGAATTTCGATGATAATCAGATGGGGCTAGAAAAACAGGTGGTAATAGGAACGCGATATAACACGTTCCATCCCAATCCAGGGGCAGATGTACATAAGCTGTCTGACCACAAATAAAATAGGAATGGCGAGAAGCTTTGAAAGTAGACTTTCCTTTATTGCTGAATTCGACCGCAGTATTACAATCACTGTGTCCTAGATGTACTGAACCATTCTTTTTAACGCATAATTCACCTTTCACTGGTAAAACTGTTATAAACGACAAGTCCGAATTAGTCTCGGACTGGACGTTCAGAATCATGAGGTTAAGGGAAAAATTGCCTAATTCATACACTTCATTCTCTAGATCGGTCCCTTTCCTTTGGGGAAGACCGTCTGCGTCTGGAAAACATACTTTATTCATGACTGTATTCAGGTTCCCCCATATCCAATTGCCCTGGGAAACTTTGGACTTACTGTCTAAGGAGGACATTAAAGCAAACCATGCTCCACACGAACCATTATGTGTAAACGGGTAGGGAAAGAGGGGCAGAGCTCCCTTGTATTTCTGATAAGGTGGGAGTCGGCTGCATACCCAGCAATTTGTGGCATTGCTGGTCTGGTGAGTATGGTGTAACATACGAATGAAAGTGTTGTTGCGCATTGCTAATCGATAGGATAGTTCGTGAGGGGGCAGGTCACTGAATGTGTGCTCTGTGGTGTCATTAAAAGAAGAATGTACATGTGAACCAAGAGGAGGAAAGAAAACATGTAGTATCAAGCTTATACATATGATCGATATACTCAGAAAAAACATAATGATTAAGGAAATAATGCATCTACTACACAGATTCTTGCAGTATTTGTTTTTCTTGACTTTCTGTCTATCTCTCTCACTACTTGGGTCTATCTCATACATGTCAGAAACCTGTCTAACCGCTTCACCCGAGGGGGACTTAAACAATTAAACACTGTCTGACTTACTAGACCGTAATTTGCTTCTATACTCCTGTTGCGGAGTTTTTTCTAACAAGGGGAGCTTAGTGTCAGTATCAGAATCAGGGCAGTCCTTGGGAAACGTCTCTGGACACAGTCCATGGAATCTTTTTATGTGGCTTGAATGGAGCCAGCCTTTCCTTCCCTCGACTTTCACGGCGGTCCTCGTGGTCATCAACACAAGCTTCGGCTCCCGCCACCTGGGCTCCAAAGGGCTTGAGCGGTCAAAGTTCCGTATACAAACGAAATCACCCGGAACGATTTCATGCGGTTTCACTTGGGTGTTGTCCGGGAAGGCAGCCGCGACCTGTGAACGACAAGAGAGAAGTGCAGACATCAAGGAAGCCAGGTAATCTGTCAGCATATTACTATCAACATCGGTGATTTTGTGCAGCATAGGTGTACCCCACATATTTGGTGGTCTCCCAAAGACCACTTCGTACGGGGATAGTCCGGTTCTGGAATGAGCTACCATACGCATGTAAAAGAGGGCAACCGGCAAGGCTACCATCCAATCTACACCTTTTTCTGCACAAACCTTCGCTAGTCGTGTTTTCAGAGTCTGATTATGACGCTCTACGAGGCCAGCTGCTTCGGGGTGTCGTACGCAGTGGAATTTCCACTGGTACCCTAACAGGAGTGATACCTGTTTCATCAGTTCGGACGAGAATGGCTGTCCATTATCTGAGTACACAACACGGGGCAAGCCGCACCGCGGGAAAAATTCACGAACCAACTGTTTGGCAGTGGTCACGGCAGTGTAATCTGGGACTGGGTACGCTTCTGTCCATCTGGATAGGGCACATACAACTACGAGGGCATACTTGAATCCTCGACATCGGTCCATCTGGATATAATCCATCTGGAGGACTTCAAAAGGGTGGTCAGGAGGATGAAATCCACCTTGTTCCACGGGAACGCCTTTGCCTGGATTGAACTGACAACAGATCATACAGGTACGTACTTTCTGTTTTGCTGCTGCACGTAAATGTTTGTTGGACCAAATATTCTGTATACTGTCTAACATGGCTTTTTCTCCTAAGTGTGCTGGACTATGTGCTGTATTAATGATAACTTGAACCATAGAGTCGGGGAGAAAACATGTGGCTTTTCCCTTCGTCATCCATCCCTGATCTGTCTGGACCCCTCCTTGTTCTGTCCATTTCTTGATTTCGTCTGGAGTGGCATGTGTCTGTATGTCGAGTACATCTTGTGTGGGATCCTTAACTGTCATACAATGTGTCTGTGATGATACTTCAGTTTTTGTCGGTATGTCTGTTTGAGTCTGAGCTGTGAGTTTAGCTGTTCGATCTGCCAGGTCGTTACCCTGGGAAATGGTGTCAGTAACTTTCGTATGTGCTTTGCACTTCATGATGGCAATGGCTGTAGGCAGGTGTATTGCATCTAACAGAGCCTGAATGAGGGGACCATGTTGTATCTTGGCGCCGTGAGAAGTCAAAAAACCTCTTTCTTGCCAGAGAACACCGAAGTCGTGAACGACTCCGAATGCGTACTGTGAATCTGTGTATATGTTTACTTTCAAGTTTTTGGCTCGTATGCAGGCTTGGGTCAGAGCGATGAGCTCTGCTGCTTGGGCAGACAATGTGTCAATACGATGTGTTTCTATGACATCAATCTCAGTGGTCACTGCATATGCGGCCACTAACTCTCCTGTGCTTGTTCTCATACATGAACCATCCACATAAAGTGTCAGGTCTGGGTCGGGCAATGCAATGTCTGTCAAGTCTTGTCTTGGTTTTGTTACAGTATTAATGACTTCCACACAGTCATGTGGTGTAGGGTCAGTTGTGCTCGAGGGTAACAATGTGGCAGGGTTTAAAATGTTGCAACGTCTGATCTCTATGTGTGGCTGAAACAGTGTCAGTTCATATCCTGTCAGTCTTGCTATGGTCAGGTGTTATGTCTGGGTTCGGTTCAGGAGAACTTCCACGGAGTGTGGAACATGTACTGTCAGGGGATGTCCTAACACAATGGAATCGCTTTGTCTGATAGCTAGAGCTGTTGCTGCAACTGATTTTAGGCACGCAGGCAATGCCTGGGCTACTGGATCCAATGTACTAGAAAAATAAGCACAAGGCTTGTGTTTCCCTGCCTGATCTTGCGTGAGAACAGATAATGCTGTGCCATCGTGTTCAGTGACAAAAAGTGTAAAAGGTTTACTGTAACATGGTGTCGCTAAAACAGGTGCTTGACATAGGGCTTTCTTCAATTCGTCAAAAGCAAGTGTATGTTCCTGAGTCCAAGGGAAGACAGTCGAAGTTGCTGCCTCCTGTGTTGTCAACTGTATGAGTGGTTTGGCTAGATATGCATACTGAGGAATCCATTGTCGGCAGTAAGAAGTGAGGCCAATGAAGGCCCGTACTTCCTTTTCTGTCTTGGGCTGTGGAAGATTTGCAATTAACTGAATGCGGTCAGGTGTCAGCTGTCTACCCCTCTTGGACAGCAAGTGCCCAAGGTATACCACTTGCTGGGCACAGAATTGTAGCTTCGAAGGGGACACCTTATGCCCCTTCTCGGCCAGGAAGAATAAAACCGTCAGTGACGCACGTTCGCAGTCACGTTCTGTCCGTGCTATAATCAATAGATCGTCAACATACTGGAGTAGGGCAGTGTCAGTAGGCATGTGAATACTGTCTAGTTGTCGTTTCAGAGCTTGACTATAAATACTGGGACTTTCTGTGAACCCTTGAGGAGCACGTGCAAATTTGAATCTTCGGCCATTTAAACAGAATCCGAAAAGATACTGGCTTTCCGGATGAATGCGGACACTAAAGAAGGCGTTCTTGAGGTCGATTACAGTGAAGAACGCAGCTTCGGAATCAATGGCAGTCAATAAGGAAGAAATGTCTGGGACCACTGGGTACTGGGGTATTATGCATTTGTTCAATTCTCGAAGGTCGATCACCAGTCTGTAGACCGGTGGTGCATTTGGGTCAGTTCGTTTAAGGATCGGAATGATTGGAGAATTACATACATTGGAGTCGGTTTCTACAACCACTGCCTGTACAATGAGCTCGTCAACAATTTTCAGTAAGGCAACTATAGCATCAGGTGGTAATTTGTATTGTCGGATTCGTGGCAGTACAACTCCTTGTTTGAGAGTAACACGATATGGTGTAATGTGCATACAACCTACATCAGTCGGACCTTGTGCCCATAAATGCTGTGGTACATTCTGCAATCTTGGATCAAAATCTCTCAACACATAATGTCCTTTAAAATCACGTAAAAACAATCTCACTCCTTCCGGAGAACAACATATCACTGCTCCTAGTTCTTTCAACGTTTTTATACCAAGCAGGTTTTCTGGACATGAATTCGTAAGTAACAAGTCTGTAGTACGAGACAATGGACCAACTTCTAGGGAAACTGGTTTTGACACTTCGTTAACAATAGGCTTTCCTGAAAATCCCAGGGAAACATTCTGTGAGCCTGAGAGGGGTGCCCCTGGAACCTCGTCATGACTGATGGTAGTTCTGCTCGCCCCTGTGTCAATCAAAAACTTCCTGTCTTTCCCCAATACCTGACTATGTACATAGGGGCCCTCTTGATCTACAGGAACCTCGATAAGGGGCAAGCCGACCTCCCTCTCTCGGCTGTTTCATGAGTACTGCTGATAGTCTGGGTAGTCTGACTGTGCATACTAGGACATTTGTTGCGTGACATGTTGTGTGGCAGCAATGGGTTGGGGTTGGGGTACAGCTACTGTCTGTTGTGCATTCTGTGGAGGTTGCATGTTCTGCGGGATATTAGGTGGAACATGTTCTTGTCTAGGAGGACGCGGTCTTTCTTTTGTCTTGCCTGTAGCGATATTGTGTCTCAGAACGGCACATTCGTTTATATAGTGACCTGGCTGTTTACAATAATTGCAGTTCCCTTTAACAGGAGCTGCAGAATGACCGGGCGGTGCCGTACCCCTCTTCTGACCATCAGCTGGGACAGACTGAGCAACTAGTACTTTCATTTTCGTGTCCTTTATACGTCTCTGTTCGTGTTCGTGTTCCTCTCTAATTCGGTTCTGGTGGTACTGTAACATTTGTAACATTTGGGAAGGGCTGTTTGCTTGCCATGTACTCTCAACTTTCAGTACTCTATTTTTAACTTGTGGTAAGGAATTCTCTACCAATTTGGTCACAAAAAGATGTGGGTATGATTCACTACTTGTTTTCAGGCCGCTATTTATAATGAAACATTTTTCGAATCTGGAATAAAAATCACTAGTGTCTTCATCTTGTTTCTGTTTGCAGGCTGAGATTGCATCCCAGTCCTCCTTTTTAGTAGCTAGTAATCTTGGCAAAACTTGTATTAACAATTCGGGCAATGCTCTGGCTTTTTCCCCAAGACCGGTACCAGGGACTCGTGTATTGTCTTCGTTCTCTAATTCTGCCCAGTCAATCTTTTTCTCTCTCACCTCCCACTCTTTTTCTTTAAGTTTTTCGTAAATGCCGGCTGGCAACAGTACCTTTAACATTTTAATAATATCGGGATACGTATACTCCCCCATGCGGAGCATATCTTTTAATTCACGGTGGAACCCTGCTGGATCTTTATCGTGACAGGGTACTAATTTTTTCATTTCCAATAGTTCTATTTTCGTTAAGGGGGTGTAAACAAATACTCGTTCAAGCTCACCACCTGTTGTCCGAACGGGATGAACTTCTCGTAAGGGATTCAGTTTGTCCATGAAAAAAGTCTTTCGATTTTGAGTAGGGACAGGAACGAAGTGGGGAGTTAGGAAAGTCATATATCTATGCCGTTGTTCCAAAATTTTATGAATTAGTTCGGTACCCAAACCTCTCCATCTGGCTAGCAATAAGTCTTCCAATAAGTTATATAGGGGGCCTGGGTCAGAATGCTGACTCTCATATAGTGTAATGAGATGCTGGATCATGTACATACCGGCTAATCGTTGTTCGTCTGGGGAAAGATTCAAAAATGTTTGCGCTACTACGTCATCCTTATATATGGTAGAATTGCTAGCCCATTGAACTGCTGACCGGGCTAGTTCCTGTTCGTGCAAAGTACTAAACTCACTACTCCCTATTTGTTTTTTCAATTCTTGGTCAGTAGCTTGGAATATGCGTTCACGGGAATAGTGTTCTGGTATGGGAGAGAGAGAATGTTTCTTGTATTCTAGACGTATCGGCCTATCAAAAGGCCTTGCTCTACCTACCTAACTTATTTTACTTATGTTCACTGGAGTCACATCTTCGTCCTCAGAAACTTCGTTGTCCTCTTTCTCAGTTTCGTTCTCGTCGGCCTGTGCCAAGGCCCGTTCTTTCTCACGTATGTCAATAATTTCCTTACGGATTTTCCTGTACATTGACTCTACACAACTTTGTTTATCATGCTTTCCGACCGCTATGTTGTCACTCCAATTTAACATACGTCTAGTTACTTCTCTGTGTGGTTGATCTTGTTCCCTGATCAAACAATTTATCAAGAACTGTAAAACCATGCGTTGGGTTTCCACCTTTCTGTGTGCCATGGCCTCTTGGATACTTTCTGGTCCCTCTCCCGTTCTAATGAAGTTATATATCTTGTCTAATTTCTCTCTCATGCCTGGTAAAGTGATCAAATAATCTGCAACTCGCCTTAATCGTAGTGAGTGTAAGACCAATGAATCCTCACCCGGTACTGGATCATATATACAATCAGTAAGGTTCTTTCTAAGGGTTGCATATGTTGCCTTTGGCGTTTGTTCCAGTGCTAAGTCTCGTAACGATATTCGTTTTACTTGAGGAGGGGTGGAGAAACCTCCTGCCGCGGCTCCTAGATGTGAGCCGCCGGGGCTTGCAGGCTGCGCTGGCACTGGTAATATTGGTGCTGGTAAAGTAGGTGTTGGTATTGTAGGTTGGTCCTGAGTTACAGGTGCTGTGTGAAAATGATTGGGAGGTGGATTGGTAACAGGATGAACAGTGGGGGGATCGTGTTAACAGGGTTGTGAGGATGAATATTTGGAGGAGGATTTGTATTTACATATTCTGGGACAGTGTCATCTAAGTAGGAAGAAAGAAAAATTTCCGCTGCGGTCTGTTTATGACGGAGTTTAGTCGGGACCAATGGTGGCGGCAAGTTACAGGGTACTTCCGGGGTCACTTTGGGTAGGCCCTCGGCAAGAACAGGATACATGCCTGTAATAAGGGCATTTCTTTGTCTGTCTAATTGTTCTGCTTTAACTCGTTCACCTTCTTCTAGTAGTTCTCTTTCTTTAGCTTTTTCAGATTCTTCTCTACTTCTCTCTGCTTTCTTTATTTCTTTCTCTGTTCTTCTATGCGCTTCTTTACGCCATAATTCTATGGCATCTTTCTGAGATTGTCTGGCTTTCTTTTTCCATAGTGCTTCTTCTACTCTCATGATGCATTCAGCATCCCATGTCCCTGAGACAGGCCATCTATACTTCTCTTCCAGATCCTTGGTATAGTCCACCCATAAATCTAAGTACAGTATGGCATCTAAGCCATGTTTATGGTACATAAAATGACCGGGAGTATCCCTAGGCGGGACGGGAACTGCCTCTTCGAGTATCCCCTTTCTGGTTCCTATCTGACGTAATTTCGAAAACAGCGGCTTGTTTGAATCTTACTTGAACGTGAACACAATAAACACAGTAATGAATTGCAAACAATCATTCATACCACGACATTAAACACATTAAAACATTCCGGACAGATACTACCTATTACATAGAAAAACACAATTCTGACAATCTCGAAATACGTTACTAGAATACTGAATTTCTAGATGCACTGCTAAAACAGTACAGACATACCGGTCCCATAAAGAGACACGTCATACCATATCCACCTAAGTGAACACGTCTGGACCGGGTCTGTGTACCCAGACCCGTCTTGACCGGGCACAAATTAATGAACCCGTCTATATGCGTTCCCAACAACGGTACTCACCGGGAAGCAGAAACTGAAGGCCTCGGATACTGGACTGGACTGGACTGCTACGGCGTCTGGCTGCTACGCATGCGCTTCGGAACAGGTGGGCCTCCGTATACCTCGGACCTTGCTCTCTCGGCTTGGGCTCTGGTCGGGACTCTCCGCATTCCTCACCGCCTCATCTGGATGTCGGGTCGCAGTCTCCGTCTCCTCCGTGGGCCTGAGGGAGTTAACAGGAAAACCCGCGAGTGTGCACAGGGGTCGGTCACGGCTGTAGAAGGGGTCAGGGGCCTGCGTTACATCGCCGGCACGTGGGGAAGGGGAGGGGTCCCTGTACAGGCGCCAGATTTTGTGGTAAATAAAATTACCGGGACTATTTTTCTATACATTAAATGACAATAAGGATAGCTCAATAATAAATGAGAGGCAGAGTCCGTGGTATCTGAGTCATACGGGCTTTAATTAAGTGGCTCGAGTCACTGGACATCGGGTTCCATCACCACTAAGGTTCAGGAAGGGATATTCAACGTTTTATTAACATCACACATTATATATAGTAAAACTGTACAATTTCAATGAATACAGTAGGCGTAACAAGTGAAAAGAGAGAGATAAGAACACATGGGCGTAAAAGAAGGCGTACACGTAGGCGTGCACTTGATGAGTCACAGAAGTGTCATAAGTGGGTGTATGCAAAAAGAAAGTTTGCAGCGTCAGCAGAAACCTTTACCACATATGCGCGCGCAACTGAGCATGACGTGGTATTGACGTATAACTGGAGAGAGCTGGGGGCTTGACTTTAGCACTAGTAGAGGAGACTGGTGTCTGGGATGTCAGGACAACCTGCACCTATAGCATATCTGGCATCTTGTGTTTAGAGGATGTATTATCTGAAGTAAAAGGTCTCTCGAGCAGAGGCCGTTCAATACTGAATGCTAGTGCGTGCATATGGTTCCTCATGCAATGCGCGGGGGCCATGGGCCACCATGGTAACGGGTGCAGTAAATTACTTGCAAGGAGACAGGAAGGCAGGGCCCTTTGCTCTGCAGCCGGAAATATGTTTACCTATTTCACTAGACTGGAATGTGTTTTAGCGGAGGCTGAGCAGATAACTGTAGGCAAAATACCGTCTTGGCAGGCAGGCCAGGCCGAGCCGGGCACCGCTCGCCTGGGCAGGAAGTAAGGTAGAGGTCAGGGATGCAGACCTAAATTGCAGCTTTCAGAGACAGAAGAGACTCGGAGCCTCGAGTCAGGGCCTGGCTCGACTGAGCCAGAAAAACGGGTGCATCTTTAAATGTGTACCATGTAAAGACGTTGGCAACATAGGCCTAAAAGCCAAATTAACGTTGCTTTCATGGAGGACTGAATAACTGACAGGTTAACGTTGGACGCAAATGCAGAAACATTATCATGGCAAACACGGGAAGGGGTTTACATGACATACATGGAGCATGGGTGCATGGATAGGGTGCAAGTGGGGGACAGGCTGACTACCTGAAGTTTTCTATTTCCTCAGTAATACAATGGCAGCTATAAGCATCAGAAGAGCCACAGCTGAACATTGTGAACAATGAGCACATGAGTACATGGGTGCATTATGCCGGGCTGGCTAAAACAGGTTAGGTCGCTTAGTCCCATTCTGAGGGGAACTGCATACTGAGCTCTACTGCAGCCAGAAATGGGGGTTGGCATGTCCAGTGCAACAGATAAGTAGCAGCGGGCAAGGATGCTTCATGCTTCTGTGGAGTTGATTTACAGTTTGGTATACCTGTGAATGACCCTATTTCTATGTTACACAACGATTTTGAAAAGATGAAGAAAGTTGCATGAGAAGGCATGAAAGATCAAAAGTCACATTGCCTTTCATTTCACGCATCTAGAAGAAATGGAGAAAGTCACACAAAAATAGCAATCCTCTGATCTGTCTTAGTCAAAGCTGTGTAGCATTCGTTCATTGATGAAACTGTTGCAAAGCCTTGACCAAACAGCAGAGCCATGATGACATCAATTCTATGTTATATTGTTTTGATATTAGGCGGAGCAGTGCAAGACCACTGTCATGGAGTCCAGGTGCAAGGCCAAAGAAAGGATCAAATAGTTCTTCGAGATTATTAAGGGCTGTTTTGTATTGAGAAATCTCAGAACAAAGGGTACCTTAGTGGCAGAGACATGTGAGACCATGTGTGCAACACTGAAGATTACTGGAAAAGCTTATTGATACATATTTTATTTGAGGCAAAAAAGTTGTTTACTTCAGACATTGAATGGCATGAGGAATATGACATTCAGTAATAACAAAAAAAACATTTACCTTACGAAAGAAACCCAAAGACTGCACTGTTGCCACTGGTGTCCTGGAACCCATCCTACAATGATTTTGCCAAATGGGCCATGCAAGCCTTTTGCGCACTTATCTCTTGCGGTAACAAGGAGGTACAATCAAGGGGATCTTGCTAGAGATTCCGAAGTCAAACATCAACACAATAGATCATGTAATATCCAGCCCAAGGCCTGTCTTTTTTTAGAACAATATAAGTATTTTAATTTGAACACAACTTAATATGATGCACACTGAATAAACAACTCTACATGGATGCACTAGGAATTTATGGGGTTCTTTAGAGAAAACATGAAAGTAATCATGATTGAGACTCATCTGCAGGCCCACTATGTTTTTTAGTGGAGCATATGCCCAGCAGTCTGTGACCCATAGGTCAGCCCATAGCAAATGACTGTTCCGTTCTTGTGCAGGGAGAGCAATGTTCAATAAATATTCCCACCAAACTGTGCATGTCAAATGTTCATAGTCTATCTAAGCAATATAGAATTACATGATGTGGCGCACACTCGGAATCACCAAGTACAAGTGTCCAGATTGATTGGGTACACAGCGAGCTGTTGCACTTACACAAGCTTGTTCAGGCATCTCCCTAATTCTACTCTCCATGATCATCTACCTGGCATGGCAGCAGGCTCATGAAGATCCTTCCAACAGTCTGTTGTAATTCCTGAAGTGCAAGAACTGTAGCATCAGCACAGCACAGAAAATCAGCGTCTATCTTCAAAGTGATCTTCCAATTAGGCCGTCTTTAATTTGTCGTTGATGTTGGCAGGTTGGACACAACAATTCTTCAGTCAGGTAGACTGTGGACCCTTTGGGCTCTTCATGGGACTTGTCTGCACTCTCCCATTCTTCCCCTGTCTCTCCCGGCCACTCATCACTTTGGGCTCCGAAGCTTGGGTCTCCTCCTTGAGCAGGTTGACTCCTGCAGGACAAGGCTCTCTCCTTTGCCCACTCACAACGCAGGCAGCTCCCAGGGTCACTGGCAGACTTCCAGCTTCTTCCAACAAGGCTTATAGACACCAGGAGATACTCCCTCAAATTTTGAAGACTGACTGTTATCAATATGAGTCCTGTTACTCATATTGGTATCAACAGCTCTTCTCTTCATGAAGTAAAGGAGCTCGAACTGAGACAATGAGGCAATGTTCGGGAGCAACTTTTTCACAGTATTTTATTTTATTTATTTTAGTTTATTTTATTTAATGCGATTTTCTATAGCGCAAACTTTACCCGAAGGTGTCAGAGCGCTTTACATAAGAACCAGTTGCAAAACATAAGCACTTAGAATTACATCTGTTACATAAAAGATACAAACAGAAAAAATTGCAAATGTAAAAGATGTAAAGTCACACAAGGAGGAGATACAAACAGAAAGGAAAATTGCAAATGTACAAGTAGTAAAGTCATTCAAGGAAGAGATACAAATGGATATACTCTAAGAGTCACATGGAATGGTAGATAGTACAAAGGTCTACTGCATATACTAGTGATTAGAGTTATCTCTATATACATAGGGAAGGGATACGAATGGATATACTCTAAGAGTCACATAGGAATGGTAGAGAGTACAAAGGTCTACTGCATATACTAGTGATTAGAGTTATCTCTATATACATAGGAAAGGAATACGAATGGATATACTCTAAGGGGCAGATTTATGAAGGGCTTGCGCCACGTTTACTCCGCCGTTGCGTGACGCAACGGCACGGAAACGTGGCGCATCCCTGCACCCTATTTACAACGTGACGCATCTAGAAGATGCGTCACGTTGTACAGCACTGCGCCATGAGGAGGAGTTCCTGCGCAGGGGGGGGGGCGTTCCTGCGCAGGAACGCCTCCTGAAAGTGGCTGAGTGAAATCTATGAGATTTCACTCAGTCACTTTCAGGGCAATGCTGCGTCAAAACCCTGCGCCTGCTTGAAGCAGGCGTAAGGCTTGAGGCAGCATTGAAAGAATAGGCCCCCCCAGAGCATTGCTGGAGCTGCGTCGCGCTTGCGACGCAACTCCAGCAATGCGTCACTTTTACGGCACAGATGCATGACGCATCTGTGCCGTTTTTGCCCCATGGTGCGCCGCATTTATGATGAGGCGTAGCTGTGGCGCACTGTGCCGCATGTTAACTGGCGCATCCCTCGGGATGCGCCAGTTAACATAAATCTGCCCCTAAGAGTCACATAGGAATGGTAGAGAGTACAAAGGTCTACTGCATATACTAGTGATTAGAGTTATCTCTATATACATATATATCTATATATCTATATATATATATATATATATATATATATATATATATATATATATATTCCGGGCGGAAACGGAAGTGACTGCGGCACTGGCCACCGGGCGAGGAGGAGAGTCAAACCGCCCCTGCTGCTCGTGAGTACCGTGCACGCAATCCAGTGCTACAGCGCACACAATCACCACAAATCACCTGGCACCCAACTCCTGCAGACTCCCTCCACCACCAGGTGCAAGCACTGCTCTCACAAGGGCCCTGAACCACAGGGCTCTCTGGGTTCCTCATTGGACTCTTGACTTTGGTGACTTTTGTGCATCCAGCCATTTTTGGAGATGGTCTCCTTCCCGCCACGGACTCTCATGGACTTCTTTACTTTTGCTTTTGTCCTGGCCGCCATTTTGCTGCTGCTCTTGGCTCTTTTTCTCTGGACCCTGACCCACCATCTTGTCCATTCCCTCGTCTTCTACCCTTTTCCCTCGTTTCCCCCTTGATGATCCTCAGATGTTTCTTCCCTTTTCTGATTTGCCTTTTCTCTATACCCTTGTATCCCTCCCACCCTCCCTTGGTGCTGTGACTGCATCCCCCCTCCGACCCCACTTAATTTTACTCTGCTTTTCTGTTTTTTTTTGTTGTGTTGTTTTTTCCCCTGAGAAAATGTACTATGAGTATATATATATATATATATATATATATATATATATATATATATATATATATATATATTACTCATATATACTCATAGTACATTTTCTCAGGGGAAAAAACAACACAACAAAAAAAAACAGAAAAGCAGAGTAAAATTAAGTGGGGTCGGAGGGGGGATGCAGTCACAGCACCAAGGGAGGGTGGGAGGGATACAAGGGTATAGAGAAAAGGCAAATCAGAAAAGGGAAGAAACATCTGAGGATCATCAAGGGGGAAACGAGGGAAAAGGGTAGAAGACGAGGGAATGGACAAGATGGTGGGTCAGGGTCCAGAGAAAAAGAGCCAAGAGCAGCAGCAAAATGGCGGCCAGGACAAAAGCAAAAGTAAAGAAGTCCATGAGAGTCCGTGGCGGGAAGGAGACCATCTCCAAAAATGGCTGGATGCACAAAAGTCACCAAAGTCAAGAGTCCAATGAGGAACCCAGAGAGCCCTGTGGTTCAGGGCCCTTGTGAGAGCAGTGCTTGCACCTGGTGGTGGAGGGAGTCTGCAGGAGTTGGGTGCCAGGTGATTTGTGGTGATTGTGTGCGCTGTAGCACTGGATTGCGTGCACGGTACTCACGAGCAGCAGGGGCGGTTTGACTCTCCTCCTCGCCCGGTGGCCAGTGCCGCAGTCACTTCCGTTTCCGCCCGGGGCCGTCCAGACCTTCATCCTTCAATGGACCACGGCAGGCGCCTACTGTAACGAGAGGCCCCCGGCCCGGGGGAGAGGCGTCTGGAGGGAGGTAATGCCTGGAGGTGGGGGGTGGGGGGGTCCCTTCTTGTGATGTCTGCCGCCTTGGCTACGCGTGTTGGAAAAGAAAGCTGGGGAGGTGCTGCGAGGGCAGACGGTGTGGCTGTGGGAAGGGCCCGAGATCTACACGGGGCAGCAGGTTGTTGTTGTTGGCGTTAGCAGCCCCGGTGGCGCCCCCGCCGACCGCAGACTCCGACATGCTGCCGCGGAGGCTCAGGTGGGTCCCGGCGTCATGGGGGGCTGAGGTCCGCGGGCGCCCTTCGGTTTGAATCACCCGCTCCTCTCGTGGCGCCGGCCGGGGGCATCCTTTCCCCGAATTTCGGTCCTCACCCTTTGCTTTTCCAGTGGACAGCAGGATTACCCCCTTTGAGTCCCGTGGTCCTTTTCAGACTGGGGATGCCGATCTACTGTCTGTGTTTACCAGTCTTGCCAAGTTTCCTTTCATAGTTAATTTTTCCTCTTCAGTGCAGACAGGTTCTTTGTGAAAGGTGATGGGTCCCCAAAACAAGTAGTGACGATGTTGGCTTCAAGTATATGAGTACTCACAAAATGAGTATTAAATTCCACAAAAACTGTTTTTTTTTTAGTTGGTTTTTTGCAACACAGCACAGCAATACATCTCTCCAGCTGCGGACCCCAGGCACAACTCAGCCCAGCTGGAGCACATAACAGTTGTTCCAAGTGGAACATGGAATGTATAACGAAACATAACAAAGCACAGGCAGAAGAGAAGTAAGCATGAGCTTAAAGTAATTAAAGTAACAGTGACATGAATATACAAAGAATGCAACACATCCCCCTCATTTAGTAGAAACAAAAAAAAATAGAGGATGCTAAACATATGCATCAAACCTTTGGGATATTGTCTGAAACGATCCGAGATCTTAACCCTTGAAGAAACAGAATCATCTTCAGATACATTGTTGGACACAACAGGAGGTTCTGTCCTATCTTTGTAGTTAAGACCAAAATTTTCAGCAGAGGTTGTCTGTATATTTGGAAACATATTATGAGGACATTTGGCAAACCTTCTAATGTTCCATATTTTACCATCTTAGGTAGCCACCGAGGACCTTATTCATGAGGCCATGCGCCAGTTTTGCGCTGCTGTTGCGTCACTTTTTGTGACCCAAAGATAGCTTAAAACATGCCCCCTGTTGCGTTCTATTTACAAAGTGAGGCAGCTAAGCAGATGCGTCACTTTGTAAACCCCTGCGCTACAATATACCTGCGTCAGGTATAATGTGTGCTAAGGGGGGGGGGGCATTCCCACGCAAGTAAGCCTTGTAGAAGTGATACAGTGAAATCTATGAGATTTCACTGCTTCACTTCTAGGACGTCAGTGTGTCAATATGTTACGCCTGCCTCACAGCAGGCGTAAGACCGACCCAGGCCCTTTCACATGTGGCTTTCCCCATGTGAGAGGACACATTGGTGGGGTTGCGTCACTTTTGTGACAGACTCCAGCAATGCGTCATTTTTGCGCCTACAGATACGTCAAAAATACTGACGTATCTTTAACTCCTTGTGACATGTTGCGTCATACTGTAAATATGACGCATCATTGGTGTCGCAAGGAGGGCGCAGTGAAAAGTGACGCATCGCTGTTTTCACGCAGCGATGCGTCACTTTTCATAAATGAGGCCCCATGTTTTCCAAAGGTCTAATGTCATGTTTTCGTCATTATCCCAGATGCTTGGTCACGGCACTCTTTTCACATATACCAGTCACTACACCTTGAATTGAATGTTTAAAGCCTGGGGTGTTTGGCAATTCTTCTACTATTAATACTGACTCGCTAGAAAAGGGGGCTGATGTATTAAAGGGTTTTACCGATATTCTCTGGGTAAATGTGATGGTACATATTGGGAAAGATTCTTAAGAAACCAGCCATGTTACCCATCATCTTTAGACCAAATACCACAACACTGAAAAAAAGCAAAATGAAGAAGAAACATTTTAGTGACATCCCTAAACAATAAATCTCAAGTAGAATAGTGTTAGTCCAGTCTTTCTTGTTGCTACCTTGTATAACAAAGTGATATTGTGTTCGCAGCTTCAATAAATAATACAAATCATTCTTTCACTCTCCTTTTCCTTTCTTTGAATGGCATTTAGTTTGTAGTTGTGCAGGTCTTTTTTCACTGTTTATATGTTTACACTGGTGATGGCTATTTCCCTTTCGGTGGGGTTTTATCAGATATTATAGGTTTAAACCTAAAAGCAAATAGCCTAAACATACAAAGCGCATGCAGAAGAGAAGTAAGCATGAGCTTAAAGTAAGCATGAGTACCCACAGCATGAGCACAATAGCTGTGAAGCACTGCGCCTGTCTTTTATCAGCCTTCCAGGGTTGGGCAATCATATGAAAACAAAGGGCCAAGGCTTTTCCCAGAAACATTTCTTTCACTAACAATTACCTATACTGATTCATCCTCATTCCTCTATATTTAAACAAATGGCAGTGCATGTAGGTAAATAAATAGCAGTCCCTTGCTCAACCTCATTGCTGCTAAAGGAATTCTCCTCCTGTGCTGGCCCCGATCTAAATGCGTGTTGTTGTGACGGAACCATTCCGTCATCAGCACAGCCCAACCGTGATTGATGACGGAATGGTTCCGTCACAAGCATTGAAGGGGTTAAATGATTACATATAATTTCTAAACTGCAGAAAGCAAATAAGCCATGAGTGAATGCTTGAATTAATCTAAGCCACTGGTGATTACTCAGCGCAGAATCACAGTCCATCATTTGTTCACTGTGCCTCCTCAGGCAGGAACCAGCAATATGCAAATCAGTCTTGGTCCTGTTCTAAAGGGAACAGTCAAGCATGAACTGCTTGGTCAGATCCACTCTAAAATATCAAAGGCCAGTCCTATGTCTATTCCTCTACACTTCTGTATCTATAGTTAACCCTTCTTCCACAGGAATGCAGGCAAAATATTTTCACTGTCTGAGGGATATTTCACAGCCCCTATCTTGTGCTATATATTACCAGGGGCTATCAAAATAGATCCTTAGATCTTTCTGGTAACAGCATACATACTTACTGTTATACACTATACATGCACATGCATTTGACATTCACAAAGGGATGTCTGCACAGGGTATCGCCATGACATGAGTGGAACTTTACTACTTAAGCGGGTTTATCAACATCACATATATCCTTGAACAGGTTAAAAAAAGGCATGTTCAGCCACCACTCACTAAACATGTGGTATCCTGCTACCACCATTCACTATATATGGTGAGAAACGCTGGAGGTAGTCTCGTATCTGACCATGGGTGGGCTTTTGGAACCGTCACGTGACCTTAGGGACAGGGTCCAGACTTTCATGTCGAGTTTGGGACTAGACTAGAAGTACACACACAGGAGTTTGTGTGCTCCATGGACAAAGTCCGGATAACAGATTCTTTTGGATCATTTAGGGCAGAGGTACATGTTCTTTGCATGGAGATGGACACACACACAAAGTACGTGGTTATGTGGTAGCAATGTTGTTATTAGTTGCTGGGTCCAGGTTCTGGAAATAAATACTGGTGGCCAAAAATCAGAGCCGGCAAACAACAAATCCCTAGAACTGATAACATGAGATGAAAATGATGTTAGAGAGTTCATGGTGCTGATATACTGAAAAGGAATGGTCTAGACCTTTAGGATCCCGAGATAATTACAACTAATATTAGTGGTGCAGAATTGGGTGAGGCTATAGAGTGCCCCGGTTTGAACAAGGTGCAGCAGTCAGACCCTTTTACTGAAAAGAACTAAGTAGGGAATGGCACATGCTAATAGCATTGGTGGACAGGTCTGTTGTGTCAGCATATGTGACAAAAAATACGGTGAAATAGGATTTACACCACACTGCATTTAGTCCAATAAAAGGGGACAAAGAAATATTACATATATGATTTTTTGGTTGACATATGTCTTTAGTACTATTTGACAAATCTGCGTAAAACATTCCAATCAAATAGAGTAAGTGACTACATTTCAACATTTCAAGTCTTGTGTAGATTCTTCCAGAGGGCAAACTGGAGGTCATTACAAAACACGTTCCAATTTCAGTGCATCTTAAACTTTTGACTTCTTAGATCCTGGTATGCTCCACTGAATCATTATTGGAATCTAGGGACTCACAGTGAGGCACTGATAAAAGCCAAGGACCCTGCCTAAGCATTGTTTATGATGTGAACTGCAAAACAATAAACAAAAAATACAGACACACATATTCAACAAATTCACAAATGGTGAAATATTTATGGCCACATGCATCAAAGTCCGGTTTTGCGATTCCTAATTTGCGATTTTTAGGGAATCGCAAATAAGGAATCGCAAAACGGGATGCATGATTGAAAGTGCATAATATTTGCGATTCGGTAAAAATCGCAATTTTTACCGAATCACAAATATTATGCGAATTCCAATTTGCGATTTCGCATTTCCCATTTCCCATTGATTCCTATGGGCCAAAAGGCCCATAGGAATCAATGGGAATTGCAAATTCGCAAATTAGAATTCTCAAAATGTTGATGCATTCCATGGGTGCAGGGGGGTCCAAAGGACCCCCCCCTGCAACCCTGAAATGTATTTTAAAATGGATGTTTCACACACACATGTCCTAAGGACAAGTGTGTCTGTAACATGACAGTGTTTAACCCCTTCCATGCTAATGACAAGGTCAGCTCGTCATGGGTGTTACCTGCGCTGTGCTTATGACGAGCTGACCTTGTCATGAACAATGGGAAAAAATGAGTTCCAGCACAGGAGGGGAAAACCCCCTAGCAGCCAAGGTGTTAAAATGCTAATTTGAGCATTTTAAACCTTTTTCGCAAATTACCACGAGGTTCACCCTCGGGGTAATTTGCCCCCCCAATTGCGAATTCGCAATTTTAAAAACAATCATGCATTGCTTTTAAGGAATTGCAAATTTGCGATTCATTAGAAGCAAGTGCATTTTTGGAAATCGCTAAAAATAGCGATTTTTCCAAAAATGATTGATGCATACTAAAAAGGTATTTAGGAATCGCAAACGGCCGATTTTACCGGCACCATTTGCGATTCCTAAATACCTTGATGAATGTGGCCGTTAATTTCATTCACGAGCAATTATAAAAACAAATCAAAACTGTAATTTTAATGTGAAGGATGGAATATGTCTAAATTCAATTGAGGACGCTCATCGTCCACATTACAGTCTATCTGATGCACTTGCACTGCTCCAACAAATCAATCTGAGGATAATAACTTACTTTCCTCCCTCCAATTTTAAAATCCTTCACATTCATAGAACGTTTTAAAATTTCCAATTCTACATTTTGCTTCCTCTTTTATAAACACTTTATCAATATGCTAATATGATTGACTTTTCTAAGCAGTTGCGGAACCCCTGAGTATGTGTCATGGACCTCCGCAGATGCAAAAAAAACAGTTGATGGACAGAATACAGAGCAATGTCAGACATTCATCCCAGTACCGAGATCTGGGCCTAAATCCATCGTTCTTTTTGCTAACCATGCAATTTCCGTTTGAACCCAGCCATATGTAAATCAGTTTTGACCCTGTGCCTCTTGGGAACAGTCCAGCCCAAACTGCCAAGCCAAGTCCTCCCTGGCCTCGGAACAAGCATCCTAGGACCGGTTTCGGGGTTTCAGCTCTCATCAACCAGGATAGCTTGACTCCTGTGCCATGGAGTGCACAGGAGCCTCATCTCAGATAGCTTGACTCCAGTCCCATGGAGAGCACAAGACCAACGTCTCCGCCTACCCGTCCCACTAGTGGTGAAAAATGCAAAGAGAATAGTTGATGGACAGAATGCAGATCAATGTCATACATTCACCCTAGTACAGAGATACAGGCCTAAATCCATTGTGTTTTTGCTCACCATGCCATTCCAGTTTGGAACAAGCCATATGGAAATCAGTCTTGACCCTGCGCCCAATGGGAACAGTCTAGCCCGAACTGCCTGGCCGGTCATCCCTGGACTGGAAACAAGCATCCTAGGACCGGTTTCTGGGTTTCACCTCTCATCAGCCATGTCTTGACTACAGTGGCATGGAGAGCACGGGACCCACATCTGGGCTACCTGTCCCACTTGGGGTGACAAATGCAAAAAGAACAGTTGATAGACAGAATGCAGAACAGGGGTAACTGGACCAGAGTTTGACCATTGTTCTAAAAGCTAATTCCCAGAACATGTATGAATTTGCAGGCATGAGTGTTCACTTTGCGATTTTCCAGCAGTAAACCGACTGGTGTTCTTTGGGGTGAGACACTGAGGCAGTCTGAGGTCTCTCTCACCCTATTAGTCCCTTCAGCTCCTCAATCACCTCCACCACCCATGTGAAGAATTTAGAGGCCTCCTTGGGGAACAGGACGGAGTAATGAGAATCAGTCCCCTGAGTATCCAGCAGTGGTATGGAGAAGATGTACCTGGCTACATAGGCCAGCTTGCTGTTTAAGTAATCTGCTGTTTGCCTGTTCTGTCCTGCTGCCCTGTAGTTCCAATGTCCACCTCCTGTCCTTTGTTCTTGTCCATCCTGCTGGTGGCCTCCTCTGCTACCCGCAGAAATGGCTACCCGGTGGGAAATCGAGCAGTGAGTAAGTAAGTAAGTAATATATTTTATTTGAACATAATTAATTAAAATCTTTACAAAAATATAAAATACCAGTAGTGACATTAAAAACCAATCTGTAGTTAGGATTAAAAAGAACACAGCATTGCTGTGATAAAATCAAAGTTGTCCTCAGGTGCTAGTGAAGAACTTCAAACGATATCAAGTCTTTTTCTTATTGAGTCAAAGAACTTCATGACCTGGCAGTTGAATTTTGTGTTGCTAGAGGTAAAGCATAGTATAACTGCCTGCCTACAGATCCGAACAGCGTGTGACTTAAAGGATGGAAGCAGGAGGTTGCGCCTCAAGTCCCTCAGTCTAGGGCATATACATATCATGTGGACAATATCCTCTATGCCAGACTTGCACAGGCGACATTGTTGCGAAACAGGTGGTCTCACCCAGGGGGCAGGTGTGGCAGTATCGGGATTACGCAAAGGCGTATTTTTAAAAACTTTTCTTTAACTTGTATTTTCATCCCGATGTTAAGGTATGCTTGTGGCTGTATTTTGCCATATCCACCCAGGTTTGTCCATCCGTGCGCTCTGTTTGCTAAGTCTTTCTTATCTTCAATCGCAGAAATATTGCGTGCTGATTTTTTGGCAGTTTTTTAAAGGACTGCTGGTCTGTAGACGTTTCCCAAATGTCAGACAAACCTAGGACTTCAATTGATTCAAAAAGATAAACTCTATGCAACAACATGCGGTGCCGTAGTAGCTCAACCCATATGTTGGCATTTAGGGAGTCGGCCTCTGCATTGCGGATTTTGCGCCAGCTTGCTATGTACGCACTCTGCCTTTCTAGAGTTTGTCTGATAATACCGAATTCCAAACGAATCTGGGCAGGGTAGACATATGTAGGAAGGTTGAAAATGGCCCTATAGGAGTTGGCTATGACTGTGTGCAGCATTACGGCATCCTTCCCATGAAGTGATTCCATCCCATACGTGAGCGTTGGTTGTAGTTTCGCACACAAGATTTCAAGGAATGGTTTTAGTGTGAGATCAGGGAGTTTTGCCTTTAGAGATTTTAGTGCCAGGTAAGTCATTGTGGCTTTCCCTTGGATGGAGTGAAGTTGAGGTCTAGAGTTGTTGTTTGAGTCCAAGAGGACACCCAGATATTTGTATGAGGCTACCCTATCAAGTTTTTCTCCATTCAGGTACCAGCAAGGATTCAGTTTTTTCCTGTAATTGACCGTCATGGACTTTGACTTATGAAGATGTATTTGGAGGGCGTTCTTTGCTGAAAAGGCATAGGTTGCGTTCATGAGGTGCTGGAGACCTACTTGAGAGCAGCTTATCAGCACTAGGTCGTCGGCATATAACAGATTTGAGAGGGTGATTTTCCCTAACTTGGGTGTATGATTGCGGCATTTGTCTAATTCTGCAGGCAGATCCGCTAGAAAGAGATTAAATAAGATGGGCACTAGTAGGCAAACCTGTTTTAATCCCTTTGTCGTCCAGATGGGCTTCGAGATGTGTGTGCCTGCCCCAAGCTTAATTTTAATTCAGCTATTGGAGTGGAGCAGTATTAGGACGTCTAAGACGCGCTTCAGAATGCCCCAATAGTAGAGTTTCTGCCAAAGTTTGTTGCGATCCACGTGATCGAAGGCGGCAGTGTAATCAATAAATGTAAGGAATAAGGGTGACTTGGCTGCTTTTGCTGCACTCAATCAAGAGGGACAGAGCCATGATGTTGGTTGTGGTCCCTTGGCCTTTGCAGAAACCCGTTTGATTGAGAGGAATGATGGCATTTTCGGAGGCCCATGGTGATAATTCCACCAGTTGAAGTCCTGCAAAGTATTTTGCTTCAACGTCCAGCAAAGCAATAAGACGGTAACTATTTGGATGGCTCTTGTTCCCGTGTTTATAAATAGGACTTATGACAGGCCCATGCCATGAGTCAGGAAGCGTCAAAGTGAAGTTTATGTTGGTGAATATTGGGGCCAGAGATGCACTCCAAAAGTCTGCATCTGATTTGTACAGCATAGATGGTATTCCGTTTGGCCCTTGCGCTCCATTGGGTCTCCCTTTTTTTTTTGCCGACTGATGTCTGCTGAGATAATTTTCATTCGGCCTTGCTCAACATCCTTTGCTGGTCTTTCTTCCTTTCTTGGATGGTCAGATTTCGTTAGCCTTATTCCTTCACACTCCCATGTTTCTTGTATGTTCGCGACCTTGTGATAATTGAGTTGTTCCTCATTTCCAGGCCTTAAAGGAGACATTGTTGCCATGGCACCTGTGGTGTCATCATCATTGAAGTGTGATAATAGGTATTTTGTCCATACTTCCTCTATTTGAGCAGTGACTTTTCTTGTACTTCCTTATAATTGCCTATTACCCTTGCATTTCAGTCAGTCATATTCACTTTATTTAGTTAATTAAAATCATAAAAGCATACTACGTAAATACAGTTTGAACACTAAAATGGCACATGCACCACCAAGATACAGTGAATGTACATCTTAATCATCAATAAACAAAAGAACAATTCAATTAATTAAAATTATTTAAGAATGATTAAAAGTGTTTAGATTCATAACTACCCTTCTCTTTTTCTGACCACTGCAGTCAAAAAGGTAGCTATCCTAAACATTTCCCACACATTAGTCAACATTTGTAAGTATATCAAAGCAGGTCTGACCAGTAAAAATCCTTCACCCCTTAAAATAGGTAAAATGAACCATTTCCAGATGTGCAAAAAGTGCTCACAGAATAAAACATAGTGCAATGAGTCCTGAGTGGAAAAATTATCACATGTGCAAAACACCCAGGTCCTCGATCTTTTTCCATCCCTTTGGTTCAGCTAGAAGTAAATGCAATTGATTAAATCTAAACCTCACTAAAAGGAAACAGTGTTGCTGATTGGTTACTATCAAACAATGCACACAGGGCATGGGGCAAAAAACGACTGCACCTATCCCCTAAGTACGGTACAATAATTAGGTTGGGTGCCAAGGACCTGAGATGCAATACCTTTACACCTCCTATGGAACACTCCACAAAGCAACACTAAACAAGCAATGATCCGGCACTCCACTCAATATTACAGAGCAATTAATAAAAAGACAAATTGGCAGAAACAGAAGAAGCAGGTCGTAGTTTAACTTCTTTATTCACGATCCTTCTCTTTTTTTTAAAATGACACACAGTAGCCAACGCATTTTGTCCTTACAGATTTCTTCAGGGCCAGTTTGTTCTTGCTATGTCCTTTCCAAACTCTAAATAGGATAATTTTCGACCATTCGAAGCGTAGGATTTATCAATAGATTTCAATAGTTCTCTTGCAGGAAAGGATACATTAAAGAAAAGTTGAATACTATAAAGGTGGCTTCAGAGGTGACATCTATTCGTCATCATCTGCATCGTATTTATATATTCAACTTCTGTATCAAACACCATTTCGGTCCCCTTCTGACAGCATCCCGGCCATATTCCCCTTGCCGAAGCTGAAGCCACCTTTATAGTATACGACTTTTCTTTAATGTATCCTTTCCTGCAAGGGAACTATTTAAATCCATTGATAAATTCCATGCTTCGAACGGTCGAAAAATATCCTATTTAGAGTTTGGAAAGGACATAGCAAGAACGAACTGGCCCTGAAGAAGTCCATAAGGACAAAACTCGTTGGCTATTGCGTGTCATTTAAAAAAAAAGAGAAGAATCTTGAATAAAGAAGTTAAAGTACGACCTGCTTCTTCTGTTTCTGACAATTTGTCTTTTTATAAATTTCTCTGTAATATTGAGTGGAGTGCCGGATCAATGCTTGCTTAGTTTTCTGATTGGTTACTATGTTTAAATAGGGTTCAATTACACATGAAGTAGATAACAATTGGTGTGCCCTTACCGAAGGCTTTCTCAATTCCCTAGCCCCTCTTTCCATCTGTGATAGCTGCAAGTAAGTGTTTTTAGCCCAAAGCAAATATGCCTTTAAAAGTTTCTCTGGGGAGTTAAATGACTCTGGATGGCAAGCATTTTCACATAGCTCAGCCAGGCGATACTACTCGCTTGATCAAGTGTTAGGCAATCACGAATAATTTCACGATTTTTATCTAGCTCCGGGTTTATACAAATTCCTATCCATTTGAGTAGAGGTGCTATACCAATTAAGTCTGATATGAGACCTATACCGGTTTCTTGGTGGATTATATGAAAAGATGTTGACTGTGGCACAGATAGCAGATTTTGTAAGAATTTGTTTTCCATTATTTGGATATCACTGACTTCTCTGTACCCCCATAGTTCAGAGCCATAATTTGATATAGAGATGCATATGGCCCTATATATATTTAACATTGCGTGCATTAGCTTTGCCCCTTATCTACGTGCAAAGTCAAGGACAGCCAAGGTAGATCTGGCCATTGCATTTCTTTTTGCTTTCATTTGTCATTTGTGGTACCCACGTATCCCTTTCATCGAATAAAACCCCTAGATATGTGAATAATATCACCCGTGATATTACATTTCCTTCACAATAATGCATTTTAGATTTTAAGCCATGATCATTGTGTGAGATTTAGAAAAAAAGGCATCTAGGTCCAATGATTTCATAAAATCAGCGAAGGTAGTTAAAAGATTCTGTAGACCAATGGCTGTTCTAGCTAGAAGGGCAGCATCATCTGCATATAGAAGAGCCCGATCTAATCAGTCCCACACTTGTGGGATGTCCTTACTAACTCCCACAAAAACTGAATCAAGATTATTAATATATAAAATGAATAAAAGTGGGGCTAATATGCATCCCTGTCTGACTCCTTTTATAATTCAGATGTCTTGCGTAAGGTTGCCTTTTTGATCAAATCTCACTGTGGTTGTTAGATCCCGATATAAATCAGCCCAAAAACGTACAATATTCATAACAATTGCCATAATTTGGATCTATTTACCCTTGCATTTAAATTCCACTTGTCTGCATATAAATTGTTAGCAGCCTTCTTGAGGAACTAGATTATGTGGTGCCTTGCTCTTGACTATTTCTATTACTAACCCTGTGTGCTGTTTTCCCTTATTTAGTCTTGGCTAGACAGCACATGCGTTGTCTTGAAGAGACGTGTTTTGTTCCATCTGTGGGCTTACAGGTTGCCCATCTTCTACCACTGGTAAACTTCAGTGTCGCTCTAATTTTCTTTGATGCCATTTGTCATGGCCTGTGGGCGTCATGCCTTGTTTGGCCCCCACGTAGCTAATGGACGAAGTACATGTCTCCTTAAACTGCTCCCTGTTTGCAGAGCTATTTTTTTGTTTGTTTTGAAGCAGTCCATAGGAGTACTTAAGTTTTCACTCCATCTCTCTTGAACACTTATACATATACCACTAAATGAGAGCGATGTACATAAGGAAATGCATTTCGTAAGAAGTTGATAAAACACAACCAGCACTTGCTTTTTGTTATTTGCAAGAGCCAATGGTATTGGAGCGCTCGATCCATCGTCCATCTTGCCATAGTGCTAACACCAGCCTATGATATTAGAGCGCTTTCAGTGCTCACCAGTTACATTGCACAATGACACATGCAGGGTAGAGCTTAAGTGATTCGGCCAGAATTATACATTGTTCAGCCGACCCCGATATTCAAACCTGTTTCCCCACTTCCAATGTCAGCAGCTCTTGTTGTTATGCCACATCTTCATTTCACTTCAAAGCTCCTCAACTGTTTCTTACTATCACTAACACATTTGTTTAGACCACGTCAACATGGCACAAACAATGGCAAAGCCAATAGATCTCTGCAATGCCTGAGCTATTGGCCATGTCAATGTCTTTTAGCCTTGTAGTCTAGCAGCACATCTGCTGTTCAGCCTGGCTGAAAGTCACTGAACAAAGTGCTATTATGCGGCCAGTGCAGGGCACTTCATAGCAATTTTATCTTACAGGAGGGGCAGGACAATAAACTAAATGGGGTGAAAAGCCTCAGCTTTGGCTCAACAACTTGTGTTTCTGGGCTGTCAGTAACTTACAGCCATGCTGAACAGCAGATGCGGTGTGAGACAAAATGGCTAAAATACATTCACATTGACAAGGCTAATAGCTCGAGCATTGCCGATACCTATTGGATTTGCCACTGCTTATTCTGTTATGTTCGTTATATACTACAGTTGCCATCAATGCTCTCCTATTTTATATTGATTTAAACTGATTTCAAACTTGCTCTTGACAGTCATAGAATAGACTGGCAAACACAAAGGTGTGGTATAGTGAAGTATGACTGGGTGAGGTCAGCAAGAGAAGCTAATAGGAATTAATTGACACTATTTTCCTCATACACACCTTAGTCATCCACCATCAGTATGACTTTAATCACTTCAAGCACTAAGAGTAAAACAAGTGTGAAGCCTGAGTGCTTGGCATAGCACCTAGCACCCAGAGTCTACAATGCAGGGTACAGACAGCTAAGACACATCGTCAGTGCCACCATTGGGCACTACTGAGCATTGCAGACTCAAAGGACCCATGGGACCCACAGGGCACAGCAAGCATAGTCAAATTATAGAGAGATCTTCAACACTTCTCTGCTATTGTGATACAAGTTAAGTTGTATGGTGTTATGGGGGATGAAAAGTCTATAGCTCAGAAACATTCACAGTACAAGACGATCTATCAGACAGTAGTAGAGTGGTTGAAAGGTTGAAAAGTTTGTCTCACTAGCAAATACGAGTACCTACTAAGAATCACCTGCCAAAATAAATAGAGATTTCTCACAGGCTGAACTACAACAACCGTCTGAGGTAACTGAAGAATGACAGTGGGAGGCAGCAGTCTCTAAATGCCCCCATTTGATCAAGGAGATACCAGTGTATGCAATACCTAAATCGTTGGGCTTCATAGCTGACATATAGGCCAGAACATTTTACGTGGGCAGTGTTCCATTACTACATTCTGAAGACCATAAGATAAATGCAAATTCAGGCTCAGTAAGCAAAGGTTTAATTACACCTAGGTGGTCATAGTATTCTCTCCTTTTCCTATGAAGATGCTGTCAATATACTACTCACTGGTGTGACTCACCAAGAGGCATGGGGAAAGCAGGGAAAACACCACGGATGTATTGTAAAACATAGTGGCTCCAATAGAAAGAAGAAAATAACAACAAAAATGTTAAAAGACCATGTCATTATTCACTGTGTTCAGAACTGTCTATCATAGGATCATCACGACCTCCAAAGAGTGATTAACATTGAAACCTGCCAATAGGCAAACTCACTCATGCTGGTAATTAGAGAGGTGGAATCACAAGCTACTTTATTATGCTAGTTCTGTGCTTCTGGGATGCACCCCAACTACTTTTCAGTAATTGCCTCATCAAACTCAGAAATGCTCTAAGGACAGTCACATGATTAGCAAAGTCAAATGTAATATGTTCTGGTACTCCTAAGTAAAGAAATAGAAAGAGTATACACATTTACTGACCTGGGCATAGGCTTTGTTGCCTCAAACTCCTGGAAACCACACTTAAAGAAGTCCTGAAGGACAATGTTAATAATTCTTAGGGTTTAGAAACAGGTTTAGTTTAAGGGTAGTAATGGTGTATAGGAGTTACAAAGGGCTTCTAGAGTTCTGATAGGGATTGGGTTTAGGTATAGTAAATGATTTTTAGGGGTCTGGGATGGGTTGGAATCAGTTATAGTAAGGATTTTATGGGTTAAGAAATGAGTTGGGTATAGGTTAGAAAGGTGTTTTTGGAGTCAGGAAGAGTGGGTTTAGGGGAAGTAAGTTGTTTCATCTGTGAGGGCTGGGTTGGGTTAGAAAGGACAGTTGGGGGTAAGCACCCAGAAGGATTTTTTTTATAGGTCTCAGTGATGGTTAGTCTGTAAGGGTTTTATATGATTTTTAACCCCTTCTCTGCTCATGACGCGTCATGCAGGACACTGGTCGTGTGCTCATGACGAGCTGAGCTCGTCATGAACCATGGAAATCTAAAGAGTTCAGCACCAAGCGGGAATTGCTGTAGCATTGTTTGTTTTTGCTTCTCCCTCTGATAGGTTGAGTCAAATTGAAATCATGGACCTCTTCTCTGGCCCAGGTTGTTTAGATGACCAATCCATGTTTCTTCTAAAAAAAATGTAATAATGTGATTGAATTATTGCAGTGTACATGTTATATGCCTCTCATGTGTTATCATTTTGCCGTTGTAATTGCTTCATGTGGTGGAATGAAGTAATTTGTTTGCCAATTATGTCAATTTTGCGGATGTGATTGAAATTTCTCCTGAGCCTACAGTAGAGACATGTTAATATTTTCCAGTGTTGAAGAGTACCAAATATTGCTATATTTTTCTGAGGGTTGTTGTAATACAGTAGACATTGCTCACGGTTTCTTTTAGTTCCTCAGGGATTTCTATGCCTTTGGTGTTGAGGGAAAGACCCTTACTTAACCTTATTTGCCTGACTTTTTCTGTTAAAGATTCTCTTTAAATTTGATGTGGCAGGCATTAGTCTGGCAAAATGAATAACGAAGGTCTGTGAGACTTCATCAAGACTGCACGAGAGGAGGTACGTATGTTCATGGCTAAAACGATCAGTTTTAAGAAAACTGTTTGTACAAAGATTAAACATGCACAGGTACATAATAATGGTAGATTTGTTTCTAGTTGATAACCACATAGTTGGTCGCTTGTGTTTAAATCTATATTCAAACCACAATAGGACTTGTTCTTTTCATGGAAAAACTCAAAGCAAAGCATAATAAATTTGAATTTATTTTTGCTCAGGATGTCTGTTTGTTATATGTTTTCTTACCCAAAGCAAATATAATAGAGTAAGAATTTATCATTCAAGAGGGGTGTGAGCATTTTCTAAATAGCATTTGTCTTCCATCAAAGAAATAATTATTGACATCTTATTTCCTCTCTTTTTAAAAAGATTGTGGAGTGATCTTTATTCCCACATGTCGATTAGTTGCAGTATTTTTAGTGAAGTTACCAAGTGGTCATGCCATGGATTTTTGATAGTTAGGTTCCCACTCATCATTTCATGCCAAATTTGGTGGATCAACCTATGTTTGCCAAATCACTTTATTCTGCGCATGAGTTTGCTGTAGCGTTGACGGGGCCCTTAACAAATCAACCAGCGAGGATGCTTGTGATAATCTGAAAATTGTAATCATTTCTATTCTCTTGGTTCTCTGATGGACCTGCTGTGTGCTGAGAGGGGTTGGATTTAAAAGGGTATCAACAGTTATCCAATGAGGATCAGGAACTGGGCAACTGAACTACGTACTAGACTCATGTAATTTACTCTTAATACAACATTACCTAGAAATAAGATTAATACTGCAGACTCAAAACTCCAGAAGAAAAATCCATACACTCTAACAATTCAGATAAAGCAATTCCGAATAACAATATAATTATTTAATGTCCTGGAACCTTCCTAATCGGATCACCTTTAGGATTTAGTAACATTTTTATTGAAAATGCTCTGTCACCTTTGTAAATGTAAATGTATTGGCATTTATATAGCGCACTACTTACCCGTAGGGTCCCAAGGCGCTTCGACCGCTGCGAAACCCTTCCTGGCTTCCCTGAGAGATGGTCCCTTAATGGGTATCTCCAGGGTGAGACCAGGCATCCCCGGCGGTCTGGTGGGGCCGTTAGTGAAGATGAGGCAAGCTAATGCCCAGAGTTGCCGAGTGTGATCGCCGATCAGAGTGGGCACCGAGGCGAGAGAATTATCGAGCCCGCTGACCCTGGTCCATGACCCTGCCGCGTCGGGAATCGAACCCTGGTCCCGGGCCGTCCTCTGCTCTTGGGTCTGCCGCCTCTAACCAGTGAGCCACACTACTTCACTTTCACACTACTTCCTTTAGTGGATACATCATGATAATTGAGTACAATTTAGTTCATATCTTTAGTTTATCAAATCCTTTAGCAGAATGAGTCCAGCACATAGAAAATAAGACATTAAATAAAAAAGGATCAATACCCAAAGCTCACAGATTCAGGAAAGGTCATGAAATGCCAGTTCTAGTGGTCCCAGAAGAGAGGGACCACCGAGCACATGAAGCCTATGAGCTAATTTGGAAAGGAAAGCGAGTTCAGTCCGCACTGTAAAGTTCTGCAAATCTCATCAGTCAGTTCACAATTTGCCTGCATGCATAACAGCATCTATTCGTCACCACTATCAGTTGCTCGAGAGTCTCTCTCCAAAAAGTAATTCACCCAAAACTTTCTTATCAGACAATAATCTAATCTTAGCATTTCGGAGGATGACACCTCCTGGTGTCACCTCATCTGATCAAACTATTCAGTCCATTGGTAAGTTTGTATTGGACTATGGATGAGCAGACATAAAAAAAAAAAAATCCGGTAGAAATAGGTGGAACCATTACGCAGTCCTTAAGTCATCTTGCCTATGGAACATTAAACAATGTGTTGTAACTTCACCTGCTGGACCCTCCCGCATCCACCCCTCTCCCTCCCCTCTCCTTGGTATGGTCCGCACTGCTCCTTAGAGTGCGAGTTAGAATGTTCGTGGTGAAAGATTAGCCGCCAAGCTGGAGGCACCTGTTTAAATATATCTAATAAAAATACACATAGAACCTACTTGGAGTGGTGACTCTTTACTACATTCTTGGCGACGAGGACGTGGAGCTGAGCCAGGGTCAGTTAGGTGTATTCCCCCTGGATGAATTGGATGCTTGTGCGGAGAACTGAAGTGAAAAATGAGGCTCGCCCAGTTGATGAATGAAGATCAAAGATCTATGGTCAGGAATCGAAGCTGAGCCAGTGTCAGTGTGGGTCTTAGAAAAGAAATCTGGAAGCTGCAATTTGGAATTCACACAGTCTACAACCCGATGCGTTGCCGTTAAGGAACGTGAGGCTAAGAGTGAAGCGGTTGAGAGTAATGGACGCACGACTAACGGAGGCACTGTTCTGTTCCTGGCATCGATGAGGTGAATTCCCGAACAGCGCTGTGTCCCCTCCGTGTTTCTAAAGGATTGCTGTGCAGGCCGTGAGAAGCAGGGAACATTCTTCAGGGAGAAGACATTGCAGATCTTGCTCCGAGGAACTGCTGAGTCGACGACAGGAAGTTCCTGTTACTTAATCCAGGAAAAAGAAGGAGGACTTCGCAGCCTACTTCCCTTTCTGGTGGTCTGAGGGAGAAAAGGAAGAAAGGAGAAAGTTAACTCTGTTTCCCTCTGGTGCCTCCGTGAAACGGTCACGGAGTGGGGAAGCAAGACTCAAGACAGTAACAGAGGGATTCATTCAAGTACATGAGGTGAGCTTAAGAATCTGCGTGTGAATAGAGGAGCTAAATAGATACTTATCCGAGGCAGAGCGCTTGGTGTTCGTGACTTGAGTGAATGACAGCACGGGGAAGCAGAGATCTCCTACTCTCAGTATTATCCGAGGCGAGTGAATTATAACCTTAGAGAATTCTGAAGTTTTCATGTATTATTGGGAGGAAGATCATCCGAAGGGGACCCAAGCTGAATTACGCTGAAGCGTAGGGAGCCTGTAAAACACGGTGAGGAGCGTTAAGTGGAACACAGTGTATTAGTAAACTTAAGAGACTGAACGGTGGCAGAGCGTAACAGCTGTGTGAAGAGATAAATGAGGAACAAAGAGTGTGGAGAACCTTTGTTTCCGTGTTTGAAATCAAACTGAGGCAGCACCTAGAGTTGTATGGAGTATCTGTGAAGATCAGGGAAGGCAGTCGATCCCTGTTGCAACGCGCGAAAAGGAACTGAGGCAGCGCTTTGAAACAGCGTGCAGCAGCTGTGTGAGGAGATAAATGAGGAACAAAGAGTGCAGCGAACCTTTGTTCCCGTGTTTGAAATTAAACTGAGGCAGTGCCCTGAGTTGTATGGAGTATCTGTGAAGATCAGGGAAGGCAGTCGATCCCTGTTGCAACGCGCGAAAAGGAACTGAGGCAGCGCTTTGAAACAGCGTGCAGCAGCTGTGTGAGGAGATAAATGAGGAACAAAGAGTGCAGCGAACCTTTGTTTCCGTGTTTGAAATTAAACTGAGGCAGCACCGTGAGCTGTATGAAGTATCTGTGAAGATCAGGGAAGGCAGTCGATCCCTGTGGCAACGCGCGAAAAGGAACTGAGGCAGCGCTTTGAAACAGCGTACAGTAGCTGTGTGAGGAGATAAATGAGGAACAAAGAGTGTAGCGAACCTTTGTTTCCGAGATTGAAATTAAACTGAGGCAGCACCGTGAGCTGTATGAGGTAACGGTGAGGGTCAGGGAAGGCAGTCAATCCCTGTGCGATAAGGAACTGAGGCAGCGCTTTGAAACAGCGTGCAGCAGCTGCGTGAGGAGATATATGAGGAACAAAGTCTGTAGTGAACCTTGGTTTCCGTGTTTGAAATTAAACTGAGGCAGCACCGTGAGCGGTATGAAGTATCTGTGAAGATCAGGGAAGGCAGTTAACCCAAGGTGCCACTCATGAAACGGAGCTGAGGCAGCGCTTTTAAGCTGGGTGAGGAGATTTCAGAGGAACAAACGGAGTGTGGCAGACCTCTTGTCCTGTGCCGGAAACTGAACTGAGGCAGCGTGGTGAAGCTGCGTGAGGAAATCTCTGAGGGGCAAGGTGCGCAGTGAACTCTAAGGGTGGTGTCTGACTCAGATTTGAGGCAGAGCATCTCATGTGAGATACAATATCTTTTGAGGATCTTTAACTTGTGGTGGACAAGGATCAGTAAGCTACAGGAGTCGTGAGCAAAGCATTTTAAGGGATCTCAGTGTAGTGCAAGTAACTAGACCTTACTACTGGAGCCCCGAAAGAGAAGTACGAAACATAAGGAGAATATTAGAAGAAAAGCATAGAGAAGTCATCAGAAGAGGCACAATGGGAAAATTATCGCATCCTAAGCTATTAATGAAGGAAAAAAAAAAGGATTGGTACCGCGGATATGGAGGAGAGGAAAATGGGATAAAAAAAAACGCATAGCATTCGTCATAACCATTTCTGAGGAGAAGGAGGAACCCGTGGAAAAAGAGAAAGTGGAAGAAGAATGGACAAACAGTTGGGAAGGTGGAGAATGGATAGCGAATATTAACAGTGAAGGGAGAGACTGTAAGGGCGCAGAAAGAAAAGGCCGGCAAAAAGGACTTGAATGATGTAAATGTACAAAATAAGCGAGAAAGAAGTGCCAAAGTACAAAGGAGAAAAATATGCCGAGAGAGGGGAGATATCGAAGTGGTGAGGAACAAAAGCGAAGCAAAACTGATGCTTCCCTTCAATAGAGGTGGAGAATTTAAGGGATCTATCGCAGATACAGAGTCGCAAAGTACAGTAATGGGCAAATACAGGTGGAAGAGTGATTTGTCTTTAACTATAGGAAATGAAGTGGAAGCAGCAGACGCAGGTGAAAACTTGATATTGAGAGGAAAAGAAGAGACAGAGTGGTATTACATAAAGAGAAGTATGAAAGTTAAGGTGAATAATGCAGAAGAGGTGGTTGCAGTACCGGAAGGGATGGAACGAGGGAAATTAAGTAGAATTAAAAATCCCAAAGGTTCTGAGTCCAAGATAAGGTTGGCTGTAAATAACAGTAACCCATTTACCAGGTTGGAGAATTTGAAGGTAAACACGTATCCATCCTTAGACATTGAAGTAAGAAGAAGAAAAGTCTGGAGGAACAAAAAGAAAAGAGAAACAGCTATGGTCAAGCGCAAAATAAAGCAGAATATGTCTGAGGAAAAGGATGTTGGAAACAAGATGAGGAAAATCTTTGTGAGAATGATCAGGGAACATGATATTCTGGAAGTAAAAGAGGTGGTTAAGGAGGAAACGTACGGGGTAACACATTCCACGAGAGTAGTGGACGAACTTTCCAAACCAATCTGCCTCAGGATTAAGAAAGCATGGAGCTTTGCTGATAGGGTTGAATACAAACTCAGACTTTATAAGGTATCTGACCTTCACACGAACCTGGGAAAAGGAAATCGTCAAGGAGGGTGTGAGAATTCACTCAAAAACGTACCAAGCCAGTACCCTAAAGGTCCGGTTGGAAGAGTCTGGTGGCTCCCAGAAGGCTGGGAAGAAGTTGTGTTAGGGTTTACAAGGGACAAGGCCCGATTCACAAGGTTGATCCTGGGGGCGAAGTTGGAGGGAGGTCTAGTCCCCGAAGAAGCTTGTACAGGTGGAAGTACGGGAAGCACAGGCACGGCGTGCCACAAGAGAAATTATGTGGGACACAACGCCAAGGAGACCAATGAGAAGGAAACCGGTCACAGGGGCAGGGTCAGAAGCAGTGAAATATGGTCCAGGAAACTTCCGAGGAAAAAAAAATAAATAAATATATAAATGAATAAATTGTTCATAGGGATCGATGCTTGCCAGCAGGGTGAGGAGGTACGTGGAACTGAGGATTTGAGCATGTCAGCAGAGTACCTTTTGGCCGAGCGGTTCCTGAGGACTTGAATACAGAGTACCATTAGGCATCAGTTCCCTTCCTAACCCTCAACTTAAACCAAACATGGATGTGACCAAAGCCAAAGGGAACAGAAGGGAGGGCAAAGCTTTTTGCTCTCAGTTCGTTCAAAAGCATCTTAGTGTACAGAACAGTCACCCATTCCGTGGAAGGGATAAAGCGTGGCTAGGGACCACGCGGAACTATCAACCCTATCTCTCAGCAACTCCGCCGCCGGAAGCAGTGGTGGTCTTCACCACGATGACGGAGTTAGCCAAATGCAGAAGAGAATCGGGAGGATGTTACCTTTTCCCGGGACAACTGGGTCACTAAAATAACTAACTTTTGAAGTGCAAGTATCACCTATCTTACTAGACAGGCGCCTAGTTGGATCTTTTCCCCTTCTTTCAGGGAAAGGTGTAAGGAGTCACCTGTCTCCTGTTTTGGGGTTCAGGTCTCAGCGTCAAAGTTATTCTTCATTTGCAAGTTTAAGGGGGTCGCCTTACCCTGACTCCCTCTTTCATCTTTCAGTCCTTCCAGCTCTGGTCTCTGGCTTAGTCCTTCCCTCCCCCTTGTTCTCTTTTCTTTTCTCTTCTTGTCTTTCCTTTCGGTCTTTTCCTCCGATCTCTCTATCTTTCTCTTCCCCAGCCCGGGGCCCTGGGATCTATTTCCCTTTGTTCTCTTTAGGGGGGGAAGGTGTGTTGTAACTTCACCTGCTGGACCCTCCCGCATCCACCCCTCTCCCTCCCCTCTCCTTGGTTTGGTCCGCACTGCTCATTAGAGTGCGAGTTAGAACGTTCGTGGTGAAAGATTAGCCGCCAAGCTGGAAGCACCTGTTTAAATATATCTAATAAAAATATACATAGAACCTACTTGGAGTGGTGACTCTTTACTACACAATGCCCCTTTAGCTAGAACCTTTAATAAAAGTTCAAAAAGCCAGTTTCCCAGGCAAGTGTCCTACAAATTGTAACATAATGTAACAAAATCATGAAGAAGTTTAAGTTCTTGTTTAACTTATGATTAAGGCTCCCAGTTTTCCGTTTAAACGGATTTTTACACATAAATACAGACGGGAAACTATTTTCCCTTTGTCTGTATTTATAAATAGAAATGGTAAAACACTGCTGAAACTGATTCCGAAACAGCCATGCTCCAGCCAAGGGTTGGTACGCCGCTCTGTCTGATGTAGATCTTTGGATGCACTCTGTCTGCCCGAACCCCCTGCTGACTTTTCCTAATGAGTTTTTTTCACCTAATCGTGGTCGTGTCTATGTGTCACAGTGTGTGTGCATAACAGCTCCCCCCCCCCCCCCCCCCAGCCTCTTCAAAGACAATATAAGTGAAACGGAGGGTACACATCTATGTTTTATTGTTTAAATAGCATGGCGCTAGGAAGGGGGAAATGGTCTTTTGTTAGAGTCTTTTTTAGTCAACCGCACTTTAAGTGGAGAGGTGAGCGATCCTTCACGCCTGAATCACACTTCTCTGCGCCACCTTGAAACTGGTGTTAAAAGAGAAACTATAGCTGGATGGGGCTAGTGTAGATGCCCTCTACGGGCTGCATGCTAGGTTCCTCTGTTTCTTGATGTTTAAACTTCTCCCTTTTCAGAAGCATGAGCACAGATTCATTCTAAATGACAGGGTTTCAGAGTGCACTATTTCGAGAGTAAAGTTTTTAGCTGCTGGGGGTGGGAGGCAAAGCAGGGTGTGTAGAGGGAAGGCCACAAAATAATAAATAGCTGGACAGGACGGGGTGTGAGATTGGCATGTACCACTGGCGTGCAGTGGGTGGCGAACAATTACTGCTGGTTGCTTTTCTCGACAGGGAACGTATACATTTTCTCAAGAATTACAGACACCGGTGGTCTATTTTGTCTTTATGGATTTGAAACATTGCACATTGTAGCTACTACAGGACATCCTTCTGCAAGCGCACATTGGCTATTTAAATAATTGTGAAAAAATACCAGCTGCAGCCTCTTCTTTTGCTTGCTATAAAAATAAATGTGGATAAATACAGATAAAATTGACAAAAAATAAATATGGATAAATACACACAGAAATGTTAAAAAAAAAAAAATACCATAAAACCAGGAGCCCTACTTATGATGCACTTGAGAACATTTAGTATAGCCAAAGTTTATTCAAATAGAAATAGGGTACTGCCTCATGTTGAAAGTACCAGCATGTGAATGCTCTTTAAAATATAGATAAACATTTTTATTTCAAGCAATTATAATCAGCACATGTGTAAAGATTTTTTTTTTAAAGTTTCACAAAAGCATCTTTTACCAGAAGGGTGTAGCACCTAGGGCCAGATGTAGGTAAATCTAATTTACCGACTCATAAATACCGAATCATACCGAATTGGTATTTATGAATCGGTAAATTAGAAGGAGGGAGATGTAGGTAATTTTTTATTTTGAATTACCGAATCTGTAAGATTCGGTATTTACCGAGTCGGTAAATACCGAATCGGTATTCCCCATTGATTCCTATTGGCTTTGGAGCCCATAGGAATCAATGGGAAATACCGATTCGGTATTTACCGAATCGGTAAATAACGAATCCAGCAAGGGTGCAAGGGGTGTCACTTTGACACCCTCTAGCACCCCAAGTGCAGGCTTGTGTGCCATGTGGCACACATACATGTCCTAAGGGAATGTCTGTGTGTCACATGGCACAGTTGTGCATGCACAGATATGCATGCACACCTGAATTCGGTATTTTACCACCCAATAGGATTGGGTGGTAAAATACCGACTCTTAAGGGCCTGTGGCACTCTGTTGAGTGCCACCTACATCTTGATTTACCGAATTCGGTAAAATTACCGATTTGGTATTTTACAGAATCGATAAATTTACCGATTCGGTAAATTTACCGATTCTGTAAAATAATGGCCCCTACATCTCAATCACCAATTACCGGTCGGTAACGGCCGAATTCGGCTGTTACCGACCGGTAATTGGCGACCTACATTTGGCCCCTAGTTTCTTTTTGTCATTTCGGTACAACACAGAAGCATTTTTGTAAAAAAAATATACTATCAAAATCAGGATTAATCATACTATTTCATGAATCTCATTTGTTTTTCTATTATGTGAATGTACTTTGGAACTGATTGGAGGTAAACCCAATAGTGTCAGTGTTCACCATGCGGGTTTTCTAACACACGTTAAATAGATAAAATGGTGGGGCATATTAGCAAGGTCCTGCGATAATTATCGCTCAGCCCTTTTAGCGCGTGGATAATTATCGCAGGCTAAGCTGGATTCCATCGTGGAGATAGCGTGCTATCAGCAACGCTTACCTCCCAAGCGATAGGAATCCATGCCTTAGCTGGAAAACAGTGTGATTATCACTGGAAATCCAGTGATAATCACACTGCAACCAGCGAAACCTTGCTGATAGGGCAGGGTGATCTTAGCCATGCAATCCACCTCCCATTGGATTACATGGCTAAGTCTGAAAATTAGCAGATGTAAAAAAGCAGGGTTAACAATGGTTAGCACTGCTTTTTTTGTCTCTAACAGGGTTAGCGTGAAGCTTGATAATAGGAGAAATGTCGCTTAGCGACATTACTTCTATTATTTTGCTCTGGAACGCCCACTTTGCATCTCATTAGAGATGTAAAGGGAAGAGTACTGGAAAAGGGTGCTAACATGCGATTTTGCATGTTAGCACTTTGTTGTTGATAGGGTATCTCAGCTTCTTTGGCTTTTAAAGCGGAGATAAAGCTCTTGATAATTTGCCCCGGTTTTTCTTTAATAAATAACAACCTATGTTACTTATAGATATTATAACACCCACACTACTCTCTTTCTGCGTGCTTTTATTATGCAATATTTAAAATTCATTGTTTTTGTCATCATTTCTATAACTTGTAGTTTTCACACTTTATTGTATTTTTCTCAAATGTGTCATATCCAATTTGTGTTCGTCTTTAAAATGTAAATGAATGTTCCCGCTCTATCAAGATTGAATAATGAAAAGTGTCTTTCAATATTTTACACAGGACAAACTCCAACCTATTTTTCGATTGTGAGGCATTTGGTGGGAGACAGAATACTTGTTTGTACACTTTACAAATAATTGTATTCAGCGATGAAGTGAGGTATTCTGAAAAGGCAGCCAAGCCATGAGATAATGCAAATTTTAATATGCTTTTAATTACCTTCGCTGTAAAGTTAAATGAAGTGCCCTACATTTTAGTTGAAATGAAGTGACCTTTAATTGAAATCCTTGCTCTTTGTTTTTCTAGCTGATTATCAGTGTCTTTATTTGATCTATTTATGGAACACAGGGTGCTCTATCTATCGATGAGTGTATGGAGGCCTGTGAGCCTCGTGTTTAGTGTGTCTCTCCCTACAATACAGGTACCAAGTCTGTCTTAAAAGCTATTTCCCCATTTGTAGAAGCACATAATTGGCTAGAGCAGTGTTATCTAGTGATAGTGTCCTCTTTTCGAGAAAGAAACAAAGAAGATTTGTTTTTGTTTAACGTATTTGTAAATACTTTGCTAATAAATATCTGAATGTTAACACATTATTAATAAATTACTTTAAATATTTTTGAAGACTCACAAGACGCATAGCTGTCATTAGTTAACTCCTTCGATGCTGATGACAGAACGGTTCCCTCATCAGCATTGGCTGATCTGTGCTGATGACGGAACCGTTCCGTCATGACTCCGCCCGCGCAAGGCGGAGTCAGCATGGGCGGGGAATTAACGCCGCACGGATGCGGTTAAATGGTCTTTGTCTTTGCTTTAATTGTTTTTCTTATGTACCTGTAGAAGTCTGTTGAAAAAAGAAAATTCTAATAAGATTGTATTTAAAATCTTTAGGGCCAGATGCATGACCATTCACTTTTGGGAGGCGCAAATTGTGTCGAATTGCGACTCGCAATTTGCGACTCGCAAAACTGAATGTACAACAGTGTTTCGATTCACAATGGGATCGCAAATTGCATGCTTAATTAATCTTCATAAGGCAAGTGCAATTTGCGACCCCATTGGGTATGGCTTGCACTCCCAGGGATGGTGGCCTGCTGGGGTCAGCAGAACACCATGCCTCTGACTGCTTTTTAAATAAAGCAATATTTTTTTTTAATGCAGCCCGTTTTCGTTAAAGGGAAATCGGATGCATTTTAAAAAGAAAAATGAGCCTGCTCTTAAAAAATGTTTGGGCAAACTCTCACAAAGGGAAAGGGGGCCCCTGGGAACCCCTTCACGTTTGCGAGTGGTGTATCCCCTACTTGAAGTAGGTGGTATACTGCAAGTGTTTTGTGGCAGCAAATGCGGTCGTATAACAATAGTACATTGTGTTGACACTCGATATTAGGAGGGGACGCTGTAGGAAATGGTCCAATATAAATTAATAAAGTTATTTTATTTGTCAGCATGGCATAACAGGTCCAAGTAGGACAAGTTCCAGATGCAACTGCACATCAGGAATAGAACTGTACATTAGCAAAGTTCTGTTTAGAATATGGAACTTTCATAGACAATACACATGTTGCATGACTTAAAGGAGCATGTATAAATAACATTAATATACATAACATGTAATGTAATTTAGAGAATGTAACACATCTCCATCATTAAAAAGAAACTAAAGGAAGAAAATAATTCAGACAAAATCCTGAAACAATGTATGCCTTCTTCTGATACGTATGTTATCTTTGAGTCTTGACGCAACTGAACCACATATTAATTAATTACTTAAATCACCATTCTGATTAACCACATTTTGAAAATGTTCAACATTTTGAACTGGACACTTAGATACTCTCCTGGAATTCCAAACTGTACAAACCTGGGTAATTACAGTGTTTTTTAATATTTTTTTATTTGTATAGGTCTACCATACCTTTATTTGTCAGCACGGCATAACAGGTCCAAGTAGGACAAGTTCCAGATGCAACTGCACATTAGAAATAGAACAGTACATTAGCAAAGTTCTGTTTAGAATATGGATCTATCATATATAATGCACAGGTTGCATGCCTTAAAGGAGCATATATAAATAACATTAATATACATAACATGTAATGTAATTTAGAGAATGTAACAGACGCCCCTTCCAAATTGCGTGAGTCGCAAACGCTATTTTGTCGAGTCAGTGACGCGCAAAACCGTATTTGTACATGCCAGGACCCTTTTCTGCAAACACAAGGAGATGATGGACGGAGCACTGAAACTTTTCAGACACTTACTCCCAGTTACAGATCTGGGTTGAATCCATCACCATTCTTCGGCTCACTTTGCCACCTCAGTTCAGACCCAGCTATATGCGAATCAGTCTTGACTCTGTGCCTCATGGGAACAGTCCAGCCCGAACTGCCAAACCAGGTCTTCCCTGAGCCGGAAACGAGCATCCTGTGACTGTTTTCTGAGTAACACCCTTCATCAGCCAGGTTAGCTTGAATCCAGCGGCAAAGTGAGCAAGGGACCCACGTCTGGGCATAACCTGCCAACTTAGGGCGAACAAAGTAGACACAAGGTCACAAATGGGCCGATCCCCTGTTTGCGCAAAAAACGGTCATACAATTGGCCCTTAGTCTGTTATAGTAGTCCCTGTAATTTAAACCATTCAGTTACTACAATTTAAATATATATTGTCAACTTATTAACTGTGAAAGACAATAAATAAGTAACATTGGGTCAGATGTAGGTAGCCAAATACCGGTCGGTTACGGCCGAAAATACTGAATTTCGGCCGTTACCGACCGGTATTTGGCTTTAGAAATGTAGGAACCCAAAAAAGGCAGAATCGGTAAATACGAGTCGGTAATTTACCGATTCGGAATTTACTGATTCGGTATTTAGTGAATCAGAATATACCGATTCGGAAATGACAGAATTCTTATTTACCGAATCGGTAAATAAGAAATGGTAAAACATGAGTTTTGAGATGTAGGAAACTTCTAAAATACTGAATTTCATGAAATTCGATATTTAAGAGTCGGTAATTAACATGGATTGAAAGCAGGTGGTAACCAGGTGCAGGCTATAAATAATGACCCAAAATCCAACAGTGTGACCAGAATGGGAGCATTCTACCTGATATCAAGGTGGCCACGGCTACAGGCAGCAGGAGAGAGCGTTTGGAGAAGGGAGGAGCAAGTCTACAGACAGAGGATAACGCTCTTTCAAATCACAGAGGCAGAAATATTACAAAGGTACAGGCTACACCCCCAAACCATCTTGGACTTGATCATGGACCTGCACCCACTCCTGGAGCACCCAACACCAAGGGTGCACGCCATCCCACCCCACGTGCAGGTGCTCTGTAGCCTACACCTGCTTGCATCTGGGAGTTACCAGGGGGTGATTGCTGCGGTAGGTGGGGTGTCCCAGAGTGTTCCTAGAGGCCATGATGCAGAGAATGCATGATTACATCAGGTTCCCTCGCACACATGCAGATCTGATAAAGAACATGACTGACGTCTATCAACTGGCACATTTTCCACACGTCATTGGCTGTATTGATGGCACCCACATCCCAATATGCCCACCTGCTGCCACATAGTACATTTACAGAAACAGGAAGTCAACCCACTCTATCAATGTGCAGGTAATCTGTGATGCCAACAACATCATCACAGACATTGTGGCCAAATTTCCGGGAAGCACCCACGACTCCTACATCTTTCAGAACAGTGGGATCTACACACGCCTGACAGCGGGGGAATTTGGAGAAGGATATCTGCTAGGTAAAACACTGTGACACACCCTGATAGATATTGCAGATGTATATGTTGTTGCGCATTTGAGTAATGGCTCCATCATTTTCAAACAGGTGACAGTGCATATGCCTTCCACTCGTTCATCCTGACACCCTACCTGAACCTATCCACGCCAAGCCAGAGACGATATAACGTGGTACACAAATCCACTAGGAACATTGTGGAGCGCACCCTTGGGCTGTTAAAAAGCAGGTTCCGCTGTCTCCACAAATGTGGAGGCGCACAGCAGTACTCACCACTCATCTGCTGTAAGATCATTGCAACATGCGCATTGTTGCACAACCTTGCTACAAAGAAGGGCACAGGGGTGGAATTGTGCGATTTTCAGGACCATGATGATGAACATGCACTGCCTGACCACAACAAAGCAGGAGTTGCGCCAGCAACAGAAGGCAGAAAGAGATGGGCAGGGATCACACGCAACTACTTTTGAGTGAGTGAAGAGACACAGACAGGTGGAGTATGTACCCAACTTAGTTTAATATTTGGCCCTACGCAGGTTCTCAAAGGCACAAATGTGCAACGCAAATGGTATCCATTGGTAATGTGAGCCCTGGCTCACATCCCCCTTAAAGGTCATGGAGTGTGGGCAGCATAAGTCATTTTCGGCCACACCTACAGGGCCAGATGAAATTGGCTGGCTGTCGTCACTAGGTGTGTGGACAGTTGGAGCACCATGGAGCCTGCTGCTCCTCCGTGTCGCAGCACCAGGGGGGCTTGTCATTCTGCTCCTACTGGTGCTTTCCTCACTCTCAGGTACATCCAGAGCAGCAGTATGTGCTGACTGAGCATTGAGCAGCACCTCTCCAGCACTTGTCACCCTTGCTAGGCCCCTGGACACCTCATTGCTGCTGTGTGTTAGTCCTTCTTGCATGTTGACCCATCGCCTGCAAAGAAGGGACGTTGCAGCGGCCAGGCGGTTAACAGCCTTGGTGTGTCGCTGTGCTTCCTGCCTGTCCTTCCTCCTTGTTGTTTTGTCCTGATCCAGTTTCGTGTACAATAGAAGCACGGATTGCGACATGTCCCACATCCCTGCAGCCATCTCCCTCATACCTGATGCCATCTCTTTGTTCTCATCCACCAGTGCACTGATGCCCTTTCCAATGTTTTCCATGTTTGCATTCAGGTGCCTCATCTGGCGTTGCACTGACTGGATGGCCCTCCCCTGCATTCTTTGTAACTTAACCATGCTGCCCTCCAGCCCATGGAAGACACTAGGACCCTCCACATGTTGTGCAGCACTGCTGTCTCTGGACCTGCGGCGTCTGGTACCTGTAAGGGCACCCAATGCACTGGACTGCTGTGTGGCAGTGCTTCCTTCCCCAGCCAAGGTTGGTGTCTCATCCCCCTCCATGTCACCTACTTATGTTTACATTTCCACTAGTGGGGCAACAACATGCCTCTTGCTCTTTTAAGCTGCAGGTGTTGTTTTCGGCAGTGACGCAGGCAGTTCAGGTGAGGACAGTAGCAGAGGGGATCCTGAACGCTCTGAGGATGCTTGCAGCTTTGGAGACATTTGAAGGCCTTTGGATGGTGGCAGTGTTGTTGGTGCTCCAGTGTCTTCTGTGTCATTCCCTGCACTTGTGCCTGCCTCCTGGCTGTCGTCCCTCTGTGGTGCACTGCCTTCCTTCTCCCTGGTATGCCTGCGAGACGTCTCGCATGTCGACATAAAAGCGTACATTAGCTATGTGCTCCTGCCTCACTGCTTATACAATTAAGTTTTCCTCAATGAAACACTATACATATTGCTTCAGCTTGATTATCACTGATATATGTTGCATAACTTGTTGTTTGGTGTGCTGTATGACATTGTAGGTCTTTCCATAACTACATCTCCCATAATCCATTGCTGCTGTATATTGCTACCTCTCCTGGAGTGGGGCTAATACTGCCACATAGGGAAAAGGGAAGGTGATGGGGTGGGGGTGATTGCTGTGCATGCTACTTACCTTTTCTGGTGGTAGCCCAGGCTGAGCTATCTGCATCTCCCAGTCTACAGACGCTCTCTGGTTCTATGGTGGACTCCACCAGCTCCTCCAACTCAGTCAGGGGAGGTGCATGGTTCCTGCCTCCTCCAGTTCGGTTTGCCTCTTTGTGGAGCTCTGCAATGTTCTTCTTAGTCAAGTTCCTGAGGTCGTACCACCTCTTTTTTCAGGTCATCTATGTCCCGTGGTGTCACTCCTACAGCATTCACCTTAGACTGTATTTCCAGCCAAATCTTTCTTTTGGCAGATTCAGCCTCAGTCAGGGACTGCTTTCCAAACAATGTATGGTGTTCTTTCACCACTTCCTCCATGAGGAACTGCAGCTCCATTGTGCTGAATTTTATTTTTCTCTTCCTCTCTGGGAGTTCCTTTTCACTGGTGTTTGCCATTTTTCAATTTCAAAAGCACAAATGTTTTCCTGTGGCTCAGGGACTCAGCTCTGCTCTCACAGCCTCTCCAGAAGATTCTAATTGCTTCCAGCTGCCTGGGTGTAGCCACTTCCTGGTTGGGAGGAGGGTGGTTGCGCCTGATTGGCAGATTCCTGAGTTTAAAAAAAAATTCCTAGCCGATTCGGTATTTAACGATTCGATATTTACCGAATCGGTAATTCCCATTCCGATTTGGTAAATACCGAATCATTAAATACCGAATGGCTGATACTGAATTTTACCGAATCAGTAACAATTTGCGAATTTTTACCTACATCCCATTTACCGATTCTAAAATACCGAATCGGTAAAATTCGTATTTAGAATCGGTAAAATAGGATTACCTACATCTGGCCCATTGTGCTGTTCGAGATAAAAATTATGTTGTTCTTTACTATTGTGGAAAGAAAGCTAACAATGTTTTTATAAGACAACCCTGGTAAAGCCATTGGAGTATGCCTCAAGGTTGAATTCCTTAATCCAATCTGAAAGTGGATCTATCTGTGGGGTGCTGGTTTCTGAAGTAGTTTTCTTCAAAGAGTCCTGTCTTCAGCTCCATATGAAGGTGAAGAAGGATGGGGAAGGTTCAATTGAGTTGAGGGATGTTGTTCAAGAAACTGAAGCCTATTGTTATTTTCTTTTTAAATGTTCTACTCAGTTGGTATCCTGGCTGTGGGTTTGCCAGGAGCCACTGGAGATGGAGCTTTACTCATCATGAAGTCTTACCATGTAGGAGCTTTGCAGTTGAGCAGGGATTCTGGCTGTAGCCCCTTCTGCCCTAAATATGCCCAAATGTGAGTCACCCTTTTTTGTGTCTGCTTGTAATCTTTCAAGGTGCACACTCACAGCAGTGGCATAAAAAATTTGAGGGGGCCCACTGCAAAGTACCTGAAAGGGACCCCCCTCGACCCAGTCAAAAGCTCTCAGGCAAGGGGCCCCCCACTCATGCACAGGGTCAGAGGGAGCACCCTGTAGCTCGGGTACCTCCAGCACCGCAGGGCCTGAGGGGGCTAATGTTACGCCACTGGCACAAAAACACACACACACACACAGACACACACAGACAAACACACATATAGCCCTACAATAACAAGTGAAAACAACAACAATTTTCCACATTGGCTCTTCTTGGCATATGTATTGAGCAAGGAATTATAGCAATAATCATTGTAAGGGAATACAAATAATAATACATTTTTTGGGGGTCATCAAATGTGACAACTTGTAAAGGTATGTTATCAGGTGGTATTATACAGTTCTGGCACCCCAAGCCCACAGCCTGCCGGGCAACGTTGCTCCTGATGTACCTTTCTGCTCCATTACGAGAGAAAGTGGGATCACCCACCCAGGTTCTCTCTGGAAGCGAGTGTCTTAATCTTTGGACCAGTAGAACGCACTATGTGGTTAGCTCAGATAAAATGTTATTAGTGGCTTCCAGGTTTGGATTCTTTTTGGTGACCCACTTAAGCAATCTAGTCTGCGTTTAGCTGATATTAACCATTCTGTGCAAGAGGGCGATATAAGTGAAACCCACTTAATATATATTTCCCTGCGTGCTATAATTATCAGGATAATTAAAAGTTGTTCTTGCCACTTCCTAGCCCTTTCCACAACATTGTTATCTTCTATAACCCCAAATAATATCAGTGGTAGGCTTACCTCAATTATTTTTTCCATAAGGGATGTCAAAACCTTACCCACATCCTGCCAGTAGACTTCTTGAATTGCTGGACATTGCCAAAACTTATCAACATTGTCCACGATCAGTGCTTAATTTAATCTCCTATTTTAAACAATTTCAAAAGAGACCAATGTACTTTATGTGAAATAAACAGATATATTTTTTTAATGGGGCGTATCTGACAAAGGACCAAAGGGTAGCCATAGAAACTTGCCACCGAGATGGTATATATGTTACTGGTAGAACTTCCTTCCATCTTTCTTCTGGCAGGGTGTTAGGGCGATCTTCTGCATGAATCAACATCCAGTACCAGGTTGAGATTTCGTTCTTTTGCTCGTAAGTGTCACAGATTTTTCTCACCCAATCCATGTAGCGATCTGCGTCTGGCTGTTCACGTGCCCAACTTGATAATTGCAAATACTTAAACATTGACAACATGTTGTTTGTTTCTTGAACAAGAAGTTCCCATGAGATTGCATTCTCTTCCTCCAACAAATCCACCCATTTTTCTATTCCGGCCTAGATGAGTGGGGAAGCCAGTGAATCCATTAAGCATAGCGGGGTTGCTGTCTACTTCCAAATTGGGGCCAGATGACAGTAATAGGATATTCCAAGGATCCTTCTAACCTGATTCCACAGCTTATTTGCCACAATCAGAACCTTAAGTTGCACCCTTCTAAACTATTTGGGAAGGCCAAATTTAAAAAGGAAGTGACTACTCTGTTCTGCCAGGTCGTTAGTGAGAACTCCAAAACAAGACCTTCCCAATTGAGAGTTATTCATTAGGTGCCACAGCCCGTTAAAGTTCCCTGCCACTTTAAGAATAATGTGGAACAACAAGATGTTCAACTTAAAAGACCCAGACGAAGTTTTGGATTTGATTCAAAAAATGAAACCTTAAGGCTAGGCTCGGGGGCACATTTAATCTGGGGAGGCGAGAGCAAAGGGCATGAAAGAAATGCCCAGGGTGGTTAAAGGGAGGATTCCTGGGGTGGGGGGGGGGGGGGGGGTGGTAAATATGATTACACTAATGTAAATACTTTACTCGGTGAGGAGTAATTGGAAAAAAACCAAAAAAACTAATGTCCTTATGTGTGGAAACTACGTTAAGGCTGAGGGGTTCAGAGAAAGCGTGTGCCACTCAAGATAGTTAACTCCCGAGCCTGAGGATGTTAAGCTGGAATGTAAATGCGTTGAGAATGCCGCCCAGAAGAAGGAGAATTTTACTTTTTCTAAAACCATCAAGCAATGATGTACTCATGTTACAAGAGACACATCTTCGCCAGGAGGAGTGAGAGGAAATCATTAAAAGACAGAGATTGATAAACTAGTTTGCATGCACAAATCGAAACTGCAATGTAAAGGGGATGGCAATTCTAATAAAAAATACAGCGCAGGCCAAATTTCCAGAGGTCACCTCAGACCCAAAGGGGGAGATGGCTGATAAAGAAAAACCAAAGGGGGTGATAGACGGAGCGTTGACAATACACACACTCACCCCCAGTCAACTGATCTGGGTTTAATCCATCACCGTTCTTTAGCTCACTCCACCACCCCAGTTCAGACATGGCCATATGCAAATCAGTCTGACCCTGTGCCTCATGGGAACAGTCCAGCCCAAACTGCCAAGCCATGTCTTCCCTGGACCGGAATCAAGCTTCCCATGACCGGTGTCTGGCATTCCAGCCATCTTCAGCCAGGCTTGCTTGAATCCAGTGGCAAAGTGAGCAAGGGACTCACGTCTGAGCATACCCTGGCAACTTAGGGCAAACAAAGAAAAACCAAAGGGGGTGATGGACGAAAAACCAAAGGGGGTGATGGACGGAGCGTTGACAATACAAACACTCACCCCCAGTCAACTGATCTGGGTTTAATCCATCACTGTTATTTAGCTCACTCTGCCACTCCAGTTCAGACATGGCCATATGCAAATCAGTCTGACCATGTGCCTCATGCGAACAGTCCAGCCCGAACTGCCAAGCCATGTCTTCCCTGGACCGGAATCAAGCTTCCCAGGACCGGTTTCTGGCATTCCAGCCGTCTTCAGCCAGGTTTGCTTGAATCCAGTGGCAAAGTGAGCAAGGGACTCACGGATGAGCATACCCTGCTAACTTAGAGCGAACAAAGAAAAACCAAAGGGGGTGATGGACGGAGCGTTGACAATACAAACACTCACCCCCAGTCAACTGATCTTGGTTTAATCCATCACCGTTCTTTAGCTCACTCCGCCACCCCAGTTCAGACATGGCCATATGCAAATCAGTCTGACCCTGTGCCTCATGGGAACAGTCCAGCCCGAACTGCCAAGCCATGTCTTCACTGGACCGGAATCAAGCATCCCAGGACCGGTTTCTGGCATTCCAGCCGTCTTCAGCCAGGCTTGCTTGAATCCAGTGGCAAAGTGAGCAAGGGACTCATGTCTGAGCATACCCTGCCAACTTAGGGCGAACAAAGAAAAACCAAAGGGGGTGATGAACGGAGCATTGACAATACAAACACTCACCCCCAGTCAACTGATCTGGGTTTAATCCATCACTGTTCTTTAGCTCACTCCGCCACCCCAGTTTAGACATGGCCATATGCAAATCAGTCTGACCCTGTGCCTCATGGGAACAGTCCAGCCCGAACTGCCAAGCCATGTCTTCCCTGGACCAGAATCAAGCTTCCCAGGACCGGTTTCTGGCATTCCAGCCGTCTTCAGCCAGGCTTGCTTGAATCCAGTGGCAAAATGAGCAAGGGACTCACGTCTGAGCATACCCTGCCAATATAGGGCGAACAAAGAAAAACCAAAGGGGGTGATGGATGGAGCGTTGACAATACAAACACTCACCCCCAGTCAACTGATCTGGGTTTAATCCATCACCGTTTTTCTTTGTTCACCATGAGATGGCTGATGGCCATCGTGAACATTAATACCATTAAATATTACCTGATTAAATATTACGGGCCCAATGTAGATAATCCTTCCCCGCTACAGGATCTATTCCAATTATTGCTAAATAATGAAAATACTTTCAGAATGGCTGGCAGCTTTAATACATTATTCAATCCTATTCTAGACAAATCCTCCTCCCGGCCAACAGTTAATACACAAAAAATGAGAGATGCTATACAAAGCTTTATGAAGAATATGGTGTTGATAGATCCTTGTAGTCACAAGGCTGGCGGTAATTAAAGCGATACATACCACATTATGAAATATGGTCATGTCTCCTGCATAGAGTACTTTTTAATCAACCTTAGGTTAGGCCACAAAGTTGCAGCACTTAGTCATCAACCCGAACACTTGTCAGACCACTCTGCAGTAAGACTAGAGTTAACTCTAAATAGTGACATATCTACTCATAGGTGGACCCTAGACAGAACTCTTTTAGAAGACCTAAATATAATAACGAGTCTAAACAAGACATCATAGAGTTTTTTAATATAAATAAGACTTCTGCCCACCCAGGTATAACTTGGGACACATATAAGGCCTTTTTACGTGGAAGATTGATGAGTTATGCTATACACAGGCGAAGGGAAGCTAATCATAGAATAAATTATTGATTTGAACAAAACAGTTGACCCTGGAGAGGCTATTAGAATCTAAGAACAAATAGATGAAGCAAAAAAACACTCACAGAAAACTTAAACAACACTATACAACAAAAATGGAATGCTTGCCAACTGGCGCATTATGAATACAGGGAAGGCTGTGGGAAGCTGCTAGCATGGAAGGCAAGTGGGACTCTGACTAGAAACACAATCAAAGAGGTGGAAGTTGAAGAAACAAGGGAAAGGTGTCAGAATGATCAAGACATTGGAAGGGCCTTTTCCACTTTTTTTCAAAACTTATATAGGGAAGATTGTCTTGAGTAAGGCTCCCAGGTTGAAAGTTGGTTAAATCTAGCTCCGTTTCCAGAACTTCCACAAGATAAGGCGCAACATCTCAATAAGGAAATAAGTCTTGAGGAAGTTCTAGAAGCAATCAAACACTCAAAAAGAGGTAAAGCGCCAGGCCCAGATGGTATCCCATCTCACAACAGAGATAGCTCGACTGGTTGTGCACGCCTGATCTTCCTGGTATGGACTCTCTGCTGTATCCTGCCAGTGAGTGCAAGAATGGAGATGAGTGCAGTGTCCAAGTCCCGTGGTTCTTTGGACCTGTACCCTCCAACTGTGAACAGAGTGACCTGATCGGACCTCGTCAGAGCTGGTCGCTCCACCCTCCGCGTGGCTCCTCCTGAGTGCACCCGGCCCCCATGCGACCACCGCCTGCTCGCCACTGCCCCTGACGCTGTGACTCCTGTGTCTCCGTTTTTCGGTCATTCTCTGTGCCAGCAGTTGTTGTTTTTCTCCCCGTGTGGTGCCCCTGACTGACTGATTTTTGTCGTTTTCTGCTTTTCCCACCGTTGCACCCCGCTCCCTGCCGCTGCTCCCCTGTGGCCCCACCCCCTTTTCTCTTGGATCTTCTCCCCTTCCCATTCGCCACCCCGCTCCCACCTCCCAGCTGCTCCTCCCTCCCACTCCCCATTTATGGCAGAGTACGCGCGTACGTGCAGCATTCATGTGCCACGAGTGCGCCATTTGTGCACTGAAGGTGCGCCAAAGGCAAGCCCGTCTGAGGCCGTCCGTGCCTGGACCGCACCCAGCACCAGGAACCCTGGATCTCGACGATGCCAATGCACCAGACGAACCTACGACGCTGCCACCCTCTGCACACTCAACACCGGCCGGGACTCCGCCTGCCACCTGGCAACCCCGAAACGCACCCACGGACCATTCACCTGCCAAGAGTGCAAATTCACCTGCAGCCATCCCGGGCCGGCACCTGCCAAGCCTACCACCAGCAAGAATCACCTCAAGTGCATCCTGCTCAACACCCGCTCCGTCCACCGACACACAGTCAAACTCTGGAACCTCCTAGACACTACTGCACCCAACATCGCCTTCCTCACGAGAAACCTGGATGAACACCTCCTCAGCCCCCGACATCGCCATAGCCATCCCCGACTGTTACAAGATCACCCAGAGGGACCGCACCAACCAAACCGGAGGAGGCATCGCCATCGTCCACAGAAACACAGTCCGCATCACAACCAACTTGGAAGACACCCTCACAGCCGCCGAACACCTGAACTTCCAGATACACACCAACCCCAGAACCACCCTCAGAGGCACCCAAATCTACAGACCCCCGGGACCACGCACTCAATTCAGCGAAGCCATCGCAGACTTCATTACCCTGCACGCCCTCACCTCCCCAGACTACATCCTCCTAGGAGACCTCAACTTCCACCTGGAGAACAACAATGACAGCAACACCACCACCCTGCTGGCCAACCTCGCCAACCTAGGACTCAACAAACTGGTGAACACCCCCACCCACTATGCTGGCCACACGCTTGACCCCGTCTTCTCCTCCAGCAAGTACATCTCCTTCAACCACTCACCCGGACTCCACTGGACAGACCACAGCTGTGTCCACTTCTCCTTCAGGAAAACCACGACCCACCACCACCTGCAACAGGCCCCCCGCAGAAGCTGGAGCAAGATCACCGCCGACCAGCTCTCCACCTCCCTCAGCCAGAACCCTCCCATCATCACGACGGACCCCAACGATGCGGCCCGCAACCTCGCACAATGGCTCGCCAACTGCGCCGACGAACTCGCACCACTCAGGAAGCCACCCAGCAGACCCCACAGCAAGAAAGCCTCGTGGTTTACCGACGACCTCATAAACTCAAAGAAAACCTGCCGCTCCCTGGAAAAAACCTGGTGCCATGATCAGACAACAGAGAACATGACAGCCATCAAGAACGCCACCCGCAAGCCCCACCAACTGATCCGCATCACTAAGAGAACCACATACAAACAACGTCTGGACAACAACACCCACAACAGCAAGGAACTCTTCAGCATCGTCAAAGAGCTCTCCAACCCCAGCGCCTGCAACAACGACATCACACCCTCGCAAGACCTCGCAAGACCTCTGCGACTCACTCGCAAGATCGCCGACATTCACAACAGCTTGGGAGCACAGACCACGCACGCAACCACCGAACCAGCGCACCCAACCGTCACCCTCCGCACCTGGACCCAGGTCACCACCGAAGACACCGCCCGCACAATGTGCACCATCCACTCCGGCTCCCCTACGACCCATGCCCACACCACATCTTCAACAAAGCGGACTCCATAATCGCACCCCAGCTCCGGGACGTCATCAACAGCTCCTTCACATCCGCCACCTTCCTGGAGAGCTGGAAACACGCCAAGATCAGCGCCCTCCTGAGAAAAAACCACTGCAGACCCCACGAACCTCAAGAACTTCCGACCCATCTCGCTACTCCCTTTTCCTGCCAAAGTCATCGAGAAGAGGGTCAACAAACAACTCTCCGCCTTCCGTGAAACAAGCGGATCTCTCGACCCGTCAAAGTCCGGTTTCCGAGCAAACCACAGCACCGAGACCGCCCTCATCGCAGCTATCGACGACATCAGGTCAATGCTCGACAACGGGGAAACCACCGCCCTCAACCTCTTGGACCTCTCAGCAGCCTTAGACACGGTATGCCATCACACCTTGATACAATGCCTCAGCGACACGGAAATCCAAGGTGCGGCCCCGGAGTGGATCATCTCTTTCCTCGCCGGAAGAACCCAGAGAGTCCGCCTCCCCCGTTCCGGTCCGCAGCTACTGAAGTCATCTGCGATGTCCCACAAGGTTCCTCGCTCAGCCCCACCCTCTTCAACATTTACATGAGCCCCCTCGCAGCCATCGCACGCAAACACAACCTCAACATCATCTCCTACGCCGAAGACACACAGCTGATCCTCTCCCTCACAAACGACCCGGACACCACCAGAGCCAGCCTCCAGGAAGGGATGTGAGACGTCGCAGAATGGATGAATCTCAGCAGTCTGAAAGTTAACTCAGACAAGATGGAAGTCGTCATCCTGGGACCATCCCCCTCTGCCTGGGACGACTCCTGGTGGCCACCCGCCCTGGGCACCCTACCCAAACCCACAGACCACGCATGCAACCTGGGCTTCATCCTTGACTCCTCCCTCACGATGACCAAGCAAGTCAACGCTGTCTCAGCATCCTGCTTCAACACCCTGCGCATGCTCCGAAAAATCTTCAGATGGATCCCTATCGCAACCAGGAAGACGGTCACCCAAGCCCTCGTCACCAGCCGCCCGGACTACGGAAACACCCTCTAAGCAGGAACCACAAACTCCAGAAAAGACTACAGCACATACAGGATGTCTCAGCAAGACTCATCCTGGACATCCCCCGCCACAGCCACATCTCTGCCCACCTGAAAGGTCTGCACTGGCTCCCCGTCAGCAAGAGAATCACATTCCGACTCCTCACCCACGCACACAAGGCTTTCCACGACGCGGGCCCCAGCTACCTCAACAACCGCCTCGCACTCTACACACCAACCCGCCAGCTCCGCTCCGCCAGCATCGCCCTCGCCACCATCCCACAAATTCGCAAAGCCACTGCCGGAGGAAGATCCTTCCCCTATCTGGCAGCCAAGACATGGACCTCCCTCCCCACCCACCTCCAGCTGACCCAGGACCATCTCGCCTTCAGGAAACAACTCAAGACCTGGCTGTTCGAGCAGTAGCGACCCCCCCCCCGCGCCTTGAGACCCTTACGGGTGAGTAGCGCGCTCTACAAATTCCTTGATTGATTGATTAAGAGTGGGAAATGTCTGTGTGATGCTGAAACACAGTTGGATAATTGGCTGGCCCTCAGCTGCCATGCCAGCAGCCAACTAGGTGGGAGTTACTCTCTGGCTGAGGTGCTGGGGGAACTCGACCCTGTCTGAAGGACAAAGTGCGGAGGGGGCCCAACAGACAAAGATTGATCAATACATGGCAGTGGAGGTGGCGGGTGACCAAGCAGTGACTGCTGGAGGGGGACTGGATGACCTGCAGGGCCCCACTGGCACACAGATTCTGGTGGTGATCGAGGCATCCAGTGCCAATGTCCAGGCCAAAAAAGACTCAGTGTGTATGGATGTCAATCCACTGCGTGCAGACCTGTGTAAAGTAGTGGAAAGATCACTAGAGAGGGAACAACACTTTGCGAAGCTCCAACAAGATGTCAAGGCCCTCCAAACCACAGTGGTGACCTTGATGTCCCAGATGCAGAAGCTTGAATCATGAGCAGAAGATGCAGAAGGTCATTCCTGGTGCTGCAACCCGAGATTTGTGGGGCTCCAGGGGGCACAAAGGGATTAGCCCCAGAACTCTTTCTGGAGCGCTGGCTCCAACAGATTCTCTTGTAGGTGGCTCTGTTGAGTGTCTTTGTATTGGACCATGCACATCGAGCCATGGAACCACCTCTACCACTGGGGAGACCACCGAGAACTGTCATTGCCAAACTCCTAACCATAGAGATAGGGACACTATATTACAGACAGCCCATCAACAGGGAGACCACTCCTTTGAAAACGGTGTCATACGGATCTTCCCTGATTATACCCAACATGTACAGCAATTGCGGAAAATGTTTGGAGGGGTCAAGCCGAAACTGTGAGCAATGGGGCTAACAATATATACTGCTGTACCCCACCAAATTTAAGGTCCTCTATGAAGGACGGGTACACCGCTTTCTGACCCCGGAAGAGGTTTAGGACTGGTTAAACATTAGGGTTGATGGTGGGCCCCCCTTCCGGTTGCAAAGGAGTCCTCCACCTGGTCATCAGCATTAGATGAACAGACGAATTGGGGAGAGACGCAGTGGTAGTCAGAAAGGATGGCACGCTGGATCTAGAAAGGCTACTGCCGGAGAAATAGGAGGCAAAGGTGCTGGTTGAAGTGGCCACATTGGGGAAATTGGGGCAAACAACTCAGAGGTGATCAAAGACATACCAGAACTGTCTGGCTGGTGACCTATACAGTTTCACTGCATTAGTGTACAGTGGACTGCTGTGCTGTGCCAGGGGATTCTGGGCACCAAAGATTTAACTGCAACCATGGCTTCAAAGAGGCTGACTCTATGAGAACTTCAATTTAGTCCCCTTGAAGTTGCAGGGACTTTCATGATGTTTTTAAGAGGCCCTTGCCTAGCTGCATATGGACGCCATTTTGCATCGTGCAGCAGAAGACACAACGGCATCACCTTTAGGGCCTATGGGGCAGATGGGTGGGTGATACTATGATTGTATACACCCCCACTATCCCTTACTACCCTTCTCCTCTCCCTTCTTATTTTCTCCCCCTTTTTCTTTTGGCTCTTCCTTCTTCTCTTCTGTTTCTCTATTGATTGTTCATTGTTAGGTTCCTCTTGGAGTTGTGAGATTCTAACTTGTGCCTTCTTGTAGGAAGCTGGCTTTTTTATGTAGTGGGTCAAATTAAGGGCACACCGTGCAATAAGTCCAGATGATCCATATTGGTTTACAGAGCTTACTTTAATAATCCCAAATGCTCTATTTGTGGTAGTCTGGTTGAGCAGTTTATGCTCATCAGAGGGGAGCTTTAAGCATTTGTTGCACACACAGAGTCAATAAATGGTACACACACGTAAGAAGAAATCCGAGACCAATGCAGAAAAATAACACATATTGTTATATAGTTTTTGATACCAAGATCATCTGAATCTGGTAAGCAATTTCAGATTCATCAATTTTACTAGGAAACAGTAAAATGTTCAAATAAACATTTTGGAGGTATGAGCCTTGACCGTGGTATTGTTATCCTATAGGAGGAAAGACATGTACTGCATACTTATACTTGCAAGTGGTTTTAGAGGGTGCCCTTTAAGACTTAGGGTGCGTGGAGCCCAAGGCCCAAAGAACCACCATGAGTTCAGGTTTACCTGCCCTGGTGTGTCTGGGTGTAGAGATGCTGGTCACGTTGGTTGCCTTGAGCGCTACATGTTATAGCTCACAGTGCCAGTAACAAAAAAGCTGCAAGTGGGGATTTGGGGACAAGTCTGGTAGATCCCAAGAGTGGCTCAACTCATGAGGGTCTTGGTTCCAAGGTAATGCAGTTAGTTTCCGTGAACACTGGCTGCAGGGATCAGGTGCAGAGGTGTTTGGCTGGTTGGCCACTTACATTGCAGGCTGTCACGGTTCTCGGTCCTAATCTGCAGAGGGGAAGAAAATATACAGCAGGATCACTCTCACAATGAGTCTCATTGGTCCTGATTTCGCTCAGTGGACTGCTGGTGGTGTATGGACTGGATGCTAAACAAGCCTTGACTGTGACACATGCTCTGGTACCCAGGGAAATAGCGCAGAGGGCTCCTGGAGGGTCTAGTGTCTTGAAACTCACTTGAGAGATGGGGCTGACCTCTTGGTGCCATGGTGACCTCTTGCTTCTTACTTGCAAGATGCTCCCTTGGTGGACACGATGTCCAGCAAAATGAAGTACTGGATGTATGTTTTTGGTGCCTACAGATGTAGGGAGGTGGCTCTTTCACTCCAAGGAAGATGCTAAGTGGTTGTTGAAGTGCTGAAGAATCCTCCTGGGGCTTGGAAGGATGTACAGCTTTTGGAAGAATCGGGTAATTGCAATATTAAGGTGCCAGCAGCCAGGCAGGGTTTAATGCCAAGTTAGGTGTTGGTCCTCTGCTCATGGCGACGGCTCTTATCCATCCTTATTCTATTCCCAGGGAGTTGAATTGTAAGCTCTGGTGTCAGGGGGGGTCCCTAAATACCCAATATAGGGGTGTGCAGGGGAGTGTTGGGCAGTAGCTAAAGGCTACCTACCCCTGTGATGTCTGCACCTCCTACATGACTACTTCCTGAGAGGAGTGTGGATAATCTTGACTCAAAATTCCTAGTTGTCACCAAAACCAAGATGGTGAAACCCTACTTCTAGTGTCCACTTCAGGTGGCCCACCTTAGGGGTGTGCCTAGTCTGCAAGTGTGACACACCTTCTGACTATCTAATTTCCCACCTGCTCTGGCGCCGTATGGGCTTTTGGGCAGGGGGTGCTGTTCCCTGGGACTGGGGGGAAGCCAAGTTTGCATTTCAAACACAGTACAGGCTTTGAATCCCCTGACCTTGAGATGCTAATCTGCCACCCATCCTGCTGGAGGAGATGTGATCTCCTTTTGCCGGACAGGTATTGTTCCTGGAGTGGTCTGAAAGTCTACATGCTGGGCATTCCACTTTGTCCACTTCGGCTACCTCACCGGCAGGGGCAGAAAAGTTGTCTATTCTAGAAAATACATTGGTTGTCCCCCAGTAAAGAAAGTAGTATATGGTTTCTGGGTTGTGCCATTGCTACAATGCTGAGGGACATGGGGAAGGCAAAAATTGTGCTAAGTGGGTACCTGTCAAGGAGTCTACGGAAATACCCAATATATCTGTTGCCAGGGTCATAACATTGCTAAAGTTGCCACGCACTATATGGAGAGCAGAGTCATCCTCCATAAGAACGGCTGCTACTTCCTCCAGTACAGGTGACTGAAGGCCAGAAGGAGCATACACACTAATCAGGGTGGTCAGTGTCCACCCCCACATTCTCTGCACTCCAACATATACCCCCCAGGTCAGCCCACATCTGGGTACCCAGGAATGGGGTGATTTCTTAATATGTATAGTCAACCCCTGTGACCCAGTCAGAAATCCAGTATGTGCTAGGGTAGGGTACACTCCCCTACCCAAGAATCTGCACCGGGTACCCTACAAATGTGTGTCTTGGAGGAGAAGCACATCTGGTTTTTGGCGATGAATATAGCATGACACAAGGCCCAGTCTCACTTTGTTTCCCAACCCATGAACATTCCAGGACATGATGAAGTGTTTCACATAGTGAGCTAGCCTGCATCATCAGCTGATAGTATGATCTGAAGTATGCCATCTCCCAATCATGCATCAGGGAGTGTAAGCATGTTCCTGAGACTGATCTTGCATAGTGGAACCTATGTAAACAAATAATCAAAAGCTAGCACCCACAACCATTCCCACCCCACCCCACCCCCTATTGCCCCACATGAGTACAAAAAAACATGTCAACTGGACAAACACTCGACATCAAGGCAAGAGAGGTCTGTCACCCACCCTCTAATTCATAGAAACAATAAATTGTAACACCAACTCCAAGGTAGGAAGTGTAGAAAAGTGGCCCTTTTTGACATGGTCACCCCCTATTTGCTTACTAGGGCTGGTGTTGTTGATTGGTAGTGCACTGGGTCCCTGCTAACTAGGCCCCAGTGCCAATGCTCCTTCCCTAACAACAAGACAAATGTTCAAATATATGGCAATTGGCAAGGACTTTAACACCACTCTAAGTCCCTAATAAATGATAGCTCTGATACCCAGGGCATGGGTACTAAAAGAAGGTCCCTAAGGGCTGCAGCATGTATTATTACACCGTAAGGGAACCAAACACAAACTGCAGGCAGACTGCCATTGCAGTTTGTCTGAAATAGAGCAAACCATTCTGAAAACATGACATGGCACACTGTGTACCATGCCCATGTACAGTGCATGTATTATGTGTAAGTCACTCCATAGCAAGCCTTAGAGTCCTTAGGTAGGGTGCGTTATATTACATTTGAGGGCACATCTGCATGAGCAGAGGTGTCCCTGTAATGACAACTTCCATTGCTAAGCATTGCAAGCGATTGTGAAGCCCTCTTAAAGTATGTACTGGCCACAGGTGACTATGAGTTACCCAGCTACATAATGGCTTCGCTGTAATAGTGATGCCAGAACCGGATTTATTATGACATGTAATTATGAATCAACAAAACCCTGCTACACAAGCTCCAAACCATCCAGAACACCGCAGCCAGACTCGTCCTCGGAACCCCACGACACATGCACATGATCCAGCACCTACAAGACCTCCACTGGCTGTCATGAATCTCCAATCTAGTCTCCCCCGGTCAGATTCGAACCCTCTGTCCCACCATTCTTATGGCATTTTTGGTCCTTAAAAAAACAACCCCTTTCCCGTGCACCCGCACGTCCTGATTATCAGTATGTGGTAATGTAATGTTTTTCTACTATTGTACATGTTTTCTGCAATTGTTATTGGGAAGGCGCCAAATATGTTATACAGTTTCCTTGTATTAACTCCTAGACTTATGGTACCGAGGGTTTGATTCACGTTCTGTAACTTGCACTTGAATTGCCTGAGAACCGTCTTTAATGCTGGCTGCTGCAATGCCCTGAAAGCATTTAGACATGTATCACGCTAGCCGCGCTTAGCTGTCAGCTTGCGTCGGCTAAAGCGTGAAAAAGTGCACGTTCCATCTAGAGCGTTCTGGGTGTGGCCTACTATTTAAACCGCACCCGACTTTCTAGAAGACGCATTGCCTTCCAGCGGACTCGAGGAAGAATCGCGTCTGGAAACTCTCCGAGGCAATTACCTTTTTGAAGATCCTGAAGCTGTTAGAAGTCATCTTTACAGATTTTCCTCCATCTGGACTCCTGCAAAGAAAAGAAGAAAACAAAGTTAAGTACAATCTTGCTTTTATTTCAGGCGCCCAACGCAAGAAAGACTCGAACAATTTTGGAACAATTATTTCCTTGCAGCACTACTAGAAAGAAGTAATCAAAGACATTTTAGATTCTGGCATCGCAAGAAGTTATTGTGGTGTTAGGAATTTAGCAGTATTTAATTGTTAGTAACAGTATTTTCTTGACAGAAATTGAATGCTATTTAGAAAGGCCTCAAGGAAAGTGAGGTCATTGTGCATATGTATTTCTCCCTGTGTTATTTTGTTTTCTTAAGAAGAGCACGCCAAGACTCAGGAGCTTGCAGAACCCCTTTTTTAGAATTTAACGAAAAAAGTTACAAGTAAGTTTGTTATTGGAAGCTTCATGAAGGTAAAGAGAGAAAAGTAGGAATTGTGTTTAACTGTATGCATTTGTATCTTATAGCAACCCACATCTTGAACTACTCACCAGAGAGAAAATCTGATGACTTGAATCTCAAGACAAGACAAAGACATAGTGGACGTTTGCCAAGACAAGACTGATCACAGGTAGGCTTATGACTAAAAACTCTTCCAAAAGTAGATAGATTAAGCCTTAGATTTGTAGTCTAGGAAGTAGAGAATCAAGTAGGACTTGTGTTTACAACTTGATACTTGTTGCCTCGCAGGTCGACAGCACGAATCATCCTACCAATCAACATCCAGTACCGGCCCTCCTCCCCTATTTCTAGGTTTATTTTTACTGTGAATATAATTTCAGTAAGAGTCATTTGGGAAGTTGGTCCCTTGCGTCTCTGCGAAAATCATCTACGTCATTCCAGAGGGCTTTGCTAACAGGACAAGGTAAGGGACGACGTAGCCTGGTTTGACACTGGCTCCCCATCCAGAAGAGAGTAACCTTCAAGCTACTCACCCATGCCTACAAATCCCTCCACAACATCGGACCCAAATACTTCAATGAAAGAGTCTCATTCCAAATACCCAAAGGAACCCCCGCTTTGCCGACCTCGCCTTGGCAGAGACCCCGCGCATCAGCAGAACCAGAGCAGGCAGAAGAGCCTTCTCCTATTTCGTAGCAAAGACATGGAACATCAGACGCTCGGCCCCTCTGCACACCTTCACAAAGCGCCTCACAACCTGCCTCTTTGAATGATCCAGAGCTGCCCCCCCAGCGCCTAAAGACCCTCAAGGTTGAGTAGGACACTTTATAAACCCATGAGTGATTGACTGATGACATGCACCTAGAGTGCACCTTAGCTGCCTCTTTAAACCCTACTAGTCACATATTGTCTTTCAACTTTAGCATGTCACTATCATGCCTCAGCAAACAAAACAGGTGATGGACCGAATGTGGATCAATGTCACACATTCATCCCAGTCCAAAGATCTGGGCCCAAATCCGTCGTTTTTTTGCACTCCACACCACCCTGGGTTAGACAATGGCGATATGCAAATCAGCTCTGACCCTGTGCCCCATGGGAACAGTCCAAAACTCAGGGCAGTGATAATCTGGGTTTACAAAATAACAGCTGGTGTGTTTGATTGTACAATTAAAGTAATACAGGATCCAGCCATGTAAATGTAAATGTAAATGTAGGTGTACTTATATAGCGCGACCTGTCACCCAAAGGGCATCCTGGCGCTTGCTTAGGGAACCCGTCCTGGTATTCCCCTGTGAGAGGCCCCGGCAGGGTCCACAAGGTGAAAGCCAGGCATCCCGCCGCGAGGGGCCGTTGTGGAGATTAAGCAAGCTATTGCCCAGAGTTGCAGAGTGAGACCCTGTGAGTCGAGTAGGCACCGGAGCGAGAATTGTCGAGGCCGTGGAATTTTGAACCCGAGACCCGCTGAGGCGGGGAATCGAACCCTGGTCCACGGTCGATCCCAGCATCCGGGTCTGCCGCCTCTAACCACTGAGCCACACTTCTCCACGCCACATCTTGGATGAAGTACCATGACCTTGTATAGGCACTCTGGAAGAGTAGTCATCAGGGTTCTGATCCTTCTCTGGATGATACACAATGTTTTAATTGTACTCTCGTAGTCATGGTCCCCATCATTCAATGTGAGGAGGCATCTTGGCCTGTGGATTGCCACATATAGGTAGTAAAGCTTTATGATCAGTTACCAGAATAAAAGGCTTTCCGTGCAGGAGTACCTGGAAATATCCACCAGCCCATACCACAGTTAAACTTTCTTTGTCAGGTTGTAAATAAGCGTGTTCTGTTTGGGACAAACTCCTACTTTCATTTGCTGTCCGCTTTCCGCTTTCCTGTGCAAGCATGGTGCCTATCCCGACTGGGCTAGTGTCGCCGACAACTCTTTAGGTAGCTTTGGATTGAAATATATCATTTCAGTAGCATTTTCAATGCCGTGTTTAATTTTCTTAAATGTTATGGCACATTCATTTGATCAATGAAAGGAAACATTATTTTTTGTAATCTCTCTCAATGCAGCACTTACAGTGGCAAAGTTGTGTATATATCTGTAACAGTAGCTGTAACAGTAGCTGGCCATGCCAAGAAATTAACGCACCATAGAAACAACTTGTGGGGATCAGTATTTGATAGCGTGTGTACTTTAGCAGGATCAGGGTAATGTCCCCATAAAAAAAAAAATGTGGCCAAAGAATTTGAATTGTGTCTTGTGGAACTCAAGTTTATCTGTATTCAAAGTCAAAACTGAATCTTCAAGTAGATGACATACTTGTGTGAGAGCTTTATCGTGCTCTTTTGTGTAGCTCCAAAAACCAATATGTTATCTCTAGAATTGAATGCATTCATTATAGGCTAAATGATACGGCAAATGATGTCTTGAAAGGGTTCTGTAGCCAAAGACACACCAACATGTAGTCTTATGTAACGAAACAGACCAACATATGTGGAAAAAGGTTGTAATGTACTCGCACCTTTCTTTTAGTTCCTGAAAATATCCTTTACTCAAATCTAGGCGAGAGAAGACCCTCACACTATTTCATTGCATTATCATGTCAGCAATGTGTGGACCTGGACGCCTCTCTTGCACAATTGCTTTGTTTGCCCGACGCATGTCAGTGCATATGCATACACCTCCTTCACTGTCCTTTTTGGGCAATACCACTATGGGAGAAACCCATGGTGTGGGACCAGTAGAGTGCTCAATGATATCATTCTTAAGTAATGATTCAAGTTCTTTTTCAACAGCATTTTGTCAATGAAAAGCAATTTGTCTATATCTTTGAGCAACAGGATGGATATCCTCATTAATATATAGCTTTACGTTCATAGTCTTAAGCTTTCCTGAACCAAACAACAAATAAGGGAATTGATTTACTATACCATGGTGTGTCTAGGGGAAAAGAGTTGTCCACAGGGGATCCCAAGTCTATGTCAGTTTTCACGTTTCATGTATTGAGGAAAAACACACTCAAAAAACTCTGGACCGCTTGAGTTTTGTAACAACTAAGTCTTTGAAGGGGGTGATGAGTGCGTTTGATCAAATTTTAGGTATCCTTAGGCTGAATCCTTGTTCTTACTTGGAACACAATCTCATCCCACGAGGCCTCCGTATACTTATCTTCCCACCCATAGAAACTACATCGCCAGAAAAATTACAACTATGGGAAGAAAATCTACGCACCGCATCCAACAATATGATAAGACAACTTATAGACATTGCACAGGAAGAATACGAAACAAATAAAAAGGAAGTGGACACTCTATCAAAACGAATTGAAGAGGCCAATTGGGGAGAAATCACCACAAAAAACTATGATATCCTAGACAAATTTCTGGACGAATTTGAAGAAGATATTATACAGAGAAAAAATCGCAAATTCAGACGTGACCTTAATGACTACTGAGGTTCCGTGGCAATTGTAAGTGGTGTTTTCGACTCGCACGAATATGGTCGAGTCTGGTATCTATGAACCGCAAATGACGAGTTTAGTAAGTATGCGCAGTTTCGCTGTGCTAACTTAAACCGTTCGATTGCTACGTGGGTCTTTCATCTGTACCCACGGGTTCCATCTTAGATACGGCATCCATTTTGTCTCTTGCCCTCAAGTAGCCAGCGAACGGACGTTGTCCGCTTCGCGACCCTGGGATTCCCAAGATATTTTGCGGAAGACGCATGTCCTTTGTAAGTGTCTTTATGACGAGGGGGATGATACTGTAAGGCAGATGGCCCCGCTCGAGGCTCATCTTGCCGTGCTGATGTATTGTCTCAGCCGTGCATCTCATTAAGCACGTCCCTTTGATGCCTGTAGCACATGTTTCCCGATACCTCCCCTTTTACACCCTTTCCTATCTCCCCACTGTTTCCATCTTCCTCCACACCTGTTCTTGTTCCTTCTTCGATCTGTTTTACTGCTGAATGGAATGTACTAATGGTGGGAAGATGGGCTTCTACAGTTGGGAACCGCCAAATGTTTCCGCACTTATGTTCCGGACCTTATGAGAATCAAAGTGACCAAAGCGACCCCTCTCGGGGATAATTGTGGGAACCAAGTCATAAACCTTTGTGTACCATGTAAACCTATGGGAGAATCGTGTATAAAAGGAGCGATCCACAGAACCAATTTGAAGCAGTCTCCCTGAACTACACTCGTTGTATTTCCGTGATCTCTGTGTTTCCCTGCAGTAAATAAATCTTGAATCTTTGACGCCGAAGGAAGTGTCCCGTGTCTCTGTCATTTGTGCGCCGGAGCAGGTTACCCACGAAGGTTTCAGGTGTTGTCCCCTGGCACCGCTGGGTCTTAAAGAACCCAGTCCTTCAGTTGGCGCCCAACGTGGGGCTGCATCAGTGGTACCGGTCCAAGCCCGACGATCGTGAGGAACTTCGTGTGAAATCTCCGAGGGAAGGTGCACTCCGCTTCATCGATCCTGTTGTCGAAACAAGTGGCCCGAAGACTTTTCCCGCGAAGATTCCCGCCTCCTGACGGCTGCGACGGACTGCTGCCCTGACTGTAGACCTGTTTTGGCGCCTGGCGTAGACCTTGGTAGAGCGAGACGACTGACGGGCCTTCCTGGTGACGCCATCGATCTTTGAGTTAAGTATTTGTGGGTCGCTCCCAGAGTTCTTGGTTGTGGTTGCTTAGTGGTTGCATGGTTCCATTGCATTTGTGGTTCTTGGTACTTTGTTGTGTTGTTTGACGACTGCAGCCGCCAAAAACCGATGGTTTTTGCTCTTTGCTGGGACTTGGTAAATCCCGTAACCCTTGAAGTTTGTGAAACTCGGCTAGTGTGCAAGATGCCTGGTCACAGTACTTTGTTTAGTTGTTTCAGATGTTGTGGTACGGATTCCCGACTGGAGGACTCGTGTCCGATACCTCCGGTTGGAACTCCGACTTATGAACTGTACAGTAAACATGGGCTAGGCCCGATTACTTTTAATGATTATTGGATTCGCTATACTAAGAAGGACGGTGTCCTTAGTTGGCCCCCTCATGGTAGCTTTGAGACCCCGATCTTAGATAACTTAGAGGCTAAATTGTTTGAGAAAAAGTCAAGGCCGGCCATGTTTGATGCCTTTCGGTTGTGGCGTAAAGAAGCCCGACAGAAAGAGATCAGACAGACTAAACGTAATCAGAGAGATGGTGTTGCTACCATTGTAAAGAAAGCAGAGCAGTTTCAGCGTGATAAGGAGGTTAAGGAAAAGGAAGTGTTTGACAGGCTACAGCGTATGTCCATAGATAAGTGCTATCCTGCTTTGCCTACGGAGTCGGAAAAGAAGGAAGAAGCAGTTGAGGATCCTTTAATGTCTTATCTTATGAAGTCACCACCTCCGTACGTGCAGGGTACCGCAGCTCCTGTGGCTCCCCCTGTACCTGTTCCTGTACCTGCTCGTCAACCTGCACCCGTTCTTCCGATTGTTCACGCTCCTTTGCCTATTGCTATTCCTACTGCTCCTCCGCTTCCACATACTCCTGCTCCCGCTACTGCTCCTGCTCTGTTAACTCCTGATGTTGCTTCTGTCTCTACCCCTTCGCTTGTTAGTCCTGTGTCCTATACTTCTCCCTCTACTCGTAGCCGTACTTCTCCTCTTGCGGCTAGCTTCTTTCATTCTCTCGGACCTGTCCTTGGGTCCGCTGGTTCAGATGGTCCTCAGAGACGTAGTCAGCTTCCCGGTAATAGGGAACGTGCTTCGCTATACAATATGGCGATGGGTTGGATGACACATTCTCTTAGAAATCCACCACGTGTCGTACTCGATACGTTTTGTCAATTCAATATACCAACCCAAAGATTCGTGTTCGAAGAAATGTGTAAGGTCCTTCGCGATCAGATATCGGCCGATGCACCTGACGAGGTGCTGACCGCTTTGTCTGACCTACAGCTTCAGTTCTCGACTGGACTGATAGTGGATACCAACGTTCGACGTGCTGTTGAGCGGTTGCTATCTTTCCGTCCCACTCCTATACCTCAAGCCTTGTTTGTTGAAGATGTTGAGAGACAGCCAGATGAGTCTGGTCAATTTCCTTTGCGGGAAGTTCCACCAGTGTGGATGCCAGGCGATCCCAATGCTAATCCCATTATTCTACCATACTTCCAGAGAGTGTGGATACATCTCCCATGGAAACGCTCAGAAGTGTTGCAGGTGAAGCAATCTTTGCCTGACCCTCGCAAAAATCCCGCAGGGTATTATAAAGAATTATCGCAGCTCGTAGATGCTACGGTAATGAATCTTGCTGATATTGACATGCTGTTTGGCAATGTTGTACCGCAACCGGTATGGGCTAAGATTCGGCAGGAAAATCATCCGAATGAATTAGGCGGTGATTGGGCTGCCATTGTAGCGGCGGATGGTCGACAAACTGGTGGTGCTAAACCCGAGCAGTTGATTGCTGCTCTTCCCCAGAGAATAATTACGTTAATGAAAACACTTATGCCAGCTATGAAGGTGAATTGGGACAAATTGTCAGCTTGCAAACAGAAAAAGGACGAGAGTGTCTCTGATTTCTTTACGAGATTTGAGGAGGCATTCATCGATCACAGTGGTCAGGATATGAGCACTGAGGGTGGTCAGCGGTTGTTCGTAGACAAATTTGTTTCAAACTTATTGCCCGATTTGAGCAATAAATTGAAGAATTCAGAAAGTGCGTGGGCCGTTTCTACCTCGGCTCAGATACTGGCCACAGCACAATATTATGAGAATAGAGAGAAAGAAGAGAACGACCGTGCTGATAAAAAGACGAAAGAACTCAAAACTAAAGTGTTGTTACAGCAGGCCTATCCCCCACGTTCGAATCAGAATGCTTCACAATCGAACCGATCACAATCTCGTAATGACTCCTCTTCCCAAAGATCTTCATTGGGGTACAATCAATGTGCCTATTGTAGACAGGAGGGTCATTTGAAATTCAATTGTCCTGTTCTAAACGATCGCAATAGTGGTAATTCATCTAGAGGAGGTCGTGGTGGTTCTCAGCAGACATCACGCGGTAGAGGTCGTGGTGCTCAAAATGACCGTTCAGATAACTCATCAAATTCCGATAATTGTTTTGATCAACGTGGATCATCGCAAGGACGATCTGCGCAGTACAATGTAGACGATTATTACGTCGATCAGGGAACTGACGACAGTAATTATTAGGACAGCCATAGACAAGGAGAGGGAGTGGTATCAGTTCCGGTTGATCAGAGAGGGCCTTACGTCGCAGTTGCTACATCGGGCGTCGTTGAGCCTTTTCTTTTGGACACTGGTGCAGCGAAAAGTTCCATAAAGCATTCGAAACTCCCTGGCGCACCTTTGTCTGGCTTAACAAATGTTTCCGTTGGATTCTCTGGCGCCCCTGTTAGCAATCCAGTTTCGCGCCCTTTGCCCCTTACAATTGGGCCTCGTGAGCTAGAAGCTCCATTGATTTTGACTACGGGTTGTGGTGAAAATCTTTTGGGCCTGGATTTACTAAAACGTTTGTATGCAACTCTGTATTGTTCTCCTGCGGGTGCAAAGCTTACGTTGGGAGAGAGGGTTGTCTCTCCTATGTACTTGTCTCTCGATAAGCTTCCACCGGAATTGAGTTCTCTTCCTGCATCTTTGTGGGCAACAGGTCCCAACGACGTGGGCCTGCTTGACATCTCCCCTTATGTTGTTCAGTTGAAATCTAATGTGCGGTTGCCACGTATTCCCCAGTATCGTATCTCTCTTGATGGTGAACGAGCATTGTTAGCGATCATCTATGATTTGATCGAGAAAGACGTAATTGAAGAAACACGAGGAAACGTGTGCAACAGCCCTGTATTGCCCATTCTAAAACGTACTGATCCTTCGAAACCACCTGTTTATCGTTTTGTTATCGATTTACGGGAGGTAAATAAAATTGTGATTCCTCAGTTCCCCGTTGTGCCCGACATCACGGCACTACTGACTCTGATTCCGGCTTCTGCATCTTGGTTTTCGGTGATCAATTTGAAGAATGCGTTCTTCAGCATTCCCATTGCAGAAGAGAGCAGAGACCTTTTCGGTTTCTCTCTTGGTGGACGCAGCTTCCGGTTAAGACGCGCTCCTCAGGGCTAATGTGAAAGTCCATCGATTTACAGTCAAGCCTTGAAGGGTCAACTGGATGCGTTTACGTTGCCGGCTGGTGCGGCCTTAATCCAATACGTCGACGACTTATTGGTAGCTGCGGATACTCAGGACATTTGCAAAATCGCTACGGTATCGCTGCTGCAACATCTCTGCGAGTTAAATCACAAGGTGTCACCTTCTAAACTCCAATATTGTTGTCAAGAAGTAACCTATTTAGGTCACTTATTGTCAAAGGAGGGAAGGCGGTTGACCCCAGAGAGAATTGCAGCAATTGCACGAATGGCTGTGCCAACAACCCAAAGAGATGTGCGTGCCTTTCTAGGTATCACGTCGTACTGCAGGCAATGGATTCCAAATTTTTCATTGCTAGCGAAACCATTGGTGGCTCTTACGTGCAAGGATGTTTCAACTCCTTTACCATGGACGGAAGAATGTCAGAAAAGTTTTTCTGAATTACGTGCCTCATTATGTTCGGCTCCTGTGTTAGGTACTCCTGACTACAGTAAGCCGTTTACATTATATGTTCACGAGAGGGAAGGTTGTGCGTTGAGTTTTTTAACGCAACCTTTTGGTGGTAAGCAACGTCCATGTGCGTATTTTTCCTCGACCTTGGACCCGGTAGCTAGAGCATTGCCGAGTTGTTTAAGAGCAACGGCGGCAGCTGCGGTGTCCATCCGACAATCAGCAGGATTGGTCATGGATAATATGCTTACGGTGATGGTTCCGCATGCAGTCGACACTCTTTTAAATCGTACGAAAACCCAGCACTTGACGAGTGCGAGATTGTCTGGGTACGAGCTGACGCTGCTGGCAAGCCACATTCAGATAAAACGTTGCAATGTTCTGAATCCGGCGACTTTGTTACCAATTAGCTCAGAGTCAGATGAAATAACAGAACACGACTGTTATTTGAGAACGGAAGAGGAAACAAAAGGTCGAGTGGACCTTAAAAACACTCCTTTGGAAGACCCAGATGGAACGCTGTATGTGGATGGTTCATGTTTTAAATTGCCGAATGGTGATGTGACTACTGCATATGCTGTTGTAACATTGAATACTGTTGTTGAGACTGCAAGATTAAATCAGAATTCTGCCCAAGCTGCAGAATTGATCGCTCTCACTAGAGCGTGTGTGTTAGCGAAAGGGAAACGCGTGAATGTGTTTACCGACAGCCAATACGCTTTTGGCGTCGCCCATAGTTTTGGACGGTTGTGGAGAGAGGTTTTCTGACATCGCATGGTACGAAGATTCAGCATGGTCAGCTTGTGAATGATCTTTTGGATGCACTTACGTTGCCTAAGCAAGTAGCGATTGTTAAATGTAGTGCGCATCGTAAGGTGACAGATGATGTTGGTCGTGGTAATGCGTTTGCAGATGAGACTGCTAAGGAGACTGCCCGGAACCTTAGCACTCGAATGTATGTGACGAGTTCGGTTAGGTGGCCTACAGAATCGAGTATGTGTGAGGACACTATCGAGAGTGTGAAAGCAATTCAGAATGAGGCCACCGAGACTGAAAAGACGAAGTGGAAAGAAAGTACGGGAAGGTTGGACGTAAATGGTTGTTGGATTGATTTGTCGGAACAGAAAAGATGGATGTTGCCTGATACGTATGTGCTGGCTGTTGTGACGATGGCGCATGGTTTAGCACATATTAGCGCGAAAGGTATCTGTAAGTTGCTGTCTCCTGTGTGGAAGAATGATGGTATCACGAAATGTGCTGAACGTTTGGTCAAGAATTGTATGGTATGTATGTTGTATAATCCTGGCAAGGGAACCCCAACTCCTCCTGGTAGTTTTGCTCCCCCTTCATGTCCCTTTGAGGTGATTCAGTTAGACTTCATCCATATGGAGCGATGCAATAACCTGAAATACGTTTTAGTTGTGGTTTGCGCGTTCTCCCGATGGATTGAAGCCTATCTCCTCAAAGACAACACTGCTTTGTCAACTGCGAAAATACTACTGAAGGAATACTTTCCTCGGTACGGAATGCCTCGGATTGTGTGGTTGGATAACGGAAGCGAGTTTGTGGGGAGTGTGATGAAGAGTGTGTGTAAGGGCCTTGGAATTAATCAAAAATTCCATAGCGCCAATCATCCCCAGTCAGCTGGCTTGGTTGAAGGGTACAATGGCACCCTTAAACTGAAGCTAGCGAAGATTCAGGCTACGACTGGTCTTTCGTGGCCTGACGCTTTACCTTTAGCATTACTGTCAACAAGGGCAACCGTACACTCCCGAGTAGGGCTCAGTCCCTATGAAATAGTGTTCGGTCGTCCTGCAAATGTTTGGGGTGTCCCTAGACCGGGTGTGTTCTGTGATCTTGAGTATCCAATGTTGATCGATTATCTTCATGACTTGACTGCTAAACTGAGGTTAATTCACCAACAGGTTTACGAAGCACTGCCGACGCAGACGGAGGGTCCAGGCCACCAGCTCCAGCCCGGAGACTGGGTGGTGACGCGCAATTTTTCGCGCAAGAAGAATTTGGAGCCGAGATTCACTGGACCCTACCAGGTCCTCCTTGCCACGAGAACTGCTGTTCGTCTAGAGGGGCGGAAAAACTGGGTGCCTGCCACCCATACTAAAAAGGTCCCTATCCCGTTGCCGGCAGACTCGTGGGTGAGGAGAGGCATTGCATCAACTGAAACCGAAGGATTGCCGGCGTTTGTACCTTTCAGCGACGCACAACCTGTCGGAGAATCCTCAGTGCAGCAGAAAGACACTGTTAAGCATTTGTCATCAAAAGACTCAAGACCAGAACATTCAACTGATCAACAGAACGCTGTCTCTTCAACGGATCCTTTGTTTGACGAGCAGACACGTCCTGGGAAAACCCGATACTTTTTGCGATCCAGCACTAAAGACTAATAAAAAATTCTGTTCTGTCCCTTGCCAACTGCATTATCCCGTTTTCCACGATCAGTTTGAACACTCGTATCATTGTAATTATTTTGTATATATATATTGAGTTTCGTTCCTCATATTTTTGCTTCCACAGCTGAGAGACATTTTGCATACACGTAATTGTGAATAAAGGCCGTAGGGCCGCGCGTGTACTTCCTTCTGGTTAGTAGGTCTTGACACTAGGTTAAAGACTGTCGGTTCCTAGGAACTCCTAGGGATTGACTACTGCTACACAGAACGAAGTGCGTCAAGAAACGTTGCGGACGGTCGTAGGGGATGGCATTTTCGAAGCTGATGGACTTGGAAGAAGCTCAGGCGAAAAGGTTCAAGTTGCAACAACTTAGTCGTACCAAATGTTTTATGTTCCAAATATTTGTATTGTTTTTGACTGTTTCTGCACTATTGGCGGGTGGGGTGTATTACATGATGTCTTGTTTCTTATCTCCTGCCATACCTACTCCTACCCCCGATCCTAAACCTACCACTGTTGCATCTCCCCATTCTTTTCACTTCTTACCTGAACACGAGCAGGCTAGACGTGCAGAATTCCGTAACAATTCCTTTATTCAGCTCCTTCACCAGCACCAGTTAGTGGTTAACACTACTAATTGTTGGGTGTGTGGGTTGATGCCACATACCACGGATAAGGGAATTCCATATCTGGTGTTACCTTATAGTTCCCAAGGGTCGGCTCGAGCATTTCAAACAATGTTTCGAAGCGCACTAGATTCTCACCCCAATCGAGAGCCACGTTCTCCCCACCTTGGCCCTGGCTCGTACTATAAGCCTTTGTCTATAGCGATAGAAGACTTAGATAGAGATATCTATGAGCCGTCGCTCATTCCAGTGGAAGAAGTACAAGCCTATAGGGTCCTGAGTAAGGTCGAGTACAGTGCGCTCACGAGTGATAAACAGCTTAAAAGCTCGCCTCCGATATGGGTCGTACCCCACATTGGTAATTTTTGTCTCATGGGTCGTGGCCGAAGATCGAAAGCCCGACTTGGAGAGAGCGCTTGCGCTGAAAATTATATGCTGCCGATGATCTCGTCCCCTGTGTTTCTGGCTGCCAAGGGTACGTACTTTGTCTGCCATGATCGTGCGTATGCATGGTTGCCCTCCGACTTTGCGGGCGAATGCTTTATCGCAAATTTGTTGCCTCCGACGTTCACTGTAGATGCAGATTATCACAAGACTAGAGTTGTGAGAGGCGTAATTAGCGAAGAGGATACTGCCGGTCAAGAGGCAGGAGACTTTTTCAAGGGTTTCCTCCCGTTTTGGGGACCTATGGTTAATAGTAGGAACCTGAGACAGTTGACTCGAGTGGTAGAATTGACAGCTAATATTACTGCCAGTGCCCTTGGTAATATCACCACAGAACTTCAGGCGGATAGACTTATGACGTTACAAAACCGTATGGTTTTAGACGTGATCTTAGCAGATCGTGGTGGGGTATGTAAGGTGATCCATTCGAGATGCTGTATTTTCATTCCTGATAACGCTCCGACTGTTTATCAAGCCATCTCAAAGTTGCATAAAATCTCTGAATCCATACACGTGGATGTAGGGGATTGGACGCTACTTGGGTGGTTTTGGGGCCTGATGTCGACTTGGGGTTGGAAGATTCTGATGATCATCGGAGTTGTTGTGGCGTTCCTGTTCACGTGTTGCCTTTGTGTGCAGTGTGGTCCTGCCTTATGTGGCCTCTGTGCTACAACATGTATGAGACAGCCGCCTGTTACCAATGGAACTCGGTTGGACAGAGCTATGTTGCAGCACCATCTAGATGGTCTGATGAATATCGAGTATGATTCCGACTAGTGCTTGCCTACATGAGGGCAAAAGGAGCGTCTGAGGTTCCGTGGCAATTGTAAGTGGTGTTTTCGACTCGCACGAATATGGTCGAGTCTGGTATCTATGAACCGCAAATGACGAGTTTAGTAAGTATGCGCAGTTTCGCTGTGCTAACTTAAACCGTTCGATTGCTACGTGGGTCTTTCATCTGTACCCACGGGTTCCATCTTAGATACGGCATCCATTTTGTCTCTTGCCCTCAAGTAGCCAGCGAACGGACGTTGTCCGCTTCGCGACCCTGGGATTCCCAAGATATTTTGCGGAAGACGCATGTCCTTTGTAAGTGTCTTTATGACGAGGGGGATGATACTGTAAGGCAGATGACCCCGCTCGAGGCTCATCTTGCCGTGCTGATGTATTGTCTCAGCCGTGCATCTCATTAAGCACGTCCCTTTGATGCCTGTAGCACATGTTTCCCGATACCTCCCCTTTTACACCCTTTCCTATCTCCCCACTGTTTCCATCTTCCTCCACACCTGTTCTTGTTCCTTCTTCGATCTGTTTTACTGCTGAATGGAATGTACTAATGGTGGGAAGATGGGCTTCTACAGTTGGGAACCGCCAAATGTTTCCGCACTTATGTTCCGGACCTTATGAGTATCAAAGTGACCAAAGCGACCCCTCTCGGGGATAATTGTGGGAACCAAGTCATAAACCTTTGTGTACCATGTAAACCTATGGGAGAATCGTGTATAAAAGGAGCGATCCACAGAACCAATTTGAAGCAGTCTCCCTGAACTACACTCGTTGTATTTCCGTGATCTCTGTGTTTCCCTGCAGTAAATAAACCTTGAATCTTTGACGCCGAAGGAAGTGTCCCGTGTCTCTGTCATTTGTGCGCCGGAGCAGGTTACCCACGAAGGTTTCAGGTGTTGTCCCCTGGCACCGCTGGGTCTTAAAGAACCCAGTCCTTCACTACCAACAGGGAAGAGTCTACACATTTGCTCAAAAGTACGATAACATCAGTACCACAAGTACCAACAGCAATATGAATACACCAATTCAGACTCCAAGTTCCTCGGAGGCCGGATCAGTGGAAGACCTAACAACAACAAAAAACCTTCGCCCTCAGGTAAATTTTCGGGAGGAAGTGCAACGACACCGCCTGGGGAATGTACAGGAAAACCGACAACGACCACCAAACTTAGTGACACCAAAACCCAACACACCAGGGGTACAAACCAGAGCCAGAATGAAAGAACAACACCTGACAAAAACCTAACCAACAACTTAGTCTTGAACCTATCTACAGAGGTCTTATCAGGAACACACAACCAAATTCTTAACAAAGGCCTTTCGTTTTGCCCCACGGCAAATTGGGACCTGGTTAAAACAAAAGTCGACCTCTTTAAGTTTACAAGGAAACTTAAGTTGCAATCATTCTTCAACGAAAATCCAAAGCGACAGCACACTACCTACATAAGTCAACAAACAAGTGACATGTCAGCACAAGACTTGGAAAACAGTAATCTACTAATACATCTTGCGACAGACTCTGACCCAGACCACTTAGAGCTACTAACAACCACGGCAGATGACCTGGGTATTGACATTTGTCACTCAAAACCCAACATGTTAAAGAAAAAAACAAAATTTACTCCCTCTCTACCAGCAGGTAACTCCATTGACATGTTTTCAAAAAGAGTATCTGAGGACCTAGACAAGGAATTTCAAAAATACAAAGCCAAACAGAGATATATCCCCAACAACACCACTGCAAAAGAAAGAGCTGCTCTAAAAGAACTGAAATACAATGAAAACTTAACGATCAAAGAGGCAGACAAAGGGGGGAATGTTGTTCTCCTAAACACCAATGATTACCTGTTGGAAGCTCAAAGACAACTGGAGGATAAGACATGCTATCAACTTTTGGACCATAACCCTACCCAACAAATTCAAGATAAACTAACCATACTGCTGGACTGCTGGCATGAAAAAGGCTTATTAAGCACAGAAGAAAAAAACCTACTTCTCATAAAAAAAACCATAACACCTACACTATATCTGTTGCCAAAGGTGCATAAACCAGGAAGAATACCCAAAGGCCGACCAATAATAGCAGGCATAGATTCTGTCTGCTCTAATGTGGGAGCACTCATTGATGCGGAACTACAACCCCTAATGAAAGCGTTACCGTCGTTCTTAAAAGACACTAAAGATGTCCTACAAAAACTCAAAAATATAACATGGCAAGATGACTATCTATTAACAACAATTGACATCTGCAGTCTGTACACCTCAATAAAACACCCTGATGGGCTAGCCGCAGCAAGAAAATACCTACAGACTAGATCAGTCCATCTAACTGCGCGAAATAAAATGATCCTGGACTTACTAGAATTCTGTCTTCTCAACAATTATTTTCTCTTCAATGGCAAGTACTATGCCCAAATCCAAGGGACCGCGATGGGGGCCAAATTTGCACCGCCCTATGCCTGCCTCCTGATGGGAGCAGTCGAAGAATACTGGCTCTGGCAAGAAAGACCAGAGAATATCATCGAGAATATAATTATGTGGGGTCGCTACATAGATGATATTCTATTAATCTGGCAGGGCAGCGAACAGAAACTGAGAACCTTCATCAAGTCTCTAGTACCCAACAGATGGGGCATTGAAATAATACACAACATCTCAAGAACTGAAATTGACTTTCTGGACCTAACTATCTATGTCTCGGAACAACAACTACAGACAAAAATACACAGGAAACCGACGGCTGTCAACTCGATTCTCCACGCGTCTAGTAGCCATCCATCACACACAATTGCAAATATCCCAGGAGGAGAATACAGACGGGCCCGTCTGAACTGTAGCTCAACCAATGAATATAAAAGTTACTCTGAGGAAGTCACACAACGACTCAAACAACGAGGCTACAATGAACTAGCATTATCTAAAGCACAAGAGAAGTTTCTAAAAACCGACAGACAATGCCTACTTCACAATAATGTCATCAAAGAGGAAAAACCCATTATTCGCTTCAATACCGAATACCACAGTGGACAACACACAATCCGCAAAATCCTGAACAGACACTGGCACTTATTGAGAGACAACCCTACTCTATCAAACTCCTTAACTGATAAACCACAACTAGGTTTCTCCAGAAGCAGGAATCTCCGTGATATACTCTGCCCTTCTCTCTTTGAAGCTAAAACCAAGCCCAGGGCCTTCCCACCACAAATTACAGGATTTTACACATGCACAAATTGCTCAATCTGCAAACTTGGCAGATCCAAGACCAAAGAAGTCGACATAAATGGTCAAAGATACAAAATTAATGACTTCATCAACTGTGAAAGCACCAACACAATATATCTGATCACCTGCCCATGTGGCAAAAATTATATCGGAAGCTCAAGGAGACCCCTGAAAATTCGTATTCAGGAACATTATCGGAACATCCACAAATCAGACACAAGACAATCACTAGTGGAACACTACTTGCAACATCATGAACATAACCTAACATTTTCTTTTGTAGGTATCAAAAAAGTAAAAACACCAAAACGTGGCGGCGATCTGGATCGCATCCTGCGAAGGGAAGAGAGCTCACTGATCATAAAAATGGAAACAGTAGAGAAAGGCCTTAATCAAGAATATGAATGGCATCATTGGCTGTAATCATCTGCGGAAGCCAACCAGAACTCTGTTGAGAAAACTGTAGCCTCTCTACCACTATGGCCATACACTCTGAATAGACAACGGAAATATTCCCATAGCCCCAGTACGGCTAAACCTGTGAACACTATCCATCCTGCCAAGAATACTACATCTTCTGGAACCGACATGAACTGATTCAAGCTAATAGTGTTAATACAACCATGTACTGCTTGCATTTCAGTCATTGCCCTACATTGATTGTGTTTTTTGATTGCTTGCTTTCCGATAGTCTGCATAGGTACCCTTCCCTTGACTATGTATTATATTGTTACAGACCACCTTGAGCAAACAGCGCTTATCTCGCTATGGAACATGTCCAAATTAACTCACCATTCTAAAAAATACCCTTAAAAATATCTTCACAAACCAACTCTCCAATTCATTCACCTCGTAAAAATTAGACCTGTGCCCTTATATTCCATAGTCACCAATTTCCACCACCCCAATATGACGCCCGGAACATATCCAGTCTAAATGCCTCATGACACACTCTGGAATGTTGTGACCACCACGGAGTTTACCGCATCTCCATAGATTCCCGTAATCCGTACATAGATCTGCGCAATATGCAACTACAATATACTACAGGCTGTTTTGGTCGCTTACTATCAAGATCCTCTTCTATGTACAATTCCTCTGTGCCTAAGTTGAAGAGTACAGAGACCCGACCTTTCCATCATGGCGGCACAGCTAATGATATTCTGTCCTGTCCCGAGCCTGACCGTACCATCATGGCCGTTTGTCAACATCCGGGTCATAGACAATATATTCGAATCAAAATGAATATAACCCATAAAATCGCGTAAGTCTACACAACCAAACCATGTTTATTACAATTGTTCCCACAGTCAAATGAAGGTATTTGTCTGTCCCATTTTGAAAAAAGACTGAACAAAGTGAACGAAATCGGGAGACCGTCACTTCAGGGTCAGTTACTCTGCCTCCGGTTCAAAAGTGGCAGCAGGCGAGTGTCTAAACGCGAAAGCGGCCGATCACGAGCGGAGGAAGCAGACGAGAAGCGAGGATTAAACCCTGTGAAGTAAGTGGCCCCCACCGGCTGTGCACACCCCCGCTAGGTGACACCCGTGCCTAGCCAACGTCCGCCGTTGTCCGCTACTTCTTTGTAACACCGGACTCTCACCATGCCGCATCATGACCTCATGCCGGCTTGCTCGTTCCCGTCTAACGCGATAGTCTTAAACATTCCCTGCTACCTTTTCTTATACTTAATTACCTAACCGTCAATGTTTGCATTATCCTCCCCATTGATTTAATTAAGATGTTTGCCTCCAGTCGGTTGGACCCAAGATTTGTCTGACTGCTTCCTCTATTTTTCCAACAAGGCCACTTTCAATCTCATCAGCCCATTTTTTGGCCTGATAGCCACAACTGCCCCCCAATCTCTTTTAAACCTAACTCATGACAGTAAGACATATGGCAAAGGCAACGTACTCGGGGGAGTAAAAATAAAAATAAAATGGGAATGAATGTACTTTTATGTGATTCAAATACTGAAATATGCAATGGAATGAAACATTGGTCTTTTGCATAAATGTCCTGTATAAAATGCTTTCCTATACTATGTTTATGTATTGTTCTGAATGTATATACATTATATTTGTTACAGATTGAAACTTGACATATAATAAGAGTTTTTGGAAAATAAGTTAATTCTTTGACGACCTGTACAACGACTATATGACACTAAAAATAGGTATGATAAGAATACTATGACCTTCCCTTTGTTTTACCTCTTACTGGTGGCTTATCCGGATCTTTTATGATCACATCACTTTGGTTATGATCAATTTACTTTCAATTTTTTCGAATCGCACCTCTCACAAACATGCCCATAATATTGTCAGCCATAAACCACTAAATCTTGAAACCACTTCCGGTAACAGAATTAAAGACTTTTTGTATCCGATCTTTTTCTTATATCTTAATAAATGCCACTGGGCTTTTTTTCTCTTTTTTCTCCTCTTCTCTCTCTTTCTTTCCTAAACACACTCACACTCTTAAATCACGCCAGCTCATGTCCACTCACCCTCCTTTTCGATCACACAGGCACTTTGGGTCAAAGGCGTTCTGTTTTTAATGACTAGTGTTTACAGTCATTATTCTTCTGATTCTTTACAGCCTTGAAAAAGCCCCGGCGCAAATCGCCATAGGGGGCGAAACACGTGTCGGCTGTTCATGTTTTAAACATATTTAATAAAAGAATTTTTTTCTACATCACTTGGACTCCGGACTCTAATTATAAGAACAAGGATTCAGCCTAAGGATACCTAAAATTTGATCAAACGCACTCATCACCCCCTTCATATACCATGGTGTGTATTCATGTTGTGGTTTACGGAATTCAGTCCCATATCAGCAGCTGTGCTGAAACTGAGTAGACAGACACTTGACGCCGTAACTTGAAGCACATGAATGTGTGCTTGAACCTTCATTTTCTTGTTTTTCATTGCTGCTACAAATGAACCTTGAATTTTTAAGGATGCTGATGAAGTCAATGTATTCACCTTGTTTTTTTATGGCGTAAGTTGCGCTAATGGAAACAGCTCATTTTATTTCTCCTTAGGCATAATGTTTATTGAAGCACCAATGTCGATGATGAAAGGTATCGATCAACCATTTATTTTCAGTGTTAATGTTTGGCTAATCTTTGAGTGGCTTTGGTCCTTTAGCATGTCAACTTTTCTTTGATTGACATGTTTCTACACATGCGGCCATTCCAAAATGCGCACATAATTGTGAGGTAAACATCGGTATAAAAAAAGCATCTTCTTCAGTTGATATTGAGCTAGAAGAACTGCTTAGTAATGATTTAGATGACAATCCACCTTATTCAGTGTTGATTTGTCTTACCTGATGTCGTAGGTCTTGTAGGTGCGCATGGAACATAGCTTCTGGAAAATTTGGCTGCCATTTTTTCTTTGTACTATGATGTACTTGCTTTTTCCTTTGCTTTACAAACTGTCACAAAATGGTTCTCCTTCCCACAGTCTTTATATATCTCTCCAAAGGAGGATATTTACTATAGTTTGGAAGCGAAAATCCATCTCTAAAACACAGCATTTTTATGTATAGGCATCAACTTGTGTCTTTCAGGCTTTGGCTTTGGTTTACTTTTCAAAGGCATGACTGATTCATTCTGGGCACCTCTGGCCTCCATGTCAGTTGCTTGTCTATCAGCACGCTCTTCAGCACCTCGCAGCTATTAACACTTGCTCCAGAGTTTCTCTCAGCATTCATATTTTGAATGAATCTAACAGACATCCATCAATAACTCTAAAATGTAAACCTTATTCTTCATTAAATTAATCGAACTTATAGTGTTTGCTCAGTGCGTTGAATCGCTCCACAGATAAATAGATGGTTTCACCAACTTTCTGTCATTCTTGACTGAAAATGTATCTTTCCTAATCCACATTGAGCATTGGCTTGAACATTCAATTCAAAGTTTTTTTAATCTGACGGTATGTGATTTCTTCTTCAGTTCGCAGCATCTTCCTTATGACTTCTTTTTCACAATAACCAGCAAGATATTTGGCAATATCAAACGGTGGTGGTTTCAGGAATTTAGCAGCATTGTAGGCCAGTAGGGAACTTACTAACACCGATGTTGGATCACTGTGACTTGGTTTAGTCAACTCATCTGTGAGGCCTTGTGACATGCTGGCCTCTGTATCATCTTTAATGATGGATAGAAACGTGACTTTCTTCGCTGTCATTTAAATTCACTTTTCTGATAGTCGCTCTCTGCTCTTTATTCTTCAAAGACCTATGAAGTTGTCCAGAGCCTCACTCAGCAGTTTTGGTGGATGACCACTTTGGGTATGGATGGCTCGGTAAAAACAAACTGGGGCCTATCTCCTTGCGGCACTTCACCACATGCAGTAGTACAATGACTCTCTCTAATGGCTTTGGTAAGTCAATTATTTCTTCTTTCTAAATCTCAATTTTCACTTTCTGAAACCAAGTTGGTCTCCACGTTGCAGCGATTCTGTTAGCAGTCTTATTTTGAAATTTCTGATGCTCAATGACTGTTCTTCGAAAACCTGGTTGCATCCGCCTTCAGCGTAGACACTCCATATAACATAAGACTGTATCTTACATGGTAGCGCTGTACCTTTATGTATGGCCTGACCAGTAGGTTCTCGGCCAACGACATGTAGATTCAGTGCAATGCTTTCATTATCTTTAACTGCTTCACAGTGGCTGGAGCTGCGCTTTGACTCCACACACACTAAACATTGATTCCATACTTCGACAATGGCACATGTGGCATGTACAAGCAGTATGCTTGGACCACGGCAAACTCTCTGGTACATCACTGTTGATCTTCAGGTTACTTATCCCCTATATCATCCCCATTTGCAGTATCTTCACCAATCTAGGTGCCCACACACAGAGCTTAGTATTTTTATGTCTTTATTCCGCTGTGTGTAAATGCATATTCAACCTTCTAAATCACCCTTCATTGCATTATGCTCTAACATCAACATCAAGGCTCTACAGAGTCTATCAGGAGCCAAAAGAGTTTTGTCACTGCTAACTCACAAGACACTACAGAGAGACCAAGAGGTTAAAACAAAAATACAAAATAAAACCACAAAATGCTCAATTAATGAAGAAAAGCCACAGCACTATGATGCATATGCTGCAGGCATCATCCGCCATGTGCACATATTTATAAAGATGTTATGGAGGCCCCAATGTGATGACATATGCAAGCAAGTATCACCACTCATACACGCTTCTACACCATGACGCAGTATCCAATCTGCTTTTTTTGTTATTCTTCTACTATGATAGACGATTAACTTGGAGCAAGCATATTTTCAAAAAGAAGCAGCCCAGTGGCAAATCGCAGGTGTCAGATCCACCTAAAAATTTCAACAAAATTAAATGATGAAAAAAAGGGATGGGGAGAGGAGAGGGCAAACAGAGGAGCAGGGTTTGAGGGAGCAAGTAAACACTGCTGATGAGCAGCAAATAGTAACAAGCAGAGGTAGAGAAGCAACTAAGGGGGATATATAAGTAGCCAAGAGGGACCTGTAGTTTGTGCGAAGCTATATATGAGCTCGGAGATGGGAGTGCAGCAATGACAGCTTGGGATGGGGGTGTGTGAAGGGGAAAGCAGTGCACAGGGGAGCGGGAGGAAGTAAGTGACAAAAGCAAAAGAAAAATAGTTCAGTCACTCTAGTCGAAAGAATGGTAAAGAAGCTATATACTAGCTGAGGGACAAACACAGAAGAGGAATGCAGGCTATCAAACAAGAAGCTAACAAATGACATTGACAGTAAAGCCAACAAGTTATAAGAAAGGGCATTGGAAATGTCAACAATAGTTCTTTTGAATACAGACAGTTAAAGCTAACTGTAGGTGAGACTTAAAAACGCGCAGTCACCTGTGCATGTGCTTTTTGGGTATTTTTGGTGATTGCTCAGAAAGGTTTTCAGGACACAGATGAAAGGTATTGGTTCCCTCACCTTTAGTTGCTAATTTATAGTTTCCCCCTCGGTCCTTTAATCAGTGCATGAAGGCTCCATTAAGGACCATGGCACATGGTGCCTTTGTGCAGATAGGGACAGTGCGGACTAAGGCCCCCAAAAGGTCTCAGAGATCAACTTTACTCCTCTGTGGGGGATCCTGGGTAGAATGACCAGTGCATACCACTTTCAACACGGCCTTTTAAGGCATTTTTTCCCATGTATTGGAAATGTAAGGCATGTGGATGAACATTTAACATGGGGGTGATACCCAATGTAAATGAACGAACACCCACAGCTGTATATGTCCCTTCTCCTAGTGGGGCATGAATTGTTATTTTTTAACTGTCTAGTAGCTCCTTATGTAAAATGAACCACGGGCCTTACAGGAAAAATGGTTGCATGTGCCATTTGCAGAAGCCACTTTTCTTTAAATCTGGCCTGGATTTGACAGGTGGGCTATCACTGACTTAAAATGTTTATACGTAAATCTTATTTGAAAAAACACAAATTGGCTCAAAACAAGCTTTGAGGTTCATCTCATCAAAATAATCCTTAAAAGTAAAAAAAAAACAGTTTTAGCTTTACAACGCTCTAAAAACCATTCAATGGATATGCAATGCCCTTGTAACCTTCGTTACATTATCCTTTCTGCTGATGTAAATTTCCTGGCTGACAACTTTGGAAAAGATATGTTAATGCATTCAGCCTAATTAGGATATGCCTTTCATCTCTCCCGGGTGGTTGATCCTTGAGGCCTACTATCTCCCCCAATCCAGTTTTCACAGAATAAAAACAAGCATTTGCAATGCAATGGTCTCGGCATCATTAAAGGTAGAGCAATTGGCATTGCTCATGTCATATTTTTTTTTTCTTTAAATCATAAATAAATGGCATTGTCATTTACATTGCCAATACACACCACTCTGCACCTGCACTCACTGCTCTGCACACTCACTACTCTGCACACTCACTACTCTGCACACTCACTACTCTGCACACTCACTACTCTGCACACTCACTACTCTGCACTCACTACTCTGCACTCTGCACTCACTACTCTGCACTCTGCACTCACTACTCTGCACTCTGCACTCACTACTCTGCACTATGCACTCACTACTCTGCACTCACTACTCTGCACTCACTACTCTGCACTCACTACTCTGCACTCACTACTCTGCACTATGCACTCACTACTCTGCACTATGCACTCACTACTCTGCACTATGCACTCACTACTCTGCACTATGCACTCACTACTCTGCACTCTGCACTCACTACTCTGCACTCTGCACTCACTACTCTGCACTCTGCACTCACTACTCTGCACTCTGCACTCACTACTCTGCACTCACTACTCTGCACTCACTACTCTGCACTCACTACTCTGCACTCACTACTCTGCACTCACTACTCACTACTCTGCACTCACTACTCTGCACTCACTACTCACTACTCTGCACTCACTACTCTGCACTCACTACTCACTACTCTGCACTCACTACTCACTACTCTGCACTCACTACTCTGCACTCACTACTCTGCACTCACTACTCTGCACTCACTACTCTGCACTCACTACTCTGCACTCTGCACTCACTACTCACACTCACTACTCTGCACTCACTACTCACACTCACTACTCACACTCACTACTCTGCACTCTGCACTCACTACTCACACTCACTACTCTGCACTCTGCACTCACTACTCTGCACTCACTACTCTGCACTCACTACTCTGCACTCTGCACTCACTACTCTGCACTCACTACTCTGCACTCACTACTCTGCACTCTGCACTCACTACTCTGCACTCACTACTCTGCACTCACTACTCTGCACTCACTACTCTGCACTCACTACTCTGCACTCTGCACTCACTACTCTGCACTCTGCACTCACTACTCTGCACTCACTACTCTGCACTCACTACTCTGCACTCACTACTCTGCACTCTGCACTCACTACTCTGCACTCTGCACTCACTACTCTGCACTCTGCACTCTGCACTCACTACTCTGCACTCACTACTCTGCACTCACTACTCTGCACTCACTACTCTGCACTCTGCACTCACTACTCTGCACTCACTACTCTGCACTCACTACTCTGCACTCACTACTCACTACTCTGCACTCACTACTCTGCACTCACTACTCTGCACTCACTACTCTGCACTCACTACTCTGCACTCACTACTCACTACTCTGCACTCACTACTCACTACTCTGCACTCTGCACTCACTACTCACTACTCTGCACTCACTACTCACTACTCTGCACTCACTACTCACTACTCTGCACTCACTACTCTGCACTCACTACTCTGCACTCACTACTCACTACTCTGCACTCACTACTCACTACTCTGCACTCACTACTCACTACTCTGCACTCACTACTCTGCACTCACTACTCTGCACTCACTACTCTGCACTCACTACTCTGCACTCACTACTCTGCACTCTGCACTCACTACTCTGCACTCACTACTCTGCACTCTGCACTCACTACTCTGCACTCACTACTCTGCACTCACTACTCACACTCACTATTCACACTCACTACTCTGCACTCACTACAGCTTCCTTCCACAGCTAGAACTAGTGCATAATGTCAAAACAGAGAAAACAAGGAAACACACTGAAGCTGTCTGTACCACGCCAAGTTCACATTTCGAGCAGCATGTGTTAAATCACGCTTTAGACTACTTCTCTACTCAAAAGTAGTACATTTCCTTCAAAAAGATAAAAATATGACATGCAAACAGTAATGCCGAAACAAACTGTTCAGCATGGGTTTTGATTTACATGAAAACATTAATTTCACTTAAAATAATAATAGTTTTTAGCTAAATTAAATTTACATTTGGATTTAGGGCATATTCACATATTTTTAGTAAATTTAAATGTCAGTGGCAGATGGACACGCTTTCATTTAGCAGCCAAATATACAATAACTTACTGCCCCCGGAATTCCGCCGCGGCCGCACCGGAAGTCAGGCAAGGTCGCCTGTGACGGGGGCGGAGCCGCGTCCGGACCGGAAGAGGAGGCAGGCGGAGGAAATGCGTGGAG